>NC_135232.1:814168416-814801988 GCF_051348905.1 Ranitomeya variabilis | reverse complement strand
GTTTAAGTAAGGTTTGCATGATAGATGGTAATGTTTTAAACTGAAAGAAAGCATACAATTTAGTGAGTCAAGTATTGGAAAGCACTGAAAGATCCTTTCCACAGCACTACGGCTTGGTTTACCCAATTAATAAAATTAGTTGTAACAATGTACACAAATTAGTTAAATCTGTACAATTTGGAAATATCTGAGCGTTCAATTTATTAAAAAAGTATCACTCTTAGGTCACATTCACACATTGAGTATTTGGTCAGTATTTTACATCAGTATCTGTAAGCCAAAACCAGGAGTGGCTGATAAATACAGAAGTGGTGACGTGTTTCTATTATACGTTTCCTCTGATTGTTCCTCTCCTCATTTTGGCTTATAAATACGGATGTGAAATAGTGACCAAATACTCAATGTGTTAATGTGGCCTTAGTCAGGTCTGGGACAAGGGATAGGCAGGGTAGTGACTTGCCTAGGATGCCACCTCTTGCCATGCGAATGGGGGCGTTCTCTGAAAAAAAAATATTGCTGAAAGTCTGAGGCCGCCCAACATCTTCCTCTGGATGCAGGAAATCAGCACCATGACAGGCACACAGCTGCATGATGATTGCATTATGTTTGGTTGTATCTCGTTTAAAAACCTCTTCCTGTGTGTCATTAATAAATCTCCACCTGATGAAGACGGGGTACCATCGAAACGTGTTGTGGATTCACCCAAATCACCTGTGTCCTGTATTTCCTAGCGCTCCTCAGACCATCATTTTATTTTACTATTGCATCCATCCTCCATTGGAGGCACACTGCTGGAGCTGCAGGGGAATATTCATCTATCCGAACCATCTGCCTCCTATGTGCTACCCTGAGACCGCAATTCACCTGACTATTACAAGAGTATTAGCTGTAGGGACAATATGAGAGGCTGACTGTGGGGACATAAGAGTAGCTGGCTGTGTGTACATTATGAGGGGTTGGATGTGGGGACATTATGAGGGGTTAGATGTGCGGATGTTATGGGGGGCTGGCTGTGGGGACATTATGAGGGTCTGGCTGTGGGTACATTATGATGGGCTGGCTGTGGGGACATTAAGAGGGGCTGCCTTTCCGGGCATTATGAGTTTTGGGCTCTGTGGACAATGAGGGGCTGCTTGTGTGGAAATTATAAAGGGCTAGCTGTGTGGACATTATGGGGAGTTGGCTCTGTTGACATTGAGGGGTTGGCTGTGGAGATATTACAAGGGGCTAACTGTGGGGATATTATAAGGAGCTGGCTGTGGGATCATTATGAGGGGCTGATTATGGGAACATTTCAAGAGGAGCTGGCTGTGTGGACATTATAAGAGGGGCTAACTGTGGTGACATTAGAAGAGGAGCTGTGGGGAACATTACAAGAGGGGCTGTGGTGACATCATATTATATGGAAGACTGTGGTGGCCATTATTCTGTCTATAGAGGGTTGTAGTGGAGACCAAACTATATAATGGGGGCTGTTGTGGACATAATACTACATATGGCACTGTGGTTGACATCATAGAGTATATTGATGTACTACTCTCTGTATGGAAGGCTGTGATGACCATCATACCTTATAGGGGGACAGTGTGAGGAAAGGGTACAGTTTGTTGAGGACAATGTGGTGGGCAGTATGAGGCATATTGAGAAGAGGGGTCAAAGAATAGATATGGAAAGAGGGCAAAGTATGGAGAGAGGTTAGCATGGCAGAGGACAGTGTGGAGTTATAGAGAGTGTAAGGGAAAACTGTGGGGAGGGGATAGCCATGGGTATAAGCCAAGGTTCATAAGGGTGGATGATGTGGAGTTTATAACTGATAATGGACGACAGTGTGATGATTATAGTTCATGAGGGCAGACAGTGTGGAGGCCATATACCATAGTGGGCTTATTTAATGCATAGTATGGACAGATATTTCTATGCAGAGGCCATTTTAATAACACTTATTTTTAAAAGAAAATCTGCAGAGATGTGCTTAGAATGTGAAAAGCCATCATAGTGTCTGGACAAAATGGAGATGAAAAGAAAGAAATGACTGAATCATAGAAGATGTCAGTAGGGATGAGCGAGTATACTCGTTATTCGAGATTTCCCGAGCACGCTTGGGTGACCTCCGAGTATTTTTTAGTGCTCGGAGATTTAGTTTTCATCACCTCAGCTGAATGATTTACATCTCTTAGCCAGCTTGATTACATGTGGTGATTCCCTAGCAACCAGGCAACCCCCACATGTACTTATGCTGGCTAACAGATGTAAATCATTCAGCTACGGCGATAAAAACGAAATCTCTGAGCACTAAAAAATACTCAGAGGTCACCCGAGCGTGCTCGAGAAATCTCGAATAACGAGTATATTCACTCATCACTAGATGTCAGTCATCGATAAGGTACCGGGATGTAACTGTGTTCTTGTTAATACTGACTACATCTCATCAGTACTGTGGTTCCTGTATTGTCTGAAGTATGATAATGACTGATAATAACAACTCCAAGCATCTCCTTACCATTATTAAAGACATACTGGGAATTGTAGGTTCATGAGATACAAATGTACACACGTGGTCAAAATTGTTGCTACCCATCATTTCATGACAGAAAAAAACACAATGGTCACAGAAATAGCTTGAATCTGACAAAAGTAATAATAGATTTAAAATCTATGAAAATTAACAAATGAAAGTCAGACATTGCTTTTCAACCATGTTTCCATAGAATTAAAAAAAAAAAAAACTCATGAAATAAGCCTGGACAGAAATTGTGGTACCCTTAAATTAATATTTTGTGGCACAACCTTTTGAGGCAATCACTGCAATCAAATGATTCCTGTAACTGTCAATGAGACTTCTGCACCTCTCGACAGTTATTTTGGCCCACTCCTCAAGAGCAAACTGCTCCAGTTGTCTCATGTTTGAAGGTTGCCTGTTCCAGACAGCATGTTTCAGCTCTTTCCAAAGATGCTCAATAGGATTTAGGTCAGAGCTCATAGAAGGCCACTTCAGAATAGTCCAATGTTTTCCTCTTAGCCATTCTTGGGTGTTTTTATCTGTGTGTTTTGGGTCATTATCCTGCTGCAAGACCCATGACCTGTGACTGAGACCAAGCTTTCTGACACTGGGCAGCACATTTCATTTTACAATCCCTTGATAGTCTTGAGATTTCATTGTACCCTGCACAGATTCTAGACACCCTATGCCAGATGCAGCAAAGCACCCCCAGAACATAAAAGAGCCTCCTCCATGTTTCACAGTAGGGACAGTGTTCTTTTCTTGATATGCCTCATTTTTCCACCTGTGAACATAGAGCTTATATGTCTTGCTAAAAAGTTCCATTTTTGTCTCATCTGTCCATAGAACATTCTCCCAGAAGCTTGGTGGCTTGTCAACATGAAGTTTGGCAAATTCCAGTCTGGCTTTTTCTGATTTTTTTTCAACAATGGTGTCCTCCTTGGTCGTATCCCTTGAAGTCCACTTTGGCTCAGACAATGACGGATGGTGTGATGTTCCTTGAGCTTGAAGTTTACCTTTAATCTGTTTAGAAGTTTTCTGGGCTCTTTTGTTAAAGTACATATTATCCGTCTCTTTGATTTGTTATCAATTTTCCTCCTGAGGCCACGTCCAGGGAGGTTGACTACAGTCCCATGGATCTTAAATTTCTGAATAATATGTGCAACTGTTGTCCCAGAAACATCAAGCTGCTTGGAGATGGTCTTATAACTTTTACCTTTAACATGTTTGTCTATCATTTTCTTTCTAATCTCCTGAGAAAACGCTTTCTTTCGCTTCCTCTGATTCATGTTATGTGTGATACACACCATGTCACCAAACAGCACAGTGAGTATCTGTAGCCCTATATACAGGCCAACTCACTGATTCCAAGATTGTAGACACCGATAATGCTAATTAATAGACACATCATGATTTAACATGTCCCTTTTGTCACATTATTTTCAGGGTTACCATCATTTCTGTTCAGGCCTATTTCATGAGTTTTTTTTTTTTTTTATTCTGTGGAAGCATGGTTGAAAAACTATTTCTGACTTTCATTTGTTCATTTTCATAGAAATTTTATTTATTATTACTTTTGTCAGATTCAAGTTATTTCTGTGACCATTGTGGGTATTTCTGTCATTAAACAAGGAGTACCAACAATTTTGACCACATGTGTATACAGATTGCTGTACTAAGCTTGGTGATGTAATTATGTACTTATGGTAGTTCAGGTGATGTATTCAAGTACTAAAAACCATCAGACGTATCCCTTTGTTTACAATGGGGTCTGTTTATATCTGCAGATATTGCAATATCTGCCAAATGCTGAACACCTTAATTGAAACATGATCAAACAATGATTGATTTTATATCTAACTTTGAAAACACACTTCCTGTTGAGCCTCACCCCTCAAATATACCACTTTTTTAATACTTTTGTGGGCGAAAAAAGTAACAAATATAGGGAAAGTGGTTATCAGAGTGGGAGCAAGGGGGTATTAGATGACCTGATAACTTAGTCTCTGACCCATTCCTTTACTTGGGGGCTGAGGATTAATTTGGGGGGGCACCATCGGCTTCTCTGCCTAGAGCACTAAAATACCTTGTCCCGGCCATGTCATTAATAGATTTCTTAATGGGGTTGTCTCCATTTTTTTAAATGACTAAAACTGCAAAGTTCTTATAAAACATGCAATTTACTTCTTATTAAAAATGCTTCTAGTTTTCAAAAGTGCAGGAATTTTTAACTTTATAGTCTACGGCCCATGGTCTACGTCACCGAACCATTTGTGAATGGAAAGCTGCAGGCGATCATTTTTCCTCAGCAGTCACATGCTGTAAATGCAAGCTTTCTCTATTATGGCCCATTTATATGGACCGATAATAGGAAAATGAACATTCATAGGAATGTTCATTCCCGATTATCCCAATGTCTAAACAGGCAGACAATGTCGCCTGTCGGTGAGAAATGATGGGTTTTTAACTGATTTAAAAGTCATCGTTATTGGCAGCACATACTTTAATGAACACAAAACAATTGTTTTACTGATCATTCTGTGCACCTAGAATTATGGTCCACCTGTCTAAACAGGCCGATAAATGACCACTGGTTTTCATTTATGCAGTCATTTAACGGGAACCTGACAGCGGATATATGCTGTCCAATCCACCAATACTAAGTATCGGACACTGGCCGTATTATATCAGCCATGTATTTTTAATTCTGAAAAGCTATGGTGTTTCAGAGAAAAAACATATGGCACTTTATGCTGCAGGGGACTGAACCACATGTGAGACTAGACGGACAGGCAGCTCCCTTGCATCTCCTCCCCACCGGCTGCCAGGTCTTTCCTATGCAGGTAGTGACCTGTTACTCAAGGAGGGGAGCAGGTGGGGAGAAGCCACTGTGGGCCCACCTGGATTAGCTTACCGTGAGACTTGATCCCCAGCAACGTTTTAAAGTTGCAGTGTTTTAGAATTAATCATACCTGGCTAAAGTCTTGCACCAGTGATTGTATCAGTGTACAAGCCTTGCACCCGTGACAGGCTGATTGCTGAAAATGTTACTGCCGATTATGATAGAAAGATGTCAGAAAATAGCGAATGTTCATTTTATTATCTGAGAGTACCCATGATGACTCCGTTTGCTGCAAAATTCACTGACTAAAAGCATTTGAACATCTGGACCAAGAAGCTTTGGAAGAAGGTGACCTGGTTGAACGAATCCTACTTTCATTGACATCATCTGGACAGCCTCCTGTGTGTAAGTCACCTAACGTGAGAAGAGAACACCTATCATCTACCTATTACTCCAAAATAATAAAAAACATTTTGAGGCCACTGTATTCCCTTATGGCAGTGGCCTCTGTCAGCAGAATAAGGAGCCGAATAGAGGCTTACAGTACCCAAAATTAGGCAGGTGGGTTTTTACAGCTAAAATGTGTATGTATAATATATTATGAATATAAATACTAATCACATTACGCACACATATAAAACTTGGGTGGTCTTAAATAAATTTATAAAGGTAAATTTATTATATTAAATAAAGTTTTAAAAATATTTTACAGGGGATTTGCAGCAAAAAGAACTCCCTTATTGCCTAAACCTAAGTTCATCTGACCCAGCTGCAGTTTAGTTTGGACTGAAAACTACCCTTAACACTCTTCGAATGATCTCAAAATCTGTAGTGATGCAAAGCTAGTCTAGACTGCTAAAAAAAAGGCCGATTAACCAAAGTGGTATTTTCATTATTTTTTTTCCTTCCATGGGAACAAGTCATATAGTTCCCATCAGCATCCTATCTGTCTGCTTTTCATGGCCGACTCCCCTAACCAAGCACTACAGCCTAGGCAACTATAAAAGTGTTTATTGGTATAGAACAATCAGGCATTCACATAATTTTACTACTTTGCAAGAGTTTTAAAGAAAAAAAATATATGTTTAACTATCCAGTAGAAAAAGGGAAAGGAAAATGTAAAAAATAATCTTATTTCAGTATTGTGTGGAAAACGCTGTAGATTTGTAAATATGTGATCATAAAAGAATCATATTTCATGTATTTTATAGGTAGTTAAATGTAGAAAAGTCATTGTTATAAAGTGACAATTATGCAAGAATTTGGGCAAATTAGAAGTAAAGGAATTGTTGGAAAAAAGTATTTTACGCTATTTATTGTTCCTCAAATTCTGCATTTTAAGAGGTTAGTCATTATTTTTTTCAGCAACAGCTGCAGTTTTGTCCATCAGCTGTGTTTGGTACTGCAGCTCAGCTCTATCTGGTTAAAGGATTATAAGATGTCATAGTAGACAGCACCTATTACTGGACCCCTTTAGTAATAATCTTGCAGCCCTGTTAAGAATTTCGATATTTTCAATGGATAAATAGATTGTCAATGGTGCTATATCTACCAGATCAATTATTTTACACACCGCTTTACAGACATTATCAGCACTGTCCCCATTGTGATTCACAATCTGAAATTCCATACGGGGAGAACATACAAACTTCTTGCAGATGTTGTCCTTGGTAGGATTTGAACCCAGGATCCTGTGCTGCCCTAACTATAGTGCCCTGATTATAACACAAAGATCACATTTGATTTACTTTTGAAGACAGATAATTTGGATTCCGTCACAGCTAATTACTTAAAGGGAATCTGTCAGTAGAGTCAACCCTCCTACGCCATCTATATCGGTAGGCAGGTCATAGGAGGATGAATAACATGAAACACTGATATCTGCAATCCGGTCTTGTCCCTGAGAAATCCATATTTTTCTTAATATGTTAATGATCTGTTAAGATCTTTGGGTAGGACACTGATCTGCAGGAGAATCTGCCCCAAGAGCTTGTTTTAAACAGAAGGGGGCATTGTCAGTGTGAGACATGTACAGGTGCTTCACACAAAATTAGAATATCATCAAAATGCTAATTTATTTCAGTTCTTCAATACAAAAAGTGAAACTCATCTACTATATAATTGTCTAAGGGTCACTTCCGTCTTTCTGACTGTCTTTCTGTCTGTCACGGAAATCCCAAGTCTCTGATTGGTCGCGGCCAGCTGTCCGCGATCAATCAGCGATGGGCACAGTCCGGCTGCGAAATGGCCGCTCCCTACTCCCCTGCACTCAGTGCCCCCTCCATACTCACCCCCAGTCAGCACCCGTCGCCCACTTAGCGTTGTAGTAGTCCGTTAAACCGACTGTGTTACACCACGGCATAACGCGGTGTAACGCAGTCTGTTAATGCTGCTATTAAACCTATGTGACAAACATTTTACTATTGATGCTGCCTATAGAGCATCAATAGTAAAAATATATAATGTTAAAAATAATTAAAAAATAAAAAATCGGGCTATTCTCACCTTCCGCCACCTTTTCCGTTCCTCACGACGCTCCGGGCCATGCATTGCGGTCTAGCGAGATGATGACGCAGCGCTCTCGCGCGAGACCGCTACATCATTATCTCACGAGACCACAATGCATTCATGGGACAAGAGCATCGCTAAACGCCTCGCCTGGACCTGGGGGCCGCCGGAGGGTGAGTAAATAACTATTTTTTATTTAAATTTTTTTTTTAACGGGGATATGGTACCCACACTGCTATATAGTACTTGGGCTGTGTTATATACTGCATGGATGCTATATACTACGTGGGCAGTGTTATATACTGCGTGGGCTGTGTTATATACTATGTGGTGTGGGCAGTGTTATATATTACATGGGCAGTGTTACATACTGCGTGGGCAGTGTTATATACTGGGTGGGCTGTGTTATATACTACGTGGGCAGTGTTATATACTATGTGGGCAGTGTTATATACTACGTGGGCAGTGTTATATACTGCGTGGGTTGTGTTATATACTGAGTGTCTGTGTTATATACTATGTTGGCTGTGTTAAATACTATGTGACTGCTATATACTATGTGGCTGTGCTATATACTACGTGGCTGTGCTATATAATACGTGGCTGTGCTATATACTATGTGGGCTGTTATATACTACGTGGCTGTGCTATATACTACGTGGCTGCTATATACTATGTTGGCTGTGTTAAATACTATGTGGCTGCTATATACTATGTGGCTGTGCTATATAATACGTGGCTGTGCTATATAATACGTGGCTGTGCTATATACTACGTGGGCTGTTATATACTATGTGGCTGTGCTATATACTACATTGCTGTGTTACATACTACGTGGCTGTGTTATATACTACATGGCTGCTATATACTATGTGGCTGTGCTATATACTACGTGGCTATGCTATATACTATGTGGGCTGTTATATACTACGTGGCTGTGCTATATAATACGTGGCTGTGCTATATACTACGTGGGCTGTTATATACTATGTGGCTGTGCTATATACTACATTGCTGTGTTATATACTACGTGGCTGTGTTATATACTACATGGCTGCTATATACTATGTGGCTGTGCTATATACTACGTGGTTGTGCTATATACTATATACTATATACTATACTATACATATTCTCCCCTATGCCTCAAAACTACTGGAACAACACGTCTACCTTGAACTGTCCTCCCATCTCTCTTCTTGCTCCCTCTTTGACCGCTTACAATCTGGCTTCCGGTCACACCATTCCACTGAAACTGCCCTAACTAAGGTCACCAATGACCTCTTAACCGCCAAGAGCAAGCGACACTACTCTATTCTCCTCCTCCTCGACCTGTCGGCTGCCTTTGACACAGTGGACCATTCCCTATTATTACAGACCCTCTCATCCCTTAACATCACAGACTTGGCCCTATCCTGGATCTCATCATACCTAACAGACCGGACATTCAGCGTCTCCCACTCACACACCACCTCCTCACCTCGCCCCCTATCTGTCGGAGTCCCTCAAGGTTCAGTCCTTGGGCCCCTGCTCTTCTCCATTTACACCTTTGGCCTGGGACAGCTCATAGAATCTCATGGCTTTCAGTATCACCTCTATGCTGATGACACACAGATCTACATCTCTGGACCAGATATCACCTCCCTACTAACCAGGATCCCTCAATGTCTGTCCACTATTTCATCCTTCTTCTCCGCTAGATTTCTGAAACTTAACATGGACAAAACAGAATTCATCATCTTTCCCCCATCTCACGTGACCCCCCAATGAACCTATCCATTACAGTAAATGGCTGCCCACTCTCCCCAGTCCCACAAGCTCGCTGCCTCGGGGTTATCCTTGACGCTGATCTCTCCTTCAAACCACATATCCAAGCCCTTTCCACTTCCTGCCGACTTCAACTCAAAAATATTGCACGAATCCGTTCATTCATCAACCAAGAATCTGCAAAAACCCTAGTCCATGCCCTCATCATCTCTCGCCTTGACTACTGCAACCTCCTGCTTTGTGGCCTCCCCTCAAACACTCTCGCACCCCTCCAATCTATTCTAAACTCTGCTGCCCGACTAATCCACCTGTCCCCCCGCTATTCTCCGGCCTCTCCCCTCTGTCAATCCCTTCACTGGCTCCCCATTGCCCAGAGAATCCAGTACAAAACCCTAACCATGACGTACAAAGCCATCCACAACCTGTCTCCTCCTTACATCTGAGACCTCATCTCCCGGTACTTTCCTACACGCAACCTCCGATCCTCACAAGATCTCCTTCTCTACTCCCTCTTATCTCCTCTTCCCACAATCGTATACAAGATTTCTCTCGCGTATCACCCCTACTCTGGAACCCTCTACCACAACACATCAGACTCTCGCCCACCATCGAAACCTTCAAAAAGAATCTGAAGACCCACCTCTTCCGACAAGCCTACAACCTGCAGTAACCACCGATCAACCAACCGCTGCATGACCAGCTCTATCCTCGCCTACTGTATTCTCACCCATCCCTTGTAGATTGTGAGCCTTCGCGGGCAGGGTCCTCTCTCCTCCTGTACCAGTTATGACTTGTATTGTTTAAGATTATTGTACTTGTTTTTATTATGTATACCCCTCCTCACTTGTAAAGCGCCATGGAATAAATGGCATATAACAATAAATAATAATAATAATAATAATAATAATAATAATACTATGTGGGCTGTTATATACTATGTGGCTGTGCTATATACTACGTGGCTGTGCTATATACTATGTGGGCTGTGTTATATACTACATGGCTGCTATATACTACGTGGCTCCAATATACTACGTGGCTGTGCTATATACTACGTGGCTGTCTGTGTTACGTGGGCTGTGCTACATACTATGTGGCTGCTATATACATACATACATATGTATTCTAGAATACCCGATGCATTAGAATCGGGCCACCATCTAGTACATAATATAGAGTCATTACAAACAGAGTGACCTATTTCAAGTGTTTATTTCTGTTATAATGTTGATGTTTATGGATTACAGCCAATAAAAACCCAAAAGTCATGATCTCAGTAAATTAGAATAATTAACAAAAGATACCTGAAAAGGCTTCCTAAGTAATTAAAAAGGTCCCTTAGTCTGTTTCAGTAGGCTATACAATCATGGGGAAGACTGCTGACTTGGCAGATGTCCAGAAGGCAGTCATTGACACATTCCACAAGGAGGGTAACCCACAAAAGATAATTGCTAAAGAAGCTGGCTGTTCACAGAGTGCTGTATCCAAGCATATTAATGGAAATTTGAGTAGAAGGAAAAAAGAGTTGTAGAAAAAGGTGCACAAGCAACCGGTATAACCACATCATTGAAAGGATTGTTAAGAAAAGGCCAATCAAAAATTTGGGGGAGATTCACAAGGAATGGACTGCTGCTGGAGTCATTGCTTCAAGAGCCACCACACACAGATGTATCCAGGACATGGGCCACAAATGTTGCATTCTAAGCCACTCATGACCAACAGACAATGCCAGAAGTGTCTTACCTGGGCCAAGGAGAAAAAGAACTGGACCGTTGCTCAGTGGTCCAAGGTGTTGTTTTCAGATTAAAGTAAATTTTGCATTTCATTCCGAAATCAAGGTCCCAGAGTCTGGGGGAAGAGTGGAGAGGCACACAACCCAAGCTGCTTGAGGTCTAGTGTGAAGCTTCCACAATCAGTGATAGTTTGGGAAGCCATGTCATCTGCTGGTGTAGATCCACTGTGTTTTATCAAGACCAAAGTCAGCACAGCCATCCACCAGGAAATTTTAGAGCACTTCATGCTTCCCTCTGCTGACAAGCTTTTTGGAGATGGAAACTTCATTCTCCAGCAGGACTTGGCACCTGTCCACATTGCCAAAAGTACCAATACCTGGTTTAAAAACAACAGTATCATTATGCTTGATTGGCCAGCAAACTCCCCTGACCTTAACCCCATAGAGAATCTATGGGGTATTGTCAAGAGGAAGATGAGTGACACCAGACCCAACAATGCAGAAGAGCTTAAGACTGCTATCAAAGCAACCTGGGGCTTCCATAACACCTCAGCAGTGCCACAGGCTGCTCGCTTCCATGCCACGCCCCATTGATGCAGTAATTGATGCAAAAGGAGCCCCAACCAAGTATTGAGTGCATTTACTGAACATACATTTCAGTAGCCAACATTTTTGGATTTTAAAATCATTTTTCAAGTTGGTGTTATAAAATATTCTAATTTACTGAAATAATGACTTTTGTGTTTTCATTGGCTGTACAGCCTGTAAGCAATAATCATCAACATTAACAGAAGTAAAGTCTTGAAATTGATCACTCTGTTTGTAATGACTCTATATAACATGCAAATTGCCTCTTCAGAGAAAAAGAGGCCTTAAACTCTATAGCGCCACCTGTTGGAAGTGTATATAAACAGTACTATATAACATATGAGTTTCACTTTTAGTATTGAAGAAGTGAAATAAATTAACTTTTTGATGATATTCTAATTTTGTGAGAAGCACCTGTAGTTCAGAAGGGCAGGCCGTCAGGCACTACATGTTTCACACTGATAGTTTCCCCTTTCATCTAAAATAAGCTCTGGAAGCAAATCCTCTTGGATATCAGTGTCCTGCCCAAAGATCTTAACAGCTCATTTACATATAGAAAAATATAGATATCCTTGGAATAAAACATCGGATTGCAAATATCAAGTTTGATCCTACTGGCAGATTCCCTTTAATGACAATACTTTTATGCTTTCAGTTATATGTATGTGTACAATGTACTATATTATCTTGGTGAAAGTATGTAATCATCATTTTCTGATAATAGCATGGTTACAGAATCTGGTTATGACATAGAACCATAAAACCCAAATGGCTCTATTTCTGGGATTTTGGAACTATCAGAGGCTATGATGACTGAGATCAAAGCCTATTCCAACAGGTGGCGCTATAGAGTCAAGTCCTCTTTTTCTCAGAAGAGGCAATTTGCATATTTAATTTCCCAGAGGAGCATTGTATGGCAAATAAGCCTCCTTACCTTGACAAGCCAGCTGGTATGTCACTCTCCATAAGGATAAACGTTACCCCTTAGACCCCAGTACAGAGCCTCTCACCTAGCCAAATCAGTTCTCATGCTTCGCACTGACGAGGGCCAACAGCCCGAAACACCATGTCTGCGAATTGAGCTACTGATTTGGCTTTTATCCTAAGTCATATTGCACGACTCATTAGAGGGTTGATTGTGACTTGTAGGATCGCTACTTCCAACAGGCGGCGCTATAGAGTCAAGTCCTCTTTTTCTCAGAAGAGGCAATTTGCATATTCTAACTGAAGCATTTATATATTCAATAACAGTTAAATAAAAATGCCTGATGTCGTACACTCATTTGTCTTTGCAATCATGCAATCTGTATGGTTCCACATGGAGTCCTTGTAGCTTGACAGGGAGATATACAGTGGGTACGGAAAGTATTCATACCCCATTAAATTTTTCACTCTTTGTTTCATTGCAGCCATTTGGTAAATTCAAAAAAGTTCATGTTTTTCTCATTAATGTACACTCTGCACCCCATTTTGACTGAAAAAAACAGAAACGTAGTAATTTTTGCAAATTTATTAAAAAAGAAAAACTGAAATATCACATGGTCATAAGTATTCAGACCCTTTGCTCAGTACTGAGTAGAAACACCCTTTTGAGCTAGTACAGTTATCAGTCTACTTGGGAATGATGCAACAAGTTTTTCACACCTGGATTTGAGGATCCTCTGCCATTCTTCCTTGCAGATCCTCTCCAGTTCCGTCAGGTTGGATGGTGATCGTTGGTGGACAGCCATTTTCAGGTCTCTCCAGAGATGTTCAAATAGATTTAAGTCAGGGCTCTGGGTGGGCCAGTCAAGGATGGTCACGGAGTTGTTCTGAAGCCACTTCTTTGTTATTTTAGCTGTGTGCTTAGGGTCATTTTCTTGTTGAAAGATGAACTTTCGGCCAAGTTTGAGGTCCAGAGCACCCTGGAAGAGATTTTCATCCACGATATCTCTGTACTTGGCAGCATTCATGTTTTCTTCAATCCTTCCTTACTCTCCACTCTTCCTCCAGACTCTTGGACCTTGATTTCCAAATGAAATACAAAATTTAATTTCATCTGAAAACACCTTGGACCACTGAGCAGCAGTCCAGTTCTTTTTGTCCTTGGCCCAGGTAAGACGCTTCTGGCGTTGTCTATTGGTCATGAGTGGCTTGACACAAGGAATGCAACACTTGAGCCCATGTAATGGATACGTCTGTGTGTGTGGAGGCT
Source organism: Ranitomeya variabilis (assembly GCF_051348905.1). NCBI lineage: Eukaryota > Metazoa > Chordata > Amphibia > Anura > Dendrobatidae > Ranitomeya > Ranitomeya variabilis. The sequence continues at coordinate 814,787,857 of NC_135232.1, read as the reverse complement.
CTTGAAGCAATGACTCCAGCAGCAGTCCACTTGTGAATCTCCCCCAAATTTTTGAAAGGCCTTTTCTTAACAATCCTTTCAAGGCTGCGGTTATCTCGCTTGCTTGTGCACCTTTCTCTACCACACTTTTTCCTTTCATTCAACCTTCCATTAATATGCTTGGTTACAGCACCCTGTGAACAGGCAGCTTTTTTAGCAATGACCTTTTGTGGCTTACCCTCCTCGTGGAGTGTTTCAATGACTGCCTTCCGGACATCTGTCAAGTCAGCAGTCATCCCCATGATTATAGTGCCTACAGAAACAGACTAAGGGACTTTTTTATATGCATAAGAAGCCTTTGCAGATGTTTTTGTTAATTATTCTAATGTACTAAACTAGTAGAAGAAGGGATGGGAAGAAAAACATTAGACTTGGACAAAGAAGACCCAGGAAAACATACTCAGAAGGGAGGTAAGAACATTTCTAAAACAATCCACAGCGAGGAGATTGGAACAAAACAAAATCTTCTAAACTGCATGCTCGCAAACGCCAGAAGCCTGACAAACAAGATGGAAGAACTAGAAGCAGAAATATCTACAGGTAACTTTGACATAGTGGGAATAACCGAGACATGGTTAGATGAAAGCTATGACTGGGCAGTTAACTTACAGGGTTACAGTCTGTTTAGAAAGGATCATAAAAATTGGAGAGGAGGAAGGGGTTGTCTCTATGTAAAGTCTTGTCTAAAGTCCACTTTAAGGGAGGATATTAGCGAAGGGAATGAGGATGTCGAGTCCATATGGGTCGAAATTCATGGAGGGAAAAATGGTAACAAAATTCTCATTGGGGTCTGTTACAAACCCCCAAATATAACAGAAATCATGAAAAGTCTACTTCTAAAGCAGATAGATGAAGCTGCAACCCATAATGAGGTCCTGGTTATGGGGGACTTTAACTACCCGGATATTAACTGGGAAACAGAAACCTGTGAAACCCATAAAGGCAACAGGTTTCTGCTAATAACCAAGAAAAATTATCTTTCACAATTGGTGCAGAATCCAACCAGAGGAGCAGCACTTTTAGACCTAATACTATCTAATAGACCTGACAGAATAACAAATCTGCAGGTGGTCGGGCATCTAGGAAATAGCGACCACAATATTGTACAGTTTCACCTGTCTTTCACTAGGGGGACTTGTCAGGGAGTCACAAAAACACTGAACTTTAGGAAGGCAAAGTTTGACCAGCTTAGAGATGCCCTTAATCTGGTAGACTGGGACAATATCCTCAGAAATAAGAATACAGATAATAAATGGAAAATGTTTAAGAACATCCTAAATAGGCACTGTAAGTGGTTTATACCTTGTGGGAATAAAAGGACTAGAAATAGGCAAAAACCCAATGTGGCTAAACAAAGAAGTAAGACAGGCAATTAACAGTAAAAAGAAAGCATTTGCACTACTAAAGCAGGATGGCACCATTGAAGCTCTAAAAAACTATAGGGAGAAAAATACTTTATCTAAAAAACTAATTAAAGCTGCCAAAAAGGAAACAGAGAAGCACATTGCTAAGGAGAGTAAAACTAATCCCAAACTGTTCTTCAACTATATCAATAGTAAAAGAATAAAAACTGAAAATGTAGGCCCCTTAAAAAATAGTGAGGAAAGAATGGTTGTAGATGACGAGGAAAAAGCTAACATATTAAACACCTTCTTCTACACGGTATTCACGGTGGAAAATGAAATGCTAGGTGAAATCCCAAGAAACAATGAAAACCCTATATTAAGGGTCACCAATCTAACCCAAGAAGAGGTGCAAAACCGGCTAAATAAGATTAAAATAGACAAATCTCCGGGTCCGGATGGCATACACCCACGAGTACTAAGAGAACTAAGTAATGTAATAGATAAACCATTATTTCTTATTTTTTGGGACTCTATAGCGACGGGGTCTGTTCCGCAGGACTGGCGCATAGCAAATGTGGTGCCAATATTCAAAAAGGGCTCTAAAAGTGAACCTGGAAATTATAGGCCAGTAAGTCTAACCTCTACTGTTGGTAAAATATTTGAAGGGTTTCTGAAGGATGTTATTCTGGATTATCTCAATGAGAATAACTGTTTAACTCCATATCAGCATGGGTTTATGAGAAATCGCTCATGTCAAACCAATCTAATCAGTTTTTATGAAGAGGTAAGCTATAGGCTGGACCACGGTGAGTCATTGGACGTGGTATATCTCGATTTTTCCAAAGTGTTTGATACCGTGCCGCACAAGAGGTTGGTACACAAAATGAGAATGCTTGGTCTGGGGGAAAATGTGTGTAAATGGGTTAGTAACTGGCTTAGTGATAGAAAGCAGAGGGTGGTTATAAATGGTATAGTCTCTAACTGGGTCGCTGTGACCAGTGGGGTACCGCAGGGGTCGGTATTGGGGCCTGTTCTCTTCAACATATTCATTAATGATCTGGTAGAAGGTTTACACAGTAAAATATTGATATTTGCAGATGATACAAAACTATGTAAAGCAGTTAATACAAGAGAAAATAGTATTCTGCTACAGATGAATCTGGATAAGTTGGAAACTTGGGCTGAAAGGTGGCAGATGAGGTTTAACAATGATAAATGTAAGGTTATACACATGGGAAGAAGGAATCAATATCACCATTACACACTGAACGGGAAACCACTGGGTAAATCTGACAGGGAGAAGGACTTGGGGATCCTAGTTAATGATAAACTTACCTGGAGCAGCCAGTGCCAGGCAGCAGCTGCCAAGGCAAACAGGATCATGGGGTGCATTAAAAGAGGTCTGGATACACATGATGAGAGCATTATACTGCCTCTGTACAAATCCCTAGTTAGACCGCACATGGAGTACTGTGTCCAGTTTTGGGCACCGGTGCTCAGGAAGGATATAATGGAACTAGAGAGAGTACAAAGGAGGTCAACAAAATTAATAAAGGGGATGGGAGAACTACAATACCCACATAGATTAGCGAAATTAGGATTATTTAGTCTAGAAAAAAGATGACTGAGGGGCGATCTAATAACCATGTATAAGTATATAAGGGGACAATACTCGCTGAGGATCTGTTTATACCAAGGAAGGTGACGGGCACAAGAGGGCATTCTTTGCGTCTGGAGGAGAGAAGGTTTTTCCACCAACATAGAAGAGGATTCTTTACTGTTAGGGCAGTGAGAATCTGGAATTGCTTGCCTGAGGAGGTGGTGATGGCGAACTCAGTCGAGGGGTTCAAGAGAGGCCTGGATGTCTTCCTGGAGCAGAACAATATTGTATCATACAATTATTAGGTTCTGTAGAAGGACGTAGATCTGGGGACTTATTATGATGGAATATAGGCTAAACTGGATGGACAAATGTCTTTTTTCGGCCTTACTAACTATGTTACTATGTTACTATGGCGCTATAACAATAAATAATAATAATAATAATAATAATGTACTGAGATAATGACATTTGTGTTTTTACGGGCTGTAATCCATAATCATCAACATTAACAGAAAAAACACTTGAAATACATCACTATGTTTGTAATGACTCTATATATTAGTTTCACTTTTTGTATTGAAGAACTGAAAAAACTTTACTTTTTGATGGTATTCTAATTTAGTGAGAAGCACTTGTATGTAACATATATACTTGAGTATAAGCCAACCTGAGTATAAGCCGACCCCCCTAATTTTGCCCCCAAAAACTGGGAAAACTTATTGACTCCAGTATAAGCCTAGGGTGGAAAATGCAGCAGCTACCGGTAAATGTCGAAAATAAAAATAGATACCAATAAAAGTAAAATTAATCGAGACATCAGTAGGTTAAGTGTTTTTGAATATCCATATTGAATCATGAGGCCCATATAATGCTCCATGCAGTTCATTATGGCCCCATAAGATGCTCCATATTAAAATATGCCCCATATAATGCTCCATACAGTTCTTTATGGCCCCATAAGACGCTCAATATACAAATATGCCCCATATAATGCTCCTTCCAGTTCTTTATGGCCCCATAGATGCCCCATATAATGCTCCATGCAGTTCTTTATGGCCCCATAGATGCCCCATATAATGCTCCTTCCAGTTCTTTATGGCCCTATAGATGCCCCATATAATGCTCCATGCAGTTCTTTATGGCCCCATAGATGCCCCATATAATGCTCTATGCCGTTCTTTATGGCCCCATAGATGCCCCATATAATGCCCCATATAATGCTTCATGCAGTACTTTATGGCCCCATAGATGCCCCATATAATGCTCTATGCAGTTCATTATGGCCAAATAGATGCCCCATATAACATAGATGCCCCATATAATGCTCCATGCAGTTCATTATGGCCCCATAGATGCCCCATATAATGCTCCATGCAGTTCATTAAGGCCCCATACATGCCCCATATATGCTCCATGCAGTTCATTATGGCCCCATAGATGACCCATATAATGCTCCATGCAGTTCTTTATGGCCCCATAGATGCCACATATAATGCTCCATGCAGTTCATTATGGCCCATAGATGCCCCATAGATGCTCCATATTACAATGTGCCACATGTAATGCTGCTGCTGCACTAAAAAAAAATTACATACTCACCTCTCTTGCTGCCCATTGCTCCTCAGCGTCCCGTCTCTCCTCAGTAACTGTTCAGGCAGAGGGCGGCACATACACTAATAGGTCATCGCGCCCTCTGACCTGAACAGTCACTGCAAGAGGATGGGGAAGACGGAGCGTCGGTGGAACGCAGAAAGGTGAATATGAAATACTCACCTGCTCCCGGCGCTCCTGACGCGGTCCCTGCATGTCCCACTGTCTCTGGGCACGGAAGCTTCTTCCTGTAGTGAGCGGTCACATGGTACCGCTCATTACAGTAATGAATATGCGGCTCCACCCCTATGGGAGTTGAGTCCATATTCATTACTTTAATGAGCGGTATCACGTGACCGCTGAACAGAGGAAGAGCTGCCGTGCCCTAAGACCGTGGGACATGCAGGGACCGCGTGAGGAGCACCGGGAGCAGGTGAGTATTTGACAGTTGTCGCTCCCTCTCACCCAACGACCATGACTCGAGTATAAGCCGAGAGGGGCACTTTCAGCCCATTTTTTTGGGCTGAAAATATCGGCTTATACTCAAGTATATACGGTATGCATGTACACACACACATATATATATATATATATATATATATATATATATATATATATATATATATAAATATATATATAATATATAAAGCTGAATGTGTGTATGTATGTGTATATGTATGTCCGGGATTGGCATCTGAACCGTCGCAGCTACAGCCACAAAATTTTGCACAGTCAAACGTCTGGACCCCGAGAGCTTCATAGGCTATGTTGTGAGGTGAAATTTTAACCCTGGGCTTTCAAATTCACCAAACAATTTTGCCCCTATCTACATAATGGGGAAAAAATGAAAGGAAAAGTGTTGGAGGCAAATTAACAGCTGCCAGATGTGAACAAGGGGGACTTAAAGAATGAGAGCGATGGCGCCAAAGAGTATATACCGTACAGTTGCTAAGGTGGGGCCCCGACATGGGATAATCACCATACCACCACGGGGATATGAACACACACACAAAATGCGCCACACACTACCACGTGCTCGAACACATATACCACCCTCAGCGCACATTTCACCACACATACACCAACCTCGCCACATAAAAGTTGAAACATAAAAGTCGCCGCGTCTAATACAGGAGGAGATGACATACAGATATATACTATATACAGGAGGAGATGACACACAGGTATATACTATTTACAGGGGAGATGACACACATGTATATACTATATACAGGAGGAGATGACACACAGATATATACTATATACAGGAGAGATGACACACAGGTATATACTATATAGAGGAGGAGATGACATACAGGTACATACTACATACAGCAGGAGATGACATACAGGTATATACTATATACAGGAGGAGATGACACACAGGTATATACTATATACAGGAGCAGATTACCTACAGGTATATAGTATATACAGGAGGAGATGACATACAGGTATATGCTATGTATAGGAGGAGATGACATACAGGTATATACTATATACAGGAGGAGATGACACACAGATATATACTATATATAGGTGAGATGACACACAGGTATATACTATATATAGGAGGAGATGACATACAGGTATATACTATATACAGGAGGAGATGACACACAGGTATATACTATATACAGGAGCAGATTACCTACAGGTATATAGTATATACAGGAGGAGATGACATACAGGTATATGCTATGTATAGGAGGAGATGACATACAGGTATATACTATATACAGGAGGAGATGACACACAGATATATACTATATATAGGTGAGATGACACACAGGTATATACTATATATAGGAGGAGATGACATACAGGTATATACTATATACAGGGGACATGACACACAGCAGGTATATACTATATACAGGGGAGATGACATACAGGTATATACTATATACAGGAGATGACATACAGGTGTATACTATATATAAGGGAGATGACAAACATGTATATACTGAGGTGAAAATGAGAGGTGTGAGGTGAAAATGAAAAGGTGTGAGTGCAAAATGAGAGGAGTGAGGGAAAATAGTGGAGTGATCGGAAAATGACAGATGTGAGGTCGAAATGACAAGTGTTAGGGGGGAATGAGAGGAGTGAGGGGGAAAATAAGAGGAGTGAGGGGGAAAATGAGTGGTGTGAGGGAGAAAATGAGAGATGTGAGGGGGAAAATGAAAGATGTGATCGGGAAAATGAGAGGCGTGATGGGAAAATAAGAGAAGTGAGGTGCTATAGCTAACCACAGATATTTACTATGCCCAGGCAACGCCGGGCTCTTCAGCTAGTATATATATATATATATATATATATATATATTAGTAAAAAACAGCAGGCAGTACTCCAAAAAGTAGTTTCAAAATAAGGTGGACTTTATTAGGTCCACATGGCGTGGCTACGTTTTATAGCCGAAATGTCGCCACGCCATGTGGACCTAATAAAGTCCACCTTATCTTGAAACTACTTTTTGGAGTGCTGCCTTCTGTTTTTTACTACTATATGTTGGCAAGTATGGATTGATTGCTGGGAGACTTTGCACACATTTAACTTTTAGTGCTGTTCCATTTTTTCTAACTATATATACAGTATATATATATATATATATATATATATATATATATATATATACACAGTAAAGATATAGATATTTCGCAAAAAAGGGGCAACATTGTTCACTTGCCTAGGTCCTGAACTAATGACTCTCAGGATGCAGAAAACCCATGTAGTATAGATGGCGGCAACTCAGGTGCAAATACTGATGATACAACTACTCACAACCTACAATTCATGGAGGGGCATTAAGATGCACAAAAGCGTCTTGTAGAGGGTGCTGGTCACACACATGCAGTGCAAAGTGTCTGGCTTACAGCCTATTAGTGACGCCCATACTATTAAATTAGGCGAGCTGCCCAGCACTGTCTAAGTGCATCTCTTGAGAAAAGACACCCTAGTTTACAATGCCAGAAATGCTGGGCTTGGCTGCACCATATATATATATAATATATGAGGTATTGGTCGATATTTTGGCCAATATATGCAAGCCCGCAACCTACGTCAAGGGTCCTCACACTTGCGAGTCCTAACACTAAACTAAAAAGCAAAGCCACAAAAAGAGGAATGGCATGCATGTACCTGGGAGGCTTTGCACCCCGCACTTGCTGGTGCTGCTTTTGTCTTTTCTCTCTCTCTCTCTCTCTCTATATATATATATATATACACAGTATATATATATATATATATATATATATATATATATATATATATATATATATATATATATATATATATAGTAGTATTCAAAATAATAGCAGTGAGTTCAAAAACATGAGTTAATCACAAAATCTTTATACTAGTTTTTATTTCCATGCATCGGGAACATTGCACACTGTCTTTTAATTCAAAACATGAAGAGAAATGCGTATAATTTTTAACTACTTTACAGAAAATAAAAAATGAACATTGGGCTGTTCTAAAAAGTAGCAGTGTCTGCATTTATCTTTACAAACTCACAATATGTAATATTTTTTTTAGGATAATTTAGCATTCCTGTGAATCACAAACCTAATATCTAGTTGTGCACCCACAGTTTTTTAGAACTACTTCTCATCTATGTTGTATAGAGTTAACCAACTTCTGGCACCTGTCAACTGTTATTCCTTCCCGGGATGCTTGGAGTACATTCCACAATTATATGGCATTTGTTGGCTTTGCCTCAGAAATGGTATTTTTAATATCACCCCACAAGTGTTCTATCGGATTTAGGTTTTGAATTGGGCTGGCCATTCCATAGCCTCAATTTTGTTGGACTGGAGCCAAGATTGTGCTCATTTACTGGTGTATTTATGGTCGTTGTCTTGTTGAAACACCCATTTCTAGGGCATAGCCTCTTCAGCGTAAGGCAACATGACCTCTTCCAGTATTTTAAAATATGCAAACTGGTCCATGATCCCTGGTATGCAGTAAATAGGTCCGGCACCATAGCAAGAAAAATATGTCCATGTCCTGATGCTTGCACCACCATGCTTCACTGTCTTCAGAGTGTACTGTGGCTTGAATGCAGAGTTTGGAGCTTGTCTGATGAACTGTCTGGGGCCCTTGGACCCAAAAAGAACAATTTTACCTTCATCAGTCCACAAAATGTTTCTCCATTTCTCTTTAGGCCAGTTGATGTGTTCTTTGGGTATTGTATCTGCTTCAGTACATGTTTTTTTTTTTTTACAGTGGGACTCTGCAGGGACTTCTTGCTAAGAGACTAGAGTCACACAGGCATCTTCTAACTGTCACAGTACTCACAGGTAACTTGAGAATGTCTTTGGTCATCCTGGATCTGATCATTTTTTGAGCCTTTGCAATTCTTGCTATTCTTCCATCCATTCGAATAGTAGTCTTCCATTTTTTTCCATGTCTCTTTGGTTTGACTTTCCATTTTAGAGCATTGGAGATCATTTTAGCTGAACAGCCTATCATTGTCTGAACTTCTTTATAAGTTTTTCCCTCTCCACTCAACTTTTTAAGCAAAGTACTCTGTTCTTCTGAACAATGTCTCAAACGACCCATATTTCTGAGGCTTTCAAGGAGAAATGCATGTACAACATGTCCTGGCTTTAGCCCTAAATAAGGGCCATCTGATTCCCCACTGTTTCTTCACAGAATGATTGACCTCACTAATTGAACTCCACACTGCTATTATTTTGAATACACTCCCTGTCAATTAATTATTCTAACATACAGACTCAAAACCATGCAGATCATGAATGCGGAGTCTGGTGGTTTTCTTATAATCTACTGCACCAACTGGTAAATTGTTTGACATGTGGTAATATAATTTACATAAAAAACAGAGATTAATCTGTTTACTTATATTGTACTGCTATTATTTTGAACACTACTATATATATATATATATATATATATATATATATATATATATATATATATATATTGTAAGAGTCATGTCGGTCTGGTAGTCGGGGGCAGATATATCTCGCCCAGGTACTTGTCCTATGTGAATTAGGCTGCTCAGTATCTTCAGGATACTGATGGGTTAATAAGTGCAGGAATAAAAGATAACCAGCTGGGGGGTTCCGGTTTCAGCCTGGGGCACACAGATTGCCTGTCTGTGTGAGACAAACGTGAGTGAGTGCAGTGCTCAAGGACTGTGTGTTGTTAGCTGGGTGGGAGAAGCCCCCCCAGTTGTTAAGATAGCAACGTGTTGGTTTAGTTAGTGCCGGACAGGCTAGGATTTATTTTTATGTTTTGTTTTTTCTATGTTGCTTTCACTTTAATAAATCTGACCTGAGGTCAGCCTACTCGGAAACCTGCTGTACGCCTCAGAATTCAATGCACAAACCACGTGACCTTTGACCCCAGCAAAGGCGATCCCGGAGTGTTTTGTCACAATATATAATGCTATTATTCTATTATTTAAACTATATTATGTTTAATTTTTATGTTACAGTATCCAAACTGTTTACTTTGTCTCCATCTATATGATATAATCTCCTTAATATGGTTCTATATATATATATATATATATATATATATATATATATATATATATATCTGTTTGTATATATTAAAGGGAATCTGCCACCTCATTTTTCGCATATAATCTGCAGCCACTGCCATTAGGGGCTTATCTAAAGCATTCTGTAATGCTGTAGATAAGCCCCCGATGTAACCCGAAAGATAAGAAAAACAAGTTAGATTATACACACCCAGGGGCGGTTCGGTCTGATGGGCGTCACCGTCAGGGTCCGGTGCCTCCCATCTTCATGCGATGACGTTCTCTTCCTTGCGTCTGTCGCGACTCCTGCGCAGGTGTACTGATTTGCCCTGTTGAGGGCAGAGCAAAGTACTGCAGTGTGCAGGCACCAGGAAAGGTCAGAGAGGCCCAGCACCTGCGCACTGGAGTACTTTATGCTGCCCTCAACAGGGCAAATCAGTACGCCTATGCAGTGGCGTATCTAGGGGGGGCAGCAGGGGCATGTGCCTCGGGCGCATCCGGCAGGGGGGCGCAGTCGGGCCGCCTAATTCGGCGGTCCGCAGTGTCTCCCCAGGCGGCTGCATTCTGCCGCCCCCGGTCTGGGAGTCAGCTGTTCTCTGTGCCGACTGTCAAGCTGACAGCCGGCACAGAGAAGCTGCAGAGCGCCGGCTCCCAAAGTGTGCAGAGGGGGAGGGGAGCCCCTGCAGAGTGGCTGTGGGGACAGGGAGAAATCCCTGCAGCTCTGCTGCCCAGCGATCTGTCTTCCTGCTTCCTCTTGCTTCCTCTCACACAGACGCGCCGCTGGATGACGTCATCATTTAGCTGCTGGCTGTGTCAGAGGAAGGCGATGGAGCTGCTGCAGCAGAGCACGAGGAGAGGTGAGAGGTGTGTGTGTGAGTGTGTGTGTGTGTGTGTGTGTGTGAATGTGTGTGTGTGTGTGTGTGTGTGTGAATGTGTGTGTGAATGTGTGTGTGAATGTGTGTATGTGTGTGTGTGTGTGTGAATGTGTGTGTATGTGAGTGTGTGTATGTGGGTGTATGTGTGTGGGTGAATGTGTGTGTGTGAATATGTGTGTGTGTATGTGAGTGTCTGTGTGTGTGTGAATGTGTGTGTGTGGCTCAGTATTGGGTGTGTGTGTGTGTATCGCGCTGCAGGGGAATGTGCAGAGAAGTGAATGGTGTGTGTGTGGGGGAGGAGAGGGCAATGATGGGGCTGACGGGGGGAGAGTAATGATGGGGATGGTGGAGGAGGAGAGGACAATGATGGGGCTGATGGGGGGCATATGTCCTGGGGGGGGGGCGCCAAAATGAATTCTTGCCCCGGGTGCCAGAAACGCTAGATACACCTCTGCGCCTGTGCAGGAGCCACGACGGAAGCAAGGAAGAGAACGTCATCGCATGAAGATGGGAGGCGCCGGACCCGGACCTGCGTCGCTCATCAGACCCGGAACGCACCAGAGTGCCCCCCCTCCCCCCCAGGTGAGTATAATCTAACTTGTTTTTCTTATCTTTCAGGTTACATTGGGGGCTTATCTACAGCATTACAGAATTGTGTAGATAAGCACCTAATGGCGGTAGCCGCAGCTTATATGCGAAAAATGAGGTGACAGATTCCCTTTAAAATATCAAAGCAGTATTAATATTATAAGACAAATACTTTGCTGGTTAGACTCTCATACGTAAATACAATTTAAGCATAACGCTATTCACAACCTGAAATTTCAGGCCTAGTTGCTGAAAATCCCAATATCTTACTCTTGAAATGTCATATGCACAGGTCTGATTTCTCTTTTCTTAACCTGTTACAATCTATTTTCCGCACTTTACATTTTATATATGCAAATGATGCTGAAAAACTATTTCTAGATCTGAAGCCTCTGTCACTCCAGCCCTATTCTCCTGCCAGTGCCGCTTCCTCCTGCCTGACAAGTAGCATAGAGGCTGCCAGTCAGGCAGGATGAAGCACTGCTGGAAGGGAAATCGAGCTGGAGTGACAGAGGCTTTAGATCTGCAAAAAACTCTTTAGCATCATTTGCATATCAAGTCACACACTGATTTCTAAGTAACTGAGGAACAGAATGGCTATGTAAAGGTATTGCTGGACTTGCCTTTGAAAGAGCAACATGTGCATATATCTACGGTTGCTTTGGGGCTGAAATTATGCTGGCATACTTTTGTTTGTAAATTTGCTCTCAGTATTGTACAGTGCTGTGAAATATGTTGGAGCCATATAAAGATCATTTATATGAAAGGAAAGAAAATCTTTCCTGACCACAAGATAGGGACAAGGATATTGAAAGCAGACCTCCATTGTGATGATCCAACTGAACAATTTCAGGTTCTTCCTGGACACCTGTAGGAATGATATTGGGGAAGTATGGGGTCAACAGCTAACTCCTCATTTCAATTTGGTGTACTGATTAAAACAGTAAGCAAGGAAATACATCAAAAGGACTCATCACCAAAGACTGGACACAGTTGCTTTGAACAGCTAGGAAACTGTGCAGTCTTGGTGGACACACCACATCTGCCTTCAAAACACATCTGCCCAAAGCATGTTTGATCCTATTCATTTCTGGACTATTTGACAAATATTGCATGAGATGAAGGAATGTCAAGACTAAACTCGCCAATACAGATGTAGAACATATGCATTTTCATTACCTTAAGGCAAAATTACAAGCCTTGGAAATTACTGTGGTGGTTTGGCAATTTGAATCTTCCACTGCAATTAGTATAGAGGCCAGGAACATCATTAAAATTTCCTGTCACTTTCTGAATGTTGCAGACAAATAAGGTCACAAAATAATGTGCTTACAAAGAGTAAGTAGTGTTCAGTACAGGAAAACTACCAAAACTGTCAGCAATTCCATAACAAATATTTCTTTAATTAGCGGATTACTATTTATTACAGATGAGGGAATTGTTTAAAATATGAAATTTGCCAAGAAATTTGATTTGCGGTGAATTGATCTGCAGCAAACTAAAAGTACTCCAAAACCTCAAACTGCCCTGATAAAACGTTTGTGGTGCTATTCTCTATTCCTTACATGGTAGTCTTCTCTTCTGTGCTCTTTCTCTTTTTTGAGAGAAGATTTGCGATGTTTTTGTCACAATTTTTGAGAATCAGGTTTCTTCCACAAATGCCTGTTTTGACATTCTCCATGACTGCTTGTGTTGACTGCAGACTTTCACTAATGATCAGTACAAGATATTTTTATGGCTACTTAAAGGGAACCTGTCACCAGGTTTGGCTGATATAAGTTATGGCCACCCCCTTTCAGGGCTTATCTACAGCATTCTGGAATGCTGTAGATAAGCCCCCAATCTGACCTGCAAGAGAAAAATAAGTTTTATTATACTTACCTGGGGGGCGGTCAGGTCCAATGGGTGTTGCAGGTCCTGGTCCGGCACCTCCCATCTTCTTGTGATGCCACTGTCTTGCTTGCTTCATGGCTCCCCGGCATCGCGCTTCTGTGAAGGCCTACTTCTCTGCTCAGTTGAGGGCAGAGCAAAGTACTGCAGTGTGCAGGCCCTGGGAAAAGTCAGGGAGGCCCAGCGCCTGCGCACTGCATTACTTTGCTTTGCCCTCAACTGGGCAGAGAAGTAGGCCTGCAAAGGAGCACGATGCTGTGGAGCCATGACGCAAGCAGGAGGGCTGCATTGCAAGAAGATGGGAGGCACCAGGACCGGACCTGCGACACTCATCGGACCAGACAACCCCGGGTGAGTAGAATAAAACTTATTTTTCTTCTCTTTCATGTTAGATCAGGGGTTTATCTACAGCATTATAGAATGCTGTAGATAAGCCCTGAAAGGGGGTAGCCATAACTTATATCAGCCAAACCTGGTGACAGGTTCGCTTTAAGTAGCCATAAAAATATCTTGTACTGAAAGAGAAGAAAAATAAGCTGGGCCTCCCTGACCTTTCCCAGCCCCTGCGCACTGCAGTACTTTGCTCTGCCCTCATCTGGGCAGAGAAGTAGGCCTGCACAGGAGCACAATGCCGGGGAGCCATGAAGAAAGCAGGAGAGCGGCATCACAAGAAGATGGGAGGTGCATTCTAGAATGCTGTAGATAAGGCCAGAAAGGTGATGGCCATATCTTATATCGGTCAAACCTGGTGACAGGTTCCCTATAAAGGGGATGTCCAGCCTTAATAGAAACTTTACGCAGAGCATTAAGAATTAAAGCTATCAAATGGAGTAATACCTACTGTAACCTACATGGATCCAGTGGTCATCTTCACTGGCACTGGGAGCCATGATGTCACCATTCTTCTGCCACAGGACCATTAAGGTCTTAAATTGGCAGCAGCGGTCAGTTGACTAGATTGATGTGTTTGTAAAAATTAGGTAAATTCAATTTATGTATAAAATGATGGAAGTGCAAGAGGTGAATTGGATCTCTAGTCAAAGATACTCTCATATTAGCAAACTGAATAAATCATTCTCTAAACATCTCGGCGATAATAGATCGGGGAAGCCGCAGAGGACATGATATTGTTAACTTGCAACTAGTCAAAAACCAGGTGTTCCTTGTGCATAATAAGGGCTCGTTCAGATGAGCATGTAATCAATCCATGTGGATAATGGATAACATACAGGCAGACCGTGTATCAACGCAAGCCAATAGGGTAATTCATGTGAGCGTGTTTTACAGATAGACCGATGGTCCACTTGAAACAAATTACAGAATGCGTTACTTTGATCTGTTTTTTAATCATATTTGCCAATTTTACTCAATGGGTCCATTAAAAAACTGACTCCATCTGTATGACATCCTTTTTCTATGGATTCTGTGCAATTATCACCATAAAAAACTGCATATCGCCTTTTATTGTTTATTAAAATGTTAATTTAAAAAACCGAATGCCAGACAGATGTAAAAAGCAGACGTATGGATGTCAGACATATGGGTTTGTTTGGATGAGAAACAACAATTTTGCATATGTTCATCTGAAGTGGGTCTAAGTGTGGCCTAACATGACAGCTTTTATTTTGGAAGGGACGGCTCCTGACTACTGCCTCCTACAGTGCGCAGAGCTGAGCAGTCAACTCAGCACCGGCTGCTGTGTAATGCACACTGAGCGCTAATTAAGCTCAGCTTTATCAGTGCAAGTGCAGCCTCTGCAGAGTGCAGCAGACAAACGGACTTTGGCACTGGCTGCTACGCTCTGCACATTCAATTTCTATGTTCTAAGGGCAGTAGCCAGTCACAAAGTCAGCTCGTCTGCTGCGCTCTGCAGAGTTGAAGTGAACTGATCTTTAGCATTTATATTGAAGATATAGGTGCAAATTTCACACTTTACAAAATTGTTAATTAAATGTGTTGCCTGGGAAGGAAGCCACAGGGTGTAATGATATAGAGAGCAGACTTTGAGGTGGATTTAAAACTAAATCTGCCTTAAAATCTATGCAAAAAATCTTTATGTGAATCTCATTCACATGGTGCTTTTTTCTGTTTGCTTTTTCTGAGGTGAAGTTTTCCTTGAAAAACACAACCCTAAGGACAACAGAATATTAAGTTAGTCCTGTCATTAATAATAGGTAAAACTCCAAAGTGCTAATAAAAACAAGAAACTTTGCAATGTTGTTTTCTATAGAGCTTGGAAGCGCTGCTCTGAAGCAGGCTGGAATGCAGGATCTGACCAGCCTCAGTGCCCCTGCACTCCTCTGATACTGCAAAGTCAAAGCTGCCTCTGCTTGCAGAACCAAAGAGTGCACAGTACAGACTAATGTGCTGACCATGCCGCTGAAGCGAACTGTCACTCAAGCAAGAGCCCATAACCCCTTCGACAAGAAAGAAGCTGGAAGGCAGGAAGCCGAGCGTTCTTGCCCAAGATGATGAGAAGCCCCATTCGGTGATGCATATACCGTTGAATGTCTAGTTATCTGCTGATGAGCCCAATTGGGGGTTTACAGTAAGCCCGACCGAACCGCGGGCAGCATGTATCCGGCACTAGCTGTATGATATCAGCTAAGGTATGTTCATCTCAACGTTTCTAACAAAAACACATTTTCAAAGCCACCGAAGGACCAAGCTGCGCTGGAGACTAATTGGACAGGCGGGTCCTCGGCGACTTCCCCCCGCCCGCTGCCTTGGATTGACAGGTCTTTGCCTATACACGGACATATCAGCTTTCACTTTCCCTACAAAACTGCTACAATGAAAGTGCGCCCCTGCATTACCCTGGTGGGAGCTAACTCTGTGGTGTTTTCCACCCACTCCCCCTGACCTGAACCCACAGTTACGACTTCGGCATAGCACTTTGTAAGGAGAGCTGGTATTACCATCATAGCAGGGATAAAATTGTCATTTGGAATAAAAAAACACATTATGATGATGATTTTTTTCATCACTTTCCAAAGAACCAGCACAATGCACGGTAGAGAAATTTGCCATCTGTGAGACATCTGTCTGTCAGCAAGTAGCAGTAACCATTCTAAGTAGATCTTTTCAAAAATAGCATTACAATGTATAATAAATCTATGTGTCATTACTTTTACTAAGAGATGAAAAAGAAATACTGAGGAGAAGCGGTGAGGGTGACAGCTCCCTATGTGTCTACCACCAAAAGTTAAGGGCTCCTTCTACAGGGAATTTAAGGAACTACAGGTATTTTGTCACAGGCTTCTTGGCCTCAGCCCATGAAAAGCTCCATATAGAAGCTGATCAGATGCAACCGCTAGACTAATCTACATATATACATATAATATAACGCATACATATAAATTCTGCATGTGACCCTCAGCTGAGCGTTAGTCTTCAGCATGTGGGTGCTTATGATTTTACAATGATTAGAATGAGATATAAGCAGATGGATCTGAGGAGGATCGACTTCCAGTCAAGTTTTCTGAAATTCATGGTTTCATGTGATTTTGATATTTCATTTGCAAGGATGGAAGAAAAAGAAACATGCCTGGCAGTATTGCCCACACTCCTGAAGCATGAGAGCGCAGTGTAATGATGTTTTGCATGGGCTACCCCGCGATGCCCTGCAGCTATGACATCACATCCAGTCTATCACGTGGATTATCATACCTGGGTCACCAGCGATCAGTGGATCCCAGTGAAGTACGGCCGGGTACGGGGCAGGCAGAGTTGGATTGCATTTCCAGATTCATTGGGTAAGTGGATATTGAGATCATATTGAAACGAAATGTGCAATTTATTCGACACAAATCAAATTTTTGGGAAAAATCTGGCAATTTTGAATTTCAAACAATCTGCTATTTTCTAATGAGGGCTGAGTTGCTCTATGCATGACTGTAGTTTACGGACTCAACAATGTTAGTAACAAGGTCACTATGGATGTTAGAGGTGATGGTAATATCAGAAAAGTCTAGATATGATATTGCTGTTTTTCTAAGGATGAAATTACAGTGACTTGGTATCAAGGATGCAATCATTTAACTGAGGCCTCAGTCAGGCGTCCATTTTTCACGTACTTTGTTTTATGTATTCACGTCAGCACTTTTTTTTGCTGACCAACTGTTTGGAGACATGGCCATTTTTCATGGGAGTCATGGATCAAAATTACCCATCCAAGTTTATGTGTTTGTGAAAATCACTGAGACCACACGGAAGGCAAAAGTGAGCAATCCATGTGCCGTCTGCGACTAAATTGAGTCGGAGAAGCTTTGCAAAGTATTTTTTTTCCATACGTGAAGATTACCGATGAAACACCGATGGTAAAAGGGGTGATCTCAACATCAGTCTTCAGGCTTCCTGATTGCTGAGAGATGTGGTGTGCTATTGAAGATTAATATTACTGACCAGCGGCATGGTGGTGACACTGATTGAGATATGCCCTCCCTAACGCAGCAGGATCGCAGGGGCACTAGTGCTGGCCAGATCCAACGATCCATCCAGCTTCATAGCAATGCTTGCAAGCTCTCTAGCAAAATGATTGCAAGGTGAAGAGCAGTTAACTTTAGAATGAAAAATCTCTCCATTCTAGAACATAGAGAGTATTTTTAATTACACAAACATTGTAACAGGCTTATTTCCAGAAGCACTTTGAAATTTGACCCATTTATCCCGTTGAGACAATCAATTTAACTTTCTTAAATATATTTTTCCTATGTAATCAGAGGACAGCATGAGGTAGCAGCTGAGACACGGAATTCAGCACAAGGCTGCGTGCTGTTGTTTACATACTTTCAATGAAGGTTTTATCATTACGAGATTATCATTATCGTGACCACACCCCCTCCTCTGATAAGCAGCTCACTGTCAATATACAATGTACGCAGAAAGCTGTGGTGTGGGTGGGATCAGTTTCTTACTCTGTGTCACAACTGCTGCACCCAGTAAACTGAGTGATACACCATTGGAATCAGATTCACTTGCACTATATTACGCTACTCTTTTAATAGGTTGAATATCGAGAAAAGGAGTTTTCTACACTCAATGGTGCCAATGGTATTGTTCTGGTAGCTGGAGGTCCATTTTCTGCCATGTTTGTACTCTTATAAAACCCAGCCCATGATTGGGCTTCAAAGGAGGTCATTTAGTTTATAAAGAATGGATGCCTTGACAAATAAGGTGGTCACCTGGTTGGTATGGATGTACTGTAGGAGGTGATGGCAATCCACCAGAAACGTCTAGACATGACTGTTGTTTGCTAAGATTGAAGCTGCAGTGAAATAGTATTGCATGTAATAGACAAGCAATCAAGCAGCCAAAGCTAGAAACTCCTACGGAGGACTAAAAAAAAATGTAAAAAAATAACAATTATTTTTAAAGAATATAAAAAAAATAAAAAGATGAAATCACTTTCTTTTCCTGAAATGTAAATAAAAAAGAAACACATTTGGTATTGCAGACTCCGACACTAAAATATGATAATACTTACTGTATCTCGTCAAAAAGAAATAAAAAAAACAAACACAAAATAGCAGAATCTCTACTTTTAGATGCACTTATTAGCTGTAATACATTTACAAGTCCTCATGTACTAATGAATATACTGATGGAGAGAAAAAAATTGAAGGTCATCGCTTTTACAACAACATAATGTCAAGAGGCTTTTCAGATCATAACAATCAGACTTTTTAACGATCGATCCATAATATAAATGACTGAAAAGGGTCTTTCAGTTTTACCAATAGACTTCAAAAAGTAAGAATCTCCAGGAAGTTGGTTATAAACCTTTGTCACATTGTTATTGACTTTCCACAGTGTTCACAGACTATTCTCCATTGTGTTGGTAACCTAATGACTAGTGGCTCTGTAATAAGTCTTCTGGGACTATCCAAAAAGCTTTTGTGGAAACATGTAAGAGATATTATGGTCAGAATGACAAGCATTAAACAATTCCTGTCTTACATCTTCAATCAACTTCAAACTACTCCCTGGAAATTTGTGGCTTTTGTCCGCCAGCGCTACCATTGGCATCTTTCACATTTGCTCCCTAGACCTGTATAGGGTGTGATGTTTTCTTCTTTTGGCTCACTTCTTTTGACATATTTTGCTCATGCTCAACAATTCATTGCTTTTACCCTGTGTAAATCATCCCCATTAGTTCCCTATGTCTTCTTACATCCCCATTTTCCCTTTATGACATCATGTAGGCACTAATTAGTTAACTCATTTATTTACTGATTATTGCATGTTTCCCTCGTATCTGCTGGCAGACCAAATTTTTGCACTCCTTACCAATGGGGTCAAATTGGCCCTCATGTACTGGGCACCTGGATCTTAATTCTATGAAACGGGAGCTTCAGCTGAATTACAGAATTTTCCAAATGCCAATATGATTAGTTAACTGTCTAGCTGTATTATTTGGGAACCTTCAGCAATTGGATCACTGATTGGATCACTGTATTAATTTGGGATAATATTTGGACTAAGGCAACCTCACTGAAATGCAGCCATATTTTACCTCTTTGCCTTCCATAGAGCCATAGCATTTTAATTTTTCCATCAGCACAGCTCTATGAGGTATTGTTTTTTTTGTAGGTGAGCTGAAGTTTCATTTTACCATATGAAGTACTGAAAAATAACGGAGCTAAAAAAAAGACAGCAATTCTGCTATTGTTTTCTTGGGTCAGTACAGTTATTGCGATACCAAGTGTACACAGTTTTTGATGGTGGTGCAGCAGAGCTGGCTTAAAGAAGTGGAGGACAGGAATCATAATTGTGTGGGGAGCAAAGCTTGTGCAGAGCTCAAGAAAATGAAGACGTAAGATGGACTGTGGATGAGCTGTGCATGAAGAGAGGTCCCCAGATCTGTCTCCTCTGTGTAATACAGTTCACACCCAGCAGACGGTAAGCCCCACACCCACTTCCTGTGATCCTTCTCTACTTCTCTATTACTAAGGACGATTGTGCCTAAAATGCTTCCATAGAAAGTCAGTTAAAGGCAATGGAGAGACCTAGTGGCCAACACTTTAGGCATTCTTATGGGAGTAAGATATTTCTGTAAATTAAGTTATTTACAAATTTGCAATTTAATGAAATTATTTTGTGGAATATAAGACCCATCAAACCTTAAGATGCACCCCAAATTTTGTGTAGGAAAATAGGATTTTTTTAAAATAAAATGGTGGTGCGTCATATAGTACAATTTTACTGTAGCTTTCGGGGAGGGGGCTATGGTGGAATGGGGTTAAAGGGTTGTTGCTGCAGGAAGCTGGCAGTGGCGGCTGGAGTGGGGGGATGCTGCGGGCCTCGGGGTGTTCAGCGGTGCAAGGCTGCAGTGGGTCCTGGTCTTTTAGAAAATGTCGACGGAGTCCCCGCACTTTCCATTGTTTTCACTGACGTGGACTACAGGAAAATGTTTGTCAGAGTTGGCGCTTGAGCAGATTGAGACCTAGGGAGCTGCAAAATTGTACTGTCCTGTGTGTATAGTCTTTTGCTTCCTCCCCTGCCCAGGAGATGATCACACCGTGTCCTGCACTGTTAGACACAGACAATACACAGTACACAGCAGGGGCACATTTATAAGATTACTAGCTGTTTCCAGCCAGCTAACGCTCGACACGCTCATTGCTATCTAACTAACGCTGCTGGTGATTAACCTAAAGTAAATAATGACAACATTCAATAGCGCTTACGCAGGTGGTAAATTAACTTAAAATGAAGTTAATAACAATAATAATCATTAAAAATCTGAATAATACTAATAATACATTTTATTCACAGTGCAAAATCAAAAACAAACCGGATTCAGTAAGATGTGCGTTTTTTATTCATTCCAGCATCTAAACAAATTTCATAACAAAACATAAATTGGTGGGGGGCGGGATTATGTGTGGTAATGTGGTGGGGGGGCTGGAATATGTGTGGTAATGGGGTGGGGGGCGGGATTATGTGTGGTAATGTGGTGGGGGGCGGGATTATGTGTGGTGATGTGATGGGGGTGGGATTATGTGTGGTAATGTGGTGGGGGTGGGATTATGTGTGGTAATGTGGTGGGGGCAGGATTATCTGTGGTAATGTGGTGGGGGGTGGGATTATGTGTGGTAATGTGGTGGGGGGGCGGGATTATGTCTGGTGATGTGATGGGGCGGAATTATGTGTGGTAATGTGGTGGGGGCAGGGTTATGTGTGGTGATGTGGTGGGGGGCGGGATTATGTGTGGTAATGTGGTAGGGGGTGGGATTATGCGTGGTAATGTGGTGGGGGGTGGGATTATGTGTGGTGATGTGGTGGGGGCGGGATTATATGTAGTGATGTGGTGGGGCCGGGATTATGTGTGGTGATGTGGTGGGGGGCAGGAATATCTGTGGTAATGTGGTGGGGGGCAGGATTATGTGTAGTAATGTGGTGGGGGGCGGGATTATGTGTGGTGATGTGATTGGGCGGGATTATGTGTGGTAATGTGGTGGGGGGCGGGATTATGTATGGTAATGTGGTGGGGGGCGGGATTATGTGTGGTAATGTGGTGGGGGGTGGGACTATCTATGGTAATGTGGTGGGGGGCAGGATTATGTGTAGTAATGTGGTGGGGGGTGGGATTATGTGTGGTGATGTGATGGGGGCGGGATTATGTGTGGTAATGTGGTGGGGGGCGGGATTATGTGTGGTAATGTGGTGGGGGTGGGATTATGTGTGGTAATGTGGTTGGGGGGAGGGATAATGTGTGGTGATGTGGTGGGGCGGAGTTATGTGTGGTGATGTGGTGGGGGGCAGAATTGTGTGTGGTAATGGGGTGGGGGCGGGGTTATGTGGTAATGGGGTGGGGGCGGGGTTATGTGTGGTGATGTGTTGAGGGAGCGGGATTGTGTGTGGTGATGTGGTGGGGGCGGCATTGTGTGTGGTAATGTGGTGGGGGGCGGGGTTATGTGTGGTGATGTGATGGGGGGTGGAATTGTGTGTGGTAATGTGGGGGGGGCAGGGTTGTGTGTGGTAATGTGGTGGGGGCGGGATTATGTGTGGTGATTTGGTGGGCAGGCGGGATTATGTGTGGTGATGTGATGGGGGGTGGGATTATTTGTGGTGATGTGGTGGGGGGCGGGGTTATGTGTGGTGATGTGGTGGGGGGCGGGTTTATGTGTGGTGATGTGGTGGGGGGCGGGATTATGTGTGGTGATGTGGTGGGGGGCGGGGTTATGTGTGTGATGCAGCTGGAGTGGGGGGATGCTGCAGGCCTCAGGGTGTTCAGCGGTGCGAGGCTGCAGTGGGTCCTGGTCTTTCAGAAAATGTCAACGGAGTCCCCGCACTTTCCATTATTTTCACTGATGTGGACTACAGGAAAATGTTTGTCAGAGTTGGCGCTTGAGCAGATTGAGAGCTCGGGAGCTGCAAAACTGTACTGTCCTGTGTGTATAGTCTTTTGCTTCCTCCCCTGCCCGTGTCCTGCAATGTTAGACACAGACAATACACAGTACACAGCAGGGGCACATTTATAAGATTACTAGCTGTTTCCAGCCAGCTAACGCTCGGCACGCTCATTGCTATCTAATTAACGCTGCTGGTGACTAACCTAAAGTAAATAATCACAACATTCAATAGCACTTACGCAGGTGGTAAATTAACTTAAAATGAAGTTAATAACAATAATAATCATTAAAAATCAGAATAATACTAATAATACATTTTATTCACAGTGTAAAATAAAAAAAAAACTGGATTCTGTAAGATGTGCATTTTTTATTCATTCCAGCATCTAAACAAATTTCATAACGAAACATAAATTGGTGGGGGGCAGGATTATGCGTGGTAATGTAGTGGGGGGGCAGGATTATGTGTGGTAATGTGGTGGGGGGCTGGATTATGTGTGGTAATGTGGTGGGGGGCAGGGTTATGTGTAGTAATGTGGTGGGGGGGCGGGATTATGTGTGGTGATGTGATGGGGCGGGATTATGTGTGGTAATGTGGTGGGGGGAGGGATCATGTGTGGTAATGTGGTGAGGGGGCGGGATTATGTGCGGTGATGTGATGGGGCGGGATTATGTATGGTAATGTGGTGGGGGGCGGGATTGTGTGTGGTAATGTGGTGGGGGCGGGATTATCTGTGGTAATGTGGGGGGCAGGATTATGTGTAGTAATGTGGTGGGGGGCGGGATTATGTGTGGTGATGTGATGGGGCGGGATTATGTGTGGTAATGTGGTGGGGGGCGGGATTATGTGTAGTAATGTGGTGGGGGGGCGGGATTATGTGCGCTGATGTGATGGGGGCGGGATTATGTATCGTAATGTGGTGGAGCACGGGATTATGTTTGGTAATGTGGTGGGGCGGGATTATCTGTGGTAATGTGGTGGGGGCGTGATTAGGTGTAGTAATGTGGTGGGGGGCGGGATTATGTGTGGTGATGTGGTGGGGGGCGGGATTATATGTGGTGATGTGGTGGGGGCGGGATTATGTGTGGTGATGTGGTGGGGGGCGGGATTATGCGTGGTCATGTGGGGGGGTGGGATTATGTGTGGTAATGGAGTAAAGTGGCGGGATTATGTGTGGTAATTGGGTAAGGGGGCGAGAATATGCGTGGTAATGTGGTGGGGGGTGGGATTATGCATGGTAATGTGGTGGGGGTGGGATTATGCGTGGTGATGTGGAGGGGGGTGGGGTTATGTGTGGTGATGTGGTGGGAGGGCGGGATTATGCGTGGTAATGTGGTGGGGGGCGGGATTATGTGTGGTGATGTGGTGGGGGGTGGGGTTATGTGTGGTGATGTGGTGGGAGGGCGGGATTATGCGTGGTAATGTGGTGGGGGGCGGGATTATGTGTGGTGATGTGGTGGGGGGTGGGGTTATGTGTGGTGATGTGGTGGGGGAGCGGGATTATGCGTGGTGATGTGGTGGGAGGGCGGGATTATGAGTGGTAATGTGGTGGGGGGATTATGTGTGGTGATGTGGTGGGGGCGGGGTTATGTGTGGTGATGTGGTGGGGGGCAGGATTATGCATGGTAATGTGGGGGGCGGGATTATGCGTGGTAATGTGGTTGGGGGGCCAGATTATGTGTGATGTGGTGGGCAGGATTATGTGTGATAATGGGGTGGGGGCGGGATTATGTGGTAATGGGGTGGGGGGCGGGGTTATGTGTGGTGATGTGTTGGGGAAGCGGGATTATTTGTGGTGATGTGGTGGGGGGGCGGGATTATGTGTGGTGATGTCGTGGGGGGCGGGGTTGTGTGTGGTGATGTGGTGGGGGGCGGGGTTATGTGTGGTGATGTGGTGGGGGGCAGGATTGTGTGGTGATGTGGTGGGGGTCAGGGTTATGTGTGGTGATGTGGTGGGGGGTGGTGGGCGGGGTTATGTGTGGTAATGTGATGGGGGGCGGGATTATGTGTGGTGATGTGATGGGAGCGGGATTATATGTGGTAATGTGGTGGGGGGCGGGGTTATGTGTGGTGATGTGATGGGGGCGGGATTATGTTTGGTGATGTGATGGGGGTGGGATTATGTGTGTGATGTGGTGGGGTGGTATTATGTTTGGTGATGTGATGGGGGGCGGGATTATTTGTGGTGATGTGATGGGGGCGGGATTATGTGTGGTGATGTGGTGGGGGTGTGGGGTTGTGTGTTGTGATGTGGTGGGGGGCGGGGTTATGTGTGGTGATGTGGGGGGCGGTGTTATGTGTGGTGATGTGAGGGTGCGGGGTTATGTATGGTGATGTGGTGGGGGTGCGGGATTATGTGTGGTAATGTGGTGGGGGTGCGGGGTTATGTGTGGTAATGTGGTGGGGGTGCGGGGTTATGTGTGATGATGTTGTGGGGGGCGGGGTTGTGTGTGGTGATGTGGTGGGGGCAGGGTTATGTGTGGTAATGTGGTGGGGGTGCGGGGTTATGTGTGGTAATGTGTTGGGGGTGCGGGGTTATGTGTGATGATGTCGTGGGGGGCGGGGTTGTGTGTGGTGATGTGGTGGGGGGTGGAGTTATGTGTGGTGATGTGGTGGGGGGCAGGATTGTGTGGTGATGTGGTGGGGGGCGGGGTTATGTGTGGTGATGTGGTGGGGGGCGGGGTTATGTGTGGTAATGTGGTGGGGGAGGGATTATGTGTGGTGATGTGGTGGGGGGCGGGGTTATGTGTGGTAATGTGGTGGGGGTGCGGAATTATGTGTGGTGATGTGGTGGGGGCGGAGCTACAGCACAGGAACATTTTTTTTAAAACAGATTGTTATTTAACCCCTTCAAGACCGGTGCTTTTTTCGTTTTAGCGTTTTGTTTTTTGCGCCCCTCCTTCCCAGAGCCATAACTTTTTTATTTTCCCATCAATATGGCCATGTGAGGGCTTATTTTTTGCAGGACAAGTTGTACTTTGGAACATCACCATTGATTTTAGCATGGGAAAAAAATTCCAAATGCGGTGAAATTGCAAAAAAAGTGCAATCCCACACTTGTTTTATGATTGGCTTTTTTGCTAGGTTCACTAAATGCAAAATCTGACCAGCCATTATAATTCTCCAGGTCATTACGAGTTAATCGACACCAAATATGTCTAGGTTCTTTTTTATCTAAGTGGTGAAAATATTTTCCAAACTTTGCTTAAAAAAAATAAATAATTGCGCAATTTTTCGAGACCCGTAGCGTCTACATTTTTTATGATCTCGGGTTGGGTGAGAGCTTATTTTTTGTGCGCCGAGCTGACGTTTTTAATGATACCATATTTGTGCAGATACAATATCTTGATCGCTCGTTATTGCATTTTAATGCAATGTCGAGGCGATCAAAAAAAGTAATTCTGGCGTTTTGACTTTTTTTTATCACTTCACTGTTTAGCCATCAGGTTATTCCTTTTTTAATGATAGATCAGGCGATTCTGAATGCGGCGATACCAAATATGTGTATGTTTGATTTTTTTTAAATTGTTTTATTTTGAATGGGGCGAAAGGACGGTGATTTAAACTTTTATTTATTTTTTTTCATAATTTTAATCACATTTTTTTTAACTTTTGGCATGCTTCAATATCCTCCATGGGAGGCTAGAAGCTGCCATAACTTGATCGGCTCTGCTACATAGAGGCCATGTCAGATCTCCCCTATGTAGCAGAATTACTGCATTGCTATGAGCGCCGACCACAGGGTGGCGCTCATAGCAATCAGGCATTAACAACCATGGAGGTCTTAAGGTGACCTTTGGTTGTCATGCCGAAGCACCGCTGACCCCTGATCACGTGACGTGGGTCAGTGGTGCGTGTATTTCCGGCTCGATTTAAATGCCACTGTCAGAGTTTGACAGCGGCATTTAACTAGTTAATAGGCACGGGCGGATCGCGATTCCGAACACACCTATTGCGGGTACATGTCAGCTGTTGAAAACAGCTGATATGTTGCAGCTTTGAGGTCAGCTCACCACCGGAGCCCACCTTAAAGCGGGGCTTCTGAATTCGGACGTACTATCCCGTCCGATGTCAGAAAGGGGTTAAAGATCTATCGATTAAAATGTTGATTAAAATGAACTTTATTTTAGGTGTCGGGATTCTCCCGCTGCACAGGATAGATCCCAAACCTTATCTGCGATCTCACATTCAGGTTCAGCCACTGCAGGTGCTGCTCAGCATAGACATCGGTCCCAGTGTCTTGCTCATGCTCGTGGTGTTCATTTGGTTACTGCTGGCTCTCCAGCCAAGTCTATGGTAACCAGTGATAGGCAGCGGCGATCTGACGCTCTGGAGTCTAAGTCCAGAAATCACCTTACTGAGCATGTCAGAGATGAGGCATCTTCTCATTGGTGGTAGGACGTCAGTTGCTCTGGTGGTGTAGCAGCTTCGGATTGGCCCGTGGGCGATGTCACAGCTGGCTGGGCATGTTTGGGGTGGAGCATTGCATTTAAAAGGCTCTCAGCAGTGCACGCGGGCATGCTAGTATCATTTATGCGTGGCTATGTGAGTGGAGGCTCTACCACACTGTCTGCATGTGTTTCGTGTCTGTCTAGCTTTGGGACTGTACACGTAGGCAGGCAGCTAGGGTCAGTGGGGGCAATTAGCTGTTGGCTTAGTATCTGTTACCTACATGTGTGGAGTTAGCACAGTAGAGTTTCAGAGCAAGCTCAACCCTTAACAAGCGTATTATACTCGGCATCTGTTTCATTTTGGTCGGTTGCAGTGCTAGTTCTATCCATGTGCTTTAGTCCTGTGATGTTTAACAGGGCACTGCACTTAGAAATCTACTGTTCTGTACCACTCTGGTAATTAACCGAGCAGGGTACTCTGCGTTCCGTTCACACTGTGTGGCCTTAACTTAGTGTGCACAAGCAATCGCTCGCTGTTGTGCTTCCGCCATAGTTCACATTAACAGCAGTTTTACATCTCTGCACGGTTGACCCTGGGTTGCGATTGTACTTTATTATTTATTTTATTTAGTGCTATCTGCCAACCCTAACACTTTGTTCATGGGAAAACCCCTTTAAATCTTATTATCAAGTGGTAATATTGGAGCACTTGAGCGCACTCTAGTTGAGTGAGGCTTGTAATCGCTAGGTAGAATTCGTATTTGACATGATGATACAATATTTTATGATAAAAAAAGCTTGGACAAGCAGGTCAAAGCATGGAATATATAGAAAATAGAGAGAAATTTATTTCCAGATTTGAAAGAAAATCTACCTTTGGAGATACTAAAGTACTGTAGATTAACAGATACTAGTGTGAGTAAAGAACTTTGGATATTTCAGTACTGATGGCGGAGGTTTGATTTTCAATCTTCCGATTGTTTTAGACAACACAATGTACAAATTTGCAGACCATGATACTGCATACAGTTTTGTGGGCCATGACAATAGTGACAATGTAAAATAAAGAAGGCTATCATTATAAAATGCTGTTGAAGGACCTGTGTCCCCATTACGTTTGTAAATGAGTAAAGAAATTAAGTGAGTCAAAAAACTTACCAAGCAGAAAATCTAAAAACATTAAAGGAGTTGTCTACTACTAGGATAACCCCTTCTTGATCAAAATGTTTGGTCCCCAATAAGCGCTGGCGTCACTGTCTCTGCCTTTGGACAAATCAAACATGAGAAGGAAGTCCACACTGCAGCTGATCTCTGACTTCCTCTTCATGCTCAATTCATCAGGAGGCAGGGACAGTGATGACGGCGCTGATTGGTCACTGGCATCTCGTGTCACAACAACAGCACGGGAGCCCTGGGGAGAGCAAGTGCTTTATTATTTTATGGTGGCCAAGCGAGGGGTATGTGGAAGTAGTGGACAGCTTCTTTAATCACTCGAACAGTTCAAGGAAACTCCATATATTCCTTAAAGATGCTATGTTCTTGTGAGCAGGGCCCTGACTCCTCTTGTTTAAACTGTTGAATGATGTGGTACTCTATAATATCTAATATTTTTTGTACAAGTCCCTGTTGATTTGTAAAGAGATGCAGAAAATGTTGGCCCCATATAAATAAAAGTATTATTATTATATTCTATATTTAAATTGTTTCCTAAATACTTTCAGTTTATGCTGGAGGTGTAAAATAAGGTTGGAACCTATTCATATATCAGATGTAATTTTATGGGTATCCGTCAATAATTGACAGATGTATATAACATGATGCATGCTCAATGGACTATCTATACTATTGAAAATCAAGATTTAAACTGCTAATACTAACGACCTACTTACAGCCAAAGGTAACGGACAATACTCTATACCGCTCCTTCTAGACCTGTCCTCTGCTTTCGACAGTTGACCACTGCCTCCTACTACAGATCCTTTGGCATTAAAGACCTCGCCCTATCCTGGATCTCCTCATACTTTTCCAACCGCACATTCAGTGTCCCCACTCCCACACTACCTCCTCATCCCACCCTCTCTCTGTTGGAGTCCCCCAAGGCTCTGTTCTGGTACTCTTACTCTTCTCAATTTATACACTTGGCCTGGAACAACTAATAAAGTCCCACGGATTTCAGTACCACCTGTATGCTGATGACACTCAGATCTACCTCTCTGGCCCAGACATCACCTCTCTGCTGTCCAGAATCCCAGAGTGTATATCAGCCATATCCTCCTTCTTCTCCTCTCGCTTCCTCAAAATCAATGTAGACAAATCTGAACTCATGATCTTTCCTCCATCTCACAGATCTTCCTTACCTGATCTATCTATCACTATTAATGATATCACGCTTTCCCCCGTACCGGAAATCCGCTGCCTCGGAGTAACTCTTGACTCTGCCCTGTCCTTCAAGCCGCACATCCAAGCTCTTTCCACCTCCTGTCACCTCCAGCTCAAAAAAATCTCCAAAATCTGTCCTTTCCTCAACCCTCAATCTACTAAAAGGCTTGTACATGGCCTCATCATCTCCCGCCTCAACTACTGCAACAACCTTTTCTGTGGCCTCCCAGCTAACACTCTCGCACCTCTTCAGTCCATCTTAACTCTGCTGCCCGACTAATTCATCTCTCTCCACCGCTTTTCCCCTCTGCAAATCTCTTCACTGGCTCCCATTCCCTCAGCGTATTCAGTTCAAATTACTAATAATGACCTACAAAGCCATCCATAACCTGTCTCCCGCATATATCTCTGACCTAATCTCCCGATATCTTCCCTCACGTAATCTCCCATCCTCCCAAGATCTCCTTTTCTCCTCCTCACTTATTTGCTCCTCACCTAATCGCCTCCAAGACTTCTCCCGTATATATCCCCCATCCTCTGGAATTCTGTGCTCCAACACGTCTGACTATCAACCACATTTGGATCCTTCAGACGGAATCTCTTCAAGAAAACCTACAGCCTGCAATGACCCTGCTGCCTCCTCACCACCACCGGAGCTTCCCCCTCACCAACACCGGAGCTGCCAAAACCCCCCAACCTACCGTCTCCTTCCCCATAATCCTGTAGAATGTAAGCCCGCAAGGGCAGGGTCCTCGCCCCTCTGTATCAGTCTGTCATTGTTAGTTTGTTTACTGTAAGTGATATCTGTAACTTGTATGTAACCCCTCATGTACAGCACCATGGAAATAATGGTGCTATATAAATAAATGATAATAATCTTCCCAAGGAAGATAGATTGTTATTCCCCCATATTCTAATGGTTGCAAGATTGTGTATTTAGCTAAAAAATGGAAAAGTAGTAGTATCTCTATTACAGTTAAGGTGATGTAACAGGTATTCATATTAGCAATTTTATGTGAAAACTAAAGTGCGTTACTTTTTAGAGAAATTGGAAAATTACAGAAATATATCTTTGGACACTGACTTTATGTACGGTATATACTTGCACGCTCGTGTTTTGTACAATTTTGAAAATATGGATTTTTTTTAAGAAAAACCTTTAAAAATATGTACAAATAAAATTGCAAAATAGAAATGCATTATGCACAATCAGAATGTTTCCAACACTATACTATTTGATTGAACACCTTTCTTCCAAGCAAGATAACCATCAGAAAATGTTAAACATAATTTTAAATAAGTTAAAAGACCAAATATCCTACCAATCTTTCTGAGGTCTCTGAGGGAAAACTGATACCCAGAGGAGATTAATGAAGCCAACAAGGGAATAACAAAACTTCAGGTTAACAACATGAATTATTACAACTTTTATGATTCTTACACTGAGGATATGTTAGAGCCATGAAGTTTGGATCTGACATACAGTAAAGTGGCTGACTGTAGGCTTAGATTTCTTTGCGTGTTTGTCGAGTTATATTTCATTGTTTGATATTGTAGAGTGTTCTGTTGAGGAATGTGTGAAAAACAAGATACTCAAGAGAGAGTAACACCCTAGAATTTAGAGATTTTTGTAAACTTGCATAAGAATCAGATTTGGCTTTGCTTTCTATTTATGTGCAGTGATTTATGATGATGGTTAACTATATAAGTCAGTTACTAAGGAAGCATATATCAACAAGCTTGCCTTGAGTATTGGATAAACTAATATTAACCAGTTAGTATTAATTTTTAGACAGACCATACTCAGTCAGGTATGGAGCTGCATGTTGTACAGTCATAAATGGTTCTTAACCCCCAAGTTAGGATCTGTCACGGTTTCAACATTGACTGTGGCAAAGGAATGCTGTGAGTGACAGCTCAGCCGCTCTATGGGACCTGAAGTGTGCTGTCAGTTTTGTGAGTGACAGTCCAGTTATTCAATCTATTCAATCTGATCTTGGGGCATGCTGGATTGTTAACATTTTGATTGACAGCCCTACTGCTCAATCTGGTTTAGTATGAATACTTTTCCCAGGTGCCTCCCATCCTTAATAATTTGACGGGTGTTTAGCTGGCTAGCTGTTAGTAGTCAGTGCCAGTTGTAGCTTTGCTTCAGTTAGGTGTGTTTGCTTAGCTCTGTGTATCTTTCCTCTGAACTTGTTGCCATACCTAGGATTTGTTGTTACTATTCTTGTAGATTATTCATCCCGCTCTTGTTGCTCTCTGATTTCAGGTATCTGACCACAGACTTGGCCTCTCACTATTCGTTTGTTTTACTCCCTTGTCTTGGCGTACCCTTCTGGCATTTGACCATGGACAGTTTCCTGACCACACCTTTGACTTACCCCTCAGGAGTGTACAACTTTTTTGATACAGGAAAGATATATATATCTTGGTACCGTATTAGCCAGTGGATAGAAAAATATTTAGAATTGAGAGTCCTCAGTGCTTGATACCTTTTAATGGCTAACTGAAAAGATGGTAACAAACTGTAAGCTTTTGAGACTACTCCGGTCCCTTCATCAGGCTTAGACTAATAGAAATTCTGAAGAATCTCGTATTTATGCACAACACAGCACGGAAAAATGCCATAGATAAGACAGGTGACGTGAAGCAGATCAACCATTATGTGAGTGATAAACAGTTATGTCCATAAATATTGAAACGGTTCATAGATAAGGAGTGTGAATGTTTTATTGTCCTCTAAATGGGGTCTGGTTCTATGTCATGATGTCCCCACATGGCCTGATCTAATTTGATGTACCTAATTATTTGTACTAAATGTTCAACTGGGGGTCCCTATGTAGAAGAGACAGGGCAGAAACTGAGAACAAGGATGAACGCTCATCTCCATACAATAAGAGAAAAAAGAATAGATCTACATGTGGCAATACATTTTTGTCTCCCTGATCATAGCATTATGGACATGAAATTACTTGTATTAAAAGGTAACTTCAAATCTCAGAGAGACAGAAGAGTCTGAGAATATAAGCTGATGATGACCTTTGACACACAGTGCAGGAATAAATGTGTCACATGGATTTATGTCTTTTTACATCAATTAAGGAATTTGCTCCTCCTGGGCAGCACGGTGGCTCAGTGGTTAGCACTGCAGCCTCGCAGCGCTGGGTTCCTTGGTTCAAATCCCACCAAGGACAACATCTGCAAGGAGTTTGTATGTTCTCCCCGTGTTTGCGTGGGTTTCCTCCCACATTCCAAAAACATACTGGTAGGGATTCTAGATTGTGAGCCTCATCGGGGACACCGATGATAATGTGTGCAAACTGTAAAGCGCTGCGGAATATGTTAGTGCTATATAAAAATAAAGATTATTATTATTATAACTATTACAGAATACCTGCAACATCAAAAACTCACCATGGGAATCTAGACTCATGCTACTTTCACTCAAGAGTTTTAGAATTTAGTATTTAGAATCAGATCCTGCTCCTAAAGCCAAATCAAAAACTATGTCAAATAATCGTTGAATACATTTCCGACTAAATTGGATAGCTTCTTTAGTGCACACAGTGCTGCGTTTTTCACGCACATTATTTTGAACATTTCCCAGTAAAACTAATAGGAAGCTTATTCGTAGAGTAAGTAATTTGCACTAAAATAGTCTATTAAATTCTGGTAAGTAATGGTGTGAATAGGCCCTAAAGTGGATGAGGAGATGCATGTACATGGCTCTTTACCATAGGTTATGGGTTTTATGCTTATTGCCTAATGTTTTACATTTCCTGTAACCTAAAGTGGTGTCAGGCCACAGGCATGGAAGGCCACAGGCATGGAAGGCCACCTATCTAATTCACATACTTGTTTCACGAGTGGAAAACTGGTTAAGAGACCCCATTCTCCTGATGTATGAGGCATCCAGAGCTGTCGACACAGGGCACCGTTATTACTTGCCAGTACTGCTCCTCAACTGCTGCCATTACTTTTCTATGAATAAAGCTAGGAGAACCCGGAGCATAATGTAAAAAATGCTTTATTAATACAAAAATTAAGAACAACATCTATCAGTAACATTTAGAGGTGCATAATAGTTGCCATGAGTCACATATATCAGGGGAAAGAAACCCCACCCCTCTGAAATCCCCATACTGCACAATAGTCCTAAGAAGAGCGTAAATCAGAGGCCCCTTCTATGCAGTATAACCTGGTACGGCGGCCAGCACGCCAGTAACTTAAATGCCATGCCCAAGAATCAATGTATATAAAAAAAATTAGAGAGTCAGCTTAAATAAGCTTACCGGAGCCAGGGGGGGGAGACAGAGAAGCGGGGTCCCGCCAGAGTAATGACCCCGACGTGCGTTTCGCGGCTGGAAAGCGCAGCTTCTTCAAGGAAGTATAAGGTGAGGAGCGAATAGGACCTGCTATTAACCTATGTGACCTCCGTCACATGCCTGTAGCTGGCCAATCACAATGGCGCCAGCGGCGCATGCGCACGGTGACGGACAGGTCCTCCATGGGGCAGGGCGTCAAGCCCAGTGCGCGCGCGCCGGGAGGACATCCCGGAGCGCCCGCACAAAGCCTCTAGACGCCCGCCCACATGAAGGAGCCGCCCACCAACCGGGCGATGCGCACGGCCACAGAGTGAGGATCATAAAGGGGCAAGCGTACTATAAGAAATGCTGGCCAGGAACAAGAACACGGTAACCTATATATAATGAGAGGGGATATAGCACAAATGAACCCCACATACAAAGAACTGTTAGTATATATCATATAGTAAGCTGTACAGGGGTTGACAGAAGATGAATGACCATAAAAATGACAAATACATATGTTGCACAAAATAGAAAAAATCCATCACACATCATTATATATACATATTATAAATGTCATAGTGCATCTATTCCCTACAATTGGAAACAAAAAATTGAGTATATCCAATTAATAGCATAATGGCATAAATGACGTAGTGACCAGCTTTTATTCCCATAGATGTTCATATCAGAAGCGATGGAAACGCCAAGACGATGGATCCAAACGGCCGAAAGGAGGAAGGAAACAATGGTCAGCAAAAGGCCCATAGGTGAGAAAAATTACTGATGATACAAAAACAGAAGACACAAAATTAATAATAAAAAAAAAAAAAAAAAAAAATGGAATAAAAACAAAGAGTTATATAATAACTCTGGCGAGAAGAAGATGGGAACCCATATAAATCAAATATAAAGATGGTAAATAACTAGAGAAACGGAGCAAAACTCAGGAACTCATTTAGCCCCTTAGGAGTCGTACAATCCAGCAAGACAATCCATTTTGTTTCAATTTGCGCTAGTCGTTTTTTGTTATCCCCACCCCTCACGCCCAGGTGGAGTGCATCAATCCCCCGAACAGAGAGTAACTTTGAGTTGCAATTATGGTGCAACCAAAAGTGTCGGGGGAGCGTTTTTAGTTCTGCATCCGTGGGCACTGTCTTGGCCGCGTCAATGTCCCGCACGTGTTCACGTACACGAATCCTAAATTCACGTGTCGTGAGGCCCACATAGATTTTTGGACACGGACAGGTAGCATAATAAATGATGTTTGTTGTCCCGCAAGAAATCCGATGTCTTATTTTGAAAGTTTTGGAGCCATCACTTGATTTAAATTCGGAACAGCGCAGGACATCTTTATGATCCTCACTCTGTGGCCGTGCGCATCGCCCGGTTGGTGGGCGGCTCCTTCATGTGGGCGGGCGTCTAGAGGCTTTGTGCGGGCGCTCCGGGATGTCCTCCCGGCGCACGCGCACTGGGCTTGACGCCCTGCCCCCATGGAGGACCTGTCCGTCACCGTGCGCATGCGCCGCTGGCGCCATTGTGATTGGCCAGCTACAGGCATGTGACGGAGGTCACATAGGTTAATAGCAGGTCCTATTCGCTCCTCACCTTATACTTCCTTGAAGAAGCGGCACTTTCCAGCTGCGAAACGCGCATCGGGGTCGTTACTCTGGCGGGACCCCGCTTCTCTGTCTCCCCCCTGGCTCCGGTAAGCTTATTTAAGCTGACTCTCTAATATTTTTTATATACATTGATTCTTGGGCATGGCATTTAAGTTACTGGCGTGCTGGCCGCCGTACCAGGTTATACTGCATAGAAGGGGCCTCTGATTTACGCTCTTCTTAGGACTATTGTGCAGTATGGGGATTTCAGAGGGGTGGGGTCTCTTTCCCCTGATATATGTGACTCATGGCAACTATTATGCACCTCTAAATGTTACTGATAGATGTTGTTCTTAATTTTTGTATTAATAAAGCATTTTTTACATTATGCTCCAGGTTCTCCTAGCTTTATTCATATGTTTTTTTGAGCGATTTGATGTGTCTGGTCATATATAACACACATGTGTTTGTCCCAGACTAATAATATGATTTTGGGATTTGCGATATTACTCATTACTTTTCTATGTATGGCTGCTCGCATAGAGTTAAACTGTTATGCAAGCATTTTCTGCCCAAATGGTTGGGGGCCGCCAGAATGGCATCTCGGGCCGCACATTGTGCACCATATCAAAGGGCAAAGCTTTTATTATGTGACCTTTTATAAAAGAATATTTCAAATATTCAAAGGTGAAATTGGTTGCACCAATCAGTCTTTATCAATGGTGTCAATGGTGTTTTACATGCACTAATGGTATTAAACTTGAGTTATTTAGAACTAGATGGAGATTACTTGCTGATTGTTTAGGGTCCGACCCTTGGAATCCTTAGCAATCCATAGAAAAGGGCTCAAAAATTCTCGGGTTATTTGTATGTGATGTTAGATAACAAAGGGTAAAAGGGTATTCCTAGTATAGTAAATAAAGGTATATAATTAGGATTTGCCATCAGTTGCTAGAATCCCCCTCTATGCTATATATGAATGGGCCGCAGCTTTGCTTCACTGCTGTGTTTCCTTCACAATTTTTCCTCTACATGGGGTCATTCTTGATTACATCATCGAGGATGGCATTATTTAAGTGAATAATGGCCCACAGCACCGATGTGGAGGAAAAAAATGAAGGATTAGCGATGATCTTAAAGGCATACCCCTTTAAATATTCTATAATACAACTTGCTACCTATTTATGTGCGCCTCCACTAGAACAAATGACCTTGACCACATATTCATTCCTTCTGTTATCCTTAATGTATGCGACGACATTATCATTTTCCATAAGGCAACTTTGTGTTCCCTTTTCCGTACCTATAACAAAGATGAAGCACTGGACAGTTAATGGCTCGACGTGAGTTGAAATACAATAGCGCTGGGAATTCCTCCTTAATTTTAACTTTAAACTTGATCTTTTGGCTGCATGACTGACCAGCTTATTACCTGTACTGAACAAGGTTCTATCAATGCAGAACGTCCCAGGTCCACAGACCAAAGACAAACCCTGCTATTGTATAGACCGGTGCCTCTTGTCAAGTTAATATAAAGGTACCTGACAGCCATTATTTTCCAGCGTAAGGGATTACACTAGAAAGAGAATCATTATTTATTAATAATTCAGATATACTCCCTAAATTAGAGAATGAGTTTTTGCTGAAACATCCTGCCAAAGGTAATTATAATGAATTCTATATTTTGTGGAGCTACTAATAAGGTTTGCTATCTCTCCTTCAGATTATCTGATACAGCGGCGGCAATGGCACGGAGTAGAGTATGAGATGCCTTAGAAGCTAACAGAGCCCCCGGTCTCTTATCTAACTGTATCTACACATGAAAAATGATCTTTTATTCTACAGTTGCTGTAGGATTCTGTGTCCAGTTCAAAACAAGTCATCTATGCACTGCTAGAACACAACTCTAGACCACTTGGAATGCTTGCGTGCCCCCACTGTAGGGCATAGGAACAAAAGTACAAAGGGGGCTTATTGTTTATCATGTCAGTCCCAGCTGCCACGGAGTCGTTTCTGTTACAGGACTGAAATATGTTAAATGACAGTGCATGCATATCACGTCTCATGGCTACAAAGAAAGTACATGTTTTTGTAACTTGGGCCCTATTTACATTCTTTCTATCTCTTATTAAACTAATGGCTAGTGGTAGACTACAATACAGAAAAATGCTATATATATATATCTGTCTTCAAATCTGTCTTCATGTGTGCACTCACTCGTGTCTAATGCACATAGGAGGCCACGATTCCCAAAATGTACAACTTGTAGTTAAAATATGCAATTCTCCGGTTTCCTACTACTGTTTCTTTGGTTGGTCAAAAGAAACCACCTCTCGTTTAATTTATCCATTAAATACCTGTGCACGTCTATACGCGCTGTACTACTGAAGGCTAAAACAAGGTCTTCAGCTGTGGTGGATATTAAGTTATACTATAAGAAGTAAAACAAAAAAGGGAACAATAATAAAAATGTATGTACTTTTTTCATAATGTATCGCTAGATTCCTTTTGCCAATATGGATTTCAATCACTCATCAAAGAAAGTTGGTCACCACAAAGTGACTGTTCAAAACGAAGCACAGTGGTTCGGTGCACCCGTGGAGTGGCCAAACAGTTTAGCTTCCCATCCCACTTCTTATTTTCCATCTGTTTCCACCCTCCTCCATTTCCTGAAAAGCCAGAGCCATCAAGGAATGGAGAGAATGGTAGATATAGATACCAAATAAGTAGGTGTGAAGAGGCACTGAACAGCTCAGCCCACCAAAGCTTCATTGAACATCTGGACTAGGCTCGAATAGCCATTTTGTCAAGCTCCCTTTAACAAATTAGCATTTTTGGTCAGAATTTGTGAGCCAAAACTAGGTGCAGCTCCAAAACAAAGCAGAGGCGTAAATTTTTCAGATTTAGGTTAATTACGGTTTTTCACTGTGTAATTTACAGCCCTAATTTTAGCTTACAAATACTGATGAAAATAGGGACATGTGAATAAGGAAAAATATGACTTAAAGGGGTTGTGTGGTCCAAAATGATAAGTCTGCAGTCATTTTGCCAGATTCTGAGCCAGGAATCTGTGTTATGCATACTCGAAGGCAGAGCCCGATAACTGGGCACAGCCTTGCTCCATACACTTGTATTGAAGGAAGCCATGGCCCATCTAGTGATGCAACCTTCCAGTGGGGTTGGACAACTAGTTGGGAGCAATCACTCTTCGCTCAATACAAGTGCATCGAGCATGGCCATGCCCACTAGTCAGGCTCTGGAGTGGAGTGTGCATAAAAACCTGCCAGTAGCGGAGAATACCCGCAGTCACAGTGCATGCGCTGAAGGGACACATAAGGGATTACCCTACATACAAAGTACATCATCATCAATAGCGTTTTGAATAAAAATAATTTAAACAACTGGATGTGTAAAAAAATGTGCTGAGATAATCTTATAAATGTGTCCCTGCTGTGTACTGTGTAATGTCTGTGTTTGACCATATGGGACATGGTCTGATTATACCACAGATCCTGTGCAGGAGAGGAGAAAGAGAGTATACAGACATTACAGCATGGGATCATAGCTGATTCTTTCTGTGAGGTAAAACATGTTTACAAACAGGCAGTGAATTGTTTAACCCTATCAGCTATGATGCCCTGCTGTTCTGTCTGTATACTCTCTTCTGCGTCACCTCTGGAGATGCGGTATGTTGTTAAAATTATACCATGACAGTAGACGTGCACAAGACATCAGTATGACATTTATGTATATATAATGTAGAGCAAAATAAATCATAATAATACAAATAAAACATAATAGTATATGTGTGTATATATAGATAGATATGTGTAAGTCTATTTTACCAAGAAGGAGAGTGATGGGGTGCTACGCCAGATGACCTGGCCTCCACAGTCACCAGACCTGAACCCAATCGAGATGTTTGGGGTGAGCTGGACCGCAGAGTGAAGGCAAAAGGGTCAACAAGTGCTAAGCATCTCTGGGAACTCCTTCAAGATTGTTGGAAGACCATTCCCGGTGACTACCTCTGTGCTTTGGTCTGATGAGTCCAAATTTGAGATCTTTGATTCCAACCACCGTGTCTTTGTGCGACGAAGAAAAGGTGAACGGATGGACTCTACATGCCTGGTTCCCACATTGAAGCATGGAGGAGGAGGTGTGATGGTGTGGGGGTGCTTTGCTGGTGACACTGTTGGGGATTTATTCAAAAGTGAAGGCATACTGAACCAGCATGGCTACCACAGCATCTTGCAGCGGCATACTATTCCATCTGGTTTGCGTTTAGTTGGACCATCATTTATTTTTCAACAGGACAATGACCCCAAACACACCTCCAGGCTGTGTAAGGGCTATTTGACCAAGAAGGAGAGTGATGGGGTGCTACGCCAGATGACCTGGCCTCCACAGTCACCAGACCTGAACCCAATCGAGATGGTTTGGGGTGAGCTGGACCGTAGAGTGAAGGCAAAAGGGCCAACAAGTGCTAAGCATCTCTGGAAACTCCTTCAAGATAGTTGGAAGACCATTCCTGGTGACAACCTTTTGAAGCTCATTAAGAGAATGCAAAGAGTGTGCAAAGCAGTCATCAAAGCAAAAGGTGGCTGCTTTGAAGAACCTAGAATATAAGACATCATTTCAGTTGTTTCTCACTTTTTGTCAAGTATATACAGTCATGGCCAAAAGTATTGACACCCCTGCAATTCTGTCAGATAATACTCAGTTTCTTCCTGAAAATGATTGCAAACACAAATTCTTTGGTATTATCTTCATTTAATTTGACTTAAATGAAAAAACACAAAAAGAATTGTCCTAAAGCCAAATTGGCTATAATTCCACACCAAACATAAAAAAGGGGGTGGACAAAAGTATTGGCACTGTTCGAAAAATCATGTGATGCTTCTTTAATTTGTGTAATTAACAGCACCTGTAACTTACCTGTGGCACCTAACAGGTGTTGGCAATAACTAAATCACACTTGCAGCCAGTTGACATGGATTAAAGTTGACTCAACCTCTGTCCTGTGTCCTTGTGTGTACCACATTGAGCATGGAGAAAAGAAAGACGACCAAAGAACTGTCTGAGGACTTGAGAAACCAAATTGTGAGGAAGCATGAGCAATCTCAAGGCTACAAGTCCATCTCCAAAGCCCTGAATGTTCCTGTGTCTACTGTGCGCAGTGTCATCAAGAAGTTTAAAGCCCATGGCACTGTGGCTAACCTCCCTAGATGTGGACGGAAAAGAAAAGTTGTCAAGAGCTTTCAATGCAATATTGTGCGGATGTTGGATAAAGAACCTGAACTAACATCCAAACAAGTTCAAGCTGCCCTGCAGTCCGAGTGTACAACAGTGTCAACCCGTACTATCTGTCGGCGTCTGAATGAAAAGGGACTGTATGGTAGGAGACCCAGGAAGACCCCACTTTTTACCTTGAGACATAAAAAAGCCAGGCTGAAGTTTGCCAAAACTTACCTGAAAAAGCCTAAAATGTTTTGGAAGAATTTTCTCTGGTCAGATGAGACAAAAGTAGAGCTTTTTGGGCAAAGGCATCAGCATAGAGTTTACAGGATAAAAAAAGAGGCATTCAAAGAAAAGAACACGGTCCCTACAGTCAAACATGGCGGAGGTTCCCTGATGTTTTGGGGTTGCTTTGCTGCCTCTGGCACTGGACTGCTTGACCGTGTGCATGGCATTATGAAGTCTGAAGACTACTAACACATTTTGCAGCATAATGTAGGGCCCAGTGTGAGAAAGCTGGGTCTCCCTCAGAGGTCATGGGTCTTCCAGCAGGACAATGACCCAAAACACACTTCAAAAGGCACTAGAAAATGGTTTGAGAGAAAGCACTGGAGACTTCTAAGGTGGCCATCAATGAGTCCAGACCTGAATCCAATAGAACACCCGTGGAGAGATCTAAAAATGGCAGTTTGGAGAAGGCACCCTTCAAATATCAGGGACCTGGAGCAGTTCGCCAAAGAAGAATGGTCTAAAATTCCAGCAGAGCATTGTAAGAAACTCATTGATGGTTACCGGAAGCGGTTGGTCACAGTTATTTTGGCTAAAGGTTGTGCAACCAAGTATTAGGCTGAAGGTGCCAATACTTTTGTCTCGCCCATTTTTGGAGTTTTTAGTGAAATGATCAATGTTTTGCTTTTTGCTTCATTCTCTTTTGTGTTTTTTCATTTAAGACAAATTAAATGAAGATAATAATACCAAAGAATTTGTGTTTGCAATCATTTTCAGGAAGAAACTGAGTATTATCTGACAGAATTGCAGGGGTGTCAATACTTTTGGCCATGACTGTAATTCCACATGTGTTAATTCATAATTTTGATGCCTTCAGTGTGAATGTTCAATTTTCATAGTCATGAAAATACAGAAAAATCTTTAAATGAGAAGGTGTGTCCAAACTTTTGGTCTGTACTGTATATATATACACTGTGTTCCAAATTATTATGCAAATTGGATTTAAGTGTCATAAAGATTTAATTGTTTTGTTTTTCAAATAAACTCGTGGATGGTATTGTGTCTCAGGGCTCAATGAATCACTGAAATCAATCTTAAACACACGTGATAATTAGTTTCCAGGTGATTCTAATTAAAGGAAAACTACTTAAAA
Source organism: Ranitomeya variabilis (assembly GCF_051348905.1). Lineage (NCBI taxonomy): Eukaryota > Metazoa > Chordata > Amphibia > Anura > Dendrobatidae > Ranitomeya > Ranitomeya variabilis. Next base: position 814,745,760 of record NC_135232.1, on the reverse strand, counting down.
ATGATGTTCCACATTATTAAGCAGGTCACAGGTTTCAAGCAATATGAGAAATAAAAATGATCTCTCTGCTGCTGAAAAGCGTTAAATAGTGCAATGCCTTGGACAAGGTATGAAAAAATTAGATATTTCACGAAAACTTAAGAGTGATCATCATACTCTGATGAGATTTGTGACTGAAACAGAGCACATACAGAGTTCATGCAAATAAAGGCATAATGAGGAAGGTTTCTGCCAGACAAATTCATTGGATTAAGAGAGCAGCTGCCAAAATACCATTACAAAGCAGCAAACAGTTATTTGAAGCTGCTGGTGCCTCTGGAGTCCCTCGAATCTCAAGGTGTAGGATCATTCAAAGGCTTGCTGTGGTGCATAAACCTACTATTCGGCTACTCCTAAACAGTGTTCACAAGCAGAAACGGTTGCAGTGGGCCCAGAATTACATGAAGACTAATTTTCAAACAGTCTTGTTTACTGATGAGTGTCGAGCAACCCTGGACGGTCCAGATGGATGGAGTAGTGGATGGTTGGTGGATGGCCACCATGTCCCAACAAGGCTGCGACGTCAGCAAGGAGGTGAAGTCATGTTTTGGGCTGGAATCATGGGGAACCAGCTGGTAGGGCCCTTTAAGGTTCCTGAAGGTGTGAAAATGACCTCAGCAAAGTAATTAGAGTTTCTGACTGACAACTTTCTTCCATGGTCTAAAAAGCAGAAACGTGCCTTCAGGAGCAAAATCATCTTCATGCATGACAATGCACCATCTCATGCTGCAAAGAATACCTCTGAGTCATTGGCTGCTATGGGCATAAAAGGAGATAAACTCATGGTGTGGCCAACATCTTCCCCTGACCTCAACCCTATAGAGAACCTTTGGAGTATCATCAAGCAAAAGATCTATGAGGGTGGGAGGCAGTTCACATCAAAACAGCAGCTCTGGGAGGCTATTCTGACTTCATGCAAAGAAATACAAGCAGAAACTCTCCAAAAACTCACAAGTTCAATGGATGCAAGAATTGTGAAGGTGATATCAAAGAAGGGTTCCTATGTTAACATGTAACTTGGCCTGTTAGGAGGTTTTGGAGTTAAATAGCTTTTTAGTTCAGTGAATGTGACCTCCTAATGCTGCAAATTCCACAAATGAGCATTTTCAGTTCTTTAAAACATCGAATGTTTAGAAATTCTACTGTGCATAATAATTTGGAACAGTGCATTTTGAGTTTTTATTCATTTTGGAGATAATACTGTTATTATTGGGAGGTTTCTTCAATAAAATTCGATGTATACTCTAACGGGTGATTTTAGACTGACTGTCATTTGCACTGACCATTTAGGAAAATCAGAGAAAAATGTCATTTGCATAATAATTTGGAACATAGTGTATATATGGACAACTATCTGATGATTCGCAACTGTCCTGATGGTTGATGTTGGGGAAAGAAAGGAATAGGCCATTGAATGCTAACATGCTGCTGTGCTGCTGTGGGCCATTGGCTTTCTGACCTCTCCCCACTTAAAACTCATTTGTATGTGGGGATGGAATAGACAATAGACAAAACTTGACTGACAGGTATCTAGTGTACATCGCCAGACTAAGGCTACTTTCACACTAGCATCGTTTGGCCTCCGTCGCAATGCGTCGTTTTTGAGAAAAAACGCATCCTGCAAAAGTGCTTGCAGGATGCATTTTTTCTCCATTGACTTGCATTAGCGACACATTGCGACGGATTGCCACACGTCGCATCCGTCGTGCGACAGATGCGTCGTGTTTTGGCGGACCGTCGGCACAAAAAACGCTACATGTAACTTTTTTTGTGTGACGTGTCCGCCATTTCCGACCGCTCATGCGCGTTCGGAACGCCGCCCCCTCCTCCCCGGACCTTACAATGGGGCAGCGGATGCGTTGAAAAACTGCATCAGCTGCCCCCGTTATGCGGCGCTTTCAACGCTAGCGTCGTTGCGTCGGCACATCGCATTGCGACGTGCAGTGCACGATGCTAGCGTGAAAGTAGCCTAAGAAAAATCATTATCCAATAAAGAGAGCTAAAAATATCTAATTTAGGTTTCGTAAGGGTAGTCATATAACAAACAGTCATAATACTGGTCATGAAAATTGCAAAAACTCCAAGCGCAGTCTTCTGACAAATGTTGTGTACATTTACATTAAAGCTGAGTTTATTTATATTAAAAAACATTGATATATATTTGCACCTAGTAGAGCATTTCACACCATTGGATAAAATAGCATAAAACAGTGTAAATTAAATCTGATAATCTAGTTTGTTCGCAAGCAGCCTGGACGGCAAAATAGACTCTGAAGCCCACAAGTAACTTGAGTGAATAGGTGTACAACACATCAAAAAGTCAGCTACTTTCAGGGAGAGTGGGAAAGTTTTAAAGGTGAAAGGTGACAATCTTTAGAATAAATGTTCCTTTCAGAGAAATTCCATTTAAAACAGCCTAGACTGGAAAGATTTACCTTACCACAAATGGTACTTCCTTTAAACTACTGCATTTTAACATTTAGATTTCCTGTGGACACATGAAACCTAATGACGTCTGAACTGCTCATGTTTGCACATATATATCATACGTTTTTCAGCAGTACGACATAATATGGGTGCACTAATTTTCTTAACATTAACATGAAATGTCAAATTCATATAGTTAGAAGATGCCATGCCATGACTTTAAATGCTGCAAAACAAGTTTAACATTACCTTCTCAGATACACTATATACTGTATATTTATGCATACAGTGCCTTGAAAAAGTCTTCATACCCCATGGACGTTTCCACATTGTTTCATATTAAACCCACAATCTGAAATATCAACACTAAATAACAAGTATTTGTGAAGTGTAAAGGAAATTATACATGGTTTTCTGTACATTTAAATCTAAATCTGAAAATTGTGACGTACATTAATATTCAGCCCCCCGAGTCAATACTTTGTAAGAGCATCTTTAGCTGCAATTACTGCCTCAAGTCTGTTGGGGTATATTTCTACTAGCTTTGCACGTCTAGAGGCTGTAATTTTTGCCTATTCTTCTTTGTAAACCTCTTCTTGCTCAGTGAGATTGGATGGTGAGCATCTGTCAACAGCAATTTTAGAAAGTCTTCCTAAAAGTCTGAAGTCTTTTGCAGCTTCTAACAGGTTTTCCTCCTGTATTTAGCTCCATCCATTTTCACATCAACTCTGACCAGATTCCCTGTCCCTGCTGGAGAAAATCATCTTCACAGCATGATGCTGCCACCGCCATATTTGACAGTGAGGATGGTGTTTCCATAGTGATGTGCAGTGTTAGTTTACCACCACACATGGAGATTTGTGTTAGCCCAAAAATCCCAGGGTATCAGGCACGTAGATATTCTCCTAAGAATGATAAAATCTCACTTTTACTTTGTTAAATATTTTGGTTTCCAGATATTCCCCTTTTGGATTGACCAACCGCACTGTAGTGGTTCAATAATAAAATTATTCATAAAACAAATTGCCCAATAGCTGTGCACAAAATGTAGACAGTTTTTCTTTGTTTATTCCTTGAATGTAAAGTAATTTATCTTTTTTTCCCACTGTCACATAATGTACAAATTATATGGTGGCTTTATTGTTGAGTGATCCTAAAAAGTTTCATAATATCAAACAGGCATGACATCATTTTGTTATATAATTATGGAAATACTTTACATTTTTTAATTTTATAAGAAAAAAATTAATTTGTACGAAAAAATGTCTTTGTAGGTCGAAAACAATCTATGTTTATTTATATATTTATTCTTTCAGTTCTGGTAAGCAGCTATCCCATCACGTTTCTCAGAAATCCGTCATAGACCATGTTTTTTTCCTTTTTCTTCAGCTCATTTGTTCTTGTGCCACTCGGTAACACTACCATCTGGCATGGAAAAATCCTCCAATTTGTCTCTTTTTTTTTCCCCTTTTGAAGGGGTGATATTTGTTGATGTTTTCCAGATTGTATACTATAAATCTTCATCACAACTTTTCCACATTTTTCTTCAGATACTTTTATGATATCACGGTCATAATTATTGCTAAATTCAAGTGAGCCAGTGAAACATTTAACTGCTGTGAAATAGAAACAGTTTGTCAAGTGAAACAAACAAAAGTTTGGATCGACTTTATTCAAGATTTTCTCTGAATATTTATTTGATGTTCCAGAGTGCAACATTTCTAATGGACCAATCTTTTGTTTTGTCTGGATGTGGGCCTTACCTGACCAAATACTATGTGATGACAGTAAAAAGTCATGCTGTGGGTTATCAGCAGCACTTTCATAAAATAAGTGAACAGAATAAAAATGAATAGGTCTGTTAAACACATAGATGTCATTGACACTCAAGATCCCAACGATAAGCCAGAACATAAAGATGGCACATAGGAGTGACTTTTGCTCTGGTGTGCTTGGCCTGTCCATGTAAGACTAAACTGAATAATGCTACAGAAATTGCATAATCAAGTCGTTGTCTTATGAAGACAACCATGTCCCTATTGACACTGAATAACCACATTACTAGAAGCACCCATCTAGTAGCATATTTGATCTCTTGTGGACGTAGTCTTTCAGGGATTCTGGCCCATGTGGGCAGAATATCTCTACACAGTTAATGTAAATTAGATAGACGTACTGATATGCTCTGAACGGACTATTCTACCTCATCCCAGAAATGCTCTACAGCATTAAGATCTGTGGACAGTGAAGTTCACTGTCATGCCCATGGACCTAGTCTAAAACTGTAGGACCCTTGTGGTATGGTGTACTGTTTAGCTGAGAGTGATCTTCTGCCATAGGGTAAACAGTTGCCGTCAAGGGGTGAATTTGGCGAGCAAGAATGCTTAGGTAAGCCCTACTTGTCCAAATATTCATCCACAGTTATCAAAAGTTGGTGGGGCGCGTGCCTGCTCTCATCCACATGACCACTCAGGTAACCACCACTTATGTTAGCATCTAACTTCTCTACCTTACTCTCTGTGGTAATTCTGTCCTGTGGCAATACTTTCAGTATTACGCTGTATCATTTGGTATCTGGGCTTTGTGGACACCTTGATGGGAATTGATAGCCTATTTACTTCACATTTTGTGCAGCGCTGCACTACCATGATGTAGACAATCTCTCCCTCATTACTTTCCTGCCCTCTTGTGCCTTTGTGGACATTGTTTTCTATTCACCTATTTTTATTATTTACATTTATTTTTACCACATCTTGTTTGATGTCATATATTTACATGTTCTTCTACTATGGTGGTTACCTGTTCACTATTTGGTTTACCATAATTTATTACTGACACATATGTGTAGTTTGGTGCTGGTCACCTTCAATTAGTGCAGATATATCTAGATTCAACACACATTTTTATAAAATACATATATATTTTTTATTTCATTGTTTGGACCAATATTTAGTTGCATTGCTATTAGTCTACTCACCATATTACGTACTTGGTCCTTTTCTGTATGATTAGGTTATCACTTCATTTGGTGCCAGTATTATAACGTTGCTATTGTGGTCGTGTGTATGTTCATGAGCAGATATACACTGTGTGCTATTGGAGCCATGTTAACCATTTTGTTCTTCCTTTGTTTGTTCTTAATAATAAATTATTAAATTTTTTGTACTACGTATTGTGTACGTACTTGCATTTTTTGCTTCACATTTTGACCTTCTAGTTCGGTTCTTTCCTCCCTTTGAGCATTAAGATCTGTGGACAGTGAAGTTCTCAGTCATGCCCCTGGAACTACACAGTACCATTTTAATCGCTACGACGGCACGATCCGTGACGTCGCAGCGATCGTATGATTATCGCTCCAGCGTCGTAGACTGCGGTCACACGTTGCAATCACGGCGCTGGAGCGATGCCGAAGTCCCCGGTAACCAGGGTAAACATCGGGTAACTAAGCGCAGGGCCGCGCTTAGTAACCCGATGTTTACCCTGGTTACCAGCGTAAACGTAAAAAAAACAAACAGTACATACTTACATTCCGATGTCTGTCCCCGGCGTTCTGCTTCTCTCCACTGTGTAAGCGCCATAGCCGGAAAGCAGAGCGGTGACGTCACCGCGTTACCGCTGTGCTCGCTTTCTGGCTGGCCGGCGCTCACACAGTGGAGAGAAGCTGAGACGCCGGAGGACAGACACCGGAATGTGAGTATGTACTGTTTGTTTTTTTTACGTTTACGCTGGTAACCACGGTAAACATCGGGTTACTAAGCGCGGCCCTGCGCTTAGTTACCCGATGTTTACCCTGGTTACAAGCGAACACATCGCTGGATCGCTGTCACACACAACGATCCAGCGATGTCAGCGGGTGATCAAGCGACGAAAGAAAGTTCCAAACGATGTGCTACGACGTACGATTCTCAGCAGGGTCCCTGATCGCTGCTGCGTGTCAGACACTGCGATATCGTAACGATATCGCTAGAACGTCACGAATCGTACCGTCGTAGCGATCAAAATGGTACTGTGTGACAGTACCCTAAAACTGTAGGACCCTTGTGGTATGGTGTACTGTTTAGCTGAGAGTGATCTTCTGCCATAGGATAAACAGTTGCCGTCAAGGGGTGAACTTGGCGAGCAAGAATGCTTAGGTAAGTCCTACTTGTCCAAATATTCATCCACAGTTATCAAAAGTTGCAACATGTGCTATAATAATGTTCCCCACACCATCTACTTCCACCAAACGAAACCAAGCAACATTTTTCAACTGCTCAAATTGGTCGCCTGCTGTAATAGCTCATCCCTGGTAAGCAATGACTGGCTATGCATTTTTAATTTTTCACACATTAAATTGGAAGCAGATGACAAGTGTGCACCAGGTCTTCCACTTAAATATTGGTGCTTACGGCTGCCTGTACTGGCGCACCCCTTGCCCACATGCATAATAAATTGTACTCACTGAAAAAACAATGTTCTAGAATTCCTCTGTAGTGAATGGCAATAGACTGATAGTCAGTATAAGTTGTCTCTACCAGCATGGCTTTCGAAGTCCTCAGCCATGAATATCAGCCAGCAATATGCTGGATAGGAATGCGGAGGAAATGGGGAGGATTTCTCACTATGGATCCGTACTGTATAGAACAGTGTTGGCAGCGCCACGGTTGGTTACACTCGCTCAGACACTTGTTTGAAAAAGAAAAACTGCTGCGATATGCCTCTGTGACATCACTAGCCACACGCTCTCTTCAAGGCAAAAAAAAGAGTGCTGATTATCCAACGCATTTCTGATGTGCTGCCCTCCTTCCTCAGACATTACAACCCATGGCTGTGGCAGTTCTTTTATAGGTAAGTGCCATATCACATTGGTCCAAATGTTAATTGATCATTCTCTCTCTAAAAAACAAACTGTTATATTTCACCATTAAGACCTGCTGGGTTCAGTGTTACAGAAGACTTTGAAAGACATCAAGGTAGAGACAACGTACACTGACAGGTATGGAAGTTTTTCTTTTTCAAGCAAGTGTCCAAGCAAGCGTGACAGGTCACAATGCTGCTGATACTGTTTGTTTAATACAGCACGGATCCAAAGTAAAAGATCCACGTCATTCAGCATGTCGCAGACCGCTAGCCACTACAGAAAATGTCAAAAGCCATGCAGGTAGAGACAACGTACACTGACAGGTAAGGATTCATATTAAAATATAAACCATCCTGGAAACTTGAGTTTCCATATAAAACATGGGGGAAACAATGGAAAAAGGTTCACATGTTGGGGTCAGCTGAGCTGAGTGTGAACCATAAACCTTCCCTACCCAAAAGGAAACAGTAGAAATATCTAAACATTTACCTATATAGTTGTTCTTCTATTTCTTTTTTTTATTTTATAATTGTTTTCATATTTGCATATCAACTTACCGTATATACTCAAGTATAAGCTGAGATTTTCAGCCCATTTTTTTGGCCTGAAAGTCCTCCTCTCGGCTTATACTCAAGTCATACCCAGGGGTCGGCAGGGGAGGGGAGTCAAATAATACTCACCTGCTCCCGACGCGGTCCCTGCAGGTCCCTGGTTCTCCTGGCGCCGCAGCTTCTTCCTGTACTGAGCGGTCACATGGTACCGCTCATTACAGTAATAAATATGGACCCCACTCCCATAGGGGTGGAGCTGCATATTCATTACTGTAATGAGCGGTAACGGTGACCACTCAGTACAGGAAGAAGTTGCGTTGCCGGAGAACCAGGGACACCGTGCCAGGAGCAGGTGAGTATAATGGGGAGGGGGAGCGCTGCGCGATATTCACCTCTCCTCGTTCCGGGCGCCGCTCCGTCTTTAGCGTCTTCTGCAGTGACGCTCAGGTCAGAGGGCGCGGTGACATGGTTAGTGTGCGCCCTCTGCCTGAACGTCAGTGCAGAAGATGCTGAAGAGGGAGCGGCGCCCGGAACGAGGAGAGGTGAATATTGAAAGTGCCGGGGGCCTGAGCGACGAGAGGTGAGTATATGATTTTTCTTTTTTTTTATCGCAGCAACAGCATATGGGGCAAATATCTCTATGGAGCATCTTATGGGGCCATTATCAATGTTTGTGCAGCATTATATGGGTCAAATGTGTCTGTAAGGAGCATCTTATGGGGCCATTATCAACATTTGTGCAGCACTGCATGGGGAAAATATCTTTATGGAGCATCTTATGGGGCCATTATCAACGTTTGTGCAGCACTGTATGGGGCAACTATCTTTATGGAGCATCTTATGGGGTCATAACGTTTGTGCAGTATTATATGGGGTAAATATCTCTATGGAGCATCTTATGGGGCCATAATTAACGTTTGTGCAGCACTATAATGGGGCAAATGTGTCTACATGGAGCATCTTATGGGGCCATAATCAATGATTGTGCAGCACTGTATGGGGCAACTATCTTTATGGAGCATATTATGGGGCCATAACATTTGTGCAGCACTATATGGGGTAAATATATCTCTATGGAGCATCTTATGGGGGCCATAATCAACATTTGTGCAGCATTATATTGTGCAAATGTCTCTATGGAGCATCTTATGGGGCCGTAATCAACATTTGTGCAGCATTATATTGTGCAAATGTGTCTATGGAACATCTTATGGGGACATTATTAACCTTTATGCAGGATTATATGGGGCATATTTTAATATGGAGCATCTTATGGGGCCCATCATAAACTGTATGGAGCATTATATGGGGCTGCTGATTCAATATGGATATTCAAAAACACTTAACCTACTGATGTCTCAATCAATTTTACTTTTATTGGTATCTATTTTTACTTTTCAAATTTACCAGTAGCTGCTGCATTTCCCACCCTAGGCTTATACTCGAGTCATTAAATTTTCCCAGTTTTTTTGTGGCAAAATTAGGGGGGGTCGGCTAATACTCGGGTTGGCAAATACTCAAGTATATGAGGTATTTTTCTCTTTTTATACCTTTTGTTTTAAGTACTGTACTTTATATATTAAAGTTTAAAACTTTAACAAGTTTTATCCTTGTATACTCTGAATAATCCATAGCCTTTTGGAGACTGTTTGGCCTTTTGACTGTAAGACAGCAGCATACATTTTTTAGGACTTCCCCGTTTATTTTATTTATTTTACTCACTTATATAGGGCCATTAATTCCTCAGCACTTTACAGTCATTATTGGCACTGTGCCCATTGGGGCTCACAATCTAAATTCCCTATAAGTATGTAGTTGGAGGGTGGGAGGAAACCCACCAAAACACGGGGAGAACATAAAAACTCCTTGCAGATGTTGTCCTTGGTGGGATTTGAGCCCTGGATCCCAGCGCTACAAGGCTGCAGTACTAACCACTGAGCCACTGTGCTGCCCAGTGATTGGCGGCAGCATGTTGTATATCTTGGGTATGTGGAATGTGTTTCAGTTTGCTCAATTTACAGCCTATAATGGAGTTTTAGAGAACGATTGAGTGAGTGGAGATAAATTAACATCTCACATTATGTGGATTAATCTAGATTATTAAAGGCAAAGCAAGACGTGAGCAATTTATCTTATACTTTTATTATGTTAAAAAAAAAGTATGGCATTGATAAAAAGGGAATATTCTAACAAATATTGAACCTTTAGAGCAGAATTAGTATATTCAATTTGCTCTATTTATGCCTGCACAGACTTTATGCTATCATTGAACTGCTTAATTATTTTTAAATTTGTTTGGTCAAGAAGACCTAAGGTAATGTGATAAAATGCTTGAGAATGGTATTCCGAGAATTAAGGGCGCTAAACTAAATCTGACGTAATACCAATGCCACATAAGAGGAAAGACAAATTATTAACTTATGTAATAGAGTAGATATATGCTTCATGAAAATAAACACAGAACGCATGCACTTTTATGCTAATATTGATTTAGCAATCCTCCACGATGAATGGATGAATGGACCTATAAGACATACCTATCACTTTCCTATAACATTAGGTCAGGCTTATTTTGGAGCTTTTCCTGAATGTTCTTTCATTATACATAGGATTTAACATTTGTCAGAGTTCTAAAGCACACTTCACTGCTATCAGGAGCGCCTTCCCTTACAACCTTCAGTTGGCTCTTAATGTCACAGCCAATAGGCCGAACGTTATGTCAAAGGAGAATGGCTTCACAGATTCAGCTTACATTTGCGCTGTCTGAACCGATCAGAGTGTTTCATGTCACACAAACCTAACACGATGGGCGTCTGACTTTGTCAGCATAAACTAACATCAAGGCATTTCATTAACAAATACTCTTGTATTAGTGGGTCAGGGCCAGAAGTTCATTTCCCAGTAGATATTACTAGACAGAGCTTAGTTATTGCTTTTACCTTCTAAGTGCTGAAATACCACACGTTATTTATTCAAAAAAAAACAGTTGTTTATTGCAAATGTTAAAATAATTACAATGTGGTGTTTCAGCAAGTGTTAATAATTAATGTAGTTATAAAGTTATGACACTTGTTCGACTATTTACTGCTATGGGGTTGTTTTTTCTTGCCTTTCAGCTTTTCATTATATTTGGTAAGTGTTTAAAGGAGTTGTCTTTTCAAGAGAATCCTTATTTGTATGGAAGGCAGCCAGGCCCATCAGCGGACTATTTTTTAAGACTCGTTTAGATAAGACGATAATTGGCAAACGAGCATTTTTAGGAATAACAGTACCCTAATATTACCTGTGAAAACATGTCAGGCAACACGCAATCAGCTGATTATTTCTTAAGACAAGACAATAATTGGCAAATAAGCATTTTTAGGAACGCTTGTTCCCTATTATTACCCATGTAAGCATGCCAGGCATAGCGCTACTGCCGGCGTCCCTGCATGCTGTCCCCTTCCCCCTCCATGCAGGGATGCCAGCTTACTCAACGCTCAGGCCCCTCGACGTGCTCCGGCTTCATGTTACTGCCTGGCCTGTGTGTGTGTGTGCACCACAGTTCCCAACAGCACGCCTAGTGTGCGTGTGCGTGCACTCCCCTGCTCTTAAAGCGAAAGCGTGTGCTTTTAGTTAATGCACTCAGCTTTTAGTTGAGAGGCATATAGTATAATTTTGTGCACCTGCAAGATGGCTCACAGCCAGTAGCTGGGAGGCATCTTATATAAAAGAATCCCTATTCCCTAGGGAGTTGTTAAGCAACGTGTAGTGCTATTAGTGAGTACGACATACTATTAGTGAGTTGTGAGATTTCCTGGTCATGGTGCAGCCAGTGTCCTGAACCTGTGCCCCTAGTCCCGATATGGCCAGTCCTGTATATGTAGTCTCCTGGTCCTGGAGTGGGCAGTCCTGTTTCAGAAGTCCCTGATTCCAGAGTAGCAAGTGCCTGAACCTTGTTCCCTGGTCCTGGAGCAGTCATTGCCTGAACCTCGTCCCCTGGTCCATGAGTGGCCAGTGCCTGAACATTGTCCCCGTTCCATGTGCGGGCAAACCCTGATCAAGTATCCTAGACCGAAGTGTCTGAAGCCAGCCCAAATCCATGTCAGTAACTGTTCTGTAGAAGTGCCAGAACTTACTATTCCAAACGGAAACCTAGCCCTAATCAGTGTCAGGGTACCTGACCCTGGGGTCAGCAGCTGCAATACCGGTCTCTGCCCTGGAGTGGTACCTTGCTTTTTCCTGCAGCCCAGTCTGTCTCTACCATTAGGAGCTCAAGAGAACAAGAGATAGCTGCTTAGCTACCCCCTTACTGGGCATACCCGGCCATGTGGCACAGTGAATAAACAAATCTACAAACACCACCATTGTGCGTAAAAAGTGTACATGCAATACTTTCCAAACACTTCATTACTTCATTATTATTGTAAAGGAACATCCACGAGATCATGAAGATATTTCAACACTGCTGCCAATTTGTCACAGACCAGCACTCTGCTGCTTCCAATCATCAAGATAAGTATATACAGTTAGGTCCATATATATTTGGACAGAGACAAGATTTTTTTTATTTTGGTTATAGACATTACCACAATGAATTTTAAACAAAACATTTCAGATGCAGTTGAAGATCAGACTTTCAGCTTTCATTTGAGGGTATCCACATCAAAATTGGATGAAGGGTTTAGGAGTTTCAGCTCCTTAACATGTGCCACCCTGTTTTTAAAGGGACCAAAAGTAATTGGACAGTTCAATAATTTTAAATAAAATGTTCATTTTTAGTACTTGGTTGAAAACCCTTTGTTGGCAATGACTGCCTGAAGTCTTGAACTCATGGACATCACCAGACGCTGTGTTTCCTCCTTTTTGATGCTCTGCCAGGCCTTCACTGCAGTGGTTTTCAGTTGCTGTTTGTTTGTGGGCCTTTCTATCTGAAGTTTAGGCTTTAACAAGTAAAATACATGCTGAATTGGGTTGAGATCAGGTGACTGACTTGGCCATTCAAGAATATTCCACTTCTTTGCTTTAATAAACTCCTGGGTTGCTTTAGCTTTATGTTTTGGGTCATTGTCCATCTGTAGTATGAAACAACAACCAGTTTTGCTGCATTTGGCTGGATCTGAGCACACAGTATGTCTCTGAATACCTCAGAATTCATTCGGCTGCTTCTGTCCTGTGTCACATCATCAATAAACACTAGTGACCCAGTGCCACTGGCAGCCATGCATGCCCAAGCCATCACACTGCCTCCGCCGTGTTTTACAGATGATGTGGTATGCTTTGGATCATGAGCTGTACCACGCCTTCAACATTCTTTTCTCTTTCCATCATTCTGGTAGAGGTTGATCTTGGTTTCATCTGTCCAAAGAATGTTCTTCCAGAACTGTGCTGGCTTTTTTAGATGTTTTTTTTAGCAAAGTCCAGTCTAGCCTTTTTATTCTTGATGCTTATGAGTGGCTTGCACCGTGCAGTGAACCCTCTGTATTTACTTTCATGCAGTCTTCTCTTTATGGTAGATTTGGATATTGATACGCCTACCTCCTGGAGAGTGTTGGTCACTTGGTTGGCTGTTGTGAAGGGGTTTCTCTTCACCATGGAGATTATTCTGCGATCACCCACCACTGTTGTCTTCCGTGGGCGCCCAGGTCTTTTTGCATTGATGAGTTCACCAGTGCTTTCTTTCTTTCTCAGGATGTACCAAGCTGTAGATCTTGCCACTCCTAATATTGTAGCAATTTCTCGGATGGGTTTTTTCTGTTTTTGCAGCTTAAGGATGGCTTGTTTCATCTGCATGGAGAGCTCCTTTGACCGCATGTTTACTTCACAGCAAAGCCTTCCAAATGCAAGCACCACACCTCAAATCAACTCCAGGCCTTTTATCTGCTTAATTGAGAATGACATAATGAAGGGATTGCCCACACCTGTCCATGAAATAGCCTTGGAGTCAATTGTCCAATTACTTTTGGTCCCTTTAAAAACAGGGAGGCACATGTTAAGGAGCTGGAACTCCTAAACCCTTCATCCAATTTTAATGTGGATACCCTCAAATGAAAGCTGAAAGTCTGAACTTCAACTGCATCTGAATTGTTTTGTTTAACATTCATTGTGGTAATGTCTATAACCAAAATTAGAAAAATGTTGTCTCTGTCCAAATATATATGGACCTAACTGTAATTGACTTACGATTGATGGAAGAGGACACAGCTGCTTTCAATACTAGGCAGGTCATTGGGCATTTCACAGTGAACGTATAATATATACACCTACAATTACAATGTATGGAGTAAATATACACTGCTCAAGAAAATAAAGGGAACACTTAAACAACAGAATATAACTCCAAGTAAATCAAACTCCTGTGAAATCAAACTGTCCACTTAGGAAGCAACACTGTTTGACAATCAATTTCACATGCTGTTGTGCAAATGGAATAGACAACAGATGGAAATTATTGGCAATTATCAAGACACACGCAATAAAGGAGTGGTTCTGCAGGTGGGGACCACAGACTACATCTGAGTACCAATGGTTTCTGGCTGATGTTTTGGTCACTTTTGAATGATGGGTGTGCTTTCACACTCATGGTAGCATGAGACGGACTCTACAACCCACACAAGTGGCTCAGGTAGTGCAGCTCATCCAGGATGGCACATAAATGCGAGCTGTGGCAAGAAGATTTGCTGTGTCTGTCAGCGTAGTGTCCAGAAGATGGAGGCGCTACCAGGAGACAGGACAATACACCAGGAGATATGGAGGGGGCTGCAGGAGGGCAACAACCCAGCAGCAGGACTGCTACCTCAGCCTTTTTGCAAGGAGGAACAGGAGGAGCACTGCCAGAGCCCTGCAAAACGACCACCAGCAGGCCACAAATGTGCATGTGTCTGCACAAACGGTTAGAAACCGACTCCATGAGGAAGGTCTGAGTACCCAACGTCAACAGACGGGGGTTGTGCTCACAGCCCAACACCATGCAGGATGCTTGTCATTTGCCACAGAACACCAGGATTGGCAAGTTCGCCACTGGCGCCCTGTGCTCTTCACAGATGAAAGCAGGTTCACACTGAGCACATGTGACAGACGTGACAGAGTCTGGAGACGCCGTGGAGAGCGATCTGCTGCCTGCATCATCCTTCATCATGACTGGTTTGGCAGTAGGTCAGTAATGGTGTAGGGTGGCATTTCTTTGGAGGGCTGCACAGCCCTCCATGTGCTCGCCAGAGGTAGCCTGACTGCCGTTAGGTACTGAGATGAGATCCTCAGACCCTTTGTGAGACCATATGCTAGTGCGGTGGGTCCTGGGTCCCTCCTAATGCAGGACAATGCCACAAATCATGTGGCTGGAGTGTGTCAGCAGTTCCTGCAAGATGAAGGCATTGAAGCTATGGACTGGCCCGCCCATTCCCCAGACCTGAATCCGATTGAACACATCTGGGACATCATGTCTCGCACCATCTACCAACGTCACGTTGCACCACAGACTGTCCAGGAGTTGGCGGATGCTTTAGTCCAGGTCTGGGAGGAGGTCCCTCAGGAGACCATCCGTCACCTCATCAGGAGCATGCCCAGGCCTTGTAGGGAGATCATACAGGCACGTGAAGGGCACACACACTACTGAGCATAATTTCCTTGTCTTGAGGCATTTTCACTGAAGTTGGATCAGCCTGTAACTTCATTTTCCACTTTGATTTTGAGCATCATTCCAACTCCAGACCTCCGAGGGATATTAGTTCTGATTTATGTTGATCATTTTTAGGCTTTATTGTTCTCAACACATTCCACTATGTAATGAATAAAGATTTACAACTGGAATATTTCATTCAGTGATATCTAGGATGTGGGATTTTAGTGTTCCCTTTATTTTTTTGAGCAGTGTGTATACATTACAAATCTAAGGGTAAGAACGACCATCTGCCTAAATCTCAGATGAGTATTCAGCAATTAATTTCCAAATCAGTGAAGTGTGACCACAGAAAATAACTACTGCACAGAGCAGCAATGAATCCGATCTATAGTACTCACTGTCATCTTCCCATTGCGATTTGCCTCTTCCCTTAAGGCTAATGCTTTTAGGAAATTATCTTTCAATTCTTTTCCTGCACTTGACAATATCCTGAAAAATAGAAAAGGCAACTGTAATGATGAATATGCATTTACAACTTACATACACTACTTTAACACAGTGACTTTTATTTCAATGTTCTGCAGCCTGTTTTGCCCTGATGGCCCCTTACAGTGTTTTACTTCACACACATCATGCATGTATATTAACCTTTAGATTGGCAGCCTGAGAGTCTTGGAGACTTTTCACACTTCATACATTTTGGAAACAAAATAAGATAAAACAGCTATATACGGTAAACAGATGTCAAAAAGCCTAAAGTCATGTATGATATGATGATTGTGAGACAAACCTTCTCGTCCAACACTGTTTCCTAAATTTTCAAAAAAAAATTTGGCTACGTAGGGACAAACTCCCATAGCATGTAAACCACACCCCAAACATGGGTGTTCTAGAGTAGATCGAGTTATTACGAAGAGGGTTGGGTGTATTCCCAAAAGGGGTGTGGATGGGGGAAAGACTTATACATCCTCAGAAATGTTGACAACTGTTTAGAGTTGAGAAAAATGTTTACGGACCCCGGTCCACTGACCACTTTTGTAGTCCATGGCCACTGAACCAGAGTCATGTGAACATCTTCCTGTCTATCAGCATCTTCAGTGCTTTTTTTTAGTAGGCCCAGCGTGACATCATGCATGAATCACACCACAATGATGATGTCATACCGGGCCCACTAATCAGAAGAGGCAATGAGGATGTCACCAGGTAAGAGGAGATTCACAGGGCTCTGGTCCTACAGCCATATCCTACCAATGTAGCTATTGGATCAATGTGAAATTTTTTTAAGAACTCTACAATAATACCACAAATGAAACACGCTCAAAATGTAGAAGAAAGCCCTCCTATTAGAGTGAAGGAACTACAGCCACAAAACCAGGTCAATACCATTTTAATGCAGTGTTAGTGTTTGGAATGACTTGTCTAGAAAGCTCATATAAAGCTGTAAAGTTCAGGTGTGCTCATATTTTTAGCCATGTTGTTTATTGTATATATTTGTTCATTACCTGCAAGCACATGCATCAATGATATATGAAAATCGTTATCAATCTTAAAATAACTTTTCATTAACAGTAGTAATATAATTATCAAAAGTAAAAGGCAATGAACACTGTTCTTAATATTATGTAGATCTGAATCTCTGAATCATTACTAATGCCCAGGGCCGGCTCCAGGTTTTCGTGGGCCTCGGGCTAAAGAGTCTCCGTGGGTCCCTTTAGCACATACCATGATTCATGATTCACAGATACAGCAGAGAACTAAAGGAATTGTACAATGCCAAAGAGTTCACTTCTTACAATACATGAGTGATATTGTAAATAGCTCAGAAACCGGACAGTATAGTCCTCCATACAGTATTATGGGCACCACATAGTGCTCCATTCAGTATAATGGACTCCATATATTGCTCCATACAGAATAATGGACCCTATATAATGTTCCACAAAGTATAAAATATTGCATATATTGTTCCATACAGAATAATGAGCCCCATATATTGCTCCTTACAGTATTATGGGCACCACACAGTGCTCCATACAGAATAATGAGCTTCACATATTGCTTCATACAGAATAATGAGCCCCATATATTGCTCCATACAGAATAATGGGCCCCATATATTGCTCCATTCAGTATAATGGACCCCATATATTGCTCCATACAGAATAATGTACCCCATATAATGTTCCACAAAGTATAATGAATTGCATATATTGCTCCTCACAGTATTATGGGCACCACACAGTGCTCCATACAGAATATGAGCTTCATATATTGCTTCATACAGAATAATGAGTCCAATATATTGCTCCATTCAGTATAATGGACCCATATATTGCTCCATACAGAATAATGGATGCCATATATTGCTCCATTCGGTATAATGGACCCCATATATTGCTCCATACAGAATAATCTACCCTATATAATGTTCCACAAAGTATAATTAATTGCATATATTGCTCCATACAGAATAATGAGCCCCATATGTTGCTCCATACTATATAATGAGCACCATATATTGCTCTATACGGTATAATGAGCACCATATATTGCTCCATACATAATGGGGCCCCATATAATGCTCCATACAGTACATGATGGGCTCTGTTAGGGTTGATGGAACGCACTAAATAAAATATAATAATAAAGTGCGTTCACCACCCAGGGTCAACCGTGCAGAGATGTAAAACTGCAGCTAATGTGAACAATCGCAAACTAAAGGTAGCGAAATAGCAACCTAAACGCACAGTGTTATCCATCACACTGTGTTAACAGAAAACTCAGCAGCAAGCTCTGAAACTCCACAGAGCGGCAACATACCACAGAGCGCTGAGTGCTATACCCTGTTAAATATCACAGGAGTAAGGCAAATAATGATGCTAGATACGATCCCTATTAAACTCACAAAGGATCAAAGCTAACTAACGGAGCAGGTAGCATACAGTGTTATACAGTCAGCAACTGCACACAAAAAAACTCCTCTCCGGAGGTGCCGGAATTCTAGTGGCTATATGCCAGCCCTGTATTCATTCAAACAAACTCCTCTCCGGAGATGCCGGAATTCTAATGGCTTACAGCCGACCCTGAGCACATGCAGACACAGACCAAACAGTTGCAAAGTTCATACACACATAAACATAAGTTGATACTAGCGCACAGGCGTGTGCCATTGAGAGTCTCTTATACCTAAAGCTCAAGTCCAGACAGACAGGACCTTGCCTGTGGACCAATCTGAAGCTGCCACATCACCAGAGCAATTGAGGTCCGAGTACCAATGAGAAGGTGCCATATCATGGACATGCTCAGCAGGGTGACATCTGGACTTAGGCTCCAGAGCACAATCCTGCACATGTAAACCAGTAGTCACCATAGGCTTAGCTGCTGAGCTAGCAGTAACTACACATACAGCATGAGCCTGGGCAAGGTGCTGGGACCGGAGTCTGTGCTGAGATGTCATCCCAGCAGCAGAGCCTGAATGGGAGACCACTAGAGTTGAGCGACTTTTACTTTTTTCGGATCGAGTCGGGTTTCGCGAAACCCGACTTTGTCAAAAGTCGGGTCGGGTGAAATCGGCCGATTATTGCGAAAAGTCGGGGGCCGACTGATACACGAAACCCAATGCAAGTCAATGGGGAATCAAAGTCGGCAGTGAGTGGAGGACAGGAAAACACCTACAGTGCCCATTTTAATGCCAAAAACATCAATTCTTATTACTTAAGCTTGTCAATCTTAATTTACTTTATAATAATAGTTAGGCATTGAAAACTGGGGGTCATTTGGCTAAAGTTGTGGGGGGTAGGGCTGGCTCAAGATTTTCATGGGCCCAGGAAACGCGGAATACGTCACGGCGGTGGAGCAGGGAGAAGTAAGTATTTCAACTTTGCAAGTGCTGTGATCCTGAGCAAGCAGGGGGGGCCACTCATTAGCACTGGCACAGGGCCCCTCATAGTACGGTGGTGTGTTTGACGGCGGGTGGCGCCTCCCACTGGCAGAGACACTTTTGCGTACTATGAGGGGCCCTGTGCCAGTGAAGTCGCCAATGAGTATGCCCCCCACCTGATGAAGGAACCTGCACTTTCATCTGCACCATCCTCTTTGTCCCCGTGTAAGGTGGTATAGTATGCGGGAAGGGGAACCTGACTTTCAGCAGCATCAGATTCTGGCTGTGTAGAGTGCAAGGGGAATGTAGTGGTCTGGGTCAATGTACCAGCAGACTCATCTAGCAGTGGCTGGGCAATGGGCAGGATGAGGAGGAAACACAGATATAGGTCCAAAAAATAAAGTAGGCTAAATGCAGTTCAAATGTGGTAACAGGACTAAACAGGCAGCATTGCTTTGTTCAGTGGAGGAAAACTGTAATGAGTGGCAGACACAGTTAGTAGGCCCAAATAATAAAGTAGGCTAAATGAAGTTCAAATTGTTAACAGGACTAAACAGGCGGCATTTCTTTGTTCAGTGGAGGTAAACTGTAATGAGTGGCAGACACAGTTAGTAGGCCCAAATAATAAAGTGGGCTACATGTCTGCCAAAAAATTGTTCATAAATAAACAGGCGACATTGCTTTCCTCAGTGTCGGAAAATTGTAATGAGTAGCAGATTAAGTTAGTAGGCCCAAATAATAAAGTGGGCTAAATGTCTGCCAAAAAATTGTTCATAAATAAACAGGTGACATAGCTAGGTACAGGGGTGGGCTCCTCTGCTGAGTAGCAGACAGTGGTAGTAGGCGCAAAGTATTAACTGGTCTAAATGGAGGCCAGGGCCCCAGTATATTTTAACTATCATCTCTCATTTCAACAAATTTGTATTGGCAGTGCCATTGAAGGATTTAACAGCACAGACTACACAGTGGTGGAGCAGGGAGAGGTAAGTATTGCAAGTGGTAGAGCACTGTTCGAGCTGGGGGGGAACACTCTCTCGTGGGCGGTGGTACTGGCACAGGGCCCCTCATATTACGACGGTGTGTCTAACGTTGGTTGTGCACCACCACCGTCAGAGACACTTCATTGCACTATGAGGGACCCTGTGCCAGTTCCGTCGCCCAAGAGTGGGCCCACCCACCTGTCCAGGCAAATGGCACTCGCACGGGTGCTTGCTCCAGGTGGTGACCACAGCCCTGTGGGGGGAGTCAGCCCATTTAAGGACGTATAAAAATGGCCTATGGTGGACATTCAGCAGTTGCAAATGGAGGAATTGGAAAAGTCAGTAAGAGGCGGCCAAAAGCAAGACATTTTTCAGGCAAGCTACGTGTCAGCAGGGGAAGGTGGGGCAAAATAATTTCAAATCCATGATTGGTTCATTTTAATGAAGTTTAGATCATCAACATTTTGGGTAGCCAGACGTGTCCTTTTTTCGGTCAGTATTGAACCAGCAGCACTGAAGACTCTTTCTGATAGCACACTAGCAGCAGGGCAAGCGAGCTCCTGTAATGCATATTCTGCCAATTCAGGCCAGGTGTCTATTTTAGATGCCCAGTAATCAAAGGGGAATGACCTGTGAGGGAGAACATCGATAAGGGAGGAGAAGTAGTTCGTAACCATACTGGAGAAATGCTGTCTCCTGTCACTTTGAATCGATGCAGCAGTACCTGTCGTGTCAGTGGTCATTGCGAAATCACTCCACAACCTGGTCATAAAACCCCTCTGTCCAACGCCACTTCGGATTTGTGCACCTCTAACACCTCTGCCATGTTGCCCCCTACGGCTCGTGTGAGAATCATCACAGCCGCTGTGTGCTGGGAATGCCTGAACCAAACGGTCTACAAGAATTGTTTGGTGGCCAATATTTGCTCAAGGTTCTCATGTGGCATGATATTTTGTAATTTTCCTTTATGTCATGGATCCAGGAAGCAGGCCAACCAGTAATCGTCATTGGTCATCATTTTGATAATGCGGGGGTCCCTTTCTAGGATACGCAAGGCATACTCAGCCATGTGGGCCAATGTTCCAGGTGTCAATTCACTGCTTGTGCTGGGTTGAGGAGCACTTTCTTGCAAATCAACATCACTTGTGTCCTGCAAAAACCCTGTACCTGACCTTGCAACACCACCAGTTCTATTGCCCCCTGAGAAGCATCCTCCTCCCATAAATATTCATCCCCATAAACCTCCTCCTCCTCCTCTTCGTCCGCCACCTCGTCCAGGAGAGTTCCCTGAGCAGACAATGGCTGACTGTCATCAAGGCTTCCCTCCTCCTCAGCTGCAGACGCTTGCTCCTTAATGTGCATCAAACTTTGCATCAGCAGACGCATTAGTGGGATGCTCATGCTTATGATAGCATCGTCTGCACTTACCAGCTGTGTGCATTCTTCAAAACACTGAAGGACTTGACAGAGGTCTTGTAGCTTTGACCACTGCACAGCTGACAACTCCATGTCTGCCATCCAACTGCCTGCCCGTGTACGTGTATCCTCCCACAAATTAATTACAGCACGCCTCTGTTCGCACAGCCTCTGAACCATGTGCAATGTGGAGTTCCACCTTGTTGCAATGTCGATTATTAGGTGGTGCTGGGGAAGATTCAGCGATCGCTGATGGTTTAGCATACAGCTGGAGTGTACGGGCGACCGGCGGATATGCGAGCAAAGTCTTCGCACCTTCAGGAGCAAGGCTGATAACTCCGGATAATTTTTGAGGAAGCACTGCACCACCAGGTTCAAGGTGTGAGCCAGGCAAGGTATGTGTTTCAGTTCTGAAAGGGCTATGGCACCTATAAAATTCCTTCCGTTATCACTGACTACCTTGCCTGCCTCAAGATGTACAGTGCCCAGCCATGACTGAGTTTGTTGCTGCAAGTCCTTGGCCAGTACTTCCGCGGTCTGTCTGTTGTCGCCAAAACACTTCATTTGTAACGCAGCCTGCTGATGCTTACCACTAGCTGTTCGATAATGGGACACCTCGTGTGCAACACTGGCAGCTGCAGATGGAGTGGTCATGCGAATGCGCTCTGTGGATGAGCTTTCGCTTCAGGAGGAGGAGGAGGAGGGGTGGCGAACGCCTACAGCCAAGTGTTTCCTAGACCGTGGGCTAGGCAGAACTGTCCCACTATGGCTGTCCCCTGTGGACCCTTCATCCACCACATTAACCCAGTGCGCCATGATGGACACGTAACGTCCCTGGCTGTGCCTACTGGTCCATGCATGTGTTGTGAGGTGCACCTTTCCACTGACTGATTGCCTCAGTGCATGGACAATGCGGTCTTTGACATGCTGGTGGAGGGCTGAGATGGCTTTTCTTGCAAAGAAGTGCCGACTGGGTAAGTCATAGCATGGTATTGCATAGGCCATCAGGTCTTTGAAAGCTTCGCTTTCAACCAACCGGTAGGGCATCATCTCTAGCGAGATTAGTATAGCAATGTGGGCGTTCAAACCCTGTGTACGCGGATGAGAGGATGAGTACTTTCTATTCCTAATGAGAGTCTCTTGTAGGGTGAGCTGGACTGGAGAGCTGCATATGGTGGAACTAGCGGTGGTGGTGGTGGACATGGCGGATTGAGAGAGGGTTGGTGATGGTATTCTTGATGTTGGCCTACATACAGTGTTTCCTACCAATAACCTTGTGATTCCCTGACTGCTTTGGCCTTGTGACAATACCTCCACATTTGCTGCTGGTGGTGTCCTAACCAGTGGGCTTACAGTGAGGGAAGCAATGTAGCGTTGCTGACTACCTTCATTCTGAGCAGGTGCACCAACGGTACGGGGCGTTTGGTAGTTTGTCCAGGCTTGCAAGTGCATGCTGGTTAAATGTCTAAGCATGCACGTTGTATTTAAATTTTGAAGATTCTTCCCTCTGCTAAAGGTCTTTGAGCATTTCTTACAGATAACTTTTGACTGATCATTCTGATCTTGGCTAAAAAATTGCCACACTACACTCTTCCTACTATGGAATACCTTTTCAGGCATTGCACGCTGTGCTACTTTCACTGGATGGCCACGCTGTCCTAAAACTGTTTTTGTTTTTGACAAACGTTTTTGGCCTGATACGGGCCTGCCAGATGACAGCTGTTGCGATGTAGATGGCTGCTGCGGATCATCCTCCTCCGCTTCTGAGCTACTGGCAGCGGCACCCTCTTCCCTCAATGGTTGCCAATCTGGGTCAACAACTGGGTCATCTATCACCTCCTCTTCAATGTCATGCGCACCTTCCTCTGTGTCACCGTGTAAGGTGTTATAGCGTTCAGGACGGGGCACCATAGTCTCATCAGGGTCAGATTCTGGCTCAGTACACTGCGAGGGCAATGTAGTGATCTGAGTCAATGGAACAGCATAATAATCAAGCTGTGGCTGTGCATCAGTGCACTCCATGTCCGATTCATCTTGTAATGGGCAGTTAACAATTTCCCTTTCTAACCCAGGCACGGTATGTGTAAAGGGCTCCATGGAGTAACCTGTAGTGTCGCCTGATGCATCCTTCACTTTTGGTTTGGGTGAAGGACATAAGGAAACGTCTTGTTCCTGACCGGGAGCATCCACTGACGACTCGCTGCTTTTATATTTGGAACTTTCTGAAGAGGAGGCGAAAGAGCTAGAGGCTGAGTCAGCAAAGGAAAGCCAAAACTTTTTCCTGCTGCTCCGGCTTTAAAAGCGGTTTTCCTACTCCCTACTTCCTAGGCCTTGTGTAGCCAAACGATGACGCTGGCTCAACACCACCAGCCTTAGGTGCTATTGTGCTTTTGCCACTCCCACCAGATGCACCACCACCACCATCAGTACTAGCTGGCAACCACTGCCCATGGGCTCTTCCACCAGACTTCCTCATTTTTTGGAAAATCTAACCAAAATAACAACCGTTATATGGTACTGTAAAACAAGGTAGAAAGTGTATATAAACTTGTTGAGAATTTAAATCTCCCTTTTTTTGGGGAGACTGAACCAAAACTCAGGCCCTGTGCATAAAACAACACCACGTAAGTGGCAGAAAGTGGCTGGCTGATATACGACAAACTAAAAGGACTGAAGTATATCCACTGTGTGAGAAATTGAATCTCACTTTTTTTTGGGGGAGACTGAACCAAAACTCAGGCCCAGTGTATATAACAATGCAATCTAAGTGGCAGAAAGTGGCTGGCTGACATACGACAAACTAACAGGACTGAAGTATATCCATTTTGTGAGAATTTGAATCTCACTTTTTTTTGGGGGAGACTGAACCAAAACTCAGGCCCAGTGTATAAAACAACACAATGTAAGTGGCAGAAAGTGGCTGGAAGATATATGAAAAAATACAAGGACTGTAGTACAATTTCAATCTCCCTACAATGATCTCAGGACAAGTATGGCAGCAATAAAAAGGACTGCTGCACACAAAAGTGTGGACAAATAAACAAGATAACTGTGCAGAAAGGAGCAACAGGATTTTTGCTTTTAAAAAAGCAGCTGGTTTGCACAGCAGCGTGCAAACAGCAATGCAGCTATCAGGGAGCCTTATAAGGCAGCCTAATAAGCTACAGAGCTGATGCACAAGAATCTAGCCTCCACTGTCCCTGCAAAAAAAGGTGGTGTTGGACAGTGGAAATCGCTACAGCACAAGCGGTTTGGGGGTTAATCTTCCCTCCCTAACTATATCCATTCTTCTGATGAAGCTGCAGCAACCTCTCCCTATGCTAAGATCGGCAGAAGTAAGATGGCGGTCGCCATGCATGCCCCTTTATAGCCCCTGTGACGCTGCAGAAAGCAAGCCAATCACTGTCATGCCCTTCTCTAAGATGGTGGGGACCGAGACCTATGTCATCACGCTGCCCACACTCTGCGTCCTCCTTCATTGGCTGAAAAATGTTGCTGAAAGCGTCCTACGAAACGCAACTTTTGCGCGCAGATCGGCGACCGTATGGCCGATCCCACACTAGGATCGGGTCGGGTTTCATGAAACCCGACTTTGCCGAAAGTCGGCGATTTTTTAATTTGTCCGATCCGTTTCGCTCAACCCTAGTCCCATATAATGCTCCATACAGTATATGATGGGTCTAATATAATGCTCCATACAGAATGGGCCCCATGTAATGCTCCAGTATATGATGACCCTATATATTGCTCTATTTATAATGGGCCCCATATAATGCTCCAGTATATGATGGGCCTCATATAATGCCTCATACAGAATGGGCCCCATATATTGCTCCAAACATTTTAAAAAAAATTTAAAAAAATGAAACACTCACCTCTCCTCACTAGCCGCTACTCTGCTCCGGACCCCTCAGTGTCTCTGTCTTGCTGCTCTCTGCACTTCTGCACTGTGACTGTTCAGAGCAGAGAGTGCACTATATTGACGTCATAGAGAGAAGAAGGAGAAGGGTATGCAGAAATAGTGATCACCAAAGAGAATTATTGTATATATATATATATATATATATATATATATATATATATATACAAATTTTTTTGTTGTAACACGATTGATAACATATGAGAAAACAAGCAAATTTTAAATACATTTAAAAAGAAAAACAAGCCAAATAAGGCCTACCGAGACCACAAACAAAAAGGACCTGAAATATGGTCCTTAGTGTTCCAAAGATGGATTGAGGGGCATATAACAATGATAACAATGAACGACAAAGCGTGTAAACATGGACAAAAAATGCAATAGTGCTAGCTGATACACGCAATAGGAAAATATGGTAGATTAAAGAAAGCACAAATTTCAATAGTGCTATATAATGAGTGCTTACCTAGATAGAGCACTAATTGTAAAAAAACACAAAGTACTCAAATAGCCATAGAAGGGCAGGTGTGTTTCCTATCCCATAAAAGCACTGTGTTGAATGCACAAGGTCCTCAAATCACCTGTCCATGCAAAAATGTCACAGAGTACCGAAGTGCAGAGAAAATAAAGGATAAGTCAACTAATAGCAGGCAAGATGGTGAATCAAAGAACAGCTATAAAACAACACTTAGCACTAGGCGGGATAAATGTCCCTATGCGTGCCAAAATGCAATCCATCATGGGAGTGAAAGTGAGGCTTTATGTCCATGTTTACATGTTTTGTCTTTCATTGGTATATGCCCCTTCATCCATCTTTGGGATCATTAACAACCATATTTCAGGTTGTTTTGTGTGTGGTCTCGGTAGGCCTTATTTGGCTTATTTTTCTTTTTAAATGTTTTTAAAATGTATTTATTTTCTCATATGTTGTCAATCATGTTATTATAAAATTCTTTGTATATACAGTATATATATATATATATATATATATATATATATATATATATATATATATTTATATATACAATTATTCTCTTTGGTGATCATTATTTCTGCATACCCTTTCTCCTTCTTCTTTCTATGTATTTTTTTGTATGCATCAGGTTGATCCCAACTGCTTAATAATTTGGGTGGTGCCCACTCCCTTACATTTTCTATATTGACGTCATTGCGCCCTCTGACCTGAAACATCACAGAGTCAGGAGACATGGAAGACGCCGCAGAGGAGGAACTCAGAGAGGTCCGTATTGCATGTACCAGGGCTCTGAGCAGTGATGATGTCCCCAACGGCGAGTGTGCCGCTTGGCTTGCTCAGGGCCCTGGCACTTGACAGGTTGGTGAGGTGCTGACGCCGCTCTTGCTAATACCTTAAAGGGGATTTCCACCTATGAGGACTTTTTTTTATCCTTAGATGCATGTATTTATGGCTAAAAAAAATAATTATAGTTCATTAAAAAGTATCCAATGTTCGACTTCTTCACTATTGTCCACTGTTGAGTGCAGAATTACACTGAACAAAAATATAAACCCAACACTTTTGTTTTTGCTCATATTTTTGATGAACTGAACTCAAAGATATAAGACTTTTTCCATGTACTCAAAAGGTCTTTTCTCTCAAAGATTGTTCACAAATTTGTCTAAATCTGTCTTAGTGAGCTCTTCTCCTGTGCTGAGATAATCCATCCACCTCACAGGGTACAGTGCCATTGCACAGCCCTGCATGGGACCATAATAACATCTAACTATTTTACTTGCTACTCACAATTTTCTCCCCTCTGAACTTTTCATCCCCCTGATGATGCCTGGACACCTAGACTGAAACGCCTAGGGACTTTGTGGGCCACGTATAGTAGGTCTATTCTTGGGTACTGCTCTTATCAGGGCAGGAGTCTATGCATGGGGAACAGGGGAAATTAGGGTTACCTTATTACCTCCCCCTTCTGCCAGTGCCTTTTTATCTTGGGCTATATCCAAACAAAGGATACCGGTGAGTCCACTCCATTTTTTACCTGCACTAGTTGTTCTGTCCTTCTAACAGGACAGGAGTTCATTTCAAGCATTAAAAGGTTAACTATTATTATAGTTCTGGGTTTCTTGTGTTATAGCACCACCCAGTGGTGGATAAATTTATAACCTGTGTTTTCCATGAATAATAGAGTGTTGCATTGTGGGTTTCAGCAAAGCATCATGGGATTGGGGAATTCCCCAGCCTTTTCTCTTGTATTTCCTGTTCACTCGTGTTATTCAGCTGTGTTGGAACTACCTCACTTACTTCCCATCCTTGTTAAGTTTATCCGGTAAGATCATTATTTCTGTTCTTGTACTGTAGTGTTGTTCAGAGTGTGATTAACTGTATAGCAGCCAGTACACAGGAAATGTGGTTACCAGAAATCTGCTGTATGTAGTTATGTAGAGGTTGCACCATACTGTATGTTTCCCTGTTAGTTGCAGTTGTGTTATCGTTAGCCCAATACTTATACATATCATTTGTATTCTTCTAGTTTTACCGCGCTCATGTTTACCAATAAACAAGTTAGACTACAGAGAACAGTCCGCTTATTTGGGAGACAGAAGTGGTTTATGCCGTATGTCGGATCACACACCGTATCAACGTGTATGAAGACAGAACAGTAAAACGGAAGCTAGGCGCCGGGATTACAGTAAAGGGAGGCTAGACGCCAGCGATAGCAAATACCACCTACGCAGCCGCTTGTACCACACCGCACTGCCTGCAAATACCGCAGCAGCCGCCATACAGTCACAAGTACCGAGAGTGCAGCCCACCAAGTACCACACGTCTCAGTCCACGCCGAAGTCACCCCTACCCGCTCTGAGACGTCCTACAGCCTGCAAACGGACATAAAATGTCTGCAAGTCAAGCATCTTCACTCAGGACAAGGTCCCAAACAAGCCGCTCCAGCAAGTCTTCCTCGAAAAGGTCTGTCACCCTCGCCCGAGCAGAAGCTGAGGCGGCTAAAGTAAGATCCTCCTTTGCCGCACAAGAGATGCAGTTAAAGTTGAAACAAGTGGAGCAAGAAGCAGAAAGAGCCCGCCTGCAAGCAGAGCAAGAAGCAGAAAGAGCCCGCCTGCAAGCCGATATAGACGCAGAAAGAGCCCGCCTGCAAGCCGATAGAGACGCAGATACAGCGCGCCTGCGAGCGACCTTGGAAAGGCTTTCCGCTGAAAAGGAAGCAGCAACCGCAATAGCCAAAGCTGAGCTTTTAGAAGCCGTGGAGTTTCCTGAATCCGAGCGAGGCAGCGACATACGCGGACCAGACCTTGATCATCAGGACCCTGCTCAACGCGTCTCTGAATATGTCCGTCAACATCCCCAAGTAGAAGACAACTCTGATCCGTTACACCAACCAGCCTATACAGATTACCAGAGATCCTTCCTCCAAACACCGTACTGGAAGCAGGAAAGTTTACTGCGAAACGACATTGATCACCACTACCGTCCTACGGAACAGAAGGTACGGCCTCCGCCCAGACTGAAAGGGACACCCTTCGCCACTGAACGGGTTTATACAGACTTTCCTATGCCAGAAGCTCCTACCAGGTATGAGGATGCACCACAAACACCGCATAACAACAGCACACCAGCTCACGTCGGCACAGACTCAGCCACTATGAACTTTGCAAGGTTCTTTACCCGCCGGGAGCTGGTGACCAAGGGACTTGTAAAGTTCACTGATCGAGCTGAAAGCTACAGAGCATGGCGAGCCTCTTTTCAGAATGCCATCAGAGACTTGCATCTTTCCAGTAGTGAAGAGTTAGATCTATTGGTTAAGTGGCTTGGGAGCGAGTCAGCTGAACATGCCAAAAGAATCAGGAACATTAACATAAAGTACCCACACACAGGACTTCGTATGGTGTGGGAGAGACTTGAAGAATGTTATGGGTCAATAGAAGCTATAGAAAATGCTTTGTATAAAAGAATTGATGATTTCCCCAAGATAGCAAATAAGGGTTACCAAAAGCTCAGGGAACTGAGCGACTTGTTAATGGAGGTATATGCTGCTCAGGCAGAAGGTGATCTACCAGGGTTGGCATTCCTGGACACTGCCAGAGGTGTCAACCCAATTGTCCAAAAGCTCCCTTACAACTTACAAGAAAAGTGGGTCAGTCACGGGTCCCGTTACAAACAGGCTCATAAGGTACCATTTCCTCCTTTCAGGGTGTTTGTAGACTTTGTTGCCCAGCAGGCTAAAGTTAGAAATGACCCTAGTTTCGATTTCACTATGTCATGTACTGCTGCCTTTGGTGTAAAACCCAGTAAAACACCAGTGGCAGTCCACAAAACTAATGTTACCTCCACAGGTTTTCTTTACAGGGCAAGTAAGTCCTCTCCAGAAGAGGACAAACCGCAGGATCTCAGCAAATACTGCCCCCTACACAAGAAACCTCATCCTCTCCTAAAATGTAGAGCCTTCAGGGAGAAGTCTCTAGAAGACCGTAAGAGTTTCCTAAAGGAAAACAAGATATGCTTCAGATGCTGCACGACAACCTCACACTTCGCCAAGAACTGTGAGACCAGTGTGAAATGCACAGAATGTAGTAGTGTGGAGCACAACACGGCCTTACATCCTGGACCACCCTCAGGGGTATCGTCACGAGTAGAAGAGTCTGCCGAAAAACAGACGGACCCCGACGTGGATACCCCAGTGGTCACTTCTCGGTGCACAGAAATTTGCAAGGAACTCGTAGCAGGAAGATCCTGCTCAAAGATCTGTCTTGTCAGAGTATTCCCAGTGAACCAACGGGATAAGGCGATCAAGGTATATACAATCTTGGATGATCAGAGCAACAGGTCTCTAGCTAAATCCTTTCTCTTCGACACCTTCAACATTGCTGGTCCCGGCTCTCCGTACTCCTTGAAAACATGTGCAGGTACTGTCGAGACGGCGGGGAGGAGAGCAACTGGATTCAAAGTAGAGTCTATAGACGGTCAAACCTGCTTATCCTTGCCATCAATACTGGAGTGCAACCAGATTCCAGACAACAGGTCTGAGATACCTACACCAGAGGTAGCAGCTCATCACACCCACTTGAGATGTATAGCTCACCTGATACCAGAGCTCGACCAAGGAGCTCCTATCGTCTTACTTCTCGGAAGAGACATACTACGGGTCCACAAGGCTAGAGGACAGATCAATGGCCCACAAAACGCCCCATATGCTCAGAGACTTGACCTAGGATGGGTCATTGTGGGAGATGTCTGTTTGGGTGGAGCACACAGGCCGACATCAGTCAACAGCATGCTCACCAATACCCTCGAGAATGGACGCCCGTCTCTCTTCCAGCCATGCGAGAGTAGTTTCCTGATTAAAGAATTGCCACACCACACCCCTCCACCTTGTCCGTTAGCTGATCCTTCCTGTGAAGACCATGCATGCAACGGTGAGCAAGATCATATAGGGTGCACAGTTTTCCACAGGACAAGAGAAGACAACCAGGTAGCAATGTCCATAGAGGACAGACTGTTCTTGGACATCATGGAGCGAGAGATAGTAAGAGATGAATCAAAGAGTTGGGTCGCACCTTTACCATTCAAACCACAGAGGCAACGCTTACCCAACAACAGAGAACTTGTCTACAGTCGATTTGTTTCCCTTACGCGCAAACTGCAGAAGGCACCAGAAACAAAACAACACTTCTTTACCTTCATGGAGAGAATATTCCAGAGTGGCCACGCGGAAATTGCACCTGTACTTCAAGATTCCGAGGAATGTTGGTACTTACCTATTTTCGGCGTGTATCATCCGAAGAAACCAGGTCAGATAAGAGTGGTTTTTGACTCAAGTGCCAGATACGAAGGTGTTTCTTTAAACGACGTCTTCCTGTCTTGTCCAGACCTCAACAACAGACTTCTGGGAGTACTTCTTCGTTTCCGCAAAGACGCAGTAGCATTTATGGCCGACATACAACAGATGTTTCACTGCTTCCTTGTTAAAGAAGAACACAGAAACTACTTGAGGTTCTTCTGGTACCGCAATAATGACCCCTACAAGGACATCGTGGAATATCGTATGAAGGTTCACATCTTCGGGAACAGCCCTTCCCCTGCTGTCGCTATCTATGGCCTTAGACATTCAGCCAGAGAAGGTGAAGCGAAGTATGGATCGGATGTAAGATCTTTCGTGGAAAAGGATTTCTACGTAGATGACTGCCTGAAATCCACACCCACAGAGGAGTCGGCAGTCAGTCTCCTAAAAAGGGCACAAGAAATGCTCGCTTCATCCAATTTGAGGTTGCACAAAATTGCTTCCAACAGCCAGAAACTAATGGCAGCCTTTCCTTCTCAAGATTACTCAACCGATTTAAAAGACTTGGATTTAAGCACGGACTCCCTTCCCATGCAGCGGAGCCTCGGTCTACTCTGGGATTTGAAAAAGGATGCATTCACCTTCCAGATCAGCGAAGAAGAGAAACCCTTCACGCGTAGAGGCGTCCTGTCCGTTGTGAACAGTTTGTACGATCCCCTGGGATTCGTAACCCCTGTAACTATCCAAGGTAAAATGATGTTGAGAGACTTCACCCAAGAGACATCCGATTGGGATGATCCGCTTCCCAGCGATAAAAGAGAATTGTGGGAAAGATGGAAAAATTCTTTAGAAATCCTGTCGAGTCTCTACGTGGCACGACCATATGCTTCTGTGCCTTCATCAGAAATCAAGGTGCAAAGGCTTTGTGTCTTCTGCGATGCTTCTACCAAGGCAATTGCAGCAGTGGCGTATTCGAAAACAACTGACATCAATGAACAATGCCACGTAAGGCTTGTTATGAGCCGGACAAAATTGGCCCCACTCCGTGAACACACAGTACCCAGACTGGAACTCTGTGCAGCTGTGCTAGCAGTGGAGTTAGCTGAGCTTATCTCGACAGAAATGGACCTGGAAATCAAAGAAGTCGAGTTCTACACTGACAGCAAGGTAGTGCTGGGGTACATTTGCAATGAAACTCGTCGCTTCTATGTCTATGTCAGCAATCGGGTGCTAAGGATCAGGAGATCCACAGAACCTAAACAGTGGCACTATGTGTCCACGCACAACAATCCGGCGGACCACGCAACCAGATCCGTTGAAGCAAGACAACTTAAGGACACAACCTGGTTCACCGGCCCTACATTCTTATACCGTTCGACGCCATATGTGGACGAGTCAAACATCTTTGAATTGGTGGATCCAGAGGCAGATGAGGAAATCCGCCCTCAGGTATCCGTTCTACGTACGGTGACTAAAGACAATCACCTCAAATCCCACCGCTTCAACAGGTTCTCAACTTGGGACTCACTTGTTCGTGCCCTCGTTTGTTTAATTCATGTGGCTCGATCCTACAAGTCAACGTCACCCGCCATCCAGAAACCTTGCAAAGGTTGGCACCACTGCAAGCTTGCTTTTACCGTTCCAAGCATGGAAAATGCCAAGAACTTTATAATCCGTACCATACAACGTGAATGTTACGCCAAGGAAATAGATAACCTCAATAGAAGCCAACCTGTTTCCAGAGATAGTGTCTTGAAGAAGCTTGATCCAATCATTGACCAGGATGGGCTGTTAAGAATTGGAGGTCGTCTTCAAGAAGCTGAAGTGGAATTTGGGGAGAAACACCCTATAATAATTCCTGGACATCATCATGTCACGACCCTGCTTGTGCAACACCACCACGTCTTGGTGAAACATCAGGGACGACTGTTTACTGAAGGAAATCTACGAACTGCTGGACTATGGATAGTCGGAGCAAAACGATGCGTGAGTAAACTCATTTACAATTGCGTGATTTGTCGCAAACTCCGTGGCGGGACTCAAAAGCCGAAGATGGCCAATCTCCCACCAGACAGACTTAGTACCGAACCTCCCTTTACCAACGTCGGACTGGACGTATTCGGGCCATGGTCTGTGGTTGCACGGAACACTAGAAGAGTCCAGGCCAATGCCAAACGCTGGGCTGTTATGTTCACCTGTATGTCCATTAGAGCAGTCCACATTGAAGTAATTGAGTCCATGGACACTTCAGGATTTATAAATGCACTCCGACGTTTCATCGCCATCAGAGGTCCCGTGAAGCACATACGCTCCGATAGAGGTACCAACTTTGTAGGAGCAGTGAAAGAACTTCAAATCCCTTCCAACCTAGACACCACCGGTGTGGAAAGATATCTGAGTGAGCAGGGATGTACCTGGACTTTCAATCTACCACACTCTTCTCACATGGGAGGTGCCTGGGAGAGGATGATAGGAATAGCACGCAGAATCCTCGACTCCATTTTCTTGCAAGCAGGTAGTGCAAGACTCACACATGAAAGTTTGACCACATTTCTAGCAGAAGTTTCGGCCATCATTAATGCCAGACCATTGACTTCACTTTCTAGTGACTCTGAGGATCCGACCATTCTCACTCCTGCCATGTTACTTACTCAGAAAGCCAGCGTTCTCAGCGCTCCACCTGGAGAATTTAGCAACAAGGACCTCTACAGACGACAATGGAGACAAGTCCAAAGTCTCTCCAATACCTTCTGGGACAGATGGAGGAAGCAGTACCTCTCCACCTTACAACCAAGGAGGAAGTGGCAGACCGACAAACCAAACATCAAAACCGGTGATGTCGTTCTCATGAAAGACAGCCAGTCACACCGAAATGAGTGGCCACTAGGCCTCATCACTAAAGTATTCCCAAGCAAAGATGGGAAGATCCGTAAGGTCGAGGTCAAAGTAGGCAAGTCTGGGGAAAGCAAACTATTCCTCAGACCAGTGGCGGAACTTGTCTTACTGTTTTCGCCAAAAGCACCTGTAGGTGGCATCGGTTGATGCCAAGCGGGGAGTGTTCTGTCCTTCTAACAGGACAGGAGTTCATTTCAAGCATTAAAAGGTTAACTATTATTATAGTTCTGGGTTTCTTGTGTTATAGCACCACCCAGTGGTGGATAAATTTATAACCTGTGTTTTCCATGAATAATAGAGTGTTGCATTGTGGGTTTCAGCAAAGCATCATGGGATTGGGGAATTCCCCAGCCTTTTCTCTTGTATTTCCTGTTCACTCGTGTTATTCAGCTGTGTTGGAACTACCTCACTTACTTCCCATCCTTGTTAAGTTTATCCGGTAAGATCATTATTTCTGTTCTTGTACTGTAGTGTTGTTCAGAGTGTGATTAACTGTATAGCAGCCAGTACACAGGAAATGTGGTTACCAGAAATCTGCTGTATGTAGTTATGTAGAGGTTGCACCATACTGTATGTTTCCCTGTTAGTTGCAGTTGTGTTATCGTTAGCCCAATACTTATACATATCATTTGTATTCTTCTAGTTTTACCGCGCTCATGTTTACCAATAAACAAGTTAGACTACAGAGAACAGTCCGCTTATTTGGGAGACAGAAGTGGTTTATGCCGTATGTCGGATCACACACCGTATCAACGTGTATGAAGACAGAACACTAGTATTGTCATGGGCACTTTCATATTCTAAGCACAGTAATCTGAGTATTAGCACTTTTGCATTTTAATATTTCTACCTCTATATGTTATGTGTATTTATATGTGCATGGCTTTTTTTTTAGTATCGTTCAATAATATGTTTTCTTGGAACTCTCATGGCTTGATATACAATAATCAAAAGGGGTAAAGGAAGCTTTACTTCTGAAAGAATGTCCAGTCAGTGTTTAATGTTTACTAGAGATGAGAGAATTGATTCAATCTGATCTAAATTTGTGACAACATTTTAGAAATTCAAACTATTTGCACTCCACTTCACGTGAATCGCCTGAAATGACCATTTTACACATTTCAGAACATTACATCAGCCAGAAAATAACCAGATGACCTTGTCCAGGCTTCTCCATAATGCATAGAGCTATCACATCACATGATGCAGCACAGCCTATAATTAGGGACTATGATAGCATGTAGAAAAGCAGAAACAGGAAATGCAGCAGCCTTTTTTTGTGAATCTGGATAGTGAAAGGGTGTCACAGAAAGCTTAGCCATAGAGCAGCAGAGATAGGAGAGAATGCCGTAAAACATGTACAGTGTGTGTGACTGCACAGCTCTGAAGACAATTTAACATGTGAAGAAAAATAGTAATATTAGAAGTAATAGAAAATTGTATCATACACATTTTTGCCATAAATTGAATATTCTGGGAAAATCCATTGAATCAAGCAAATTCGAATTAAAAAAAAAATATTTCATCTTTATTGCTTATATTTATTCTACAATAATATAAAATATGATAAAAGTCTTTGAGGACATCTGTATATTTATATTTTGCATTAGAAGCCAGAAGCATTGAAGGGGATGATTGACCTTCTGATAAAAGTTTCTTAGTTTCCTAAATATCACTTAATAAGTTTACCAATCTACTATAGGGCTGTAATAAGAATTTTGCAAGATAATACAAAGGGGTTGCCAGCTTTAATGTGACATTTGAGTTTTTTTAAATACTAAATGTATATTTGTGACTGATAAGCTGAACCTTTGCCATGGTTATCACAGAATTTGGATTCCAGTGGAAAGTACACACCTGACTAAACATTAGAACTAATGTTTAAACCAGTTAACTGAGAGCTACCATCTACATGAACCTGTCATAACACAGTCACAACAATACACCGAGATATCAGCTGCCTGCCGACTATCAAGTCAATGCTCAATATATTTAATAGGCAAAATAACATGTGAAATGTTATCTAGCATTCAAATCCCACCAACATTGTCTATAATATTACAGAAATTGCACTGTAGTACTACTTGTATGTAGTTGAAGTCATACATTTAGGATAAAGTCATAAAAACTCAGATGTATCCGCTATACAGGCTCTCTGTCAACAAAGTCAGCAAATTATTCAGGATATCTACTATATGACACAAGAAACTTTTCCAGCATATTAGAAATGAACAAATCTGCAAATTTAAAAAGGGTCCTAAAAAAACCTAAAATACTAATCTCACTGTTTACCTGTCCCCCGAACGAGCCACCCTCTTATTTTCATCTTCTCCATATGTGTAACATGCTTTCGACCTTCTTCACTCGCTAGGGATTCCAGGAGTAACTAGACCTCTGATGTATGTCGCACTAAGTATTGTTTTGTCACCTTACCATGTGCAT
Organism: Ranitomeya variabilis; assembly: GCF_051348905.1. Taxonomy (NCBI): domain Eukaryota; kingdom Metazoa; phylum Chordata; class Amphibia; order Anura; family Dendrobatidae; genus Ranitomeya; species Ranitomeya variabilis. The sequence goes on along the minus strand of NC_135232.1, from coordinate 814,709,006 downwards.
CACCCAAGGCGCTGACTAGGCTACAGGCGAGGCACGTTATACTGTCAGAGGTCTACTTGGCATGGAAACCCAAGAACAGAGTGAAGAACATTGAAGTGAATGCTGCATGGCGGGAAAAAGCCAAAAGAAGCAACTTGGAGGTGCAAAGCACGGGACAGAGGGCTGGAGTGGTGGCTGGACAGGTGAGTGACAAAGTATGATGTTCTTATTTAACCATTTTCCTTGCCCTTTACAATTCAGCAAAATGGAGGCCAACTGGTTGCTATATTGCTGAATTCGTATAAAGCAAATTGCTAAAATTATGGATTCTGGTGAATCTGAGCAATTGCATGAGGCCTATTCAATTCATCTCAAATAAATTCACTCATCTTTATTCATTATATCAAAATTCCACTTGGTTCAAAAATGCCTGCTTTCTGTCTACAATTGTAAAGTCAAGCAGGGGTCATTATTGAACTGTGAAACCTTTTCGATTTTAGCAATGAATAGTTGTTTTCCTTTAGGTTTAAATTACAGACACAATTTGCTATATCATTATTAACAAAAATATATCTACAAGTATTTATCTATATGTCTATTTATTGCTTTCCATGATAGCTTTTTTGTAATTGTCTCTTTTGCATTTATGTCTAATATGTTAATATTTTTACCTGTGTGCACTTTTCTTTGTTTTGTTTCCAGCCTAGCGGGCAGTATTTATTGTACACTACTCAACATGGAAATTGCAATACCAAGATGTAAACCTCATGAAATTATGCAAATCATAGGATGATTAGACATACTTATGACATACAAATTACAAAAATAAGGAAATCATATTTTCAAAATATCCTGATTTATTCTGTATCAAGTATAAGCATCATGCACATAAATACACGAAGTTTCACCATATGGCATTAAATCAATGTGGATATTAATGGTTGTGGAATGTTCTGCCACGCTGAATGCACTTTGCACAGAAATCACCACGATCTGCTGCTTGCAGCCCCCTTTCCACCAATGACATCACAGATGTGCTTGATGGGAGGCAAATTCGGAGATGCTGCAGGCCATGGTTAAGGCTACTTTCACACTACCGTCGCTTGCTGTACGTCGCAATGCGTCGTTTTGGAGAAAAAATGCATCCTGCAAAGTTGACCACAGAATGCGTTTTTTCTCCATAAGCTTGAATTAGCGACGCATGGCCACACGTCGCATCCGTCGTGCGACGGATGCGTCGTGTTTTGGCGGACCGTCGGCACAAAAAAATTTAACTTTTTTTGTGCATTGTGTCTGCCATTTCCGACCGCGCATGCATGGCTGGAACTCCGCCCCCTCCTCCCCGGACATTACAATGGGGCAGCAGATGCATTGAAAAACTGCATCCGCTGCCCCCGTTGTGCTACATTAACACACTGTCCGTTGGTACATCGGGCCGACGGTTTGCGATGGCCCGTACCGATGGACTAGTATGAAAGTAGCCTTAGGCCACACAGTCTGCACTGTAGCACGAGCAACATATGGCCTGGCTTTGTTGTATTCAAAAAACAGCTCCTGGGACCATTGGTTTTAACATATCGTGTACTGGAAAATGTGAAAAAAATCCAAATGCGGCGAAATTGCAAAAAATGTGCAATTCCACAGTTGTTTTTTGGAGTTTTTTTTAACATGTTCACTAAATGCTAAAACTTACCTGCCATTATGATTCTCCTGGTTATTACGAGTTCATAGACACCAAAGACACCATAGACACAAAACAGCTGACATGTGACGGGAATGATATGGGCTCAGCGCCAGAGCTCACATCAAAGGGAGGGATTCTGACATGGGAATACTATTAGACCCAGTGTCGGAAAGGGGTTAAATGAAATCTGTCATCCTCAAAATGCATATTAAATTACCATATTTTGCAGACTATAAGGTGCACCGGACCATAAGATGCATCCCTAAATTTAAGGAGGAAGATAAGAAAAAAAATGTTTTAAATAAAATGGCAATGCGTCTTCTAGTCCCATTTCACAGTAGCTAACCAGTGGGTCGGCGGCAGTGGAGCGAGGTCACAGGAGGCAGGGTCGCTGCTTCAGTAGGCCGCCATCAGCAGGAATGGGGCGATACTGCGGGTCCCAGGTTGGGAGGAGGGGGTGTCCTGATGCTGCGAAACTAAGGGTCCTGGGCTCTCCTAAGATGTCAGTACTGACCGGAATCCTCCTTCTCATTGATTTCCCTGTGGTCACCAGAGGCAGCAAATGTGCAGATTGAGATCTTTGGAGATGAGATCTCTGGACGAGATCTCAATCTGCTCATGCACCGCCTCCAGGGGCCATTTTCCCAATGCTGACATCCGGGAAATCAATGAAAAGGAGGACTCCGGTCAGCACCAAAATCTTAGTAAAGCCCAGGGCACACAGCTTTGCAGTGCCAGGACACTCCCTGCTCCCAGCCAGGGGCCCGCATAATCACCCCACTCCTGCCACCACCGGCCTCCTGAAGCAGCGACCCTGTCACCTGTGACCATGCCCCACTGTAGTCAACTCCCTTTAAATACCTTCGGATTATAAGACGCACCAACATTTTCCTCCTAAATTTTGGAGAAAAAAGTGCATCTAATAATCCGAAAAATATAGTTATGTAGAGGAACCCCTATAAAAATTAAATAATCACCCTACATTTTAATTTTTTAGTGACTGAGAAAAATATTTTTATTTTATAAACAAATGAAGAGGCTTCAGTTCACCCTTGACATGGCTCAGGACTCAGTGTACCATTACAATCCCTCAATTTGCTTTCTGACTCCTTTCCCCAGTCCTGATTGATAGTGCTTACTTTCCCACAATGAGTAATTTCTGAAATCAATCCGTGGTACACTGACACTGACACGCACAGTGTGGTTGTCAGAGCAATCTCAGCCCTATCTCCTCTCATGCCTTCAATAGGACTTGTCTCCTGGTCAAAAGAGACCAGTTTTTAGCTCTTGTTTTATTACGATTGATACCTTGAATATTCATGTTTTTGTTTGCTTTAATCTGCCATATGGAGAGATTTGGGCCTTTTTATATAGTGTTGATTTTAATGGACTTTAGAAGGGGGCATTACTCACAGAGTAATTATACAGGGCAGTCTAAAGATATATTCCCAGAAAATACAGTGAGCCACACCCCTTTGTAAAGACTATAAAAACTAGCACTAAATGAAAATGCTCATGTTTGGGACCATATAGTGGGTTAAAATAAGGTACACCCGAGTAAGCAGTGCACAGAAGATAGGAGCAAAAACTGACAACTTTGACCTACTAACAAGTCCTCTTTAAAGGGACACTGTCACCTGAATTTGGAGGGAACAATCTTTAGGCATAGGGGCGGGGTTTTCGGGTGTTTGATTCACCCTTTCCTTACCCGCTGGCTGCATGCTGGCTGCAATATGGGATTGAAGTTCATTCTCTGTCCTCTGTAGTACATGCCTGCACAAGGCAATCTTGCCTTACGCAGGCGTGTACTATGAAGGACAGAGAATGAACTTCAATCCCATATTGCAGCCAGCATGCAGCCAGCGGGTAAGGAAAGGGTGAATCAAACACCCGAAAACCCCGCCCCTATGGCTAAAGATTGTTCCCTCCAAATTCAGGTGACAGTGTCCCTTTAAGCAGTTTAACAAGCATTTTGTTAAAGGATGTTTGGTTAACTGCCTATATGAACATTAATGTTCATAAAAAATGTTTAGGTATGTGAAGTTTTGATTTGTATTGTGTAGTTAGTTAGCAAAAAATGTAAGGCAAAAATAAAGAGTATAATTAACAAGTGATTTATGGTGGCTTTATAGTAACCTTAAATATTAAGGAAAAAAAAATACAACTACAATATAGAAATAGATGCTGGGCAATTTAATATTTATAATTTTGGATTTACTCTCTTGTGAGACTGAGGTTAAGAGTTGATAATCCCAGCACTAATAATAGCAATGGATTTCACACGTATGATAAAGTGAGCTCTTCTGCTAAACTGGAAACTTACCAAAAAATAAAGTATTTAAAAATAAATAAGACTAAGAAGGCAAACTGGAAAACAGAAGAGACTAAAGTTGTATGTCAACACAAAAGCTTCCATGAATAGGAGAAAAGTGTAAAAGTAACTACGAGGTCAAAGTACTGATGTATTATTAACCCAAAGCAATAAATCTTGTTTTATCTGGATTAATGAATATACTTGGTTCCAAGAATAACAGCCTAAGGAGTGTTAATAAGAATGTTGGTTTTCAAGATAGTAACAAAACAGAATCTGGTTATTGGTTATTGTGGGGTCAGCCATGAATAATACGACAAAGATCACAAAAATATAAGTATACTGTAAATGGAAAAATCAGCAAGTCAAAACCTATTCAATTTACCACAAGACATACATTTTTAAGGGAAAAAATGTGATTTATTCTTTTAAAAATCAGTATGCATTGTGGTTATTGTGGTAGTGGTGAGGGGTGGGGAGTATTTTTAAATTCGGGGACCAGAAAAATATACTTTGTGGGTCTTCTTTAACTAGCTCAGAAGATTGATTTCCTTGTATGAATTTGTGAATAAGTTCAGTTTTAAAATTAATGTATGCATACCTAAAATTAGCATTGATGTTCACACATGTAAGGGAAAAGGGCAAAAGCCAGCGATGTAAGAATTTGCAGTACGTAACTACAGCACTGCCCCTGATGACATACTGTCCCAGGAGTGGTAATAAATGTTGCAGCGAAGTTAGCGCAGCCCCAGCCTTCCGTGACCTCCTGTTTGAGACTCCACTAAAATGAAACATCACAGGAAGTGCAGTAACAAAAAATATACATTTTGGGATATGAGAGATAGTGAAGAGACGTGTAAGGCATTGTATAGCAAAACTAATTACAAAAGTGGTTAGGGTGTAAAAATAGATATTTAGAAAGAACATTTTAGGTACTGGACCACCCCTTTAATTTCTGGAGTGGCAGATAGGAGATATTTGTAGATCACAGTTAAAAGGACTCTTTCATCACAGAATGACTGTTCAAACTAAGTCTCACTGCTCAATGTTTCACGGAGGGGTCAATCATTTAAATACACCTCTCTGCTTGCTTGTTTTCCATCTATTTCCACCCCTCTTCTTTGATTGACAGCTCTGGTTTTACAGAGCCTCAGAAGGGTGGAGATTGATGGAAACAAAGCAGGTGGGTAGGTATATTTAAATTTTTGTCTCACCCTGAAGCACCGAGCCACTGGACTTAGTTTGAACAGTCATTCTGTGCTGGCAGAGTCCCTTTAATGAGTCTGACTGACAATAGCAAAAGTACTCCAGCACTATCACTTTGCACCAACTGTCCCCCAAAATGTGTATATGAGGTGCATGGTCGCCTTGCCCCATCTGTGTAATCGGCTAGTCTGCTAATCTGGAGATTTAGTCACCTGACCAGTCAGAAAGCAGTGCACTGTATGCTAATTAAATCTATTGATCACTCATGCCGATTAGTCCAAGTCCAAGTTTACATAACCTCGTCATTTTTGAAGTGTATGTTGCCACTTGGACCAAGCTTGTTACGTGACCTTGTGTCGGATTCTTCCATGGTATGTTGTGTACTGAGGGCTGTTTGCCTGCTCTTTTGCTTGCCAATCTGGAACTTGCTTACTACAGCTTACTATTGACCATGCCTTGCTCCTGTCCTGATTTTTGCCACATGTCCCTCATGCCTTTAATGTCTACCTGCTTGGCTTCTGTTTATAACTTAGTTCTATCTTGATCTTCAGCTGTAAACTGTCAAATTACAACTACACCAGGATCTGTAACCTAAGAACTCCATGAAGTGAACTCTAAATCCATGTCTAGGTGCTAGAGAGCGAATAATACTAAGAATGTCTTGGACCCACTGCCTGGTTAAGTGTTTTTCAGTAATGATAGCCAGAGCAGTACCAGGAGCAAAAAAAAATACTTTCTCCGCACTACATTTTATTCACTCACTGGCTATGGAAACATCAAATGTCCCTAAATTCGGGGTCTATTTCTTAAGGACAGCCATGGTGATCACAACTAGGGATAGTTTCTGAATGAGAGTTGTTTATGATCTAAGAAGAGTGAAAAGGTGTTGGAACAACAGGCAAAGTGCTAATGTGTTCACCTTGTATTCGCACTATATTCAATTAAACTGTGATTATAAATTTTAAAAAAATCAGTAAAAATTAAAATATGAATTAAAAGAATACAAGTCTAGCTGTGTCAGCAATCCTGCAGTTCTAGTTGTAATGCCTTTTTTTCTATAATGCTGCTGTTGGTTATTTGAACATGTCTGATTTCTAGCAACACAACTCTTATGATGGCCACACACGTTATCATTGTCAGCAGAATGATGCTTCCTCCGATGGTTCAGCCGACAGTCATCTCAGTTGACTCTACCATACAGTGGGTACGGAAAGTGTTCATACCCCCTTACATTTTTCACGCTTTGTTTTATTGCAGCCATCTGGTAAATTCCAAAAAATATGTGAAATTTCAGTTTTTCTTTTTTATTAAACTTGCTAAAATTTCTACATTTCTGATGTTTTTTCAGTCAAGATGGGGTGCAGAGTGTACATTAACGTGAAAAAAAAATAAACGTTTCTGAATTTACCAAATAGCTGCAATGAAATAAAGGGTGAACAAATTAAAGGGGACTTAATACTTTCCATACTCACTGTATATATATATATATATATATATATATATATATATATATATATACATACACAGTACAGACCAAAAGTTTGGACACTCCTTCTCATTTAAAGATTTTTCTGATTTTTCTGTATTTTCATGACTATGAAAATTGTACATTCACACTGAAGGCATCAAAACTTTTGCTTTGATGACTGCTTTGCACACTCTTGGCATTCTCTTGATGAGCTTCAAGAGGTAGTCACTGGGAATGGTCTTTCAACAATCTTGAAGGAGTTCCTAGAGATGCTTAGCACTTGTTGGCCCTTTTGTCTTAACTCGACGGTCCAGCTCAACCAAAACCATCTTGATTGGGTTCAGGTCTGGTGACTGTGGAGGCCAGGTCATCTGGCGTAGCACCCCATCACTCTCCTTCTTGGTCAAATAGCCCTTACACAGCCTGGAGGTGTGTTTGGGGTCATTGTCCTGTTGAAAAATAAATGATGGTCCAACTAAAATCAAACCGGATGGAATAGCATGGAGCTGTGGTAGCCATGCTGGTTCAGTATGCCTTCAATTTTGAAAAAATCCCCAACACTGTCACCAGCAAAGCACCCCCACACCATCACACCTCCTCCTCCATGCTTCACGGTGGGAACCAGGCATGTAGAGTCCATCTGTTCACCTTTTCTGCATCGCACAAAGACACGGTGTTTGGAACCAAAGATTTCAAATTTGAACTCATTAGACCAAAGCACAGATTTCCACTGGTCTAATGTCCATTCCTTGTGTTCTTTAGCCCAAACAAGTCTCTTCCGCTTGTTGCCTGTCTTAGAAGAGGTTTCCTAGCAGCTATTTTACCGTGAAGGCCTGCTGCACAAAGTCTCCTCTTAACAGATGTGTCTGCTCCTAGAACTCTGTGTGGCATTGACCTGGTCTCTAATCTGAGCTGCTGTTAACCTGCGATTTCTGAGGCTGGTGACTAGGATAAAGTTATCCTCAGAAGCAGGGGTGACTCTTGGTCTTCCTTTCCTGGAGCAGTCCTCATGTGAGCCAGTTTCTTCGAAGCGATAATGGTTTTTGCCACTGCACTTGGGGACACTTTCAAAGTTTGGCCATTTTTTCGGACTGACTGACCTTCATTTCCTAAAGTAATGATGGCCACTCATTTTTCTTTACTTAGCTGCTTTTTTCTTGCCATAATACAAATTCTAACAGTGTATTCAGTAGGACCATCAGCTGTGTATCCACCAGACTTCTGCACAACACAACTGATGGTCCCAACACCATTTATAAGGCAAGAAATCCCACTTACAAACCTGACAGGGCACACCTGTGAATTGAAAACCATTCCCGGTGACTACCTCTTGAAGCTCATCAAGAGAATGCTAAGAGTGTGCAAAGCAGTCATCAAAACAAAAGGTGGCTACTTTGAAGAACCTAGAATATAAGACATAATTTCAGTTGTTTCACACTTTTTTGTTAAGTATATAATTCCACGTGTTAATTCATAGTTTTGATGCCTTCAGTGTGAATGTACAATTTTCATAGTCATGAAAATACAGAAAAATCTTTAAATGAGAAGGTGTGTCCAAACTTTTGGTCTGCACTGTATATATTAAAGAAAATGAGTGGGATCCCCTATATTATTATTAAAGAGCTGACAGCTGGGGGCTGATGTTTATAATCTGGGAACGGAGTAATAAGGAGTAATAAACATGAAGCTTCCCACACTATTTCTATGCAAATTGCCTCTTCATAGAAAAAGAGGACTATTAACTCATAGATTCTAAGCCTTTACTGGCTACTAACTAAGGTTGACCCACCCTAAAAAAAAATTACGTGGGATCCCCCTATATTAAATAGCCAGCAAAGGCTAGTCAGACAGCTCCAGGTTGCTATAAATAGCCTACGAAGGGCCATGGATATTGGTCACCTCCCAGACTAAAAACATCAGCACTCGGCCACCTCAGAAATTCATTACATGTGCTAATTCTGGCGCTTAGCCTCAGCTCTTCCTGCTAGCCTTGGTGTGGTTGCAAGTGGGGTAATAGTATTGGGGTTGATGTCAGCTTTGTCATGTCAGGTGACATCAATCCCATGGGTTAGTAACGAAGAGGCATCTATAAGACATCTCCATTACTAACCCCATAGTCATATGTAATAAAGACATAGGAACACAGAAAAGTCCTTTATTTGAAATAAAAACTCGCCATCCCTTTTTTACCCATTATTAATATCCAAAGAAAAAAAAGAACTAAAGACATCTTCACCTATTCCGCCGATAATCCATTTGTCCCATGATGAGCCCAATTCAGTTACATCTGGATGCTTTGCTGAGCAGTCACATGAAATGAGACCACTCAGCCTGGCATCCAGAAGACACTGAGCTGCCTGTGCAAACGCAGCTTCAGTGCCAAGCGCTAATGTCAGAAAGGTGACTGGAGTTCATAGATGAACTCTGGTCACTTCACTGATGTTATCGCTCGCTGTGTGAGAATTTCGTAAGAAGATGACCATATTTGCGGACCCATGTTATGCTATGGGGCTGTGCACATGTCTAATTTTTTCCTCAGATTTAGTCTGTTTGAGGAAAAAATGGAAGCATGCTCAATTTGTATCCGATATTCGGACTGCACTCGGTCACGCAAATCAATGAGTCTGTGAAAAAATTGGACTGCACTCGGATGACATCTTAGTGTGGTCTGATTTTCATGGACTGACAGAATGGAGAACATGGAGATTTTTTTTTTACCATCTTCTCCTCAACCAAGATTATAGGAGCACACTATGATCACACTATGATCACACTCAGATCAGAGTGTGATTAGCATAATCAGCCCAATTCTCTTGAATGAGAGAAAATATGTTGTCCGACCCCTGCCTTACACTGACAGAAGTCTTGTTAGAAATCACTGCTTTTAGCAGGGCCTAACAGGCTACTGTACCTGGTAGAACTGGAGGTTATTCTTTGACCTCTGATTCATATGACAGCCATCAGCACTATGTGATATCATATTGCGGAGGGAATAGAGGAGTGGGAGTGGGAGCCTTCGTTCTCTACATTTAGAGGGTAGAACTGCCAGGGTGTTACTGCCAGAAGTAGGCCTTCAGTGAAGATGAGCTCCATATGTGATCATGTTGGGCACAGCTCCAGTGCCCACACATACACTAAAACATACCAGTGCATCCATTTTTGTGAACTTCTTTCCAAATAAGGATTAATATTACACCTTATTTTGGGAAGGGATTAAAGACAAATGCACACCTGATCTTAATTCATAATATTATAAATATCCTAGCACAGGCTTAGACATTTTAGAGAGTACATGGGCAAAATGTATCCTCAATGTAATGTTAAGTAATATGTCACTACTCTATAAATAAATCTAATTATAATAAAGTATGTAGCAAAGTAGAGCAATAAAGTCAACATATAATTATGTTTGATGTGAATAACCTTTTTGCACAGGACAAACCACATTTCTGCTTCTTGAAATATAAGTAAACCTAACAATGTGAGTCAGTTACCAGCATCTAGCGTGGAACAGTCCTCCACAGCTGACTCCCATTTGCATGGTTCTATACCATTAGAAACAGATTGGTGCAATCATCTGTTACTCATTTGAAAGTAACAAAAATTCTAAACGAGTATCATTTGTATCTTGGCATGTTAGACTTTTCAATGAATCATCAAAACACTGATGATTTAATAACCCTTTAAAGCCCAGCTGCTGCTTTTTATTGTCAAGTACCTGTTTACACAATGGTAATATCATTATTGTTTAGGTCTTAATGGAAATGTTGCCACACAATTTGACTGAGAGAAGACTTTTTTAAAGTAATTTTGGGAGATTAGAAATAAGGGTCTGCGCCACCGTTATCCACATGATTTCACTGGTATTGTAGCTCAGTGCCACTGCAATACTCTACACAACTGGCAATTCTGGGGAATCTAGATAAGTGCTGCATGTATAATGAATGTTATCAATTATCTTTAACATATGGGAAATAAATAAGTATTTTTAGTTTAATTGTAGTTGTACGTTTTAGAATAGAATAAAACAACAGAGCAATAAACAGCCTAGTACTTGGTCTAAGGGCATATTAAGGAAAACCAAAAAGAGGTTAAATGCAAGACAAAAAATATATAAAAACATATCCATTATTAAATGTACCAATAAAAGCCAAAAAAGGCACAATGTTAAAAGGGATCAGGCAAACTGACATGTGTGATGCAGTGACCCGTTACAGCTAGGGGGTGCTGCATGTGCTCCTCAGGATATGCATGGAGGCATATATGTAGTTGTAATGGTTGAACTAGCCACACACACCTCCCACCTATGGGAGTGGCTACAAGTATATAATGTGACCATGTGGGTCACTTGGGGAAAAATGGATGGACCTGAGTGTTCTGTGTGCCAGGTCCTGGAGGGACTCTGTGTTGGGAGGTCCTGGGAGTAGGACTAGATCCCTGAAGAGCACATGGGGGAGGCCTTGGACCTGGGGGCCTGTGTGTTGGACGGTCCCAGATGGGGATGGACGTCCTAAATAGCGCACAGAGAGGACGTGTGTGCAGAGTCCGTGATGGCACTGCGTTTGGGGAAGCTACAGCCCATCTGAGGATCTGGACTGTCAGGTGGCCTGGTGAGCAAGGCATTGCCCGGGATGGTGATCCCAGTTCGGCAGCTTCCCTGAGAGAGTACTGACAGGAGTCAGCGTATGGAGCAGGAGCTCCGAGAAGTTAACCCAGCATATGGGGTGCTGTGCGGTCATCCACGGCAACTGGTCAGATAAGGATCAGCGTGTTTAGAGACCGCGACCCAATGTCATGTGCGCTATATGACTAGGGACATTGATGAACTGTTCGGCGTACGGACACCCATGGTAACTGGAGGAAGTGAGAGGTCCTGCATGTTTAGTGTCCGTGAGATAAAGCCAAATATGAAGTGTCTAAAGATAAAGCTGTAATTTAATGTCACCGGTTGGTGCCTATTGTGTTCTATGAAGTGTATATGATGAACTGTGCATAGTCAGGTTTATGATGCCATAATAAACCGTGTGGAGTCTTTAAGTAGAAAATCAGTGCCTAAGTGCTTTAATCCCGTGCCAAGCGAGTGTCCCCCAATACACTCAGTAAGTGCAATCTTACACATGGTACACATAAATGTAAGTGTACAAATATATATAAGTACATACATATAATAATAAAGAATAGTAAAGATGGCCGTAATAAGTTTTCATTCAAAGTGCAAAGTGTAGAGATGCTGAATTAGGTAGGACTCCAGAGGAGAGACAAAATGTGACAAAAAAATGTCAATCCATGAAAATATATGGAAATGATGGTTATAAGAAGTATAACCACTAGTGTTGAGTGAGTATACTCGTTGCTCGGGTTTTCCCGAGCATGCTCGAGTGGTCTCCGAGTATTTGTTAGTGCTCGGAGATTAAGTTTTTGTTGTTGCAGCTGCATGATTAAGGCTGCCAGACAGGCTGAATACATGTGAAGAATGCCTGTTTGTTAGGGAATTCCCACGTGTGTTCAGGCTGTCCAGCAGCCATAAATCATGCAGCTGAGGCCAAGAAAACTAAATCTCCAAGCGCTAACAAATACTCGGAGATCACCCAAGTGTGCTCGGGAAAACCCCAGCAATGAGTATACTCGCTTATAACTAATAACTACTCCAAATAAGAGGGGAAAGCAAAAAGAAATAGCTGGTTAAGTGAAAGAAATCTAAGCAACAAAAAAGTGAATAAACAATCATATTACCAAAGTCATGTTCAATAATAATAGTAAGCACCAAAATACAGCCATCTAAGAGATAATATACAATGCCTTGCGAAAGTATTCGGCTCCCTGGAACTTTTCAACCTTTTTTCCACATATCATGCTTCAAACAAAGATACCAAATGTAAATTTTTGGTGAAGAATCAACAACAAGTGGAACACAATTGTGAAGTTGAACGAAATGTATTGGTTATTTTAAATTTTTGTGGAAATTCAAAAACTGAAAAGTGGGGCGTGCAATATTATTCGGCCCCTTTACTTTCACTGCAGCAAACTCACTCCAGAAGTTCATTGTGGATCTCTGAATGATCCAATGTTGTCCTAAATGCCTAATGATGATAAATATAATCCACCTGTATTTAATCAAGTCTCCGTGTAAATGCACCTGCTCTGTGTTAGTCTCAGGGTTCTGTTTGAAGCACAGAGAGCATCATGAAGACCAAGGAACACAACACTGTTGTGGAGAAGTTTAAAGTTGGATTTGGATACAAAATGATTTCCAAAATTTTAAAGATCCCAAGGAGCACTGTGCAAGCGATCAAATTGAAATGGAAGGAGTATCATACCATTGCAAATCTACCAAGACCCGCTGGATGAACTGCAGTGATCTACAGCTGAGGTGGGACAGTCTGTCCATAGGACAACAATCATTCATACACTGCACAAATCTGGCCTTTATGGAAGAGTGGCAAGAAGAAAGCCATTTCTCAAAAAGATCCATAAAAAGTGTTGTTTAAAGTTTGCAACAAGCCACCTGGGAGACACAACAAACATGTGGAAAAAGGTGCACCGGTCAGATGAAACCAAAATCAAACTTTTTGGCAACAATGCCAAACAATATGTTTGGCGTAAAGGCAACACAGCTCATCACCCTGAACACACCATCCCCACTGTCAAACATGGTGCTGGCAGCATCATGGTTTGGGCCTCCTTTTCTTCAACAGGGACAGGGAAGATGGCTAAAATTGATGGGAAGATGGATGGAGCCAAATACAGGACCATTCTTGAAGAAAACCTGTTGGAGTCTGCAACAGACCTGAGACTGGGACGGAGATTTGTCTTCCAACAAGACAGTGATCACAAACATAAAGCAAAATCTACAATGGAATGGTTCACAAATAAACGTATCCAGGTGTTAGAATGGCCAAATCAAAGTCCAGACCTCAATCCAATCGAGAATCTGTGGAAAAAGCAGAAAACTGCTGTTCATAAATGTTCTCCATCAAACCTCACTGAGCTCGAGCTGTTTGCAAAGGAAGAATGGGCAAGAATTTCAGTCTCTCGATGTACAAAACTGATACTGTTGTTTTTAAACTAGGTATTGGTACTTTTGTCAGTGTGTACAGGTGCCAAGTCCTGCTGTAGAATTAAATTTCCATCTCCAAAAAGCTTGTCGGCTAGGGAAAAATGAAGAAGTGCTCTAAAATTTCCTGGTAGACGGTTGTGCTAACTTTGGTCTTGATAAAACACAGTGGACCTACAAAAGCAAAATACATGTCTCCCCAAACCATCACTGATTGTGGAAACATCACACTAGACCTCAAGCAGCTTGGATTGTGTGCCTCTCCACTCTTCCTCCAGACTCTGGAAAATTGATTTCCAAATTAAATGCAAAATTTACTTTCATCTGAAAACAACATCTTGGACCACTGAGCAACAGTCCAGTTCTTTTTCTCCTTGGTCAAGGTAAGACGCTTCTGGCATTGTCTGTTGGTCATGAGTGGCTTGACACAAAGAATGCGACACTTGTAGCCCATGTCCCGGATACATCTGTGTGTGGTGGCTCTTGAAGCAATTACTCCAGCAGCAGTCTACTCCTTGTGAATCTCCCCAAAATTTTTGAAAGGCCTTTTCTTAACAATCCTTTCAAGGCTGCTTTTATCCCTTTTGCTGGGCACCTTTTTTACCACACTTTTTTCTTCCACTCAACTTTCCATTAATATGCTTGGATATAGCACTCTGTGAACAGCCAACTTCTTTAGCAATGACCTTTTGTGGCTTACTCTCCTTGTGGAGTGTGTCAATGACTGCCTTCTGGACATATGTCAAGTAAACAGTCTTCCCCATGATTGTGGAGCATACTGAAACAGACTAATGGACCTTTTTAAATGCTCAGGAACCTTTTGCAGGTGCTTTTTTGTAAATTATTATAATTTACTGAGATAATTACTTTTGGCTTTTCATTGGCTGTAAGCCATAATCATCAACATTAACAGAAATAAACAACTGAAATAGACCACTCTGTTTATAATGACTCTATATAATACTGTATATGAGTTTCACTTTGTGTATTGAAGTATTGAACTGAAATAAATTAACTTTTTGATGATATTTTGTGAGAAGCATCTGTACATATATATTTTTTTTCTCACAAAGTCCAAGCAGCATAAGCAGTAGAATACAATTTTATTATAGAAAATAACATTTGGTTTTTAATAATCATGTGGCATATTCAGTGAAAATGTTATTGCTTTTTTTTGTCTTAATGCATTTTTGAGGTATACCCTCATCTGTGCAAACATGAAGGCCATGCTTACCCTTTTATCGTCTACAAAGGGAAGCAAAAAGGAAATGAAATAGAAGCAGTAAGTAAGGTCATTCCAAGCTTAGCAAGCACTGCTTGACTCCTGATCTCCCACTCAGAAATGTCTACATAGTACCAGGTAAGAGATAGAAACTGCAGATCTTCTCATGTAAGATATGGAGAAAGCTATAAATTCTGCAAAATACGAGTCAAATGAATTGCTCATTGTCCTGGATTTGAGCCACTTTAAGACATAAACCCTGACACATCTGGCTGGAGATTTGGAATTCTGCACATGAACTTGATCTATTTGATTACTAACTCATAATAAATTTTAAACATTTATATGAGCAATGTGAATTATATTTTGATATCAAAATTCAAGATTTCTGGCTCTAGAGTTGCATACACTGAATGCTTAAAATAGTATTGATCACACAGTGCATGCAACACCATATACAAATAACCACATACAACACGCTTACACAGGAGAGCTTTTTATTTGATCAGGTTGATAGGTAAGTCAAAACATAGACAGACATAGAGAAAGACAAATATATGGAAAGACTTTTTGTACTATAGCCGTTTGAGGAATTATTTTTGTTGACAATTAATTTTTTTACATAACCATTTTTTCAGGAAATTATTGTTATTGACTAAGCTTCCTTTTTTAGGGGATGGAAGTTTTTTTTACATTGTTTATGTGCACATTAAATAATATGTAATTTTTTATATGTGTTGCAAAGATTGAAGCAATATAATTAGGGATGAACGAACGTGCTCCGTGAAACCTGGTCATTACTCAAATATCACAGTGCTTGGATGTATTTGTTACTCAGTGAGTAATGGGCGATGCTCCATGTGAAACTCAAATCCGCACCTCGGGTTGTAAAAAGGGGACAATAACCTTGAAGGCTGCAAGAGCTAACATCTGGAACTAAAGTGACGTTCCTCAAAATGGAGGGGCAACATAGCTGGAATGCAGTGTGTGTGTGATCCAAGAAGGAAGGGAGCAAGATGAACTCTTTTGAGGAGTGAACAGGCCTGGGAGAGTCTTCTTGAGGTGGCTCAAGATAGGGCTACTACCACACCCAAGACATCGTACAGTCCCTGGTTTTCTCCACCTCCTATTCGTGAGCCGCCACTTGTGTAGGTGACACAGGGGGCTGTTGTCCATTTCTATATGTTGGGAGCTCCAGCGCTACCTAACGCCAGGTCACTTACAGCCCAGGCACATAGCACTCAAGCTCCAGGAAGCAGGTGGAGGCAGTCCACCCAGCTTCAAGAGGAAGGAAAAGAAGAAGTGGACACCAGAAGAGGATTACTGTATTACACTGCTTATATTTTTTTCCTGGCTTTGTATTTTGTGCAAAGTCTTTATGAATGTATAAGTACCGCAAGTACACTTTCAAAATATTTGAATGAGGCCTGCCAGTTGTTGCCTTTCAGGGGTCTATGGATGCACCTCCTCATAATTTTTGTCTGGCTTTGCACTTTCTGCAAATCCTTTATGAGTGTATAAGTACAAAAAGCACACTTTCAAAATATGTATGTTCAAATTTTTTTATGGACTCAATGACTCATCTATACAATTTAACATGGTTATTGTTGTATTATGGTGGTATATAAAACAAAAAGAGTAGAAAAATATTTCTGGATTTGATTACTCATCCATAGAGTATTATGTGCTTTCTGTAACATTTTTGGTGATATGTAATACTACAAAAAACGTTCAAAAATTGTGCTTGTTTGTTTACATTTCTTATCTATACACTATTCTGTGTTCTGGGGTACATTTTTGCGATATATAACACTCCAAAAAAGTTTCAAAATTTGACTGGGTTACATTTCTCAGCCATACAATATAACATGTTCTTTGGTGCATTTACTTGGTATAAAACCCTCAAAAAACCTATTTACAAATTAATCGGTATTATATTGCTCATTCATAGACATTTACATATTCTTGGGTAGATTTCAAAAGTATATAAGCCTCAAAAAACGTGTTCAAAATTTTATCGGTATTATATTGCTCACCCATAGACTATTCAGTGGTCTGGAGTACATTTTGTTAATATATAACCCTCAAAAAAATCCAGCATACAAAATACTTCATAAAATCATTTACTTTATTAAATTCCAATAAGAGTGATTCAGCTGGAATCCATGGGGGGAGAAATAGATAGAAATACGTGATTTAGACCCTCAGGTCTCTAATCATTGCATATACAGCTCTGGCAAAAATTAAGAGACCATTGCAAAATGTTCAGTTTGTCTAATTTTTCTCTTTATAGGTATATTTTTGAGTCAAATGTAAATTGTTCATTTACTCTATAAACTTCTGACAACATGTCTCTGAATTTCCAAGCAATAAATTTGGTATTTTTTTCTGAAAAGGAGAAATGGTCAAAATTAAATAAAAAAAACAGTGCTTTCAGGCCTCAAATAATGCAAATAAAGCAAGTTCATAATAATTTAGAAACAACAATGCTAATGTTTTAACTCAGGAAGAGTTCAGAAATCAATATTTTGTGGAATAACCATGATTTTTAATCACAGCTTTCATGCATGCTTTCTACCAGTTTTTCACACTGCTACTGGCGCAAAAATGTAAGCAGCTCTTCTTTGTTTGATGGCTTGTGACTATACATCATCCTCTTGATTACATTCCAGAGGTTTTCAATGGGGTTCAGATCTGGAGACTGGGCTGCCCATGACAGGGTTTTGGTGTGGTGGTCTCCTAATTTTTGCCCGAGCTGTACAAAGTGCTGAATACTCAGTGCTTTATACCATATCCTGTTTGGAACACACGGACTCAAGGTGTCCAATCAGAGTAGATGCACGACTAAAATAAAACCATATATTATAAACCATAAAAACAGTATTTTGAGATCGCTAACCCGGTCTATACTTATGACAGAACATGAGGTAGTATCACCTCCTTGGTGAAGTGAAAAATGCTTGGAGGCTGACAAACATTTGGATGTAACTTTATTAGCCACATTCGATCAATGGAGTCTGATGCAGTTTTTTAACGGACCTGTAGTGCAGCCTACGTATTGGACATTGCAGGTTTGGCAGGTAATCAAATATAATATGTAAGACGAATTGCGGTTAATGAAGTTGTGCACTTTGTATGTTTTATTTGTAATTGATGAAGTAAAATGCGTTGATTTGGTAATATGTTGGCAGTATGTGTAAATTGCACGGCCGCACTTAAAAAATCCTGTCGTGGAGCCAAGATCCTTTGGGGGAGTTATTGTCATTGACATAAAGAGTAGAGATGAGCAAACTTGTTCAGAAAACGTTCGCCAACCTCAAATTCAACATGAACGTAGCACATTCGCATTCGTGTTTGGTTTCCAGCGCATTTTTCCTCAAAGTCAGCAAAATTTGGTCACAGTCAGGTAATTGATCACGTTTCCAGTAATGCTTTTGATAGGATTTTGACTAGGATAGTGGTTCTGTATGATGAGCAGGGGGGACATATTTTTTGAGGGGAGGGAGTGTGAATAAGTCAGAGGAGCGGCAGCGGAGTGGATGTTTTTTATTAACGTATTGTGTGCATATTCTGGCCGACAATCAGCGTGCAGAAACCATCCACAACGTCCAGACACAAGGGCATCACATGTCCCTCTCCATATAAAAAGCGGACATGTTGCTTTGCTGGTGCAATTTTCTCAGTGTAACAGCACAGAAAAACAGCTCTTGCTACTGCTGCAAATTGTCATATAGATATTATACTGTCTTGTGTGAAATCGATCTTCGAGCATTTAACTAGTTTGAGCTAAGAATGTTGTGCAAGCAGGAGTCCACATTTACCATTTAAAATCATTTGGGCTACTATTGTGTTGCAGTCAGGAATCAGGAGGTCACATTTCCTAATCAAAATCATTAGGGCTAATATTGGGGGCAAACAGGAGGCATCATTTGCTAATCAAAATCGTTAGGGCTAATATTGGGATGCAGCCAGGAGGCACCATTTACTAATCAAAATTGTTAGGATATTTTTGAGGCGCAGCCAGGAGGCCCACAGTGCTAATCAAAATCATTAATGCTAATATTGGGCTGCACCTAGGAGACCCTATTTGCTAATCAAAATCGCTAGCACTAATATTAGGTTGCAGCCTGAGGCCCCTTTGCTAATCAAAATCGTTAGAGCTAATATTGGAGTGCAGACACCAGGCTCCAATTGCTAATCAAAATCATTTGGGCTAATAATTTTGTGCAGGCACACTTTCTCAGAAAATAAATACTGTTCATTTAGTGATTGGTGGCTGACAGGTCTGGGCCTAGAATTGTAAAACAGCTGGTTAAAAGAGGGGGAAGAAACATAAAACATGAGTAGGAAAAAGCGAGGTCGTGGTGGGAGTGGGAATAGTCTTGGTGTTTGATGTTCTCTCTCCTGAGACTTGAACTTGTGACCTCACAGCCACCAGATAGGCGCTTTTACTCACAAAGCCACAAGAACATTCTGCCATCAACCATTGTTAAACAATTGGTGTTTGATGTGTATGTGGGTTAGGTGATAATGATACTGAAGGATCTACTGAATAAACACTGTCTCATACTATCCAAACACAACTGACAACATCTGTTACTGGATGGGCTACTCGACTCCCTTTTTGGCAGCCACACAGTGGTACGCCTTGCAGATGAGGGTCCAAAAGAGCATGTGCTTCTGTGGATGGCAAGCACTGCATCGAGTGGCCTCTCTTCTTCCTGCACCTTAACATCACACACAGCAAAATCCTCAGAGGTGGCAACCCAATCACCCTTATTTTCCCCCAAGTCACAACTCTCCAACCACCTAACTGACTGTAAGGAACCACAGATGGGCAAATCTGCAAAGCTGTTCACACATTCTATTCCATAGGCATATAAGGTCCGCTCCAAAGATTTACAGAATCTAGAGGAAAAAAGAATCTGCACCGATGCCCAAAATTTTTACTGCTGTATCCAAGGCCGGATGAGGTCGGGTCCAAACAGAATCCACACCCTTATCACCAGACATTAACCCACGAGGGTGGAGGAGATATTGATGAGACTCAGATACCTGAGGCGCACGTGGACTGTACTGTGGTGTCAGGGATTAAAGAGGAGGATGTTGACTCTCAGGGCGAGGTGTGTGGGAACAAAGAGGATGCTGATGAGGTTGTAGATCCCACTTAGAGTGAACCCAGAGGTATGCAGCTGTGTAGCTTAGCAGATGAGGTGGAGGAGGAAGATGAGGAAGTTACGTTGCGGCTTGCCACACAGACAAGGAGTGATGCAAGCATGACAAGCAATGCATTGTCAGCCACAACTATGGCTATGGCCAACACCAGTTGCGAGTCTGCAGCTCGCATGGGCAGCAACGTTTCCCTAGCCTGGGCTTTTTTTCAGACCACAAAGGATGACCCAATTCCCGTTATCTGCCAACTTTGCAAAAAATTACTTGGTAGAGGCAAAAATTGCAATAATTTAACTACTACATGCATGAACCGGCACATGCATGATGTACATGCCTTAGTCTGGGAATCACACTGCACCAAAATGTGTACTAGTGAGCCTCATCAACCACTGGCCATCCCATCAACCTCATCTGCTGCTTCCTCCTCTGTCAAAATGGCA
Source organism: Ranitomeya variabilis (assembly GCF_051348905.1). Lineage (NCBI taxonomy): Eukaryota > Metazoa > Chordata > Amphibia > Anura > Dendrobatidae > Ranitomeya > Ranitomeya variabilis. Next base: position 814,688,470 of record NC_135232.1, on the reverse strand, counting down.
AGTGTTGTCACACTGGTCTATGACCGCAGAACCTCCACTTGTTTAACCCCAACAGTTGGGATGAGAGCGCTTCAGCTGTTACAGAAATGTAGATGCCTGCTGTTTTTGTTTCAATAAGCACACCATATTTTTCTCAATCAACCATAACATCTCTGCCTGCACCTCACCCACAGTACAACAGTTTGTCCTGTACTCCATACTCCACCATCTCTCATCACAGCTGTCAGCCCTCGGTCCAGCAGTTGTAGTCACGTAAAAGAATGTTTCCACCTACACATGCCAAAGAAAAGAGCTTTAACGCCGCCATCTCCAATCTGTTGGCCATGGAAATGCTAACTTTCTGCCTGTTGGAAACAGACGGTGTCTGAAATTTGATGGCCATTGCAGTCGCCAGTACCAGTTGCCCAGTCGCCATTATTTCTCTAAGAACGCTGTGCCTGTGCTACATCAGCATGTTGTAGTCAACATCACCCATTCCCTGAAAAAATCTATGTCTGCCAGAGTTCATTTCATTACTGACACCTGGAGGAGCAAACACGGGCAGGGGTGTTACATTTCACTGACTGAGCAATAGGTGACTCTGGTGGCTGTGGGGGCAGGTGGGCAAGGGGCTGCTCAATAAGTCTTAGAATCCCCAAGGGTTGCATGACAAACCTCTGTATCTAACACTTCCTCCACTGCGTCTGACTCCTCCACCTCCTCTAGGGCCTCAACTGGCACCCTCAACCTCTCTCTTAATGAGACACGCATTCCAACAGTGTAGGGAGAATCCCCCCACATCCGTACTGCACAGCCAAACTCTCCATAATCGGGCAGTTTTTAAATTGATATGCCTTCGAGATAGCAGTCACAAACCGAGTTAGAGCAATGACTGTCTCCACTGGACATGGAGCCAGGGAAGGCCATGTGCAATAACAGTTCGAACCTGGTGGCGGCCCTAAGCCGGGGCAGCCATACACACCTGTTAGTAAAGGTGCAGGAGCCGAGGAACAAATGGAGAATGAAGAGGAACAGTTGATGGAGGCGCAATAGTCAGGAGATCGAGATGATAGTGATCCACTTTCTGTTGTCCATGGATGGCAGAACGGGATGGAGGAAGCAAGCTTGAATATTACCCTAATCTGTTAGATCCTTGGTACAAGAGTAAATTTTCCCAGATGCTTCCCCCCCTGGAAAGGGACGCCAGCATGCTGGAGTATCGAAACACGCTTGTAGACAATCTTAAGGGTGGCTTTCCTCAAGACAACAGTGAGGCACACAGTGTTAATCACCGTTATAGACATACAACCCATCGAATTATCAATGCAAAAACATTAGCAGCAGCAGTGTAAGTGGCATAAGCAATTTCTGTGAGTTGTTTCACACATTTGTTTAGATCAGCCCATGCACCAGCAGAACAGAGTACAAGTAATAATAATAATAATAATAATCTTTATTTAAATAGCGCCAACATATTCCGCAGCGCTTTACAGTTTTACAAGTCTGACAAGTTGTGAACGACTAGAGGATGGTGCAGGAGTATCTCAAGCTCAATATCAATGTCATAAGGGGGAATTTGGACCCTTTTGCATTTAGGTCTTCTAAAATGGAAGTGCTTGACTGTCATGCCTTGGAGGTTTTGTCATGCCCAGCAGCCAGCGTTGTCTCAGAACATGTCTTCAGCGCTGCTGGTGATGTCATGACGGATAAGTGCATCCGGCTGTTCCCTGAAAGCGTAGACAAGCTAACTTTCATCAGGATGAAGAAGTCATGGCTCTTCAATGACTTTTGCACTCCAGTTGCAGACTTGGCAGACTAGGTGTTTTTAGTGTCATGCACTGATCTTGCCTTATTTCAGTCTGTAAAACCTTTGTTGTGGCTTCTGTGCTTGCTGCTGATGTTACAATTTTTTTTTTTAAATGTCTCCATCTGGTGGGTTGCCTGTAGTGGCAGGATTGTCAGAGGCCCATTCTATTCTACTCTGGGGAAATTGATGCTACTTTAGTGGTGTGTGACGATAATTTTTTCAAATGTGGAGACTCCAAGTTGCGTCTCTATCTGGTGGGTTGCCTGTAGTGGAAGGGGTGTCAGAGGCCCATTACACTATTTCTACTCTGGGGAAATTGATGCCACTTCAGTGGTGTGTGACAATATTTTTTCAAATGTGGAGATTCCTAGTTAGGTCTCCATCTGGTGGGTTGCCTGTAGTGGAAGGGGTATCAGAGGCCCATTATATTATATTTACTCTGGGTAAATTGATGACACTTTAGTAGTATGTGGCAATACTTTTTTGAAATGTTTGCACTCCAAGTTGGGACTCTTTCATGTGTGTTGCCTGTAGCAGTAGGGTTTCCAGACCGGCAGACGTGCACTTACTTTGAGTCAACTACCTGTGTTACTATCTTTACATTTTTATAACATTTGTTATCTACCAAGCTGAGATTTGTGCCACCTGAGTGTGGCTGAGCAAGAAACCAGTTTGAGCTGTTGCTTGAGGTATCAAAGCTTCCAGCAAAGAATTCCTACAAGGCTCCCTCACCCACCTCATCTTTATTGATACTTAAATTCAAAGCTCTAAATGCTGACCCAGACCCTGATACCTCATGCATGGCCCATGGCTTATTGCTGCTATGCCATTGTCAAATTTCTTCTGTGAGTGAATTGATCAGTCAACTACCTATGTTACTATGTTTATATTTTTTTAACATTAGTGCTCTACCAAGATGATATTTGTGCCACCTGAGTGTGGCTGGGAAAAAAAACTGTTTGAGCTGTTGCATGAGGTGTCAAGGATTCCAGCAAAGAATTCTTATACCGCTCCCTCACAAACCTCATCTTAATTGAAACTTAATTTGCAAAGCTCTAAATGCTGGCCCATAGGGCTCATACTCACTTGCGAGAAACTTGGATGAGTCTCGCACGTCAATACCCGGCACTGCACCTGGCACTCAGGAGCAGAGCATGCGGCTGCATGTTTTCCTATGTGGCCACATCCTCCGATCTGATTGCTGGCAGCAGCACCGGGTATTAACATACGAGATTCATCCGAGTTTCTCGCAGGAGAGTATGAGCCCATACCTTGATACTTCATGCATGGCCCATGACTTACTGCTTCTGTGACATTATCAAATTTTTACTGTGGGTGAATTGATCAGTCAACTACCTGTGTTACTATCCTTAGATTCTTCTACCAATAGTAGTCTAACTGAGGTTTGTAGCACCTAAGTGTGGCTAGGAAAAAAACTGTTTGAGCTTTGCACGAGGTATCACAGCTCCCAGAAAAGAAGAGTTACACCGCTCACTCACCCATCTTGTCTTAATTGAAACTTTGATTCAAAGCTCTAAATGATGGCTCAGACCCTGCTACTCCATGCATTGAATTGAATTATACTATGGGTCAATTGATCAGTCAACTACTTTTGTTACCATTAGTGTTGAGCATTCCGATACCGCAAGTATCGGCCGATACTTGCGGGTATCGGAATTCCGATACCGAGATCCGATACTTTTGTGGTATCGGGTATCGGTATCGAAACAACATTAATGTAAAAATGTGTAAAAGAGAGAATTAAAATAAAAAATATTGCTATACTCACCTCTCCGACGCAGCCTGGACCTTACCGAGGGAAGCGGCAGCGTTTTTTGTTTAAAATTCGCGCGTTTACTTCCTTACGTGAAGTCCCGGCTTGTGATTGGTCGCGTGCCGCCCATGTGGCGGCGACGCAACCAATCACAGCAAGCCGTGACGTAATTTCAGGTCATTCAGTATTTTAAAATTACGCTCCGGCTTTGTGATTGGTTGCGTCGCAGTCACATGGGCGACGCAACCAATCACCGCAAGCCGTGACGTAATTTCAGGTCCTTAAGGATTTTAAAATTACGTCCCGGCTTTGTGATTGGTTGCGTCGCAGTCACATGGGCGACGCAACCAATCACAAGCCGTGACGTCACGGGAGGCTGGACACGCGCGCATTTTAAAATGCGCGCGTGTCCAGCCTCCCGTGACGTCCCGGCTTGTGATTGGTTGCGTCGCGGTCAACCAATCACAAGCCGGGAGGCTGGACACGCGCGCATTTTAAAATGCGCGCGTGTCCAGCCTCCCGTGACGTCTCGGCTTGTGATTGGTTGCGTCGCCCATGTGACTGCGACGCAACCAATCACAAAGCCGGGACGTAATTTTAAAATCCTTAAGGACCTGAAATTACGTCACGGCTTGCTGTGATTGGTTGCGTCGCCCATGTGACTGCGACGCAACCAATCACAAAGCCGGAGCGTAATTTTAAAATACTGAATGACCTGAAATTACGTCACGGCTTGCTGTGATTGGTTGCGTCGCCGCCACATGGGCGGCACGCGACCAATCACAAGCCGGGACTTCACGTAAGGAAAGAAAAGCGCGAATTTTAAGCAAACAACGCTGCCGGTTCCCTCGCTGAGGTTCAGGCTGCGTCGGAGAGGTGAGTATAGCAATATTTTTTATTTTAATTCTTTCTTTTACACATTAATATGGATCCCAGGGCCTGAAGGAGAGTTTCCTCTCCTTCAGACCCTGAGAACCATCAGGAATACCGTCCGATACTTGAGTCCCATTGACTTGTATTGGTATCGGGTATCGGTATCGGATTGGATCCGATACTTTGCCGGTATCGGCCGATACTTTCCGATACCGATACTTTCAAGTATCGGATGGTATCGCTCAACACTAGTTACCATCCTTACATTTTTTAAAAATTAGTGTTCTACCAAGCTGATATTTGTGCCACCCGAGTGTGGCTGGGGAACAAAACAGTTTGACCTGTTTCATTAGATATCAGGGCTCTGAGCAAAGAAGGCTTACACTGCTCCCTCACCCTCCTCATCTTAACTGAAAATTCAAGTCAAAGCTCTAAATGCTGGCCCAGACCCAGATACATCATGCATGGCTCATGGCTAACTGCTGCTATGACATTATCAAATTTCTACCATGGGTCAATTGATTCCACTTTTCCTGGTGGCTGCCCCTAATTTTTGGAAATGTTTGGACTTCAAGTTGTGTCTCCTTCGTGTGTTGCCTGAATTTGGCAGGGCTCTCAGAGCACCAGGCCTACAACTATAACTCATCTACCTGTTACTGATCAATGATTCAGCTAGAAATGCTGGTCTAAGCACAGTCCCATGCATCCATGCTGCACAGTTATACTATTTGTACTCTGGGTCAATTGACACCACTTTTCCTAATGTCTGCCCCTAATTTGAGCTGTTTGGGAAGATGTTTGCTTCTCCCTTAAGGTGTTGTCTATGCTTTCGGTTTTGCCTCTCATTGAATCCATTGGGGTTCGGGTATGTTCGAAGAACTGTTCGGCGAACATTGGGACATTCGCGTAACCGAACCTAGAAAGGTTCGCTCATCTCTAATAAAGACTAGGAGATAAAATACTACCTAACGTGGGGTGTTTTGGGTCATAAATCTTTTTGGATCAAGGAGGATTTTTTTAAGTTTAGCAAATGTGTTTCTGTATGATATTCTTAATTTTTGTAAATTGAGATGTGTAAGTAGTCACAAAAGTGATCTGATTTGAAATATATAAAGGTTGTATGCTTTTTTCTTTAAAAATATCTTGTCTGATCATGTGTTGTACCATGTTTTGTGCCCTCTTGATCATCCAATTTGGATATTTTTGGTCTTGTATTCTTTGTTGTACTGTAACTGCTTCTGATTGAAATTTAATATCAGAAGATATGTTTCTTTTTGTGCAAATCAATTCCCCCAACAGAATACTTTTTATCATTTGTTTAGAGTGACATGATGTTGCCATTAAAGTGTCATTAATAGCTTGATTATGTGCCAAATCTGCAATGTCCAGTACATAGTGTGCACTACTGGTCCATTAAAAAAACGCATCAGACGCCATTTATCAGGTGCACCTAATAAACTTACATCCAAACATTCTGCCGCCTCCAAGCATTTTTCACTTCACTATGTAGGTGATGCTACCCCATGTTCCATCAAAGGTATAAAGTGGGTTAGCAGACCACACAGAGGAGGAGACAACCATAACAATTACTCAATCAGGAGACCTGGTGGATTTACCTGTTACAAACCAGGACACTGCAAGGCATGAATGTAAGAGATGGTTTTATATACCATTATGGTTGATTATTTTCCTCCTGCTCCCACTGTTCTCATATAATTTTAGTTTATATGTCTATCCATCTCAAAATATTGTTTCTAGGGTTTATAATACATGGTTTTATTTTGTTCATAAATTTACTTATTCCAAACAAGATATGGTATAAAGCACTGAGTGTTCAGCACTTTGAATATGCATTGATTAAAGACGTGAGGGTCTGAATAGCGTTTGTATATCCATTTTCCCCCCATTTGGTTGTGACATTCCAGGTGAATGAGTTTTATTGGAATTTAATAAAGTAAGTGATTTTAGTAAGTCTTTTGAATGCTGGATTTTTTTTGACATGATTGCAACTCCCCGTAGCACTGTAGGCTTTCTAAGTACCAAACTTCAGAGTGGGTGAGCTACACTTTTCTTTCTTTTTTATTGCATAACCCTCAAAAAACTTGTTCAAAATTTTATATGTATTATATGGCTCATCCATAGGGTACTACGTCTTCTTGGGTACACTTTGTTGCTATAAAAGTCTCTAAAACTTGGTCCAAATTTTTTTAGTATCACATTGTGCATAGACACAGTATAACATGTTTCTTGGGTACATTTCGCTGCTATATAAGCCTCCAGAAACTTTTGTAAAAAAGCACTGATATTATATTGCTCATCCATAGGGTATTACATGTTCTTGGGTACATTGTGTTCGTATGTAACCCTCAAAAAACTTGTTCAAAATTTTTCGGTATTACATTACTCATCCATAAGGCATTACATCTTCTTGGGTACAGTTTGTTGCTACATAGGTCTCAAAAAACTTGTTAAAAATTTATCGGCTTTATATTGCCCCTCCATAGACTTTTACATATTCTTGGGTAGATTCCAGTGGTATATAAGCTTCAAAAAACTTGTTTAAAATTAATCGGTATAATACATTGCTCATCCATAGACTTTTACATATTCTTTGGTAGATATAGTTGCTATATAAGGCTCAAGTTGCAGATTTTGTGCGTTTTTTCACATATTTCGGTATGGATTTGTGAGAAAACCTGAAGCAAAACCTGATGCCAGCAAAGTGAATGAGAAACCTAAAGTGCACTTGCAGATTTGGTGCACAATATAATCTGCAGCATGTCAATTCTCTGTGCGTTTTTGCCCTGCGTTTTCACCACTGACTTCGCTCAAACCAATCAAAAATGCATTGCACCAAAAAGAGCATATTTGCAGCTGCGTTTTTCCTGCCAAGAGGTGCAGAAATGGCGCAGAACTTTTACTCAACGTGCGCACATAGCTTTATCGATATTATATTGTTCACCCATAGATTTTTCCGTGCTCCGGAGTACATTTCCTTGGTATATAAGCCTCAAAAGTGATTAGCCTTTCTGAGTCTAGGAGTACTAATATATGACCATTTTAACAGAATGTGTATGAGGCCCTCCTTTATGTCTAATACAGGGTGTATCTGAGTCTATAATTTTTAGCAGTTCTTGCTTCCTTCATAAATTAAATTGAAATTTCCAATTAAAAAAAACAATTTTAGTTTACTTAATTATAATAAAAAAAAAATCCTTTAAAAATTTTGCCTTATATACAAGTCATTGTACAGGAACAATGTTTCTTAACATTTTTTTCCTGTAAAAAGCAATTTTTTGTCGGTTTGGAATGTTTTATTGTCACTCCTTAAAGTGCAGTAAAATTGTGACACCATTGTCCTCAACAGCAATCTGGGAGTCAGAGATACTTCCAGGGGTCTTCTCCATGCTGTTCCCCTTCCATTAATCACTTTTCCCATCTATTTGAATATTTCCATTGCACCCCCCAGACCTCTTTGCAGAGTCTGCCAAAAAAAACCTTGGCTTTCCTAATGACTCCCAATATACTCATTACTCGAAAAGAGTAGTGATGAGCGAGTATACTCATTGCTCGGGTGGTCTCCGAGTATTTGTGAGTGCTCGGAGATTTAGTTTTCGTTGCCGCAGCTGCATGATATACGGCTGCTAGACAGGATGAATACATGTGAGGAATGCCTGTTTGTTAGGGAATTCCCACATGTGTTCAGGCTGTCCAGCAGCCGTATATCATGAAGCTGCGGCAACGAAAACTAGATCTCCGGGCACTAACATATACTCGGCAATCACCTGAGCATACTCGCTCATCACTAGAAAAGAGCATTTGTGTATTAGGAATTGCTCGGTTCAACCTACAAGTACCCAAGCATTTTATTGCTCACTCATCTCGTTTATTTTGAAGATTTAGTACAAAAAGGCCACTTTTTACTGTGAAAATTTTTTCATAACATGTATTTAACTGTTTATATAGTCATTGTCTATAGCATGAAAGCATCAGTTAAAGAAAAAATATATTATTTAAAGCATACGTGTGCATTTTGCACAGTTTCTAATCTAACACAGAGTTAAGGCTGGTGGATCGCACTAAATATAAATTATGATGAAGTGCGATCGCAACCCGGGGTCCACCATGCAGAGATGGAAAACCGCAGCTAGTAAACGATGACAGAAGCATGTGGCAAGCGATCTTGAAAACATACGGGGTTAAATGTCACCCTGTGTGAATTGAAACTAATTATCCAACTCTGTTAGCTTCACAGAGGGGTATAAACGGAAATACAGCTGTTCCTAGACAGTATGGCACAGCTAGATGCCACGCTAATGAAAATGGCACTACTGTAACTTCACAGGTGAATGCAACCCTCTCAGGGGTAAGGAAACAGGTTGTGGACACAGCCACAGTGTATGCACACACACAAACTCCTCTCCGGAGGTGCCAGAATTCTAAAGGCTCTATGTCTGCCCTGAGCACATGCAAACAAGTCCACACTACCGAAATGCTCCACACACACACATGACATAAGTGGTCTTAGCACACCGGCGTGCGTTCCAGAGAACCTTATATATGTTCCGCTTAAGTCCAGTCAGACAGGACCTTGCTTGAGGGCCAATCCAGAACTGCCACATCACCCAAGCAGCAGACAGCTGACCACCAATGAGAAGTCGCCACCTCATGAGCATGCTCAGTAGAGTGATTTCTGGACTTAGCCTCTGGAGCATCTGTTTGCCACTGCTTATTGCTGATTATGATAGCTTTGGCTGGAAGGCCAGCGGTAACTCAAGCGAATAGCCCTAGTCTGAGCAAGACGCTGAGACTGACATCTTTACTGAGCAGCTGCTACTGCAACCGGAGAAGAATGGGAGACTGCAGAGGCAGACAAGGCTTGGGATCTACCCTGTGCAGTGGGAGAATCCCGGCGCCTAACACACAGAGACAGGTCCAGACTTTGAAGGATCTATGGTAACCAAAGACTAAGCAGATTTCATTTTTTTTCAGGTACGGTAATAAATTCAAGCAGAACTCTGATTGGTTGCTAAAAGCAAGAAGGTGTTTACTTTAAAAATGTTTTAATAAATGATGCTTTTTAAAGGGCTTGTCCAGATTTGGCACGAAAGTCTGCAGTCACTTTATGTGACTGCAGGCTTGTAAATACTCACATCGGGCACCGTTCTTGTTGTCATCAATGAGACCGGATGGTCATGTAACCATAAGTTTGCATATACAACCATAAGCCATACGTAACCACAAGCATACTTGTAGCCACATTCCAAATAGATGTGCAAAGCCTCGCTCAAGTCACATGTGATGAGTGATGCCGAACACGTCTAGTCAGACTGTGGCCAGGAGCAAGCATATTGCATACTTGTGGTCACATGACAGCCCACTCCTGGCATCGCCACCAGAGAATCCTGACAGCAAGAGCCATATGCGATTTAAGTACAGTATATAAAAGTCTGAAGTTACATACAGTGACTGCAGACTTCTGTTCCAAACTTGGACAACTCCTTTAAGCTTGTTACCTCTTGGTAACCTGTGAACATCTTGCAATCTTAACGTATTTTGATTTATGTTATACATTTAAAAAAGGACATACAGTGGAATGTAAAAGGTTGGGCACCCCTGGTCAAAACTACTGTTATTGTGAACAGTTTAGCAAGTTGAAGATGAAATGATGTCTAAAAGGACTAAAGTTGGCACATTACCTCTGTGTTTTAGGCAAAAAATATATGTATTGTCATCTTTTACATTTTAAAACTTACAAAAGTCAGATGGGCCAATGCAAAAGTTTGGAACCCTGTATGGTTAGTACCTAGAAGAAACCCTTTTGAAAGTATCACAGCTTGCAAATGCTTTATGTAGCCAGCCAAGAGTCTTTCAATTCTTGTTTGAGGGATTTTCACCCAGTCTTCCTTGGAAAATTCTTCCAGCTCTGTGAGACTCCTGGGTCATCTTGCATGCACTCCTATTTTAAGGTCTAGACCTTCAGTTGGCGCATTTTAAGGTAGTCTATTGTGGATTTGTCATGTGTTTAGGATCTTTATCCAGTTGTAAAAGCCATCCTCTTTTCAACTTCAGCTTTTTTACTTGTACACATGATGTTCTGTTTGCATCAAGAATTTGCTGAAATTTCATTGAATCCATTCTTCCCTCTATCCATGAACTGTTACCCATGCCATTGGCTATAACACAACCCCAAAGCATGATTGATGCATCCCCATGCTTAATGGTTGGCAAAGTGTTATATTCCTGAAATTCTGTGCCCTTTTTTCTCCACACATACCTTTCGATCATTGTGGTAAAAGAGTTCTATTTTAACCTCATCGCCCCACAGGACTTGTTTCAAAAATTCATCAGGATTGTTTATGTTAGAACACAAAAGTGAAGCTATATGGGCACCAGTCCAAATTCATCATTATATATATACACTCACTGGCCACTTTATTAGGTACACCTGTCCAACTTCCTGTTAACACTTAATTTCTAATCAGCCAATCACATGGCGGCAACTCAGTGCATTTAGGCATGTAGACATGGTCAAGACAATCTCCTGCAGTTCAAACCGAGCATCAGTATGGGGAAGAAAGGTGATTTGAGTGCCTTTGAACGTGGCATGGTTGTTGGTGCCAGAAGGGCTGGTCTGAGTATTTCAGAAACTGCTGATCTACTGGGATTTTCACGCACAACCATCTCTAGGGTTTACAGAGAATGGCCCGAAAAAGAAAAAAAATCCAGTGAGCGGCAGTTCTGTGGGCGGAAATGCCTTGTTGATGCCAGAGGTCAGAGGAGAATGGGCAGACTGGTTCGAGCTGATAGAAAGGCAACAGTGACTCAAATCACCACCCGTTACAACCAAGGTAGGCCTAAGAGCATCTCTGAACGCACAGTGCGTCGAACTTTGAGGCAGATGGGCTACAGCAGCAGAAGACCACACCGGGTACCACTCCTTTCAGCTAAGAACAGGAAACTGAGGCTACAATTTGCACAAGCTCATCGAAATTGGACAGTAGAAGATTGGAAAAACGTTGCTTGGTCTGATGAGTCTCGATTTCTGCTGCGACATTCGGATGGTAGGGTCAGAATTTGGCGTAAACAACATGAAAGCATGGATCCATCCTGCCTTGTATGGAGCATCTTTGGGATGTGCAGCCGACAAATCTGCGGCAACTGTGTGATGCCATCATGTCAATATGGACCAAAATCTCTGAGGAATGCTTCCAGCACCTTGTTGAATCTATGCCACGAAGAATTGAGGCAGTTCTGAAGGCAAAAGGGGTCCAACCCGTTACTAGCATGGTGTACCTAATAAAGTGGCCGGTGAGTGTATATCTCGAGTACTCATTTATGAAATAGCCACTTACAGCAAATGTTGGAGGTGCTATACATAAGACATAACTTGAAATGTTTGTAGAGAAAGAAGAAAAATCGCACTCACCACAAGCTGCAGTAATACAGTCCTTTAATCCAACATACGTGCTCAGAGAGGCGGTGGGCAAAGGGATTGCAGGGGAGAGAAAAGATGGATAACAGACGTTTTGCGCTACAGATTGCACTTCTACGGGTCCAATAGTTTAATCGCATGAAACCATTTCCTTTTACAAGGTAAGCAGCCTCCACCTCTGCATCTGTTCTGTGCCAGGATTTAACACGTACCATTAACAACATAAACATGAAATATACATAAACACTCAAGTGAATTAATAGAAAAACAACATATCTAATCTATCGGTCAGTCCTAACGGACATTGGGCATTCGTGTTTAAGATCCACCTAACTTATTTTCTCATTAATAGTAAATTATGGTTTCCATCTTTTATAGGATATTTTACTCTTTCTAACACCGCAAAGCAGAGGAAATTCGGATCGGCGTTATAACATTTTTTCATATGTTTTATCAATCTAGGAACTCCCTTTCCAAAACTAATGGAACGATAATGCTCCCTAAACTGGACAAATAACGATCTAATTGTTTTCCCTATATAAAAAAAATGTACAGGGACAAAAGATTACATATATTACGTGCTTAGTTTTGACACAGCAAGTAACAGGTCCTAACTGAAAAGAAGCGTCAGATGTTGATAATGTTGATGACAAAGAACAATGACCACATTTAAAAATCCCCTTTGGGAGACCACTTTCTTTTTGTCTGTCTCTAATCTATTAATAACTAGTAGATCACACAGGTTGCTAATTCTTTTATATGAGAATAGAGGTTTTTGTATTGCTTTATCGTTTAAATCACTGTTGCTCTCTATAAGATGCAATTTCTTCTTATAGCTGAATGGACAATTCATCCATATTTGTGTGTTTAAACATAAACTCAAATCTTTCTGAATCTTCTGTTTTATTATTTTTCTTACTTAATAGGTCTCTGGGTTTCTGGCAAAACTTTTTGTAATGCTTCATCTAACAGTGTGGGGGGGGGGGGATAACCTCTCTTCAGAAAACTATTTCCCAGCTCGCTGGCCTGTTTCTGGAAAATGTTGTCATAATTGTTAATTTTTCTTATTCTCATTGATTGATTCTAAGGAAGGCTTCTTTTAGTATGTAAAAGGTGAGTACTATTGAAGTGCAACAATGAATTCGTAGCAGTTGTTTTTTGTATGTTTCTGTATAGATTCTACCATTTTTATGTTAATTTTTACATCTAAAAACTCCTAAGAGTCTCTTCCGCAATAAGCTGTAAACCTCATATTCTCAACACTGATATCATTAAGGTAATTCACAAAAGACATAAAATCAGGTGCTGAGCCTGGCCACACAATAAACACAGCATCCACACATCTGCAGTATGCACAGATTTGTTTAAAGTATGGATTATCATTTGTGGTGATGTACTTATTTTCAAAAAATGCTACTTAAAGGTTAGCAATAGTATATGTGACATGAGTCCACATTGCTATGCCAACTTTTTGGTAAAACCACTTGTTCTCTAAATTTAAAGGCATTAAGATTATGGAATAGTACGAAATTGAGAGCCTCAGTAGCAAAAATAATGAAGTCCATTTCCTTATTCTGTTTTTTCAAGATTTTTCTTATGGCTTCAATCTCTACTGCTTGAAGGATCGGTTTGTACAGACTTTCCACATCTATTTAATTATTCTTCTGCCAATCTTTTTCAAACAACACCATTAGAAAGTCTCTAGTATCTTTCAAGTAAGAATGAATGTTATTTATACCGGTCGCAATAACCAATCTAAATATTTGAACAAAGGATCCGTGACTGTCACGGATGTGTCAGAGGCTGCAGACCGTTGCACTGCATCTGTATGCAGAAGGTCTCAGCAGTTTGCTTTGCAGACTTCTACCTGGTCCTTCTGATGCTAGGACCCAGTGGCCACCTCCTCCGTCTCTAATGGTCACACCTTGTTAGGGGTCGAGTTCCCGCCTCTGCACAGGGGGAATCTCGGGCCATCTCCGCTGCGGTCTCCCATTCTTCTCCTGCCACGGTGGAGCCTGCTCAGCAGAGACGTCAGTCCCAGCGTCTCGCTCAGTCTGACTCTGTACAAAGGGTTACTGCTGCTTTTCCAGCTTCTGCCATTAAAGCGAGTGCTGGGCAGCGGCGAGCAGACGCTTCTGGGACTAAGTCCTGCTTTTCCCGTTCTGAGCATGCCCAGAGTAAGATCTCTCAGTGGAGATCGAGGGTCACATGTTCAGATACTGCAGCTAAATCCATTGGTCCTCCAGGAAGGTCCTGAAGGTGCTCAGGCTCTGTAGCAGCCTCTCATTGGCCCTTCTAGGAAGGTCCTGTACTTGCTGCAGCTATTTAAGGCTCTCATGACCGCACGGCCATGCGCTAGTATTGAATCAGTTTTGTGCATGCGCCAGTGTGGTCACATTTGTGTGTTCAGGGACTCGGCTGAAATAAGCCCCTAGAATGCCAGCACCTCGGGCGAGGAGATTGTGTGCATGGATTTAGGGCCCTGGCTGAAATAAGCCCCTAGAATACCGGCTCCTCCGGTGAGGAGATTGTATGTTTGTGTTGCCACACACTGCCATCAGCTCGGCAGTTGCTGGATACTTCTGTGAAGTCAACAGGGTTCCGCCTTCCTTAGTTGCCAAGGTCTCAGCTGCTGACTCGGGGCGTCCTCAGGCACGGGCACTATAGCCACCAAGGGTCAAAGTGAGATCTGGCACAGCATCTCTGTGAAGTAACAGAGTTCGCTTCTACCGCCATAAAGGGCCGCCATCTGCCAGCAGCAGGTCCTCTCCTGCACGGTGGACTCCGGGCTGCGAACACACCAAATAATATCTCTCAATTAACTCGGTGCGTTCCGCCAGCCCTAACACACCTGGATCTGGGTGCTTATAACTCCCAACTTCCTGTTGGGAGTTGGTGGTGATATTTTCTTATTGCACTTCCCTGTTGAGGCTTGGAGCTGCAGCAGTCAGCTAGCGTTCTCTTTGGAGTTTGAAGGAAGACAGTGTTTCTCTTTGAGTATACTCAAGCAAAGTGTTCCCTTGTTTTGTGTATCCTAGCTGTCTTTAGTGTTAGTGGGGATCGACCAGGGCACCCCTAACTTCCCTAAGCAGGGCTTACCGCTAGGTTCTGACAGGGACTATGTATCCTGCTTGACGATAGGTGCAGAACCTATTTAGGTTCTCTTAGGGCAGGGTGACTTTAGATCTGCTTAGGGGTCTCCACTCCCTGCTTCCCTAGTGCTTCCCCTTATTCCTTTGTTTTGCACTTAGCCTGTTCTACACTGTGCGTGATATTATCACCTGCCGCCCACGTTTGTAAAAGAAAAGAAACTGACACATGGAGGTTTTTTTGGTGTGGTTTTTCTGTGTGGATTTTTTTCTTTTGCTGGATTCAAGGATCCCATTTCTATGCTAGCAGAGCAGCTGTAGAGGTTGGCACTGGAGGTGACTGACCTTCGTTCTGAGGTTCAGCAGCAATGGTAGCGGCTGAAGGCTCCTATTGTGGGGGACGCTGCAGGTAAACGGGTACAGCTTGAACCCAAAATTGACCTCCTGGACAGGTTTTCTGGGGGTAGGTACAATTTTTTTGTGTTTAAAGAGTCCTTACTCCTCTGGAGATGAGGAGCAACGAGTAGGAATTGTTATTTCACTGTTGCAGGGGGAACCTCAGTCCTGGGCTTTTTCTATACCACATGATACTATGTGTCTGCGGTCTGTGGAAGAGTTTATCAGGGCACTAGCCCTTATCTATGATGATCCTGACCGTATTTCATTGGCTGAATCCAGCCTGCATCATATTCAGCAAGAGAATAGTTTAGTATAGACGTATAGCTCTGAATTCCACAGGTGGTCAACTGATAACAAATGGAATGACAGAGCTCTCAGAAGCCAATTCCTTTAGGTTCTCACTGAAAGGTTAAAGGACGCATTAGCACTGTATGAAACTCCAGAGTCTTTGGAGGCTGCCATGTCCTTGGCTATTTGGGTAGATAAACACCTGAGGGACTTATGGGCAAGACCACCTGCTTCTGAGCCCTCTTTCTGAGACACGATTCCGGTGCTGGGGGAAGCTCTGGGGGTGAACCTGTTAGGGCTAGCGGAACGCACCAAATGAATATAGAGATTTTATTATAATAGATGCGTTCGCAGCCCGGGTCCACCGTGCAGGTGAACCTGCTGCTAGCATACGGCGGAACAATATGGCGGTATGAGCTAACTTCACAGAGTAGCCGTGAACTCAAAGCACTGCGCCCTGTTAGACTTCACAGTGGCACAGGCTAACTACCCAAGTGAGAGCAGTCAGTGGTCATGCATGCACACAAAACTCCTAGCCGGAGGTGCCAGCGTTCTAGGGGCTTTTCTCAGCCAGGTCCCTGAATACATACACACACAAACTCCTCACCGGAGGTGCCAGCATTCTAGGGGCTTATTTCAGCCGGGTCCCTGAACACAATCATACATGACCACACTGGCGCAAAGTGCATAACTTAGAACAATACTAGCGCATGGCCGTGCGGCCATGCGAGCCTTAAATAGTTGCAGCACGTTCAGGACCTTAAGCTACAAGGACCAATGAGAGGCTGCCACAGAGCGTGACCACCTACAGGGCCTTCCTGAAGGACCAATGGCCTTAGCTGCAGTGTCTGATCATGTAACCCTCGATCTCCACTGACAGATCTTACTCTGGGCATGCTCAGAACGAGAAAAGCAGGACTTAGTCCCAGAAGTGTCTGCTCGCCGCTGCCCAGCACTGACTCCAATGGCAGAAGCAGGAAAAGCAGCAGTAACTCTCTGTACAGATGCTGGGACTGACATCTCCACTGAGCAGGCTCCACTGCGGCAGGAGAAGAATGGGAGACCGCAGCGGAGATGGCCCAAGATTCCCCTGTGCAGAGGCGGGAATTCGACCCCTAACAGAACCTTTACTTGCAGAGTTTGAGGAACTTATGCAGTTGGGAGGTGCCTTTACGTTGCATGTTTCTCCCTACATTTGCAAGAAAAAGGGTGAATTTTTTTTGTAGGATGAAGGGACAGTTTATCGTGAAAAGTCCTGCGATCCCAAAACAAAAAGAGACTCGATTAACCCTTGGGAGCCTTGAGCTTGATAATCACTTTTTGCTTTTTACCTATTTACAGCAGGGCTTTTGCTAATTTTTTCTCTTGTAGGTGTTATATGTTTTATGGCCAATGTGAACATGAGTTTATGTGCTGCATGTGTACCAACTTAAGTCAAGCTCAATTTTTCTATTTTTTGTTTGCATTATTGCATTTTGTGCAAGCCAGGGGGTGGCCACCATTTTCTGAGCTGAAGAATGTTTATAAAGCTCCCCCAGGCTGGTGTTCTACTGGTTGGGCCCAGTCCTGTTGTCTGCCCTTATTTACACTGAGGTCAACATTGACACATGGTAAGGTTTTTAATATTAGACAGTGTAGGACTGTCCCAATCAGAGTTACATTGTCATGGTGGGATGGCTTTTATGCTATTTTTGATCAATAACAGTATTACTAAAAACTCTGTGTTACTTAGATGCACTTTTTGCTTTTTACTTCTTTACATTGGTTTTATATTGATAATCAAGGGGTGTGTTCTTCAATCTGAAAGTCTCCTTTTTACCTGACAGCAGAAGTGGTGCTAGAAAGCAGGTCTGAAAAAATGTATGTTTATAGACAGTGGAGCTGGAGTCAGTATGGTGTATGCTGAGTTTGCTAGAACTCATGGTTTTGTCTGCTCTAACTTGGCTAAACCTACTGTATTCTCATTTGCACCATCGACTCAGCACCACTTGCACAAAGAACACTGATACAAATTGTTCATAACATAAGACTGAAGGTGGGGTATTTTCATTATGATGTAATCCCTTGTTATGCCTGAAGGGTCTCCACACTCCAATGGTTCTGCTGTATCTACAGGTTGAACAAGTGGCTTCCTTCAGTTTTTGCATATGTTCTAACGTACCGCATACTTGTCCATCTAGTCCTGTTTCATCACTACCTGTTCCTAACAGGGTCAAGGGAACAGGTATAGACGTATGACTGTCAGTAAAAGCTTGCCAGGTCCGGACCTGAATGTGAGAGACTTTGTGTGGTTGTATACCAGGAATTTCAGGTTGAGGGTTCCTTCCTGGAAGTTGGGATCTAAATTCATTGGTCCCTATAAGATAACCGCCGTCATTGGTACAGCAGCATTTCGTCTTGACTTACCTCAGGCTCTTAAGCTCTACAACATTTTTCACAAGTCTTTGCTCAAGAAACATGTGGAACCCCTTGAGCACTCACTCCAACTGCCGCCCCCAGTAATGGTTGATAGTAACCTCGAGTTTCAAATTTCAAGGATTGTAGATTCTCGCCTCTGACGTCATTCCTTTCAATATTTTGTGCATTGGATAGGTTATGGTCCAGAGGAAAGGATGTGGGTTTCTGCATTGAAGGTGAATGCCCCCAAGCTGGTTAATTCGTTCCACACTTCTTGTCCTGAGAAACCTGGTCCTGAGTGTCCAGAGGCCACTGGTAGAAAGGGGGGTACTGACATGGATGTGTAATAGGCTGCAAACTGTTGCACTGCATCTGTCTGCAAAAGGTCTCAGTAGTTTGCTTTGCAGAATTCTGCCTGGTTCTTCGGATGCTAGGACCCAGTGGCAACCTCTCCCGGCTCTAATGGTCACATCTGTATCTGGATGTTTATAACTCCTGTTGGGAATTGCATGTGATATTTTCTATTTGCACTTCCCTGTTGAGACTTGGAGCTGCAGCAGTCAGCTAGCGTCCTCTTTGGAGTTTGAGGGACGACTGTTTCTCTCTGAGTCTACTCAAGCAGTGTTTCCTTGTTTTGTGTATCCTAGACATCTTTAGTGTTAGTGGGGATCGACCAGGGCACCCCTTCCTTCCCTAAGCAGGGCTTACTGCTAGGGTCTGACAGGGTCTAGGTACACTGCTTGGCGATAGGTGCGGAACCTATTTAGGCTCTCTTAGGGCAGGCAGGATGTTGTTAGATCTGCCTAGAGGTCTCCACTCCCCGCTTCCCTAGTGTTGGGCTCCCTTTACCCTCATCCCTTTGTATTGCACTTAGTCTGTCTTACACTGTGCGTGACAGTGACTGAACCTATCCTCGATGCTATTGAGCGACCAGGAGGTGATGAAAATGACTTGTGGAGTTTCGGTATATAATACCAGTCAGGTTTACACGGGAATTCTGGTAAAAGTTTTAATCCTGTTTTTTCCCAAATTTTTCCATTTTCAACTTGTTGTCTTAGAAATGTCCTTAGTTGATTTTTATATTTATTCATTGGATATGGTGAACTGTTAAATTAATGACTTCATTATTCTGCAAGCCAGTATTCGCTGATCCTTCCTCGAGACTTGTTTCCTTTATGTTTCTATTCTGATGTTCCCAGGAGCACATATCTTCTCTAGTGCTTTTCCTGAATGGATCTGACCATTGGTGGATGTAGTGAGAATTGTTATAAAATCCATCTCTCGTCCTGCAGATGTTTCCTCTGCAGTGCTGAAATCAGAATCTGTAGTCCATCTGTCTTGATTAGGGCATCTTCTATACTGCTTGAATGATTTAATTTCATTACATTTATTTTTATTTTTGAAAATACATATTTTTTTCCAAACAAAAAATTTGCTGATTGTCAAAGTTAAACTTTTCGTTCTTTCTTTTATTTCCGCTTGCGCAGGTACCAATTTTTTGTCCAGTGTTATGGAAAAGGTTTTCAACTTATTGTCAGTGAACAGAGTTTTAATTCCAATTTAGCTTTTTCTAATTCATTTACTAAGTCAGAATATTATCTTTCAATTCTTTTTAAGACCAAATTTAAAAGTTTCTGAGAACATTCAAGGTGGATCTGTTCCCATAGTTTACAGAAAATCTCATCATCATAAAATTGTGAGATTTCTTTAAAGATCAGGAGTCCTCGTGGCACCCGTGCTGATTCATCATATGATTTACCAGACACTATAGTCTAAAATAAAATGTTTTTCTTTTTCCTAGAGAAAGCTAATCTTGTTTTCTAAGGTCTTTGTGTCCCTGACTTGACTATCTTGTTTGAAGTTACAGTCCTTAAAAAAAAAATTCTATATAGGGAAAAAAAATAGATCCTTATTTGTCCAGTTAAGGGAGCATTATCGTTCCATTAGTACAGGAAAGGGAGTAGATTGATAAAACATATGAAAGAATGCCATAACGCCGATCCGAATCGCCTCTGCTTTGCAGGGTAAGAAAGAGTAAAATATCCTGTAAAAAGTGGAAACCATAATTTACTATTAATGAGAAAATACAAGCAAACCAAGAAAGCAGTAATAAAACTGGTAACTAAATGAAGCGAACCATAAATATACTAAGATTTAACATTTATTAATGAAATTAAAAGAATTTTTTAATGAGAAAATAATTTAGGTGGATCTTAAACACTAATGTCCAAGGTCCAATAGGACTGAACGATAGATTAGATGTTGTTTTTTAATGAATTCAGTTGAGTGTTTATGCATATTTCATGTTTATGTTGTTAATAGTTACATAGTTATTAACCCCTTCACCCCGAAGCCTGTTTTCACCTAACTGACACGGCCAATTTTTACAATTCTGACCACTGTCACTTTATGAGGTCATAACTCTGAAACGCTTCAACGGATCCTGGTGATTCTGAGATTGTTTTCTCGTGACATATTGTACTTTATGATAGTGGTAAAACTTCTTCGATATGACTTGCATTTATTTGTGAAAAAAACAGAAATTTGTCGAAAATTATGAAAATTTAGCAATTTTCAAATTTTTCGTTTTTATGCCCTTAAATTAGAGAGTTATATCACATAATATAGTTAATAAACAACATTTCCCACATGTCTGCTTTACATCAGCACAATTTTGGAAACATAATTTTTTTTTGTTAGGGAGTTATAAGGGTTAAAAGTTGACCAGCGATTTCTCATTTTTGCAACAAAATTTGCAAAACCATTTTTTTTACGGACCACCTCACACTTGAAGTGACTTTGAGGGGTCTATATGACAGAAAATGTCCAAAAGTGACACCATTCTAAAAACTGCACCCCTCAAGGTACTCTAAACCACATTCAAAAAGTTTATTAACCCTTCAGGTGCTTCACAGGAATTTTTGGAATGTTTAAAAAAAATTGAACATTTAACTTTTTTTTCACAAAATTTTTACTTCAGATCCAATTTGTTTTATTTTACCAAGGGTAACAGGAGAAATTGGACCAAAAAAGTTGTTGTACAATTTGTCCTGAGTACGCCGATACCCCACATGTTGGGGTAAACCATTGATTGGGCACATGGCAGAGCTCGGAAGGGAAGGAGCGCCATTTGACTTTTCAATGCAAAATTGGCTGGAATTGAGATCGGAACCCATGTCGTGTTTGGAGAGCCCCTGACGTGCCTAAACAGTGGAAACCCCCACAAGTGACACCATTTTGGAAAGTAGACCCTCTAAGGAACTAATCTAGATGTGTGGTGAGCACTTTGAACCTCCAAGTGCTTCACAGAAGTTTATAATGTGGAGCCGTAAAAAAAATTAATATTAATTTTCACAAAAAATGATCTTTTTGCCCCAAATTTTTTATTTTCCCAAGGGTAGCAGGATAAATTGGACCCCAAAAGTTGTTGTGCAATTTGTCCTGAGTAAGCTGATACTTCATATATGGGGATAAACCACTGTTTGGGCGCATGGCAGAGCTCGGAAGGGAAGGAGCGCCATTTGACTTTTCAATGCAAAATTGGCTGGAATTGAGATCGGAACCCATGTCGTGTTTGGAGAGCCCCTGACGTGCCTAAACAGTGGAAACCCCCACAAGTGACACCATTTTGGAAAGTAGACCCTCTAAGGAACTAATCTAGATGTGTGGTGAGCACTTTGAACCTCCAAGTGCTTCACAGAAGTTTATAATGTGGAGCCGTAAAAAAAATTAATATTAATTTTCACAAAAAATGATCTTTTTGCCCCAAATTTTTTATTTTCCCAAGGGTAGCAGGATAAATTGGACCCCAAAAGTTGTTGTGCAATTTGTCCTGAGTAAGCTGATACTTCATATATGGGGATAAACCACTGTTTGGGCGCATGGCAGAGCTCGGAAGGGAAGGAGCGCCATTTGACTTTTCAATGCAAAATTGGCTGGAATTGAGATCGGAACCCATGTCGTGTTTGGAGAGCCCCTGACGTGCCTAAACAGTGGAAACCCCCACAAGTGACACCATTTTGGAAAGAAGACCCCCTAAGGAACTTATTTAGATGTGTGGTGAGCACTTTTAACCCCCAGTTGTTTCACTAAAGTTTAGAATGTAGCGCTGTGAAAATCAAAAAATAATTTTTTCTTTCCACAAAATGATGTTTTAGCCCGCAATTTTTTTTCCCCCAAGGGTAACAGGAGAAATTGGACCACAAAAGTTATTGTCCAATTTGTCCTGAGTACGCTGATACCCCATACATTGGGGGGAACCACTGTTTGGGCGCACGGCAGAGCTCGGAAGGGAAGGAGCGCCGTTTGAAATGCAGACTTAGATGGATTGGTCTGCAGGTGTCATGTTGCATTTGCAGAGCCCCTGATGTACCTAAACAGTAGAAACCCCCCACAAGTGACCCCATATTGGAAACTAGACCCCCCACGGAACTTGTCTAGATGTGTTGTGAGAACTTTGAACCAACAAGTGTTTCACTACAGTTTATCACGCAGAGCCATGAAAATAAAAAATATTTTTTTTTCCACGAAAATTATATTTTAGCCCCCACATTTTTATTTTCCCAAGGGTAACAGGAGAAATTGGACAACAAAAGTTGTTGTCCAATTTGTCCTGAGTACGCTGATACTTCATATATGGGGATAAACCACTGTTTGGGCGCACGGCAGAGCTCGGAAGGGAAGGAGCGCCGTTTGAAATGCAGACTTAGATGGATTGGTCTGCAGTGTCATGTTGCATTTGCAGAGCCCCTGATGTACCTAAACAGTAGAAACCCCCCACAAGTGACCCCATATTGGAAACTAGACCCCCCACGGAACTTATCTAGATGTGTTGTGAGAACTTTGAACCCCCAAGTGCTTCACTACAGTTTATAACGCAGAGCCGCGAAAATAAAAAATATATTTTTTTCCACGAAAATTATATTTTAGCCCCCATGTTTTTATTTTCCCAAGGGTAAGGCAGGTTTCACACTTGCGTTTTTTTAAAAAACGCATGTGTGAAAAAACGCATGTAATCGCGGTAAAACGCATGCGTTTTTTTAGACGCATGCGTTTTTATAGAAAAACACAAGAAAACAAGAAAAAACCAAAAAACCCTAACCCTACCCCTAACCCTACCCCTACCCCTAACCTGAAATACGTGGCACTGAAATACGTGGCACTGAAATACGTGTATATACGTATATACGTATATAAGTGCCACGATATTTCAGTGGCCACGTATATAAGTGCCACGTATTTAAGTGCCACGTATTTAAGTGCCACGTATTTCACGTAAATGCCACGATATTTCAGTGCCACGTATTTCACTGAAATACCGTGGCACTTAAATACGTGGCACTGAAATATCGTGGCACTGAAATACGTGGCACTGAAATACGTGGCACTGAAATACGTGGCACTGAAATACGTGGCACTGAAATACGTGGCACTATGACTGTCAGAAAATGTTCATTAAACGGTTAGGGATGAGTTTAGGGGTAGGGTTAGGGTTAGGGTTTGGATCCCTTTATCACCTTGATGGTGGTGGGTGACTTTTCAGTGTGTGTTCTGTTTTTTTTCTATAAAAACGCATGCGTTTTTAACGCAAACAAACGCGTTGAGATCGGACGCCATGTCGCGTTTGGAGTGCCCCTGATGTGCCTAAACAGTGAAAACTCCCCAATTCTAACTGAAACCCTAACCCCAACCCTAACCCTAGTCCTAACCCTAGCGCTACTTTCACACTAGCGTTTTTTTGCATACGTCGCAATGCGTCGTTTTGGCGAAAAAACGCATCCTGCAAAGTCATCTGCAGGATGCGTTTTTTCCCCATAGACTAACATTAGCGACGTATTGACACACGTCGCAAGCGTCGTGCGACGGTTGCGTCGTGTTGTGGCGGACCGCCGGCAGCAAAAAACGTTACATGTAATTTTTTTTGTGCTGACGGTCCACCATTTCCGACCGCGCATGCGCGGCTGGAACTCCGCCCCCACCTCCCCGCACCTCACAATGGGGCAGCGAATGCGTGGAAAAACAGCATCCGCTGCCCCCGTTGTGCGGCGCTTGCACAGTATGCGTCGGTATGTCGGGCCGACGCAGCGCGACGGCCCCGTACCGACGCTAGTGTGAAAGTAGCCTAACGGGAAAATGGAAATAAATATATTTTTTAAAATTTTATTATTTTTCCTAACTAAGGGGGTGATGAAGGGGGATTTGATTTACTTTTATAGCGTTTTTGGGCGGATTTTTATGGTTGGCAGCCATCACACACTAAAAGACGCTTTTTATTGCAAACAATAGTTTTTGCATCACCACATTTTGAGAGCTATAATTTTTCCATATTTTGGTCCACAGAGTCATGTGAGATCTTGTTTTTTGCAGGACGAGTTGACGTTTTTGCTGGTACCATTTTTGGGTACATGACATTTTTTGATCGCTTTTTATTCTGATTTTTGGGAGGCGGAATGAACAAAAACCAGCAATTCCTGAAATTCTTTTAGGGGGTGCGTTTATACCGTTCCGCGTTTGGTAAAAAGGATAAAGCAGTTTTATTCTTCGGGTCAGTACGATTACAGCGATACCTCATTTATGTAATTTTTTTATGTTTTGGCGCTTTTACACAATAAAAACTATTTTATATAAAAAATAATTGTTTTTGCATCGCTTTATTCTGAGAGCTATAACTTTTTTATTTTTCTGCTGATGATGCTGTATGGCGGCTTTTTTTTTGCGGGACAAGATGACGTTTTCAGCGGTACCATGGTTATTTATATCCGTCTTTTTGATCGCGTGTTATTCCACTTTTTGTTTGGCGGTATGAGAATAAAGCGTTGTTTTTTGCCTCGTTTTTTTTTTTTTTTTTTACGGTGTTCACTGAAGGGGTTAACTAGTGATATAGTTTTATAGGTGGGGTTGTTACGGACGCGGCAATACTAAATATGTGTACTTTTATTGTGTGGTGTTTTTTTTATTTAGATAAAGAAATGTATTTATGGGAATATATTTATTTTTTTTTTCTTTATTTAGGAATTTTTTTTTTTTTTTTTTTTACACATGTGGAAAAATTTTTTTTTTACTTTTTTACTTTGTCCCAGGAGGGGACATCACAGATCGGTGATCAGACCGTGTGCATAGCACTCGGTCTGATCACCGATGTGCCAGGCACATTGCAGGGGCTTGCCGGCGCCTGCTATGAGGATTCTCAGCAGACGCCGGCAAGCAGGGTCATCTTATGACCCGGAAGGAGTCCCCCGGCCATCTTGGATCCGGGGACTCCTTCCAGGTCACCGGAGCAGCGCGATCTCATCGCGCTGCTCCGGTGGGAGAGCGCAGGGAGCCCCCGTCCCTGCGCGATCCCCCTCTATGCCGCTGTCACTATTGACAGCGGCATCAGAGGGGTTAAATGCCCGCGATCGGCGACAGCGCCGATCGTGGGCATTGCTGCGGGGTGTCAGCTGTCATATACAGCTGACACCCGCACCCGATCACCGCGGCGCTCAGCGTGAGACCGCGGTGATCGGGGCGCCGTACTAGTACTGCGGCTGTCAGTAACGCAGTGCCGGCAGCGCAGTACTAGTACGGCGCATGTCGGGAAGGGGTTAAGGTTGAAGGAAGACTTTAAGTCCATCTAGTTCAACCCATAGCCTAACCTAACATGCCCTAACATGTTGATCCAGGGGAAGGCAAAAAAAACCCATGTGGTAAGAGTAAGCTCCACCATGGGGAAAAAAATTCCTTCCTGACCCCACATACGGCAATCAGACTAGTTCCCTGGATCAACGCCTTATCAAGGAATCTAGTGTATATACCCTGTAACATTATACTTTTCCAGAAAGGCATCCAGTCCCCTCTTAAATTTAAGTAATGAATCACTCATTACAACATCATACGGCAGAGAGTTCCATAGTCTCACTGCTCTTACAGTAAAGAATCCGCGTCTGTTATTATGCTTAAACCCTTTTTCCTCCAGACGTAGAGGATGCCCCCTTGTCCCTGTCACCGGTCTATGATTAAAAAGATCATCAGAAAGGTCTTTGTACTGTCCCCTCATATATTTATACATTAACATAAGATCACCCCTTAGCCTTCGTTTTTCCAAACTAAATAGCCCCAAGTGTAATAACCTATCTTGGTATTGCAGACTCCCCAGTCCTCTAATAACCTTGGTCGCTCTTCTCTGCACCCGCTCTAGTTCAGCTAGGTCTTTCTTATACACCAGAGACCAGAACTGTGCACAGTATTCTAAGTGTGGTTGCACTAGTGACTTGTATAGAGGTAAAATTATGTTCTCCTCATGAGCATCTATGCCTCTTTTAATGCATCCCATTATTTTATTTGCCTTTGTAGCAGCTGCCTGACACTGGCCACTGAATATGAGTTTGTCATCCACCCATACACCCAGGTCCTTTTAATTGACAGTTTTACCCAGAGTTTTAGAATTAAGCACATAGTTATACATCTTATTACTTCTACCCAATTGCATGACCTTACACTTATCCCCATTAATCATCATCCTGCAATATAAAATTGTCCTCCTCTGTATTGATTACCCTGCAGAGTTTAGTGTCATCTGCAAATATTGAAATTCTACTCTGAATGCCCCCTACAAGGTCATTAATAAATATGTTAAAAAGAAGAGGGCCCAATACTGACCCCTGTAGTACCCCACTACTAACCGCGACCCATTAATGGTGTTAATGGTGTGTTAATTCCTGGCACAGAACAGGTGCAGAGGTGGAGGCTGCTTACCTTGTAAAAGGAAGTAGTTTCACATCATTGCACTATTGGACCCGTAGAAGCACAAGCAATAGGATGAAAAGGCTGTCGTCGATTTTTTTCTCTCCACAGCACATCCCTCGCCTACCACCTCTCTGGGCAAGTATGCTGGATTATAAGACTGTATTACTGCAGCTCATGGTGAGTGCTATTTCTCTTTGTTCTCTACACACGTTTATTGTTTAGATATTGTTTTGTAAACTTTTGACGCCTAATTTTTTTTGGTGAGGACACAGGAGAAGCTTTCTTCTTATTACTCTTCCATGAAGGCCATATTTGTGCAGGTGTCATTGAACAATAGAACAATGTACCACAACTCCAGCATCTGCTTAATCTTTCTGAAGATTTTACACTGCCTTTGAGAAAGCACGAGCGAAACGCGTGTTGGGGTGTTTGCGGTGGTGTCTGTGACTTCGCACATCATAGCATGGTTAAGCACTGATGCTGCAACAACTTCAACTGTATGACCCATTGGACTATTGTTCAGGCACACATGAAATGTCCATTGCCAATTGCACTGCTTATGGTGATCTGCATTTGGTCTGATGTGGCACTATTGCCTTATACTTTATTTTTGACTCGTCACCACCCCATTTCTCCATACTTGATATATCCTCCTTGTTACAAACCTCATTAATATGTCTTCTTTTGTATGATATCTGGTTTTAAAATTTATGTTCAATAAACTTTATTGATTTTATGTTTTCGTGTGAGTGGCTCATGGATACTTTGTATCCATCTATAGGCAGTATAAATCTTTCTTTTGCAGCCAAACTGATTTACCTCTCCAGCAATCTTTAGAGCAGCTTTCACTTAAATTTTGCTTGGTCTCCCAGACCTTATCTTGACCTCCACTTTGCTATCTTCGTATAGCCTTCTCCTGCTTTGGCCTCCACCACTTTCATTATCAAAGTCTTAGGCAATTGCTTCGAAAAACTCATGGAGGCGGTTTTTGGCACAAGGTTAGAGGAAGCTGGGTTTTTATAAAGCTGGGAAATTTGTATCACCTGGAATTTCCTAACAATGATAGTGAACAAGCCAACAAGCTAATTAAGATACGAAACCTTGGTCAAAGTTATCTGAGCACACAAATCTCCAGGGGGTCCTCAAACTTTGACATTGGCCCATTTCTATTTTTTTTACTATTTAAAATTTAAAAATGACAATATATTTTATTTTTTTGCCTAAAATACAAAGGAAATGTGTCATCTTTAACTTTAGGCCTTTTAGTGATCATTTCATCTTCAACTTGCTTAATTGTTCACAATAACAGTAATTTTAACCGAGGTGCCCAAACTTTTACATGGCTATGTATTTGCAATATAATTGTTTATTTTTAAAAAATCCTATTATGTTCACACTGATACAAGATCCATGCTTCACTACATTTTATAACCATTGAGTTCATGCCAGTACTGCTGACATTGATGTCTGATGTATCAATCCAAGACAATGCTCTCGTCTCAGCACAGCACCATGCACTTGTCTTTGAAGCAATGTGTTGACAGTTAATACTTGAACGCTGACATCAGACACTCAAGAGAGTCATCCAGTAAGGCTGTCATGCTCTAGGCAGATTAATAAAAAATGCTCAAGGCCACAAACCCTAACTGCCTGGGGACATCATTTAGCACCTGCTCATAGCTCAATGAGCATGAGCTCAACCTTCCAAACTCTGAATCATTGCTGTTAGAAGTCATGTCACAAAACATCACAAAATAACGAGTCTCCCAAAACACTTAGCAGCTAAAACAACCAAGTGCTAAGAATAAACGATTTTGAGACTCAAACCAAAGCCAAGACTCACAAAAAAACAAATCTAGTTCAAAATCCCAACCCAATTCTAGTTTATTTACAATAGTAAAAATAGACTTTTAGATTTATAAAAATGTAAATCTTTATAATGGAAAATATAAAATAAATATACTACATGGTTTAATTGCTCTTGCTTTTCATGCACTCAAAGTCAAATCGACTTCCTTCTGATAACTCCTTTAGACGGAGCAAGAGGCGCTCTGCAAATCTGGCTGATAATAAGCATAATATTATAGTATTAAACCATTGCTTTAAAGAGGATCTCTCAGCAGGGTTTTTCTATGCAACCAGAGAACACCATGATGTAGGGGCAGAGATCCTGATACCAGGGCTGTGTCACTTACTGGGCTGTGTTTTGCTGTTTCAATACAATCAGCGCTATATCAGCA
This sequence comes from Ranitomeya variabilis, assembly GCF_051348905.1. Lineage (NCBI taxonomy): Eukaryota > Metazoa > Chordata > Amphibia > Anura > Dendrobatidae > Ranitomeya > Ranitomeya variabilis. Next base: position 814,659,465 of record NC_135232.1, on the reverse strand, counting down.
GGAGATTATCACTACAGGATAACTGTTCTCATGCCTGCTAGTCTAGCCCTGCCCCCACCACTGATTGGCTGCTCTCTGTCACTACATTGTACAATGAAAGCTGCCAATCAGTGGTGTGGGTGGGGTTATGCACAGCTCAACAACTGAGCTCTGCTAGATCTGCAGAAGAGAAAATGATGAGTCTATCACAACTGCTGCACCCAGTAAAGTGATCAGGATCACAAGGTTAATCTTTGCTTCCACCTTGCAAGCATAAACAATACAATATGCTAGGCCTATTAAGTTGTGACATCACAATGTGTGCCAAGACTTTGTGACTCACACTCTCGGATGGTACTTACAGATGTGACTAGGACCTGCATCCCAGATCTAGTCCTAACCTAGAGTGAAGATGCCTGAGGTTTCAGTTTGTGACAGTGGTAAAAAGAGCCAAGGGCTGTACGGGAGGAGAGTGAGCACTTGAGGTGATTGGTGCGGCATTAATTTTTTTTGTTTTCAACCAAAGATGAGCGAACTGGAACTGTAAAGTTCGGGGTTCATACCAGACGCCTAGTGTCCGTTGATGAACGCCAAACATTGACTTCTCCCAGAAGTCCATTTTAATGTTTGGAGTTGAGAGAGAAGAGAGTCTCTGTGTGGATACTCTGCTTTCTTTCACAGCCCCCTAGCCCTTACCAAGACCATTTTACAGCCCTAAGGTTTGGGTCCCCATTGTCTTCTATGGGGGTTGGGTTCAAGTTCAGGTAGAGTTCTGGTACACAAACCAAACTTTCTACTTAAGTTAGGTTGATCCTGACGAATTCAAATACCCAGGAGTCCGCTCATCCCTATTTTTAACCTTTCGCTGGACCTCTGTAGTTGAACCAGTTCAGTGGGCCTCCATTTTTATGAATTCACTAGGAGTAATTTCAATAAAATATACATTCTGTAAAATACAGATTTTTGTAAAATTTGAGTATAATTCAATTCCACTCAAATCAAGTTGTGCAACTGTGGTGGGGAGCATTTTTTCTTTTCTCTTTTCTAAAATTTGCTAAAAAAATATATAGTTGTACAACTACTCCCCATTTTTATTATTGTTATTACTATTACGAAAAATAAATACCATCCAGTTGACTTACAATGGTATAAAAATTTCTGTCAAATTAGAACTTCCATTACATAAGCGATTAACATAGAGTTGGCAAATCTGAACTTATTCAGGGAAGTAGGCAGGGTGAAATTAGTATACGAGCTCCTATTATTCTCTACCATGGTGATGATCTATAGAAAGGATACAATTTCACGTCTGACAGATACATCAATGTTGTACATTTCACTTTTGAAAAGCAGCTTTATTCTTGGATATCAAAGAACTCCACTCTCCATGTTCTGCGTTCTGCTGTTTTTGCTACCACACTGTCAATCATTGAAGTCCCACTTTTCGCATTTTTCTCTGCTTTTTCCTGTGACAGGCTTTATGGAGCCTTTTCATCCATCATAGGGATATACACACGAAGATAGTCAAATTCTTACTAGAGCTACTTCATCTTTACAATACTTATTCACAAAATATTTTACCTATACAAAAGCTGCATAAGCCACCGAAACTCCCAGTTACATGAGCTGAATGTCTCCATTTGAGCCCATTGAGCAAACATGTTCTAAAACAATGTCCATTTAGCATACATAAGTGAGATACAGTATGTGTAATCATATTTTTCAATTTTAACTAATTAACTTATTGTATTTGAATGGTGTCATTGACTATACTATTCATTGCACAGACATGCTGCAAAAAGAAGTATAACAGCTTGGCGGCTCAGTGGATAGCACTGCAGATTTGCAGCGCTGGAGTCTTGGGTTCAAGTCCCACCAAGGACAACATTTGCAAGGAGTTAGTATGTTCTTACCGTGTTTGCGTGGGTTTCCTCCAGGTACTCAGGTTTCCTCCCACATTCCAAAGACATACTGATAGGGAATTTAAGTTATGAGCCCATCGGGGACAGTGATGATAATGTGTTCAAACTGTAAAGCGCTGCGGAATATGTTAGCGCTATATAAAAATAAAGATTATTATTAACAAGTGAAATACATTTTTCAGATTAATTTTTGGAAGCCTACGGAAGACATCCGCCACTAGGGAGAGAATTTATCATTCCTTCTATGTCAGGAAACGAGTCTAAAATATGCAATTTGCTGCAAGTGGTATCTTGCGACTTTTTGCACTTTTGCGCAATTTTTTTTACTTAGTAAAAGTAAGTATAAGCTATCGCTGAGCAACAAAATCACCACAGTATATGCAACAAAACTGGCAGCTCATGGCTGGTATAGATTTCATTTTCTGGTGCACACATGGCAAAAAAAAAAGGTGCCAAATGTATTAAGAGGTCTGCCCCACCATACTGCAGCGGATCACAGCTGGAGTACTAAAAGCAAGTATACATGAAATACTGCTGACGTACTGCAAACCCAGTGTGAACTCCGCTTAAATGAAGGGTACTTTGAGTAGTTCATGAGAGGTAGCACTTATAGGAGGTTGATCTGTACCGTAGAAACATATGCCTTTTGTTTGCCATCCTGCTGAAGCAATAAAGTGTATTAACCCTTTAACGACCAGCAGTATCTTTTAATTTTTAATTTTTGCTCCCCTTCTTCCCAGAGCCATAACTTTTTTATTTTTTGGTCAATATGGCCATGTGAGGGCTTGCTTGTTTCATGCAGAACAAGTTGTACTTTTGAACTATACCATTGGGTTAACCATGTCATGTACTCAAAAACGAGAAATTGGTAGAGCATTGAACAGCAAGGTGGATTGTTGCTGAGGGGAAAAAAAAATCTTTAAATCTTCAGCTTAGCGAGTGTGAACGAGCTGAGTGTGACCTCAGCGTAAGTGTGAACGGCGGTAAGTGTGACTTGTCATTCAGTGACTTTGGATTCAGGGAGTTTCCAAGGGAGGAATTGCTGAATTGCTGTCTGTATTTTATTAATACTTTGTATTTATTTTTATTTAATGTTTCTGTCTGGTGCAATCCCCATTAGGAAATGTGCTCCACTATTGTTAATGCCATCCAGTGCACATCTTGCCACATGTATGCAATCCTTGATCAGCCGGTCGAGGGTGCATACTGCTGTGCGAGATGTGAGCACGTTGAGCATTTGGAAGCCCAGATTCTGGATCTAAATGTGCAGCTGGCAACACTGAGATCCATAGATAATATGGAGAGGAGTCTTCTGCTCACTGAGCAGACGCTCATTGGGATAGATGAGAGGGGGATGGTAGGATGGAGCTGCAGGACAGTGAAGTAGCTAGCTGGGTGACATTCAGAAAGCGGGGTAGAGGGAAGAGTGCCAGGGAGGCTAGTCCTGATCTGGCACACCCCAATAAGTTTGCTAAGTTGGCAGATGAGGGGGGTGCCAGAACAGGGGTAGCACTGCTGCAGCAAGGCATGTCCTCTGAAAGCCGGAGGAGTGACTGCTACAGTAAGGAGGGAAATAGGAGAGCAGTACAGGCCAGACAGGTGCTGGTAGTGGGGGACTCAATTATTAGGGGAACAGATAGGGCAATCTGTCACAAAGACAGGGATCGTCGGACGGTGTGCTGCCTACCTGGCGCTCGAGTCCGACACATCGCTGATCGGGTGGACAGATTACTGGGAGGAGCTGGTGAGGACCCAGCAGTCATGGTGCACATTGGCACAAATGACAAAGTTAGAGGTAGGTGGAAGGTCCTTAAAGATGATTTCAGGGAATTAGGCTGCTAGCTGAAAGCAAGGACCTCAAACGTGGTATTTTCCGAAATACTGCCTGTACCACGTGCCACGCCAGAGAGGCAACGGGAGATTAGGGAGGTTAATAAGTGGCTCAAGAATTGGTGTAGGAAGGAGGGGTTTGGGTTCCTGCAGAACTGGGCCGACTTCTCAGTGGGCTACAGGCTCTACGCAAGGGACGGGCTGCACCTCAATGGGGAAGGTGCAGCTGTGCTGGGGGAGAAAATGGCTAGAAGGTTGGAGGAGTGTTTAAACTAGGGATTGGGGGGAGGGTATTCAATTTATAGGAGGGGAAGATAGGGCATATAGAGACCTGGGCACAAATAAGGAAGTTGAGGGTGGCGTTGGCATGGGGGGTGGGGTTAGAACAGTTAATAATTTAAGAAAGAATAGAGGTACAGAGAGGAACATCAAGTGCATTTATACTAATGCCAGAAGCCTGGCCAACAAAATGGACGAATTAGAATTAATGTTGTTGGAGCATAATTATGACATGGTGGGGATATCTGAAACATGGCTGGATGAGAGCCATGACTGGGCTGTTAACTTGCAGGGCTATAGCCTTTTCAGAAATGACCGTACAGATAAGCGAGGGGGAGGGGTGTGTCTGTATGTAAAATCGTCCTTAAAACCCATCCGGCGTGATAATATAGGTGAATTTAATGAAAATGTAGAAACCCTGTGGGTAGAGATAAGGGGAGGGGGAAAAAAATAATAAATTACTGATAGGGGTTTGTTATAAATCTCCAAAAATAATGGAAGCAATGGAGAATATCCTCGTAAAGCAAATAGATGAAGCTGCGACTCAAGGAGAAGTCATTATTATGGGGGACTTCAACTACCCTGAAATAGATTGGGGAACAGAAACCTGCAGTTCCAGCAAAGGTAATCGGTTTTTGACAACTATGAGAGACAATTACATTTCACAACTGGTTCAGGACCCAACAAGAAGGGGGGCACTGCTAGACCTAATATTAACTAACAGGCCAGACCGCATATCAAATATAAGGGTTGGGGGTCACTTGGGGAATAGTGATCACAAAATAATAAGTTTTCATGTATCCTTTAATAAGATGGGTAGTAGAGGGGTGACAAGGACACTAAACTTCAGGAGGGCAAATTTCCAGCGAATGAGAGAGGATCTTGGTGCAATTAACTGGGATGTTATCCTGAGACATAAAAATACACAAAAAAAATGGGAGACGTTTATTAGCATCCTGGATAGGACCTGTGCACAGTATATACCGTATGGGAATAAACATACTAGAAATAGGAGGAAACCAATATGGCTAAATAGAGCTGTAAGGGGCGCAATAAGTAACAAAAAGAAAGCATTTAGAGAATTAAAGGAAGTAGGTAGTGAGGAGGCATTAAATAAATACAGAAAATTAAATAGATTCTGTTAAAAGCAAATCAAGGCAGCAAAAATTGAGACAGAGAGTCTCATTGCCAGAGAGAGTAAAAATAATCCCAAAATATTCTTTAACTACATAAATAGTAAGAAACTAAAAAATAAAAGTGTTGGCCCCCTTAAAAATAGTCTGGGGGAAATGGTGGATGAGGATGAGGAAAAAGCCAATATGCTAAATGACTTTTTTTCATCAGTATTTACACAAGAAAATCCCATGGCAGACAATATGATCAGTGATAACAAAAATTCCCCATTAAGTGTCACCTGCTTAACCCAGCAGGAAGTACGGTGGCGTCTAAAAATCACTAAAATTGACAAATCTCCGGACCCGGATGGGATACACCCCCGAGTACTGCAGGAATTAAGTACAGTCATTGATAGACCATTATTTTTAATCTTTAAAGACTCCATAATAACAGGGTCTGTACCACAGGACTGGCGTATAGCAAATGTGGTGCCAATATTCAAAAAGGGGACAAAAACTGAACTCGGAAATTATAGGCCAGTAAGCTTAACCTCTACTGTGGGTAAAATCCTGGAGGGCATTCTAAGGGATGCTATACTGGAGTATCTGAAGAGGAATAACCTCATGACCCAGTATCGGCACGGGTTTACTAGGGACCGATCATGTCAGACTAATTTGATCAGCTTCTATGAAGAGGTAAGTTCCGGACTGGACCAAGGGAGCCCAGTAGATGTAGTGTATATGGACTTTTCAAAAGCTTTTGATACGGTGCACCACAAAAGGTTGATACATAAAATGAGAATAATGGGGATAGGGGAAAATATGTGTAAGTGGGTTGAGAGCTGGCTCAGGGATAGGAAACAAAGGGTGATTATTAATGGAGCACACTCGGACTGGGTCACGGTTAGCAGTGGGGTACCACATGGGGTCAGTATTGGGCCCTCTTCTTTTTAACATATTTATTAATGACCTTGTAGGGGGCATTCAGAGTAGAATTTCAATATTTGCAGATGACACTAAACTCTGCAGGGTAATCAATACAGGGGAGGACAATTTTATATTACAGGATGATTTATGTAAACTAGAAGCTTGGGCTGATAAATGGCAAATGAGCTTTAATGGGGATAAATGTAAGGTCATGCACTTGGGCAGAAGTAATAAGATGTATAACTATGTGCTTAATTCTAAAACTCTGGGCAAAACCGTCAATGAAAAAGACCTGGGTGTATGGGTGGATGACAAACTCACATTTAGTGGCCAGTGTCAGGCAGCTGCTACAAAGGCAAATAAAATAATGGGATGCATTAAAAGAGGCATAGATGCTCATGAGGAGAACATAATTTTACCTCTATACAAGTCACTAGTTCGACCATACTTAGAATACTGTGCACAGTTCTGGTCTCCGGTGTATAAGAAAGACATAGCTGAACTAGAGCGGGTGCAGAGAAGAGTGACCAAGGTTATTAGAGGACTGGGGGGTCTGCAATACCAAGATAGGTTATTACACTTGGGGCTGTTTATTTTGGAAAAACGAAGGCTAAGGGGTGATCTTATTTTAATGTATAAATATATGAGGGGACAGTACAAAGACCTTTCTGATGATCTTTTTAATCATAGACCTGAGACGGGGACAAGGGGGCATCCTCTAAGTCTGGACAAAAGAAGGTTTAACCATAATAACAGACGCGGATTCTTTACTGTAAGAGCAGTGAGGCTATGGAACTCTCTGCCGTATGATGCTGTAATGAGTGATTCATTACTTAAATTTAAGAGGGGACTGGATGCCTTTCTTGAAAAGTATAATGTAATATAAGTATAATAAGGTTATTAGAGGACTGGGGGGTCTGCCATACCAAGATAGGTTATTACACTTGGGGCTATTTAGTTTGGAAAAACGAAGACTAAGGGGTGATCTTATGTTAATGTATAAATATATGAGGGGACAGTACAAAGACCTTTCTGATGATCTTTTTAATCATAGACCTGAGACAGGGACAAGGGGGCATCCTCTACGTCTGGAGGAAAGAAGGTTTAAGCATAATAACAGACGCAGATTCTTTACTGTAAGAGCAGTGAGACTATGGAACTCTCTGCCGTATGATGTTGTAATGAGTGATTCATTAATTAAATTTAAGAGGGGACTGGATACCTTTCTGGAAAAGTATAATGTTACAGGGTATATACACTAGATTCCTTGATAAGGCGTTGATCCAGGGAACTAGACTGATTGCCGTATGTGGAGTCGGGAAGGAATTTTTTTCCCCATGGTGGAGCTTACTCTTACCACATGGGGTTTTTTTGCCTTCCCCTGGATCAACATGTTAGGGCATGTTAGGTTAGGCTATGGGTTGAACTAGATGGACTTACAGTCTTCCTTCAACCTTAATAACTATGTAACTATGTAACTATGTAATGTTACAGGGTATATACACTAGATTCCTTGATAGGGCGTTGATCCAGGGAACTAGTCTGATTGCTGTATGTGGAGTCGGGAAGGAATTTTTTTCCCCAATGTGGAGCTTACTCTTTGCGACATGGGGTGTTTTTGCCTTCCTCTGGATCAACATGTTAGGGCATGTTAGGTTAGGCTATGGGTTGAACAAGATGGACTTAAAGTCTTCCTTCAACCTTAATAACTATGTAACTATAATTACAAGTGCCTTGAAATTGCAAAAAAGTGCAATCCAACAGTTATTTTTTTGCTTTTTTTTACCATGTTCACTAAATGCTAAAACTGACCCGCCATTATGATTCTCCAGGTCATTACAACTTCATAGACACCAAACATGTCTAGGTTCTTTTTTATTTACGTAGTGAAAAACAATCCAAAGTTTGTTTTAAAAAAATGGCGTCATTTTTCGAGACCTGTAGCGTCTCTATTTTTCGTGATCTCGGGTTGGGTGAGGGCTTATTTTCTGCGTGCCAAGCTGTCGTTTCCATGATACCATTTTGGTGCAGATACGATCTTTTGATCGCCTGTTATTGCATTTTAATGCAATGTTGCAGCGACCAAAAAATGTACATCTGGCTTGTTTACTTTTTTGATAGATCGGGCGATTCTGAAGGCAGTGAAACCAAATTTGTGTATGTTTGGGTTTTTTTAGTGTTTTATTTTGAATGTTGCGAAGAGGGGTTATTTGAACTTTTATATATTTTTTATTTTTTTTATATTTTTAAAAACTTTTTTTTTTTACTTTTTGGAATACTTCAATGGTCTCCATGAGAGACTAGAAGCTGCCATAATCCGATAGGCTCCGCCACATACAGGCGATGATCAGATCATCTGTATGTAGCAGAAATGCTCACTTGCTATGAGCAGAAGCTACAGCAGTGGAGATAGAAGCAAATTGTCGATGTTTCACTCACCTCTCCAGCAGCATTGTCCTCAAACAAATCATCAGCATACCCCACAACTTCTAGCCCCACCCTCAAATGAGTCGTTATCAGGGTGCGGTGATAGAACCAGTGAGTGACAACAGCGCCACCCCAAGATAACAATTCATTTGAGGGTGATGCTAGAAGCTGTGGGGCGGCGCTGCTTATATTTCTGCCCATTAGGGATAACCTAGAAAGTGAGACGTGCAGGGTATTGTATAACATAGATAATTACAAAAGTGGTTCCGGTGCAAAGATAAATAGTTTGAAAGGGCAGTTTAGCTGCTGGACCACCCCTTTAACCTTTCCTACAGCTGAGCGCAATTGCTTAACCAAAATTAGGTATTCCTACTGAAAATGGACATTACATGAGCTACCTTGAGCTGGAAACTACATTTAAGAGATTCCCTAGACAGGTGTCACTGTCCACAGGCTGGGACTTGGTCCTTTTGTCTACCCTTATTCACACACTGAGGTCGATTCTGACACATGGTAAGGTTTTTAATGTTAGACAGTGTAGGACCGTCCCAATCAGGGTCACCTTGTCGACGGTGGGATGGCTTTTATGCTATTTTTTATCAAAAACAGTATTACTAAGAACCCTGTGTTATTTAGATGCACTTTTGCTTTTTACTTATTTAGTTACAGCAGGGTTTATGCTTATTTTGCTTTTTGTAGGTTTTTTATGCTTTATGGTCAATATGACAATGCGTTTATGTGCTGCATGAATACCAACTTAATCCAAGCTCAATTTTTGTGTTTTTGCTATTTTTGCATTTTGTGCAAGCTGGGGCATGGCCTCCCTCCCTTTAGCTGGAAACTACATTTAAGAGCTTCCCTAGACTGGTGTCCACATATTGGGACCCTGGTCCTTTTGTCTGCCCTTATTCCCACACTGAGATCAATTCTGACACATGGTAAGGTTTTTAACATTAGACAGTGTAGGACTGTCCTGATCAGAGATACCTTGTGTTATTTAGATGCACTTTTGCTTTTTACTTATTTAGTTACAGCAGAGTTTATGCTTATTTTGCTTCTTGTAGGTTTTTTATTACATGTGATTGGTAGCATGGGCACAGAAACTGTGTTTGTGTTATCAACAAATGGTGGATGTAAATTACAGTATATCTGACATCCAGCTGTAATGGCTAGAATCCACCTTGGATGCCATGTTTAATAGAGGCCTAAGCATCTACAGTGGGGAAAATAAGTATTTGATACACTGGAGATTTTGCAAGTTTTCCCACCTACAAAGATATATATATATATATATATATATATATATATATATATATATATATATATATATACACACACACACACAGGGTGGGCCATGTTGCTGCAGCATCTCAACGAGGGTGACCCAGATCGGATCGCTGAATTTGCAGAACGGGCAAAAACAAAAGTTGGAACAGGACCCTCAGTTTACACAAAACATTATGTTCAGTGATGAGGCAAACTATTCCTTAGTGGGCCATTTATATGGATGCACTTAAATAACATGGGAATTGTGACAGTTTTCTTGCGTAAGGTGTCTTGCATTGAACTCTGCTGCAATGACCCAGGTACTGCGTTCACCAGACATCAACATAATTTCTATCCGCTCCTCATGTGTTAACTTGTAAATAACTCATAAAAGAATAAAGTTACGTTAAAACCAAGCACACCATTGTTTTTCTTGTGACACATCAATAAGATTGATGTGTCACATGACCCTCTTTCCACTGGAAAAAATAAATTTGGATCCAAAATGGATGACTTCAAAATGGCCGCCATGGTCACCACCCATCTTGAAAAGTTTTCTCCCTGCCATATACTAATGTGCCACAAACAGGAAGTTGATATCACCAACCATTCCCATTTTATTTAGGTGTATACTTAGCTTGATAATACATTCCTGGAATATAAGTGCTATTATCTAGCGCTTGGAAAGAACACATCAGCTAGTGTATTTAAAAAGCAGAGTAGAAAGATAAATTATACAGTATTACAGGGTTCTTCTTTGTGATTGATAAGCTATTGTTTTTTCAGGCACTACTGCAGATAAAGTGGTGATTTCTACATGGGAGTAGTCATTGAAAGTGGAATTTAGAATTGCAAAAATATATATAACAATATCACTGGCGCTCAGCACTGATGCCCACCAGATGAATGAGAATGACCGATAGAATCACCCAGCTGCTGATATCCTCAGAAAATGTGCCACTTCTGAAAAGACCATTATAATTGAGCGTACCACTACTTATAGTGGGGGCGTTCTTAGGCCATGTTCACACTTTGCGGGTTTTACCGCGGATCCGCGGCGATTTTGATGCTGCGGGTCCGCAGCAGTTTCCATAGCGTTTACATTAACATGTAAACCCTATGGAACCCGCTAACCGCAGTGCACATACTGTGGGAAAAACCGCGCAGAAACGCAGCGGTTTACAACCCGCAGCATGTCACTTCTTTGTGCAGAATCGCTGCGATTCTGCACCCATAGAAATGCATTGATCCGCTTACTTCCCGCATGGGGCTGTGCCCACGATGCGGGAAGTAAGCGGATAATGTGCGGTTGCTACCCGGGGTGGAGGAGAGGAGACTCTCCTCCAGGCCCTGGGAAGCATAAATAGTAGTGTTGAGCGATACCGTCCGATACTTGAAAGTATCGGTATCGGAAAGTATCGGCCGATACCGGCAAAGTATCGGATCTAATCCGATACCGATACCCGATACCAATACAAGTCAATGGGACACCAAGTATCGGACGGTATCCTGTATGGTTCCCAGGGTCTGAAGGAGAGGAAACTCTCCTTCAGGCCCTGGGATCCATATCAATGTGTAAAAGAAAGAATTAAAATAAAAAATAGGGATATACTCACCCTCTGACGCGCCCTGGACTTTACCGCCGTAACCGGGAGCCGTTGTACCTAAGAATGCGCGCTTTAAGGGCCTTAGATGACGTCACGGCGCTCTGATTGGTCCGTAGCAGTCGCGTGACCGCTACGCGACCAATCACAAAGCCGTGACATCACCTAAGGTCTTTCAAGCGCTTGAAATACCTTAGAAGACGTCCGCAGCTTCTGATTGGTCGCGTAGCGGTCGCGTGACCGCTACGCGACCAATCACAAAGCCGTGACGTCACCTAAGGTCTTTCAAGCGCTTGAAAGACCTTAGGTGACGTCACGGCTTTGTGATTGGTCGCGTAGCGGTCACGCGACCGCTACGGACCAATCAGAGCGTCGTGACGTCATCTAAGGCCCTTCAAGCGCGCATTCTTAGGTACAGCGGCTCCCGGTTACGGCGGTAAAGTCCAGGGGCCGCCAGAGAGGTGAGTATATCCCTATTTTTTATTTTAATTCTTTCTTTTACACATTGATATTAATCCCGATACCGATTCCCGATACCACAAAAGTATCGGATCTCGGTATCGGAATTCCGATACCGCAAGTATCGGCCGATACCCGATACTTGCGGTATCGGAATGCTCAACACTAATAAATAGTGTAAAAAAAAAGACTTAAAATAAAAAATAATGCTATACTCACCTCTCAGCGCTGCACGCGGCCGTCCGGTCTCAGTTGCTGTGCGAGCAGGGCCTGAGATGACGTCGCGGTCACATGACCGTGATGACGCCGCAGTCACATGACCGTGACGTCACGAAGGTCCTTCTCGGCACAGCATCTTTGGAACCGGAGCGCCGCGTGCAGCACCAAGGAGATCCGGACATCAGAGGGTGAGTATAACCAGTTTTTATTATTTTTAACATTACTATTGATGCTGCATATTGCTGCATATGCAGCATCAATAGTATAGGAGTAATCCCACAGCGGAAATCACAAAACAAACCGCGATAAATCTGCAGGGATAACCGCAGCGGTTTTGCCCTGCAGATTTATCAATTCTGCTGCGGGAGAACCCGCAGAGGAACGCCGCAAAGTGTGCACATAGCCTTATTCTACTATCACATCCCTGCAGCTAGGGATAGGTCCTCTAATCACCTGAGCGTGGTATCAGTTACTAACATATTGATTGGAATTTAGAATTGAATTTGGTGAACCCACTTGAGATGTCAGTTTTGCTGAGCTATTTAAACTACCCTTTATTGATTAGATTATTGCAAAACATATATAAATCTAATTTTCAATAGAGTAGAATCATTTTGATTGCAACTGCATGCATTTAAAAACTAAATCATTTCCCATTGTCTGGTATGTTTTACATCCTCATGGCATAACAGGGAAATTGCATTCTTAGACCTTTCATGGGATGGTAAAGCATAGTGAACAAAGTAGAGAATGCTTTATTCTGCAGAGAATGGTCATCTATGCACAATCCTGCCTGCAGCCGATGCATATAGTAAGCAGGAATGCTAAGGCATATGAACAGTTTATATCTTATCCAAAAATGTTTATTTCAATAGTTGCACGTTATATACCAGACCTTCATCTACAGAAATACATATATATATGTGACAAGGTGTGGACTCAGCATTGCAATACAGTGTCCATAGTAAAATCTTTAATATATAATATAAAGTATGTAGGATACATAATATTTAAATTAAATAGGGCTACAAAAATCTTATATAAACCCACATTCTCCAATAGAGCAAAATAGTGAGCAACAAGTGCATAGTATAGTAGTAGCATATCATAATCGTTTGCAAGAAAGAAAAGACACAAATCATTGGAAACAAGTCTATATGATCACAGATGTTTAGGCACTGTTTCAGAATCGTGGGTCTGGAATAAATCTGTCTGACACATCTGTCTCAGCAAATGGTAAATCAAAGTTATGACTTAAACTCGCTTTGCTATATACTGCTGTGGCCAAAAGTTTTGAGACTGAAACAAATTTTGGATTTCTCAAAGTTTACTGCATCAGTATTTTTAGATATTTTAGTCAGATGTTACTATTGTTGCTGAAGTACAATTATAAGCATTTCATAAGTTTTACCCTTTTTATTGACAAGTAGATGATATTCATGCAGAGATTCAAGGTTCACAGAATTGTCACTTATTTTTCAAGTGTTAGTATTTTGCCCTACAAAGATGGATATTACTTTCTGGTCCAAATCCTGACTGATGGCAAAACATTCCTGTTAGTGCTTGGAGTTCATCACAATTTCTGTGCTTCTGTTTGTCCACCTATTTTTTGAGAATTGTCCACAAGTTCTCAATGGGATAGAGATATGGTGAGTTTCCTCACCATGGACTCAAAATGTCAATGCTTTTTTCACTGAGCCAATGAGTTATCACTTTTGCCTTGTGACATGGTGCTCCATAATGCTGGAAAAAGTAATGTTCATCACCAAATTACTCCTGGATTGTTGAGAGAAGTTGGTCTTGAATGATGTTTAGATACCATTCTTTACTCATGGCAGTATTCTTACGCAAAATTTTGAGTGATCACTGCCTTGGATGAAAAGCAACCCCTCGCATGAATGGCCTTAGCATGCTTTACTGTTGAAATGCACAGGACTCCTGGTAGCACTCACAATTTCTTCTCTAGACAATCATTCATACAAATGAACAAAACAGTCTGACTGAGGATTCATCAGGAAAATGTTTTACCCAGTCCTTATACTGTACATGCAAAATGTCAAGAGAGGAAGGCTCGTTAAAGGGTCAACATTGACTTTTAGGACTGATACCTCCAATAGGTGGCACTAGAGTTCTAGTCCTCTAACTCTTTGAAAACACAATTTGCATATTTATTTCCCCAGTGGATCTTTGCAAGGCTTAAAAGTCTGCTCACCTTGGCATGCCAAGCTTGACATGTCACTCTCTGCAAGGAGAAACGTTAACTAATGGAACCCCGTCCTTAGCAATAAATTGATGTTTTTCCTGGAGAGAGGTGGCTGCTTTACTGCCCTTTTTGACATCAGGCCAGTCTCCAAAGGCCTTCACCTTGTTATACATTGATTACCTGCCTGCTGTTACTATTCCTGAGCAAGCTCTGCACTGGTGTTAAACTGATCCTATAGCTGAATCCTCTTTAGGAGCTGGTCCTGTCAGTTACTGAACTTTCTTGAGTGCCCTGAAACCTTCTTCACAGCAAATTAACCTCTCTCTCTTTTAAGTCCTTCATGATCTAAAAAAGATTGATTTATTGATTGATTTAGAAGCAATTTTACAAGCAGCAATGTCCTTGCCTGTAAAGCCCAGTTGAAGCAAAGCAATGATGTCTTACACATGTTTCCATGAAGGTAATGCCTGCAGCAGCACCAAAATTGTTATATCTGGCTGTCCATTTAAAAAAAAAACCATTATAACTGTTTTTAAGACACAAAATTGTATCTTAAGTAACCAGATGACTATTTTTAGCAAGCCAAAATGAATAAACTGTTAGCTTTTGAATTTAAGCATTTATTTCTGGTTGGTCAAGAAAACAGACTTTTCCCAGTGTAAGCCTGTAATATTGACTTGTAAGTTGACATTTGATAAAACATATTGTGCTCTTATCCTTGACCAGACGGTGGCCCGATTCTAATGCATCGGCTATTCTAGAATATGTATGTATGTATGTATATAGCAGCCATATAGTATATAGCACAGTCCACGTAGTATATAGGAGCCATGTAGTATATAGCAGACAAATACTAAGTGGCCTGTGCTATAAACTATGTGGCTGCTATATACATAAATACATACATATTGTAGAATACCCGCTGCGTTAATACAGGCCACGCAGTATATAACAGTGGCCACGCAGTATATAACACAGCCCACATACTATATAACACAGCCCACGCAGTATATAACACAGGCGACATAGTATATAACACTGGCCACGTAATATATAGCACAGCCCCTGAAGAAGCCAGTGTGACTGGCGACACGCGTTGGGCGTTTAGTGCCCGATTCCACCCTTCCTTTCTTTACCCTTCATTGCATCCATGCTTCCCACAGAGACCCTGTTTGGGAAGCCTTGTCCTTAGGCTCAGGTTGTACAGGTTGCTATATTGTTTGGCACCTTAAACCTAAAGGGATTTCTGAATGGGAAATATTGCACTTGTAATGGAGCGCCCCCAGACGCAGGGCCGCGGGGTTCTCGGTCCTGGGGTTGTCACGGTGGCTAGACCCGGTCCGTGACCCTGCTAAGGGGCGACAATTAAAGGTGATAACGGTGCGTGGTGCAAGGCACGATGAATAACAAGGACACAGGGTTGCAGTCTCTTTACCTCTTTACTGAAAGCTTCGGGATCCGCAATCCAGAGCACTGCTAACAGGGCTGGCTGAGACCGGCCGGTCTGAAGGCACATCCAGAGTTCCCTGTGCAGGTGGAAATCAGTGCCTACTTACTAGCGCCTGTGGTTTGTAGTACTTCCCTGCTGAGCACCACGGGATAGTCCTCACAACTGTTGTGTCTGTTTCTGATGTTCTTTCTCTTTCCGTCCCCCAGATGAAATGGCTAGGACGCACCCGTATAACAGGGTAGGCCTGGAGTTATTTTATAGGGACCCTAGAGACGCCCCTCTCCCACAATTGCCTCCGTTGTCTGCTTAGGTGAATTAGGTGAGACAGCCAACCTAAAGTTAACTGTCCTGCTGTTGGTTTGAAGTAATGCTTGGAGCCCAATACTTCCTCGGCGTTCCGGCCACCGGCTACGTGCCTCAGTAGGATGTTGCCACGATCTTAGCGCACGACTCCTACTGGTTCTATTCTCCTTTGTGCTGTGATCTCGTTTCTCACTTCTCCACAATAAACCTCACTTCGTGTCCTTTCTTAAGATGCCGCCACAGGCGTGGCTCCGTAACGATCTGTCCTTTTCGCTAGGCCACTGTCAGGATCCCACCCCTGACAGAGACCCCCCTGAATCTTCCCAGGAACTCCCTCTCTCACAGGATGTTGCCTGGGAAAAACCCAGTCAGCTTCTCACTCACTTCCTATCCAACCCCCAGTTTTACCAGAGTGTGAGGAGTTGCCTAATACATAGAACCCTTTGCTCCCCCTGGTGGCCAGAGTGTGAAGTGTAATGTGTGATTGTGATACCTGGTCAGGTGAACTCCTTTAGTGCAATCAGACGTAACATCACTCCCCTTAGTGGCAGAGTGACATTACTGCAATGACCAGGACTCTGGGGCGCTGCACTCCCCCCCGGTTAAATCCAGTACTCCCGGACTGGGAAGAAGAACAACAATACATGTTAGCAAAAGACATACAAAATTTTGAAATGCAATGAACAAGTAAATTTAACAGTGCTTCCCTTTATGAGAGGTGAGGACACTTGAACGTTACAAACGGAAACATATTTACATTTTTACTCAAGGTTATAAATAACACTTATGACTAACTCGACTATAAATAACCATCATTACCCAGCCGGGTATTCTATCTACTAAGTGCAAATTTTGAACAATAATTTAACTTTTTCTTTAAGGGCGTATAAGCTGAACCCACTAAAGGCTTACTATAAAACTCTAAAATATAAATTAACTTTGTCTTTATTTCTCTTTTCTAAATGCAACACTTTTCTTTACTCTCTGACTTCGAACATGCAGGACCGCCTGGCTATTCGTCCAGGCCTACTGCCTCTTTTCTTCTATAAGCTCAATTTTTATTCACAGTATAAGATCAATCAACCATCTCTCTATGGTTTCCAGGAGGACTCACTAACCCCTACGGGTCCACTTCACTGAAACTCGGCTTTCAACTCTTTCCTGTCCTCAATCTCTAGTAACATCATCGAACATTTCCTATTATTTCTTAAATAACTACACACTATTCATTACTATTCAACGTTCTTAAAGTAACATTATACTTAAGTGCAACACATGAACATTCCCTTTAAGAGGGGACCAAGTCTCTTTGAGGTAGTGCAGACTCTCTATCTGCAAGTCCATTTAAGGCGAGAACTTCTGCGCTGTATTCAAGAACAGTCTCTTCAAAAAGTTCTCCTTTTTGTAAAACCAGTAGGGGGCACCTGTAAGAAGGTGGAAACTATTTACAACACAGTTTGTGAACCATTCACCGTCCATGATTCGGCAGTCTTTGTAAACAAAGATGAACAAAAGCAAAAACAAAAAGCAAAAACAATAGGGATCCCGGGTAAACGAAGGGATCCCTTTAAAGACAACCCTGGTCGGGTACTAGCAGCAAAATAGTAGAAGACAAACAAATAACTATTTACAGTTCCATGACTTTGAGGCTTACTCTGGTTCTGGCGGCCTCCACCGGGGCTTCACCTGACAGGTGGCCTTATGTGGCTCAGGAAAGCTTGACTCCAAGTCTGCTCCCGGTGCCAGGTGCACTTTATGAGTTTGGGTCTTCTGCACAACCAGGTCGTGCGCTGCGATGAGTGTCTGCGTGGGCCGGTGGATAACACTAGCAGCGGCTGAGGCTGCTGCAGCCGCTTCAGCGGAAAGCTCCTCCCCCTCGGTTCTGGATACCGCCAGGACGGCTGTACAGCGCTGCATATCTCAGGCCCACCAACTCCTTCCCTTTAGGTGTCGGCGATAAGTCACCACGTCTCCAGGCTGCAGAAGGGACTTTGCACCGTCTCCGCACAGGCAGGGCTCCACCTCGTCCCGGGTGATGCGGACTCTCAGGGTCGCTCCGATTTCCTGGACGAAGCCTTTCCCCTCCTGGGGCTGGTAGATAATCACAACACCCCATTGCGGCAGGGAGCCATCCAGCAGCTAGCCCCGTTCCTTCCGCTCCACTTCCTTCTGGAACTTCGTGATCAGGTGGTTCCGGTATTCTCCCCAGGGGAAGGGCCCAAGAACATGCCCCCCCGGTAATTTGGGGTCAGACGGCGGGGACACCGGGGCGCCAGCGGCCGCTGGGTCAGGTGCAGAGGTGAGGCGACCTCCCTGGGAGTCGCGGCACCGAGTACCTGCGCTCGAGGTAACTCCTCCGGCGCCACTCCACTCTCCTGAGGAAGGCGTACGGACTGGTGACAGTTCAGGCAGTGGACGTTCCACCGGCAGCTCCCATGGATCCAGATCCTCCAACGGAGGCATGTCGGAGTAATCCTCCGGTGATGGGGGCTGGTGTGGGGCCATTCTCTTTCGTAGTCCTTCTCTGGTCTCCAGTCCCACCTCATCTGAGTCATAGTTTCGTTTTTTCGGTCTCCGCCCGCCATAGAAGATCAAGAGGCGGGTCTCAGCTGCTGACGGACACGTCCTCAGAATACAGTAATATTTAGACTGGGTGGCCATTATCTTTCGCGCTCTCCAGCTTGTGTACACCCACTCCACGCCCTTCTTCTTCTCTTGCGCTCCTCTTAGCGCTGTAATGGCGTCGGTTTTGGTGGGAATTTTTGGCGGCAGATAGCAATACACAGTCTTTGCAACAAATCACGGTTCAAGCACAATTCAGACACAGTTCCAAGGCACACATGACCTGATTCTTCAGGCTTAAGTAGATCCTGTTCGTGACGCCAAGTTGGAGTGCCCCCAGACGCAGGGCTGCAGGGTACTCGGTACAAGGCCTCTCTGTCTTGGCCCTGGGGTTGTCACGGTGGCTAGACCTGGTCTGTGACCCTGCTAAGGGGCGTCCAATGAAAGGTGATGACGGTGCGTGGTGCAAGGCATGATGAATAACGAGGACACAGGGTTGCATTATCTTTACCACTTTACTGAAGGCTTCGGGGTCCGCAATCCATAGCACTGCTAACAGGGCTGGCTGAGACCGGCCGGTCCGAAGGCACATCCAGAGTTTCCTTTGCAGGTGGAAATCAGTGCCTACCTTCTAGCGCCTGTGTGTTGTAGTACTTCCCTGCTGAGCACCACGGGATAGTCCTCACAACTGTTGTGTCTGTTTCTGATGTTCTTTCTCTCTCTGTCCCCCAGATGATATGGCTAGGACGCACCCGTATGACGGGGTAGGCCTGGAGTTATTTTATAGGGACCCTAGAGATGCCCCTCTCCCACAATTGCCTCCGTTGTCTGCTTAGGTGAATTAGGTGAGACAGCCAACCTAAAGTTAACTGTCCTGCCGTTTGTTTGAAGTAATGCTTGGAGCCCAATACTTCCTCGACGTTCCAGCCACCGGCTACGCGCCTCAGTAGGATGTTGCCACGATCTTAGGGCACGACTCCTACTGGTTCTATTCTCCTTTGTGCTGTGATCTCGTTTCTCACTTCTCCACAATAAACCTCGCTTCGTGTCCTTTCTTAAGATGCCGCCGAAACGGGTGCAGGCGCGGCTCCGTAACGATCTGTCCTTTTCGCTAGGCCACTGTCAGGATCCCACCCCTGACAGAGACCCCCCTGAATCTTCCCAGAAACTCCCTCTCTCACAGGATGTTGCCTGGGCAAAACCCAGTCAGCTTCTCACTCACTTCCTATCCAACCCCCAGTTTTACCAGAGTGTGAGGAGTGGCCTAATACATAGAACCCTTTGCTCCCCCTGGTGGCCAGAGTGTGAAGTGTAATGTGTGACTGTGATACTTGGTCAGGTGAACTCCTTTAGTGCAATCAGACGTAACATCACTCCCCTTAGTGGCAGAGCGACATTACTGCAACGACCAGGACTCTGGGGCGCTGCAGTAACCCTTGACTATAGACTCCTATTATATATATATATATATATATATATATATATATATATATATATATATATATATATATATATATATATATATATATCTGTTTTATTATACTAACATGATGCCTTTGTTTACTCAGCATGGTTACCTGTGAGTTATCGATAGCACCTGTTATATTTATCCTTGTTTACGGTGGGACTGTGGCATGACCTTATTATGGGTCTTTGTATCTGTATTCGTTGTGGTTTGTAATTTTAAATGTTTTTAACTTTTGTGCAGTGTTAGTGTTGTGATTTAATAAAATTATTCTCCCTTTTGATACTTCCGAGTGGTGATCCCTCTAGAAATGCATGCTACCTTTTTGTCTTTTGCTTTGATTTATATATATAGCACAGCTCACGCAGTATATAGCAGCCAAGCAGTATATAGCACAGCCCCCGCAGTATATAACACTGGCCACATAAAATATAACACTGGCCACATAATATATAACACAGCCCACGCACAGCCCATGCAGTACATAGCAGCCACGCAGTATATAGCACAGCCCCCGCAGTATATAACACTGGCCACGTAATATATAACACAGCCCGCGCAGTATATAGCAGCCACGCAGTATATAGCACAGATATGTAGTATATATCAGAGCCCTTGCAGTATGTAACACAGCCCACATAGTATATAGCAATGTGGGCACTACATGCGTGGTTAAAAAAGACTTAAAATAAAAAATAAACATATACTCACCTTCCGAAGGCCCCTCTTGAAGTCCTGGCGCCTGTGTACGGTGCACGCGGCAGCTTCCGGTCCCAGGGTTGATATGAGCGCAGGACCTGTGATGACGTCGCGATCACATGACCGTGATGTCATGGCAGGTCCTTCTCACATAGTATCCTTGGAACCGGAACCTGCCGCTTGCACTGCCAAGGACAGCGGGCGACGTCGGAGGGTGAGAATAACCTTTTTTTTATTATTATTCTTATTTGTAACAATAGATCTTTTTACTATTGATGCTGCATATGCAGCATCAATAGTAAAAAGTTGGTCACACAGGGTTAATAGCTGCGTAACCGGAGTGCGTTACACCGCGCTCCGGTAACGCTGGCATTAACCCTGTGTAAAGGCAGACTGGAGGGGAGTATGGAGCGGGCACTGACTGCGAGGAGGAAAGAGCGGCCATTTTGCCGCCGGACTGTGCCCGTCGCTGATTGGTCGTGGCAAGGGTCGTGGGCGTTTTGCCACGACCAATCAGCGACTTGGATTTCCATGACAGTCAAAGGCCGCGACCAATGAATATCCGTGACAGACAGACAGACGGGAGTGACTCTTAGACAATTATATAGTAGATGACTAGTGATGTTTACTGATATGCTAATTATGCATTGTCTAGGCTAGATAGTTTGTTGACTTCGAAAACACTTCGAGGAGGAAAAACTATAAAAACAATAAATAATCAAGTAATGCTACTTGATCTCATCTCCATTCTTACCCATTATGCTAATGCTGAATAAGGACACTTGATAATTATAAAAAGAGGTTACATGCCTCTATACAGAGGCAGAGAAAGCCAAAGATTCAGCCAAGACATTCAAACAGCCAGAAACAGCACAGCAGCCAAGACAGCATAGCCACATCATGATGGACACAGATTTATCATTCTACAGAATGCTGGCTTAGGGGACCTCAGCCCCGTTTGGAAGAATACAGAGCTGCTCCATTGACCATCACTGAACCATGGATACATTTGGAGAAAACAGGATTGGGACCCGCCGGTCACCTGGCTCCATGGAGATGTTTGGAGAAGCCAGGTTGTGACCCATGGGTCAATTGGCCTTGTACCTCAATGGACTTTCACCTTCCTAATCTTGTCATTACCTCTTCTCTGTGTGCGTGCCACAGGTGGGGTAATCGACCATGGAAGATGAAGCCAGGTTATCACCCTCCGGTCAACTGGCCCTTGTACCTGATTGGACTGTATTCTTCCTAAGCTTGTTGTTACATTCACTCTGTGTGCGTACCACAGGTAGGGTAGTCAACCCTGGAACTCTGAAGTAACAGCTGCCATTATCTTATCGAGTCAGCGGAAAGGTGAGACTCTGTAATGTGCACTATCTTGGGTATTTTCTGGGAACATTCTACGTGTTATCTGCCTGTTTTGTGGCTCAATAAAATATTGCCACATTGTTTTACCCTCACCCTGTGTTATCTGCGCAGCATTATGCCCACATTACAGGGAGCGCGGGCATGCAGTGGGACGATCCTTAGTCCATTTGGCTTCAGCTACCGGACTTGTGCGCCCGCCGACTCCCAGTGACACCACACAGTACATGCCTATAAAATTCAGACTTTTAATTCCTTATAATATTGTTCTCAACTTTGACCCTATACTGACTCTGATATTGCCCTGCTTTCAGTTTCGGTCCTAAAATCTGATCTTTGATGCCTGTGGTTCATTTCTGGTTTTGACACCTTTGAAGCCTTGCCTTCCTCATCTTGTCTTCTAGCCTGGTTGCACTCTTGGTAATGATCTTTGTTTTTGCTCCTGACTACGCGTCAGTTTTTCTCAGAGCATATGCTTCTAGTCTTTGACTTTTCTGAGGACAACATGGAAATCAAACAAGTAAAGCACACTCCTTCAAGAGGGAATTAAACTGATGATACAGTTATGATGACCAATTTTCATACACCTTATTTTAGAATTCTGTGGTCATAAATCCTCTATTCATGATTCTTAAAACAAAGAGTGATTACAAATAGCGTTTCTTGCTTTGGAGGACCTGCCATGTCCTACATCACGCAGACAGACCATTAATTTGAATTAACATATTCATTTGATCCATGAGGAGCATACCAAGGGAAAATTTGTTACCAGCTTATTTTCAAAGGACTAGTCAATTATACAAGAATTGGCCAAAGTGAGCAAACTCCTTTAATTGTCAGAAATGTAAGGTTTTCTTTTAATTCATAACACATAATAGATATTATCTAACCAACTATAGCTTAAAAAATCAATTTCTTCGGAAGATACTTAAAGGGAACCTGTCACCCCGTTTTTTCAGTATGAGATAAAAATACCGTTAAATAGGGCCTGAGCTGTGCGTTACAATAGTGTATTTTGTGTACCCTGATTCCCCACCTATGCTGCCGAAATACCTTACCAAAGTCGCCGTTTTCGCCTGTCAATCAATGTGGTCTGGTCAAATGGGCGTGGTGACATTGCTGTTTCTTCCCCCAGATCTTGCTTATCTTTTTTATCATTTTTCTGAAGCTGAGTTCGCATCTCGGCTTCAGAAAAATGGACGCCGCGATCTCCATCTGCGCACGCGCGGCATCCCGTGGCCATTTTCCTGAAGCCCTGGGCAGCAGAGCACTCCATCTGCGCCTGCGCGGCCTCAGGAAGATGGCCGCCCCCACCGATAACCAGGGGAATAGCGCAGATCGCGCTCTTTTTCTTCACCTGCGCAGTGGATTCGGCAGTTGGGCATGCGCAAACCACTACGCCACCAACGGAAAGATAAGCAAGATCTGGGGGAAGAAACAGCGATGTCACCATGCCCATTTGACCAGACCACCTTGATTGACAGGCGAAAACGGCGACTTTGGTAAGGTATTTCGCCAGCATAGGTGGGGAATCAGGGTACACAAAATACACTATTGTAACGCACAGCTCAGACCCTATTTAACGGTATTTTTATCTCATACTGAAAAAACGGGGTGACAGGTTCCCTTTAACATAAGGCTTACTGCCTTGAGTACCTCAATAGCATACCAACATCTGTGTTAGGCCATCTAAGCTTCCCTTAGCTTTGTCACATCATTGTTGCAGCCTGTGCAGCCACATAAGAGACCGAGAGGTAAGGGGGCCCATTTCCACCTCCAAAGCAGGTGGAATTGTGCATAGCGATTAGCAATTGGCAAGTACCCATATATTGCTTCTGCACAGGGGCCCTTTTCTGTCTGTGTCCACCACTGCTCTACTTCATTGTGAATATTGATGTTATACATGCAGATCAGCCTTTATACTCTAGACATGATGGCAAGGACATAATGCTTCATAATAAAAAAAGACTACTTGTAATGTATAAAAAAGAAATTATAGAAGATATAAAGTTTACTTCTCTAACAACCTGTCTGCATGGAAAGTTTTGCAGCAGACAGAATATGAAGGTCTCCTGCTCAGTGTGTATTCACATCAGTAACCTGTGAACGTGTTGATCTAACCAGTAAGTAGACCTTTAAATAAAGGGTGGTTTCTCGGTGGCACTTTTACAATTTAAGCAGTGTTTCCCAAACTCCAGTCTTCATGGTCCAAAACAGATCATGTTTTCGGGACTCCAAGTCCTTAGTATTGTATAGAAGCTGTAGCAATTTCTGCTGCCTTGATGATAATTCCTGTGAAACTTGAAGCAAAGAGAAGGTTGCACTCACCGGTCCTTTAAAATCCACAGTTTTTTTCAAAACTTTACATTAAAACTGGCAGCCTGGAAAAGTGTAGTACATAGAATGGACATAAGTTTCACACTCTTCCCTGTTTTCAGCTTTAATGTGACATTTTGAATAAAACTGTGGATTTCAAAGGGCCGGTGAGTGTCACCTTCTCTTCATTTCAAATTTCACATGGATTGTTTCTGGTTAGCACCCGGTTCCTCTAGGTGTGACTGCTTTGCCCACATTTCATACGTATGGAAACTCACATATTTTTGGTAATAATTCAACTACCTGTGCAATACTAGGGAAATCCTAAAAACATGATGTGTCAGGGGCCATGAGGACTAGTTTGGGGAGCTATGACTTAAATTATATCATGGCAATTGCAATATGAAATGTTTTCCTGCAAATTTCTAGTTTTCTGTTTGGCAGTTAGAAATATGTTTTAAATCTTGGTTTTATTATGAACATATAAAAAGGTTTGACCAAAGATTGTCATCACCAAATGTGACCATAGGTTCTCAATGCCTAGTAGCAATAGGAATGGAGTCAAACAGTGCCAGATATAGTCTTCAAGGGACCCACAGCAGCCACATCATCATCTGTCGATATGGTATCTACAACCTTGATGTTGGCTACTCTCCATTTTGTGAACCTGGTCTTAGAAAATGTTTTATATTGACTTCTCCTAAAGGAGATATATGATTTTTGTAGTAGGTGAGATAAGGGATTACAATAGTTTTTTTTGTTCAATATTTCTTGAAATGGAGGAGACTTAGAGCGAACCTATCTCCAATATTTTAATGTCTATAAAATTTCTTTGCATCTTGTGTATCTTTTCATTCTATGACAGACTCATCCATAGGGTGCAAGCAATGTTAGTGAATCTGTCATGGGCTAAATATTACAGGTTGAAAGGTAATGCTATGTCCCATCACATTTTAAAGACTTTTTTCCTATTCTTATGTATTTATATTTTATGTAGTCATTCACAGGATTGGTGAGGTACAAGAGGTCAGATACCTTCCAATCATGCAGTGATTGCTAATGCTAGATGAGATTACTCCTTTAAGTAGACTCTAAAACACTTGTACAGTAACTTCCGTTCATAAGTATGGAAAAAAATAGCCTATAACAGATCATTGATAATTCTGCTGCACTTTGTTTTCAATGGAAATTGCATTGCGTCTATTGAGTATTATCCAGGCAGCGAGACATATATCAGTTCTTGCTTTTACTGTATGACTAGCCCAAATAAATACCAGTTAATAAAGGAACTCTACAAGGTAATACTAGAACTTTAAGTACTTATTCCAAATAATATGCTGACTCTGATAGAGCTATTAACCTAATGTGTTTCCTCATGAAAACAAGTTAAACATCTCAGGCAGCGTGGTGGCTCAGTGGATAGCACTGCAGCCTTACAGCACTGGGGTCCTGGGTTCAAATCCCACCAAGGATAGCATTTGCAAGAAGTTTGTATGTTCTCTGTGGGTTTCCTTCAGCTTCTCTGGTTTCCTCCCACACTCCAAAGACATACTGACAGGGAATGTAGATTGTGAGCCCAATGGGGACAGTGATGATAATGTCTGTAAAGTGCTGTGGAATTAATGGCGCAATATAAGTGAGTAAGTAAATGTTCTACAAAAGACTAAAAAGTCGCAATCATAAAAAACACATCCTAGCAGTCTCTAAATCTTTTGTATCATTT
Organism: Ranitomeya variabilis; assembly: GCF_051348905.1. Lineage (NCBI taxonomy): Eukaryota > Metazoa > Chordata > Amphibia > Anura > Dendrobatidae > Ranitomeya > Ranitomeya variabilis. The sequence goes on along the minus strand of NC_135232.1, from coordinate 814,633,352 downwards.
GTTTAACACAGGGTAATAATATATGTCACACAGTGCAAAATAGGTATCTAGAAATCCGAGTGAACAGATGATAGGTTAATAAACTTCACGCCCCAACAACATAAACAAAGAACTGATCGCTCTCTGCCTTTAGAGAATGCAAAAGCGCAATGTATTTTACAATCATTAGGACACACAGCCTGTTCTCACTACATAAGATTCTAGTGTACCTGTTCTCTAATTGCAGACCATGTGCTTGTGTTTCGCATCTGGAAAAACTGCACTTGGATTCGTCCCAAATGTGAAATTTGAACTGTTCACCACTCTTTGCTGATGTATCATATAAGGGGAAAAGCCAAAGATACACATGGAATGCTAAGCCCTTTGCAGCCATGAAAAACACACAATATCAGCTTATATAGCTGTGAGTAATCTTCTGTGGCTTGCTATAGAAACAGATTTTTAGAATTTGTGAAGCTAATTAACTAGTTTGGCAAAGACCAGAATTTGTAGAACAAACATGTCACATATATAAGTATAGTAAGGAAAGTACGTAAGTATGAGAAAGTTCCATGCGTGTGTAGATTTTTGCTGACATAGTTATTTCTTTATCCTACCCATCAGCGAGTAAAAAATAGGGAAAACAGCAAAATGAACTAACTTTATAATCCACTATGTCTACTTGCACATGAGATTAGTTCAACTGCTCTTTGATCAAATGAAGATAAATTAAAACAGATAATAAAAGAGCTTCAACCAAGATATTTCCTTTATGAAACAGATGCATAAAGTATAATGATTTAAAGAGCTATAGTGCTGCTAAAATATGATTTGTCTCTGTAGAAATTAGTTTTACAAAAGACTTTCAAAGTGGAGGTCAACAGACCACAGAGTAGTACCTACAAAGTGGCAGTCTACAGACCACAGAGGAGGACCTACAAAGGGACAGTCAATAGACTACAGCGTAGTACCTACAAAGGGGCAGTCAACAGACCACAGAGTAGCACCTACAAAGTGACAGTCTACAGACCACAGAGGAGAACCTACAAAGGGACAGTCAATAGACTACAGCGTAGTACCTACAAAGGGGCAGTCAACAGACCACAGAGTAGCACCTACAAAGTGACAGTCTACAGACCACAGAGGAGAACCTACAAAGGGGCAGTCAACAGACTACAGCATGGTACCTACAAAGGGGCAGTCAACAGACCACAGCATAGAACCTACTAAGGGGCAGTCAATAGTCCACAGAGTAGTACCTACAAAGTGGCAGTCTACAGACCACAAAGGAGGACCTACAAAGTGGCAGTCTGTTAGGCACCGAGTTCCCTCCCCTGCACAGGGAGAATCTCAAGCCATGTCCTCTGCGTTCTCACAATTTTCCTCAGCCGCAGAGGAGCCTGCTCAGCAGAGACATCAGTCCCAGCGTCTTGCTCAGGCTAATGCTGTGTGTCTGGTTGCTGCTGCCATTCCAGGTCCAGCTATAGCAACCAGAATTTGTCAGCGGTGAGCAGACGCTCCTGGGACTAAGTCCTGCTTTTTTTCCATCTGAGCATACCCGTGAGATGACCACGCGTTGGTGGTCAGAGGTCACATGCTAAGGTCCTCAAGCAGCTCAGATTGGGCCATCTGCAAGGTCACGGAAGGCTGCGGCTATGAAAGGATAGCACGGCTAGTATATTCCATAATGGTGTGTGTCTGCAAGCATGTATGTATCTGTTGACTGCTACTAATCATTCCCTACCCTTATGTTGTGTCTGAGTCCGGGTGTTTGGAGCTAAGATACAGCGCCTTGTTGTGGCAGTGCCAGCACAAGACAGGTTGGTCAGCGTCTGTTAGTGGTGTATGCCTGTGCACGCCGCGTGCACTCCGTGCGCTAAATACTTAGTTTGGTTAGTGGCGTTCGCCAGTGCAATGCTGCTTGCACTCTGTGCACTAACTCTATTAGTTTAGTGCTAATTCAGGCATCGCTAGCGCGATGCCGAGCGTCTAGTGGATCTAGATAGACTCATACCCCTGCGTCCTTGGGGCAGAGGCTTGTGGCCTAACACTAGTGCTAATACCGCTGTGCCCTGTGACGGCTAACAGGGTATTGGCATTCTGCAGTATAGTAGCTCTGTGAGGCAACAGAGTTCATCGCAACTACACACCGGGTGGATGTTAACCCACGTGTGTCCAGTGTGATACTCCCATACTGTGTCTGCCATTACCGAGCAGCAGTTAACATCTCTGCAAGGTGGACCAAGTACTGCAAATGCACCTTATTACTATCTTTATATTTATTTGGTGCATTCCGCCAGCCCTAACAGTCAACAAACCAGAGAGTAGTACCTACAAAGGGGCAGTCTACAGACCACAGAGGAGGACCTACAAAGTGGCAGTCAACAGACCACAGATTAGAACCTACAAAGTGGCAGGCAACAGATGAGTACGACCTACAAAGGGGTCAGACAACAGACCACAGAATAGGACCTACAAAGGGGCAGTCAACAGACCACGGTGTACTACCTACAAAGGGGCAGTCAACAGACCACAGAGTTTTATCTATAAAGTGCCAGTGTTCTGACCACAGTGTAGTACCTACAAAAGGGCAGTCAACAGACGTCAGAGTAGTACCTACAAAGTGGCAGTCTACAGACCAAAGAGGTGGACCTACAAAGTGGCAGTCAAAGGACCACAGTGTAGTACCTACAAAGGGGCAGGCAACAGACCACAGAGTAGGACCTACAAAGGGGTCAGACAACAGACCACAGAGTAGTACCTACAAAGTGGCAGGCAGCAGACAACCGAGTAGTACCTACAAAGGGGCAATCAACAGACCGCACAGTAATACCTACAAAGCGGCAGTCTACCAACCACAGTATAGTACCTACAAAAGGTCAGTCAACAGATCTCAGTGTAGTACCTACAAAGGGGCAGTCAACAGACCACAGGGTAGTATCTACAAAGAAGCAGGCAACAGACCACAGCGTAGTACCTACAAGGGGTAGTCAACAGACTACAGAATAGTACTTACAAAGTGGCAGTCTACAGAACACAAAGTAGTGGTTGCAAACTTGCTGTAACCAAATCACATAATAGTGGCTAAAAGGAGCAGTCTACAGAATACAAAGTAGCAGCTACGAAGACATGGTCTACTAACCAAAATGTAGTGGATAAAAGTTTCAGACTCCTGACCACAAAGTACTGGCTACAAATAAGAAGTCAGAATACAGCAAAGTACTGGCTAAAAAGTGGCATTCTATAGTACAAACATTTATTCAGCACATCACAAAGTAGTGGGCTGTCTACAGAATACAAAGTAGTAGCTTTGTAGGGTTAAAAGTGTCTTTTGGTCTTCTATCTACAAAGTAGTGGCTACAAAGTGGAAGTTTATTGACCACAAAGTGGTTGCAGAGACCACTTTGCACTTTTGCTTTAGCAAATGGCAAAAACCGAATCATAACTTAGGAAATAAATAGCAAACAGTAAATACTTACAGTATGTTCACACATGACTGATGTACTGAAGAAATACATATGACTTAGAAATGTCTGAATATAGTTTGTAAAATCTATGTACATGCTGTAACATAATTCAGTTGTATTTTGTAATAATTAGTTATTTGTTTTCAATTCTCATGCTACTTGTTTATTTCCTAATTACAAAAAGTTTGGGAATATGTGTAACACATAAACATTATTATTTTGATTTAGAAACTGAAGCATTACATCCTTTCATCTTTTGTTTCCATTTGTATGTACATTTTAATTTTGTATATTTTACCCTTCTATGCTAACCATCTCAATTTCACTTTTTTATGTATTTTTATTTGTGCACTCTCTAACCTTGGCAGCAGGCAGATAAAATCTCATCATTTAACAGAATAATTCTGTAAAAGGTGGAATCGGACTTGTATCAGATAAAGAATGTACAGTAAATTCTCACCACGCTAAACTGATATGCTCCAATTTAGTTGAAACATTAAATTAAACAAAAGGTACACTTTAAAGAGAATGTTTAATCAGAAAATAACTACGAAATCCGATTTTTGTGTTAAATGTATTTTCTTTTAATTTTTGGCACTGTTTCATTTCATATTTCAATAGGCATAAAAAATATATATCTTGAAATCTACAGATCAAATAGATCAATGCATGCCAATAAATATTCAACAGCCTCCCAATCTGGTAGTCTTTTATGCCCATGTGTGCAATGGCACTGGCTGCACACTTATTAACAGATTAGCTGAACGGAATCATGTAACAGCAAGGCTATAGCATATGCAATAATGGCTGCCATGGTGATGTGTGGATGCTATACTGTAGAGTTGATTAGTCTGTGCAAACAACATGACAGTGTAATATTGTGATGTGCTTGAATATTTAAAGGGTGAGGCATTATCTACTTGCTCAGTGCATCACAGCTTTAGGAATATGTAAAGTGCTGCAGAATATGTTGGCGATATATAAATAAAATTATTATTATATGAACATCAGCAAGTTTTGGTTTATACACTAAAGACATATACATGTCGTCAAAATTGTTGGTACCCCTCATTTAGTGACAGAAAAACCCACAATGGTCACAGAAATAACTTGAATCTGACAAAAGTAATAATAAATAAAAGATCTATGAAAATGAACAAATTAAAGTCAGACATTGCTTTTCAATCTTGCTTCCACAGAATTTGAAAAAATAAAATAAAACTCATGAAATAGGCCTGGACAGAAATGATGGTACCCCTGAAAATAATGTGACAAAAGGGACATGTTAAATCAAGGTGTGTCCACTAACTAGTATCACAGGTGTCTACAATTTTGGAATCAGTGAGTGGGCCTGTATATAGGGCGACAGATACTCACTGTGCTGTTTGATGACATGGTGTATATCACACTCAACATGGACAAGTAGGAAAGAAAATTATAGACATACATGTTAAAGGTAAAAGTTATAAGACCATCTCCAAGCAGCTTGATGTTCCTGTTGTGATAGAAATATATATATCATGTAGATCTCACTTGCATGTATACTCCTCTATAATCATATATACTCATATACTCACAGCTAATATATACATTATAATCAATGGCTTAAAATGGCTGACATAAACTGATATAAGCCAGACAGATTGTATGGGGTTTTCCATCTCAAAAGCAGAACAACGCCGGAGTACTAAGTGCTGATCAGATGTCTCAACTCTGTCCTAGATGCAGAAAGATGCAGAGAGCTCAATTTTAGTTGCTTAATCAGCATTCATATGTGCATTAATCACAATATTCCATATATGTCTAGATAACCAATGACAGAGGAGCTAGACAATATGGTAATTAACTAACCACCCCTAACAACCCCTAACCACTCCTTTCTATATGCAATTATAAAACTATGTATGTACAATAAAGTATCAGTATTGATGGAAAGCTTTTCTGTCACAATGGTGTACAGTCCATTCTTGATGAGCGCTCAAAATACTCAGTCTTATTGGGAACAGCCGCAGCACACACAGGGATAAATTTATCCAAACCAAATTTCCATATCACTGTGACTACAGTTGCACATATTATTCAGAAATGTAAGATCCATGGGACTGTGGCCAACCTCCCTGGATGTGGCCACAGGAGGAATATTTATGACAACTCAAAGAGACGGATAATACGAATGGTAACAAAAGAGCCCAGAAAAACTTCTAAACAGATTAAAGGTGAAGTTCAAGCTCAAGGAACATCAGTGTCAGATCGCACCATTCATTGTTGTATGAGCCAAAGTGGACTTCATGGGATACGACCAAGGATGACACCATTGTTGAAAAAAAAATCATAAAAAAGCCAGACTGGAATTTGCCAAACTACATGTTGACAAGTCACAAAGCTTCTGGGAGAATGTCCTATGAGTTTAGACAAAAATGGAACTTTTTGGCAAGGCACAACAGCTCTATGTTCACAAGTGGAAAAATTAAGCATATCAAGAAAAGAACACTGTCCCTACTGTGAAACATGGAGGAGGCTCTGTTATGTTCTGGGGGGCTGCTTTGCTGCATCTGACACAGGGTGTCTAGAATCTGTGCAGGGTACAATAAAATCTCAAGACTATCAAGGGATTCTAGAGAGAAATGTGCTGCACAGTGTCAGAAAGCTTGGCCTCAGTCGCAGGTCATGGGTCTTGCAACAGGGTAATGACCCAAAACACACAGCTGAAACACCCAAGAATGGCTAAGAGGAAAACATTGGACTATTCTGAAGTGGCCTTCTATGAGCCCTGACCTAAATCCTATTGAGCATCTTTGGAAACAGCTGAAACATGCCATTTGGAGAAGGCAACCATCAAACATGATACAACTGGAGCAGTTTGCTCTTGAGGAGTGGGCCAAAATGCCTGTTGAGAGGTGCAGAAGTCTCACTGACAGTTACAGGAATTGTTTGATTTAAGTGATTGCCTCAAAAGGTTGTGCAACAAAATATTAAGTTACGGGTACCATCATTTCTGTCCAGGCCTATTTCATGAGTTTTATTGTTTTAAAAATGCTGTGGAAGCATGGTTGAAAAGCAATGTCTGACTTTCATTTGTTCATTTTCATAGATCTTTTATTTATTATTACTTTTGTCAGATTCAGGTTATTTCTGTGACCATTGTGGGTGTTTCTGTAATTAAACGAGGGGTACCAACAATTTTGACCAAGTGTGTAAAGGTAGGTTTAGTAGAGGTACTGTTCTAAAACTAGGAAATTGCCATTTTTTTAACCCCTTTACCCCCAAGGGTGGTTTGCACGTTAATGACCAGGCCAATTTTTACAATTCTGACCACTGTCCCTTTATGAGGTTATAACTCTGGAACGCTTCAACGGATCTTGGCGATTCTGACAAAGTTTTCTCGTGACATATTGTACTTCATGATAGTGGTAAAATTTCTTCGATACAACTTGCGTTTATTTGTGAAAAAAACAGAAATTTGGCGAAAATTTGGAAAATTTCGCAATTTTACAACTTTGAATTTTTATGCCCTTAACAGAGATATGTCACACAAAATACTTAATAGGTAACATTTCCCACATGTCTACTTTACATCAGCACAATTTAGGAACCAACATTTTTTTTGTTAGGGAGTTATAAGGGTTAAAAGTTGACAAGCAATTTCTCATTTTTGCAACACCATTTTTTTTAGGGACCACATCTCATTTGAAGTCATTTTGAGGGGTCTATATGATAGAAAATACCCAAGTATGACACCATTCTAAAAACTGCACCCCTCAAGGTGCTCAAAACCACATTCAAGAAATTTCTTAACCCTTCAGGTGTTTCACAGGAATTTTTGGAATGTTTAAATAAAAATTAACATTAAAATTTTTTTTACACAAAATTTATTTAAGCTCCAATTTGTTTTATTTTACCAAGGGTAACAGGAGAAAATGGACCCCAAAAGTTGTTGTACAATTTGTGCTGAGTACGCTGATACCCCATATGTGGGGGTAAACCACTGTATGGGTGCACCGCAGAGCTCGGAAGGGAAGGAGCGCCATTTGACTTTTCAATGCAAAATTGACTGGAATTGAGATGGAACGCCATGTTGCGTTTGGAGAGCCCCTGATGTGCCTAAACATTGAAACCCCCCACAAGTGACACCATTTTGGAAAGTAGACCCCCTAAGGAACTTATCTAGATGTGTGGTGAGCACTCTGACCCACCAAGTGCTTCACAGAAGTTTATAATGCAGAGCCGTAAAAATAAAAAATCATATTATTTCACAAAAATTATCTTTTCGCCCCCAATTTTTTATTTTCCCAAGGGTAAGAGAAGATATTGGACCACAAAAGTTGTTGTGCAATTTGTCCTGAGTACGCCGATACCCCATATGTGGGGGTAAACGACTGTTTAGGCGCATGGCAGAGCTCGGAAGGGAAGGAGCGCCATTTGACTTTTCAATGCAAAATTGACTGGAATTAAGATGGAATGCCATGTTGCGTTTGGAGAGCCCCTGATGTGCCTAAACATTGAAACCCTCCACAAGTGACACCATTTTGGAAAGTAGACCCCTTAAGGAACTTATCTAGATGTGTGGGGAGCACTTTGACCCACCAAGTGCTTCACAGAAGTTTATAATGCAGAGCCGTAAAAATAAAAAATCATATTATTTCACAAAAATTATTTTTTCGCCCCCAATTTTATATTTTCCCAAGGGTAAGAGAAGAAATTGGACACCAAAAGTTGTTGTGCAATTTGTCCTGAGTACGCCGATACCCCATATGTGGGGGTAAATCACTGTTTGGGCACATAGCAGAGCTCGGAAGGGAAGGAGTGCCATTTGACTTTTTAATGCAAAATTGACTGGAATTAAGATGGAATGTCATGTTGCGTTTGGAGAGCCCCTGATGTGCCTAAACATTAACCCCCCCCCACAAGTGACACCATTTTGGAAAGTAGACCCCCTAAGGAACTTATCAAAATGTGTTTTCAGAGCTTTGATCCCCCAAGTGTTTCACTACAGTTTATAACGCAGAGCTGTGAAAAAAAAAAAAAATTTCCACAAAAATTAATTTTTAGCCCCCAGTTTTGTATTTTCCCAAGGGTAACAGGAGAAATTGGACCCCAAAAGTTGTTGTCCAATTTGTCCTGAGTATGCGGATACCCCATATGTGGGAGGGAACCACTGTTTGGGCGCATGGCAGAGCTCGGAAGGGAAGGAGCGCCATTTGGAATGCAGACTTAGATGGATTGGTCTGCAGGCATCACGTTGCATTTGCAGAGCCCCTGATGTACCCAAACAGTAGAAACCCCCCACAAGTGACCCCATATTGAAAACTAGACCTCCCAAGGAACTTATCTAGATGTGTTGTGAGAACTTTGAACACCCAAGTGTTTCACTACAGTTTACAACGCAGAGCTGTGAAAATAAAAAATCGTTTTTTTCCCACAAAAATGATTTTTAGCCCCCCAAATTTATATTTTCCCAAGGGTAACAAGAGAACTTGGACCCCAAAAGTTGTTGTCCAATTTTTCCCGAGTACGCTGATGCCCCATATGTTGGGGTAAACCCCTGTTTGGGCGCACGGGAAAGCTCGGGAGGGAAGGAGCACTGTTTTACTTTTTCAATGCAGAATTGGCTGGAATTGAGATCGGACGCCATGTCGCGTTTGGAGAGCCCCTGATGTGCCTGAACAGTGGAAACTCCCCAATTCTACCTGAAACCCTAATCCAAACACACCCCTAACCCTAATCCCAATGGTAACCCTAACCACACCCCTAACCCTGACACACCCCTAACTCTAATCCCAACCCTAATCCCAACTGTAAATGTAATCCAAACAATAACCCTAACTTTAGCCCCAACCCTAACCCTAACTTTAGCTCCAACCCTAGCCCCAACCCTAACCCTATCCCTAACCCTAGCCCTAACCCTAACCCTAGCCCTAGCCCTAACCCTAACCTAACTCTAGCCCTAAACCTAACCCTAGCCCTAACCCTAACCCTAGCCCTAGCCCTAACCCTAACCCTAGCCCTAACCCTAGCCCTAACCCTAACCCTAGCCCTAATGGGAAAATGGAAATAAATACATTTTTTTATTTTATTATTTTTCCCTAACTAAGGGGGTGATGAAGGGGGGTTTGATTTACTTTTATAGCATTTTTTATAGCGGATTTTTATGATTGGCAGCCGTCACACACTAAAAAACACTTTTTATAGCAAAAATGTTTTTGCGTCTCCACATTTGGAGACCTATAATTTTTCAATATTTTGGTCCACAGAGTAATGTGAGGTCTTGTTTTTTGCGAAACGAGTTGACGTTTTTATTGGTATAATTTTCGGACACGTGACAGTTTTTGATCGCTTTTTATTCCGATTTTTGTGAGGCAGAATGACCAAAAACCAGCTATTCATAAATTTCTTTTGGGGGAGGTGTTTATACCATTCCACGTTTGGTAAAATTGATAAAGCAGTTTTATTCTTCGGGTCAGTACGATTACAGCGATACCTCATTTATATAATTTTTTTATGCTTTGGCGCTTTTATACGATAAAAACTATTTTATAGAATAAATAATTATTTTGGCATCGCTTTATTCTGAGGACTATAACTTTTTTATTTTTTCTTTGATGATGCTGTATGGTGGCTCGTTTTTTGTGGGACAAGATGATGTTTTCATCGGTACCATGGTTATTTATATCCGTCTTTTTGATCGCGTGTTCTTCCACTTTTTGTTCGGCGGTATGATAATAAAGCGTTGTTTTTTGCCTCGTTTTTTTTTTTCCTACGGTGTTCACTGAAGGGGTTAACTAGTGACAAAGTTTTATAGGTGGGGTCGTTACGGACGCGGCAATACTAAATATGTGTACTTTTATTGTTTTTTTTATTATTTAGATAAAGAAATGTATTTATCGGAATAATTTTTTTTTTTTCTTTATTTAGGATTTTTTTTTTTTTTTTACACATGTGGAAATTTTTTTTAAAAACTTTTTTACTTTGTCCCAGGGGGGGACATCACAGATCGCTGATCTGACAGTTTGCACAGCATTCTGTCAGATCACCGATCTGCCTCACAGCACTGCAGGCTTACCAAGCGCCTGCTCTGAGCAGGCACTTGGTAAGCCACCTCCCTCCCTGCAGGACCCGGATGCCGTGGCCATCTTGGATCTGGGCACCTGCAGCAAGGAGGAGGTAAGAGACCCTCGCAGCAATGCGATCACATCGCGTTGCTCCTGGGGTCTCAGGGAAGCCCACAGGGAGCCCCCTCCCTGCGACATGCTTCCCTGTACCGCCGGCACACCACGATCATGTTTGATTGCGGTGTGCCGGGGGTTAATGTGCTGGGGGCGGTCCGTGACCACTCCTGGCACATAGTGCCGGATGTCAGCTGCGATAGCCAGCTGACACCCGGCCGCGATCGGCCGCGCTCCCCCCGTGAGCGCCGCTGATCGCGCTGGACGTACTATCCCGTTGGTGGTCATACGGGCCCACCCCACCTCGACGGGATAGTACGTCCAATGTCAGAAAGGGGTTAATTGTTTAAAATTATTAATGTATTTATTCATACATACATTAGCTTGTGCGATATGGATTACTGCAATCATTAATATATTTGTGTTCCTATTAGCTCTATTTTTATTTATTTACTGTACCTTAGTTGATTTATTTGTTTTACCTATTTGTAAAAGACGTCTGATATGTTTTGTAAATATATTAAAAAAATTACATTATAGTTCAATGCCCATTCCACACCCATGTTGTGGTGATACTTTCTTTGTCCCTGTGCATTTAGCCTTTCTGTCTTCAAGAGCCACACAAAGCAATGTTGCATACTTTTCAGATCCTATGTGTTTTTATTCTGTGACATGTCTAGGTTTTATAGATATGGGAAACATTTTTTTGAATCTTGGCGCAGTGCCGAATACACTGCATTCATTATCCCAGAATTAATATTGGACAGATGGATAAAGTTGCATATGACATGTCTCATATGTATAGAAAATTATGCTAGGAAATATAGCGGTAATAATTCCCACCTAAGACCGCCAGGGCGGCAGATATCGTTAAGATTGGGGGTCTCACCATTTTTGGTATCTGAGCCTGTGTTTAATTTACCAACGTATCTGAGGTCACCAGGGGATGTATGTGGGAGTGGTTGGTACTTGGTAAAAGCAGATTCTGGCCTACAACCATTGTTCAATACTGGGAGAAACATCATGGTGTAAGGATTGTGTCATTTTCTAAATGGAGTGCTCCCTTCGCAAGATCTGCACCATTCCTATAACAACAGATGGAGTAACTTTATTTTGCTTATTTCTTTCATTTTTATGTAACTATATATATTGTATTGACTTGTCCCCTTTGCAACATCTTTTGCATATTTTTGCAAGCACGGCTTAATTTTTGTATTAAATATATAAAATGTTATAGCTTTGCTCATCTTGCTCTACAAACCCCACCCCTGAAGCCTTGTGAGGCTCAATCTTACCAGAATTGGGCATCCAATCGGCCTGCAATAAACTACTGGTGGTGGCAGCTGGTTTTTCTTTAGGCACAGTGGAACTTGGAGGTGACCATACTGAATTATAAATATACCTAAGTGTTTTAATCTGTCTAGGTAGTTGCTGGTGAAAAATAGAATCTGATATGTATATATGTTCAATGTTAGCCCAAACAGGCTTAGTAACAATAGTAGTCGTTGACTTGTCCATCAATCTTCAGTCAATTGTATGATTGCACTGACAACTGGTGGCAGTGGTGGCATATACTTCTGAACTTTTGACAAATTGGTGGCAGCGGAGGGATCGGTAGTGTCAGTTCCTGACAAATTGGTGGCAGCGGTGGGATCGGTAGTGGAGTGCATTACAAATTAGTGGCAAACATAACACTGTTCCTGATATCTGATTCTTGAATACTAATAAATAAAGAGGGAAAAAAGGGGAAAAGAAAACATAAGTATACAAAATGCATAAATATGCAGCAGGATGGAGGTCTCACACTAATTTAACCAAGTAGCTAGGTCAGGGATATTTCTAAACATAATCCAAGGTGCCCAGGTTCCATAACTTTATCCATATTACCTGAGATTTAGCCTATTAATTCAGCACGTGATGGAGGTTTCTCTTGTTTCCAGTACCTAGGGATCAGCTTCCTAGCTGCAGTTAGAAAGTGCTTGAGCAGACTCCTTTTATATCTAGAAATTGAAATGTCACTCAAAGATAAAAGAGCTAGCTCCATTGAGGGTCGGATCTTGTTCATGGCTTGTTAAGTAATTTGAACTCTGCTTCCAGAAATGACTTATAGGTGGGCAAGACCACCATAGGTGAATATAAGTTCCTTTCTCCTTTATGCATCACCAACATATATCTGGGGCTGAGGAAAATATAGTGTGGTATAGTTGAGGGACACCTACACCATCTTGATAAAACCTTGTAGTTCCTCTCCTGTGACAGTGAGCAAAGTGAAGACTTATGGGTGAGAAGAAATATTTTGGAACATACTTCCAAGAAAGAGGTCAACATATCTCTCCTTCCCACTTTGAAAAATCCAAGGGGGAGTTATTATTGATGATCCGATCATCCTGAAGTATTCCATACAGTGATGAGACGTTATGTACCGTAAGGTCAGCAGCCAGATAGAGACCCTCAAAGTGGGTAAGATGTCTGAAGATATCAGCCTGTGATGACATGAATCTTATAAAACTCGTTACTTGTGCAGGGAAAAAACAAGTATCAGGGGTGGATGTTGGAGTTAGGAAAAAACAATGTATTGGTCTAACGAGATACACAGTCATGCAAAATAGGATAACGAGATATAAAGTCATGCAAAATAGGATGTTTGTTCCTGGATTTATTTAGAAATGTTGTTCTATTAAGCCCTGCTGGAAATAACGGGTTATCATAGAGAGACATTAAGGGTCCAGGTACTGAAATGAGGTGAAAGAACTTATTATCTTTTCTAACAAAGTAGATGAGATTTTTACTATGAAATGGGAGTGTGTTGATATTTACATATGTGATAGTCAAGGCCCAAAGAGTTGCAGGGGGATAAGATTTAGATTGGGATATCTCTAATTCTACTCATTTCTTTTATCCACTCTGGTGGAATATGTCTGAAATACAGTTAGGTCCATATATATTTGGACAGAGACAACATTTTTCTCATTTTGGTTATAGACATTACCACAATTTAATTTTAAACAAAACAATTCAGATGCAGTTGAAGTTCAGACTTTCAGCTTTCATTTGAGGGTATCCATATTAAAATTGGATGAAGAGTTTAGGAGTTTCAGCTCCTTAACCTGTGCCACCCTGTTTTGTAAAGGGACCAAAAGTAATTGGACAATTGACTCCAAGGCTATTTCATGGACAGGTGTGGGCAATCCCATCATTATGTCATTCTCAACTAAGCAGATAAAAGGCCTGGAGTTGATTTGAGGTGTGGTGCTTGCATTTGGAAGGTTTTCCTATGAAGTAAACATGCGGTCAAAAGTGCTCTCCATGAAGGTGAAACAAGCCATTCTTAAGCTGTGAAAACAGAGAAAAAACCCATCCGAGAAATTGCTACAATATTAGGAGTGGCAAAATGTACAGTTTGGTACATCCTGAGAAGGAAAGAAAGCACTGGTGATCTCATCAATGCAAAAAGACCTGGGCGCCCACGGAAGACAACAGTGGTGGGTGATCGCAGAATAATCTCCATGGTGAAGAGAAACCCCTTCACAACAGCCAACCAAGTGACCAACACTCTCCCGGAGGTCGGCATATCAATATCCAAATCTATCATAAAGAGAAGACTGCATGAAAGTAAATACAGAGGGTTCGCTGCATGGTGCAAGCCACTCATAAGTGTCAAGAATAAAAAGGCTAGACTGGACTTTGCTAAAAAACATCTAAAAAAGCCAGCACTTTTCAGGAAGAACATTCTTTGGACAGATGAAACCAAGATCAACCTCTACCAGAATGATGGAAAGAGAAAAGTATGGCGAAGGCTTGGTACAGCTCATGATCCAAAGCATACCACATCATCTGTAAAACACGGCGGAGGCAGTGTGATGGCTTGGGCATGCATGGCTGCCAGTGGCACTGGGTCACTAGTGTTTATTGATGATGTGACACAGGACAGAAGCAGCCAAATGAATTCTGAGGTATTCAGAGCCATACTGTGTGCTCAGATCCAGCCAAATGCAGCAAAACTGATTGGTCGTCGTTTCATACTACAGATGGACAATGACCCAAAACATGAAGCCAAAGCAACCCAGGAGTCTATTAAAGCAAAGAAGAGGAATATTCTTGAATGGCCAAGTCAGTCACCTGATCTCAACCCAATTGAGCATGCATTTCACTTGTTAAAGACTAAACTTCAGACAGAAAGGCCCACAAACAAACAGCAAGTGAAAACCACCACAGTGAAGGCCTGGCAGAGCATCAAAAAGGAGGAAACACAGCGTCTGGTGATGTCCATGAGTTCAAGACTTCAGGCAGTCATTGCCAACAAAGGGTTTTCAACCAAGTACTAGAAATGAACATTTTATTTAAAATTATTGAATCTGTCCAATTACTTTTGGTCCCTTTAAAAACAGGGTGGCACATGTTAAGGAGCTGAAACTCCTAAACCCTTTATCCAATTTTAATGTGGATACCCTCAAATGAAAGCTGAAAGTCTGAACTTCAACTGCATCTGAATTGTTTTGTTTAAAATTCATTATGGTAATGTCTATAACCAAAATGAGAAAAATGTTGTCTCTGTCCAAATATATATGGACCTAACTGTACATGTCCCTAATGAAGTGTAATTGCAAAGGAGAAAATCTGGGAGGCCTGCACCTGCCTGTTTTGATCTGCTCTGCAGGATAAACGTTAGTGTTTTTGTGACCAGATAAATTTAGTTATGGCGGACATAAGATATAAGAAAAAGGAAGCAGGTAGGCAAAGGAGAATTGTCTGAAAGAAGTAGAAGAGGCGAGGCAAAAGGTCCATTTTTATTGTGTTAATCCTTCCGAACCATGACATTTGGAATTTATTCCATTTCTCAAGATCTTGCTCAGCTTTAGGTGGTGCACTAAAAAATTGGCATTGTATAAAAGACATGGATCCACAGTTATTTTAACACGTACATAGGTAAGAGATTAAGTTTTCCATCTAAAAGGAAAGGAAGAACACAACTGGGCAACTAATGTTGATAGGAGAGAAATAGTAAGCATTTCCGATTTGTGGGAATTCATTTTGAAGTTGCTGAGGGTACAAAATTTATGTAACACAGATATATTTGGTAAGCTAGTAGTAGGAGAAGTCATCTAGAAGAGAAGGTAATCTCCAAAAGAATTTTTAAGTGATCACTGGGGTCTAAGGGGTATCGTTTCTCCTTATGGATTTCTGATTTGGCTTTTATCCTAAGTCATATTGCACGACTCGTTAGAGGGTTGATTGTGACTTGTAGGATCGCTACTTCCAACAGGTGGCGCTATAGAGTTCAGTCCTCTTTTTCTCAGAAGAGGCAATTTGCATAAGTGATCACTGTCATTTTGACAAACTTTAGATTGCCTACACTATCAAAAGCATAATATAAAAAAATGTGGTTTTTTTTGTGAAAAATTCTTCTAATGTTATGGCTAAAAGTTGTCTCCTTTCTAAGCTTGCTGACTACTGCCTGCTATCAAGATTGATCCAAATATAGCTATAGACAAGCAGGATGATTACAGAAAGTGGCCCCATGTCTTGATATGCCTGCTGCTTCTTTCTCTGCTCTTAGGCTACGTTCACATTTGCGTTGTGCGCTGCAGCGTCGGCGCCGCAGCGCACAACGCAAACAAAAACGCGGCAAAACGCACGCTAAAACGCTGCGTTTTGCGCCGCATGCGTCCTTTTTGGCCGAAAGTTGGATGCAAAAAAAATGCAACTTGAAGCGTTTCTTGCGTCCAACGCTTGCGGCCATGCGGCGCAAAACGCAGCACAACGCATGTCCATGCGCCCCCATGTTAAATATAGGGGCGCATGACGCATGCGGCGCCGCTGCGGCGCCCGACGCTGCGGCGCTGACTGCAAATGTGAACGTAGCCTTAAACAGAAACAGGACCTCTTATTGCAAGGAGCCTCTCTATAGTACATAGTAGTAGAAAGTAGAAAACAAAGAGCAATGGTTTGATTTTCAATACTATCACTGTGTCACCTGCCTCACTGCGACTGAGCACTGAATATTATGCAAGTCAGGGTGCAGTCATGATTGCAAAACTGAAAAATGAACTGTATCCCAGCTTTTCCACAGCTTTGCATCACGTCAATAAAATGCAATGCATTGTAGGAAGTAATATAAAGGAAGTCATGAGTACATACTAGTGATGATCGAGTGTGCTCGACACTGCTCGCAACTTGCTGAAACATCAGTGTGCTCAGGATGCTTGTTACTCAGCAAGTATTTTTTCAATGTTCGAGCGGGAGCTCGAGTCCCCGCCCCTCATGTTTGGTACTTTGTAGGCAGCCAATGAACAGTGGGGATTGCCTAACAGTCACTGTAATGCCATAGCCATCTTGGTTGTGTCATTACTGTGATTGGCTGGCCACATAACATCATAAGGTCTACATAAGACCCTTTACGCTATGCTCGGCACACTGTACCCCGGACACAGGCAGCGTAGGGAGAGGTGCTGGTGAGAGAGGGACAGAATTGATCCTTAGTCTGCTGAAACACTGCACGACCAGCTCTACCCTCTCCTAGTGTATCCTCACCCATCCCCTGTAGACTGTGAGCCCTCTCTCCTTCTGTACTTGTGTGTGCCTTGTTTTGCTCATGCTTATTGTGCTTGTCTATATCTGCCCCTTTCACATATAAAGTGCCATGGAGTAAATGGTGCTATAAAAATGTATAATAATAATAATAATAATAATAATAATAATAATAATAATTGTAGCTGCGTATTAGCCAGGGATTCAACCACATTTATATTTCTGTTAAGTACAACAGCCCTTCTTGGCGATAATTAGAATCAACAGTAATACTGCTGTCAGCAGCACTTAGGGAGAGTTGAGCTGAAGGGATTGTGTAGGACAGGATAGGGTGAATTTTTACATCTTTTGCTGCAGCCTGCAACTGATACCAAAACCCCTTCTCAGCGGTAATAATATTCTTTATTTATTGCTCTTAATCCTGCAAATTGTTCTGAGCAGGGAAATATTATACACCAATTTTACTGCAGCAGTTGTGCATCAAAAGAATGCAGCCAGACTTGGTTGAATCTCAATAGCATCGCTATATTGATACTGAAGTCTTATATGTCCATCTGAAGTGCGCAAATTTGCCTGGCATTGTGATATTCCATTTTTTTGAGCAGTGAAATTTTATATGGCATGTATCCTGCTATAGTTCGGCCTCAAATCCCTCAAAGAAAGAAATTGTTTGTTAAAAAAAATCACATTGCTACATTTATACTGCAGTCTCATACATCCGTCTGAGGTGTGCAAATTTGCCAGGCATTGTAACACGCCTTTTTTTTGAGCTGTGAAATTTTGTATGGCATTTAGTGTACTACAGTTGGGCCTCAAAACTCCCCCAGAAAAGAAACTTCAAAAATTTGCATCGCTATATTAATTGTTGTGAATTCTGTTGTGGGTTCTGCTCTTAGGCTCCCTCCGGTGGTTATAAGTGGTAGTGCTGCTGTTTGTCCCTCACAACAGTCATCAGCTGCTTCCACTTTGGACGAGGCTATTTAGTCTGGCTCCTTCCTTTAGTGAGTGCCAGTTGTCCATTGTTTTCTAGGGATCCACATCTCTGCTTGGTTTCTCCTTCTGGATTGTCCAAATCATCAAAGATAAGTCCTGGCTCTGTTTTTGCAGTCCACATGCGGTGGACTTAATAGTTCTGTGAATTGCTATGTTTTTTCTTGTCCAGCTTTGTCTGTGTTAAGATTTATTCAGCCAAGTTGGAAGCTCTGGAGTCACAGAGTTACCCTCCATGCCTTTAGTTAGGTGTGGAGATTTTGTATTCTCTGTGGTGGATTTTGTGGTATTTTTTATACTGACCGCACAGTACTCTTTCCTGTCTTTTCTTTCTAGGTAGCGTGGCCTCCTTTGCTAAATTCTGTTTTCAGTCTGCATTTGTAATTTCCCTCTCCTCTCACAGTCAATATTTGTGGGGGGCTGCCTTTCCTTTGGGAATTTTCTCTGAGGCAAGATAGTATTCCTGTTTCTTTCTTTAGGTGTAATTAGTCCTCCGGCCGTGATGAGGTGTCTGGGGAGTGAAAGGAACATTCCACGGCTACTTCTAGTTGATGTGTTAAGTTCAGGGTCTGCGGTCAGTATCAGGGTGGATAAAAATCAATGTTTTTTTAAAAAAATCAAAAAAATCGGATTTTTTTGATTTAAATCGGATTTTTTTGATTTAAATCGGATTTTTTTCAATAAACTGCTTTTTGAGGAAAATATTTTACCATCCAAAGGTTCTTCCATCATGAGATAAAGCTGAGTTGTTTAACTCAGTAGAATAAAGGCTGTATATGTGTAACATTCACAATGCCATGCTCTTCCAGAGGTTTCTGTAGGATGCTGACTATCCAACAAGTTTGGGCATGTCAACTGAATGGAAAAAGAAACTAAACCAAAAGTGAAACCAAGCTAGAAGTGTGGAATTAAAGGGGCAGTATGAACAAAATGTGGAGGCTATTAATAGTTTATACAATTAAGACATGCTGCTTTTAAACACCTACCTATTGCCATATAGTAAAACAAAAAAGATTTTTACTTACTTTGGGGTCCCCCCCTCACCCTGGCGTTAGATCGTTGCCCCTAGTTTCGTCCGTGTAACTATGGGCGCACATGCGCACTGCTCTCACTTCTCATTTTAATCGTGATTTATATTAAAAAAAACCTTTTGATTTAAATCAGTGATTTAAATCATGATTAAAATCATGATTTAAATCGATCCGATTTAAATAGAAAAAAATCTTTTGATTTAAATCGTGATTTAAATCATGATTTAAATCGGCGTGATTTAAATCAATCCACCCTGGACGTAAATTTGCCTGGCATTGTAATACAGCCTTTCTTTTGAGCTGTGACTTTTTATATGGCATTTATCATGCCGGAATTGGGCCTCAAGCCCCTCCCCCCAAAAAACTTTTGTTAAAAAACTGCATTGCTATATTAATACTGCAGTCTTATACGTCCATCTGAAGTGGGCAAATTTTGCTGGAATCAGTGACATTTTATATGGCATTTATCATGCTAGAGTTGAGCCTCAAAACACACAAAAAGAAACTTTGGTTACAAATAGCATTGCTATATTGATACTACAGTCTTGTGTCAATCTGTAATGGGCACATTTTGTTGGCTTTGTAATACTGTTTGCAACGTTATCTCAATAGAGATATATCATATGTAATTTAAAATGTGCAAGGTGCTTGGTAAGGGATGGGGAAGTGGATGTGATGCTAATGGAGGATGTGGGCAAGGAGAAACTGTGCCTGTTGGGGGAGCAAAACAAACACACACATCATATCAATCTAGCTTCCTGTCCCACTTTGTAGGGGGGCATGGAACACCACTCTTGAAGCCAGATCAGTGTGAAAAGGTTGTTGGATGGATAGCAGATGCTTCCAGTCACACTGGCAGCATCACACGGTCAACCACATGGTCCAGTCTCAGAAGCCGTGATTCTGGACCACATAATCTTCACCCTGATCCTCCTTCCTTCCACTATGCTAAGTGCATGGAGACAAGCTATTCCACACTTGGACACTCCAAAGAACTGTTCACATTTCCATTTATAAACTTTGGCCTCTTACTCTACAAAAGGGATATGAGGAGATTGCATGCAGCGATGCTCAAATATTTGAACAGCAATACTCACAAGAAGGCGACGGAGGGAAAATTACTGTCGCAAGAGCTGGATGATGATGACACAAAATTGACAGCAAGTGGAGGAGGACCAGTGTGCAGAAGTGGAAGACGAGGTGGTGGACGAAGAAGTCACTGACCCAACCTGGGAAGGTGACATGCAGAGCAAGGACAGCAGTGCACAAGGGGAGATTTCTGCAGCACTACAACAGGCAAGAAGAGGTATTGCAGTGGTCAGAGATATAAGGTGGGCAACTGATCCCCAGCGCACCAACATCAGTGAAGTTGCCAAGCCAAGGGTTAAGTGTTCCTGAGTCTGGCACTTTTTAAAAACAGCCCAGTTAACCCAAAGCAGAGGCAGCACAAATACCAGCCTGACCACCACCAGCATGCTCTGGCACATGCAAGCAAAGTACCCGAATACTTGGGCTGAACGTCAGGGTCCAGAAACAGTGTCTGTGGGTAACACCTCTGCCTCTTCCTCTGTTCTACGGGCACACTGATCCACTGTCCATGACAAAAGCGAAGATGCCTCACATTCTGCACCTGTCACTGCCCATGTCCATCCACCATCAGCAACCACATCCACGTACTTGTGCCAGAAGAGCATTCAGCTGTCCTTACCCCAGTCCTTGAAGTGCAAGCGTAAATACGCAGCCATCTACTCACAGGCTACAAAGCTAAATGGCCATATTTTCAGACTACTTGCTTTGGAAAATGTTGCTGTTTAGGTTTGTGGAGATGGAACCTTTCTACAACCTCATGATGGTGGCCATCCCTCGGTACATGGTCCTAGCCACCACTATTTCTCTCGGTGTGCCGTCCCCACCTTATACAAGCACGTGTCCCATAACATCAGCTGTGCCCTGACCAACGCTGTGACTGAGAAGGTCTATTAAACCACAGATACCTGGACAAGTGCTTGTGGCCAGGAACGCTACATTTCCCTGATGACACACTGGGTGAACATTGTGGAAGCCGGGACCCAGTTGGACCCTGGGATGAAACACATGCTACCGACACAGAGGATTGCGAGCCCTAGTTCAATCAGGGTTGCCCCACCTACAGCAGTTCCTGCACCTCCTCCTCATCCTCCATCTCACAAACATCAACATCAGTTGCAAGCTAGAAGCACTGCAGCACAGCCTCGACTAAGCGGCAACAAGTTGTGCTGAAGCTAATCTGCTAACAAACCATGGAGTTATTGAAAGGTCTAACAGACCAGACCAGAGGAACAGGAGCTGGTTACCTGTACTACAGACAGTAGTACCCTCACCACCTTCATCCCATCTGTTTAGCATAGATGGCCTGAAAATGAGGAGGAAAAGGAGGATGAGTATGAGGATGAGGAAGACAACATTGACAGTGACCCTCTTGATGGGGACAGGGAGGTCTTGGCTGTTGGCAGTCTGACACACATGGTTGGGTTTATGTTCCACGGCATTTCCCGTGACCCTTGCACTGTATGCCTTTTGGCCAACATTAATTACTGGTTGGTCACCCTTCTAGACATATGCTACAAGGAGAACTTTACATGTTTCCTTCCCGTGGCCAAGATGTCTAAGAAAATGTTGCAGTACTAGAAGGACCTAGATGAAGAATTATTAAAAAAATTCCCATCTGACAATGCTGATGGCAGAGGTCACGCTGGTGGCAGAAGTGGAGACTAGGGAGACACACACCAGATGCAGCAGAGGAAGGGGAACACTCTCAAAGGCCTGGGATAGTGTTCTCAGACCCTCCCAGTGTCCGAGCCCTGATGCTTAGGGTACTCTGACAAGGAGGGAAAAGTTTTGGAACATGCTGAATGACTACCTTGCCAACTGTACCAGAGTTATCTGTGATTCCTCTGTGCCTTACAACTACTGGGTATCAAAGCTAGACATGTGGCATGAATTGTTTCTCTACAACTTGGCCTGCTCTGCCACTAGCATTTTGTCAGAGTGTGTTTTTAGTGCCATCAGAGGTATTATAACCAATAGGCGCATTCGCCTTTCAACTGTAAATGCTGACAGGTTGACTCTTATCAAAATGAACAAGGGCTAGATTGCGCCAGACTGGGCCAGACTTCTGTACTCCACTGGATGACAGCAGCAAAACAAACTCAAATCCAGTCTTTTTTTGTTTTTCTTTCTGATCTATTTGCATGCACCCCTTCCCACCAAAACATAGGTATACACTTCAGAATTTCTTCGTGTCATTCCTCCGCCTCCTCCAAAACCATATCAACAGGGTGATCACGCTACCCCCACTATATATTTTTTAAGGGTGTTTATTATGCCCTCATTAACTATTTTTAGAAGCTTATCTCAAACATTTTCTTATATACATATGTATACCCCCAGGGGTACGTTTTTCAGCCCATGCACTTAATGCATGGGCATTAACAGTCTAGGATACCCACATATTAACAATGGGGAAAAAATGTTTTCTGAGGCCCTCCACCACATCTATTCAAAGGTGTATTGGAGTGCCTCCTTCTAATTTTTGGCATCCCTTGCACTTAGTGTAGGACACCTACTCCTTAGTAATGGGAAAAATGCTTTTCTGTGGATCCACCTTCTAGTCAAAGGAACATATTTTTAAACCCCAAAATTTCTATTAGTATATGATTTAGTGCCTTGTTGTGGGCTGTCAGGGAGTCATCACATAGGGAGTTATCCTACTGCATACAGGATTTCACAGCCGGGACAGGAAAGTTTGCACAGTTAGTATAGAAGAACCTGGTCTCCTCCATATCAGTATGAGTAGATACGAAACGCTCCACTATATTCCCCAGCAGGGTTGATGAAATAACAGTCCTTGATGCTGCTATATTTAACTAATCACTTTTTTCAGGGCTAATTTAAATACATTCTATTCTGTTATAATAATAACGCTCTTATCTGCAATTCGTCTAAGGTGAAATGTAGCAGTAGGTGTAGCGTATGACAGGCATCTAGTCAGGGATTATTGCTTTATAAATTGTAAGTCTTGCTGCTGTTTTTTTCCATGCCCTCATTGACTGATTCATGTTTTTTTACATTCACCTGTACTCTGAAATTCATCAAAGCTGGCAGTGTTACTTGTGTTATTCCACAGTTTATTGCTACCACGTACAAGATTTATTTTTTTTTAGGGCTGATTCAAATCCCTTCTATATTCTACTATAATACTGCTCTTATCTGCAATTCATCAATGGTGAGGTGTGGCAGTAGGGATAGCATATGATGAGCACGCAGTCAGGGATCATTGCCTTATAAATTCTAAGCCTTGATGCTGTTTTTTCCATGCACTCAGTGACCAATTCATGTTTTTTACGGTCATGTGCATCTAGAAATTCATCAAAGCAGGCAAAAAGGCAAAATTAACTGAGTTAATGTGCCCTTTTACAGTTTCACTGTAGCATCTGTACGTAAGAGGTAGTGGTGGGAGAGTTTACACTACTGGAGCTGGAATTTCCAATTCTGAACTCTCCAGTGCTTTTTTTTTCATCTATTTGTGGGTGGTTTTTGAAGTATGTTTGGGGGAATTGTCCTGCTGGAAGACCCATGACCTAAGATGCAAACCCAGCTTTCTGACTGCAGGCACTACATTGCGACCCAAAATCCTTTGGGAATCTACACATTTTATGATGCCTTGCACACATTCAAGGCACCCAGGGTCAGAGGCAGCAAAACAACCTCAAAATATCTTTGAACCTCCATTGTATTTGACTGTAATTACTCTGTTACTTTATTTGTAGGCCTCATTCCATTTATAGTAAACAGTACAACATGTAGATTGTGAGCCCTCACGGGCAGGGTCCTCTCTCCTTCTGTACCAGTCATGACTTGTATTAAGAATACTGTACTTATTTTTTATTCTGTATACCTCCTCATATGTAAAGCGCCATGGTTATAAATGGCACAATAATAATTATATGCTTTAACAAAAAACTCTGTCTTGGTCTCATCTGTCCACAAAAATAACAATAGAAAGGACTGCCTGATGGCCCTCTACAAATATTAATGGTTGGCTGATGGCCCTAAAAAAAAAAGTGTGACTTTCAATGTGTCTGATCTTGTCTCACACACCACATGGCGAAATAAGGTAGTAAAATACTAAAATTGCATTTCCTGTTGAATGTGTTTTTCACCATTGAAAGCAATGCAAACAGGCAAAAACGTAGCAGAAAGACTGTGTGTGAACATAGCCCAAGGTGTGAGGGAGTGAGGGAGCATTTTTTTTCTCTTATTTATTTTGCCTTATATACAAGTCATAAGTCATTATCCTGGAAAAAATGTTTCTTAACATTTTTTCCAGTCAAATCCATTTTAAGTGCAGTTTTGTATTTTTTATTGTCAGCCTATAAAAGTGGTGTAATACTCTGACAACAATTTTCCCAGCAGCGACCTGGGATTTAGAGATGCTTCCAAAGGTCTTCCTCATGCTATCATCATGCCATTTCAGCACTGTTTCTGTCATTTTCAGCAATTTTTAGACCCCCTCGAGACCTCCGGGGTGGCGGGGCGGAAAAATGATTGCGTTTCAAATTGACTTCCATTATACGCATTACTTGAGCCTTATGATTTGCTATACTCCAGTAAGGAGTACCCATAGCATTTTAATGCTCACTCATCACTAGTGCATACTGCTGGCAGTTCAGCCAACATAGTACATACTCCCTGGTCTTCAGGGAAATTATAGAAGAGTTTCAGTGGATCGGGAAGTTGTGGGGGTAGAGGAGCATAAGAACGATTGAGTCACACGTATTGCTCAGGTAGGAACATTCTTCCACACAAACACTCTCCAAATCCTGGAGGTTCCATGGGTTCCTTCTATGAATTCTGAGCCTTAGTTCCTTCCATAAACTAAATTAATATTTTGATCAGAGACCACTCTTTATGTGCAGAGTACACAACATTCCATTTACATAAATTAAATTGAAATTTGAGACTTAGTAACATTTCATAACAATGTGCATAGTAAACCTCAAGCCTGTGTCTAAGAATAAAAGCTGTATTATTATAAACGATTTGCTAAAAATGTTAAAAAACACAAAAATTTAATTATATTGGACAAAAATCATGCAAGTTATACATATGGTGTACTATAAGGCATCATTTGTAAGGACCACATGAAGGGGTTGAGCTTTAGTACAGATTCCACCATATTTTCCTAACTATATATCTTGCGGCTCCAAAATCTTTCTCTTGTTCCTGATTACCACTGCATATTGGTGGGAAAAGAAAAAAGGTAATGTATTATGTTTTAAAGGAACATTTTTGCTATATTTAAGCATAAATCAGATCAGAGAAATAGACATTGAGCAGACAGAAAACGTACATGCGTGTAGGTAGTACAAAAACGAGTAAAGATAATTGTCCTCAATTTTCCTCATTCATGTACAGTCTGCCTATAATACGTGCATAGCCAATACTGAAAAAACATTTGCAATATTGGAGAAAATTATGTGGTTTGGGTTTCATGTTATATTTTGGAGAAAGAAAACCAAAGGTCTAAACCGCAAACCTGGGCATCACAGAACTGTCAAGTCATTAATTCACCCACACGGACTTGTTATAGAACAGAGCACTAATTTATATCAGCTGAACAAATGTAGAGGGAGCTCTGAGGTCTTCACTTATGGTAACATTTCAATTCTACAAGGCAGGTTGGCACACATGTCTTAGCTAGAACTGAAACTTCATGTTACACACCACGGAGATCTAATCTAATCTATATAACCTACATCAATACAATAACATTAGACACTCCGTAAAACCAGGATCACATTTGCCAAGGAGGCAAGATGAGCATCTCGTCTGAGGCAGCGGTATGACATATCTCTCAAGGGGTGGCATTTTGCTGCCCCGAGAATGTGATTTGGCCAGTTTTCCAAACCAGTTGTTAAACTGACAGGCGGCTCAGAAAACTGTTAAAACACCAGTTCTTCTGTCTGCATTTAAGTACCGTACATTTGTACTTTTCACGTACAAATACAATTGAAACTCGGAGTAATGGCACTGTAGTTAGTGTGAGTCCACAGTATGGTGGGGACATTATCCAGAGGGGTGAAAAGCGTGAGAATGGGCACAGTATAGAAAATGAGCAGTGTGAAGGTATAATATGAAGAGGGAACAGTGTGGAAGTGACAGTGTTAGTGCACATATTGGAGAGAAGGCAACATGGGGGACAGTATGTAGAGGGGGCAGTGTGGAGAGGCAGCTTGAGGGGAAACAGAAGTGAGGGGATAGCATGAATTAGGGATAGTGTGAAGGCAATAGTTTATATGGGAAATCAGTCTGGAAATAATAGCAAATAAAAATGGATAGTGCGTCAATTATAGCTCACAAGGACTGTCAGTGTTGCGGTTATAGTGTATAATGGAGAACAGTGTGGTGGTTATAGTTCATAATGACGGACAGTGCTGTGGTTATAGTTCAATAAAGACAGACAAAACAATGGTTATAGTTCATAGGCAGTGTGGTCTTAATAGTTCATAAGAGTGGACAGAGTGGTAGTTATAGTTCATAGCTCATAAGGGAGGACAGTGTGGCCATTATAATTCATAAGGATAGACATTGTGGCAGTTATAGTTCATAAGGGAGGACATAGTTGATAAGGACAGAGCGTGTGTATGTTATAGTTCATAATGGTGGATTAAATGTTGGTTACAGTTTATAAGAGAGGACAGTATGTAAGTTATACTTTATAAAGGAGGACAGATTGGTGGTTATAGTTCATAAAAGGTACAGTGTAGCAGTTATAGTTAATAAACACATGTGATGGCATAAACCAAAGTCTCACACATATGCATAAGCAGGTGCTGAACTCTGATAATATCGCACTGACTTCATAAATTGACTATATAGGAAAATAGAAAATTGTTGTGAATTAGACTTTTTTTGGCTCCCTCTTGTGGTTACTAGTGATATGACTCTGGGATTTCCTTCCCTCAGTTTGCACCCAGCTGGGTCGTTACTTCAGGGGTGTTGCTATATAAACCTCCTGGAACCTTAGTCCAGTGCCTGGCATCGGTGTTATCAGACACATTCTGTTTGCTCCTGTTTGCTGGTCCTGGTTCGTGCAAAATTAAGCTAAGTCTTGCTTCTTTGTTTTTTGGGTTATTTGTTTGCTATCATTTTTGTCCAGCTTGTACTAAATATGATTCCTGTCCTTGCTGGAAGCTCTAGGGGGCTGGTGTTCTCCCCCCGGGCCGTTAGTCGGTTCGGGGGTTCTTGGATTTCCAGTGTGGATATTTTTGATAGGATTTTTTGCTGACCATATAAGTTATCTTTCTATATTCTGCTATTAGCTAGTGGGCCTCTCTTTGCTAAATACCTAGCTCATTCTTATGTTTGTCTTTTCCTCTTACCTCACCGTTATTATTTGTGGGGGGCTTCTATCCAACTTTTGGGGTATTTCCTCTGGAGGCAAGAAAGGTCTTTCTTTTCCCTTCTAGGGGTAGTTAGCTCTCCGGCTGGCGCGAGACGTCTAGGATCAACGTAGGAACGTTCCCCGGCTACTGGTATTTGTGGTGCTAGGATTAGTTATATGGTCAGCCCAGTTACCACTGCCCTATGAGCTGGTTTTTTGTATTTACAGACTTAGCATTATTCCTGAGACCCTCTGCCATTGGGGTCATAATAGTATGCCAGGCCAACATTGAATGTTTAAAGCATTGCAGAAGTGGGATAATAAGAAAGGAAATTCTGAGTTTTTTTTATTTTTTTCTTTCCTTCTCTTCCTCCCCTTTACCTTTGAGTGGCTTGTGCTTGCGGCAGACATGAATGTCCAGACCTTGATTACAAGTGTAAACCAGCTGGCAGCTCGTGTGCAGGGTATACAAGATTTTGTTACCAGTAGTCCTATGTCTGAACCTAAAATACCTATTCCGGAATTGTTTTCTGGAGACCGATTTAGGTTTAGGAATTTCAAGAATAATTGTAAATTGTTTCTTTCTCTGAGACCCCGTTCATCTGGAGATTCAGCTCAGCAAGTTAAAATTGTTATTTCTTTTTTGCGGGGCGACCCTCAGGATTGGGCTTTCTCGCTAGCGCCAGGAGATCCGGCATTGGCGAATATTGATGCGTTTTTTCTGGCGCTCGGATTGCTTTACGAGGAACCCAATCTTGAAATTCAGGCAGAAAAAGCCTTGCTGGCTATTTCTCAGGGTCAGGATGAAGCTGAAGTGTATTGCCAAAAATTTCGGAAATGGTCCGTGCTTACTCAGTGGAATGAGTGTGCTCTGGCCGCAAATTTCAGAAATGGCCTTTCTGAAGCCATTAAGAATGTGATGGTGGGTTTCCCCACTCCTACAAGTCTGAATGATTCTATGGCACTTGCTATTCAAATTGACCGGCGTTTGCGGGAGCGCAAAACGGCTAATCCTCTGGTGGTGTTGTCTGAACAAACACCTGATTTAATGCAATGTGATAGAATTCAGACTAGAAATGAACGGAAAAATCATAGACGTCAGAATGGGTTGTGTTTTTACTGTGGTGATTCTACACATGTTATATCAGCATGCCCTAAACGCCTAACAAGGGTTGTTAGTCCTGTCGCCATTGGTAATTTGCAACCTAAATTTATTTTGTCTGTGACTTTAATTTGCTCTTTGTCTTCTTACCCTGTTATGGCGTTTGTGGATTCAGGTGCTGCCCTGAGTCTTATGGATCTGTCATTTGCCAAGCGCTGTGGTTTTGTTCTTGAACCGTTAGTAAATCCTATTCCTCTTAGAGGTATTGATGCTACGCCATTGGCGGAAAATAAACCGCAGTTTTGGACGCAGGTGACCATGTGCATGACTCCTGAACATCGGGAGGTGATTCGTTTTCTTGTTCTGCATAAAATGCATGATTTGGTCGTTTTGGGTCTGCCATGGTTACAGACCCACAATCCAGTCTTGGATTGGAAGGCAATGTCTGTGTCAAGTTGGGGCTGTCAGGGAATTCATGCTGATTCCCTGCCGGTGTCTATTGCTTCCTCTACTCCTTCGGAAGTTCCTGAGTATTTGTCTGATTATCAGGATGTATTCAGTGAGTCCAGATCCAGTGCTCTGCCTCCTCATAGGGACTGTGACTGCGCCATAGATTTGATTCCAGGTAGTAAATTTCCTAAGGGAAGATTATTTAATCTGTCAGTACCTGAGCATGCCGCAATGCGTTCATATATCAAGGAGTCTCTGGAGAAGGGGCATATCTGTCCATCCTCTTCCCCTCTTGGTGCGGGATTCTTTTTTGTGGCCAAGAAGGACGGATCTTTGAGACCTTGTATTGACTATCGGCTTCTGAATAAAATCACTGTAAAATTTCAGTATCCTTTGCCTCTCTTGTCGGACTTGTTTGCCCGGATTAAGGGTGCCAAGTGGTTCACCAAGATAGATCTTCGTGGTGCGTACAACCTTGTGCGCATTAAGCAAGGTGATGAATGGAAGACTGCATTTAATACGCCCGAAGGTCATTTTGAGTACTTGGTGATGCCTTTTGGGCTTTCTAATGCTCCCTCAGTATTTCAGTCCTTTATGCATGATATTTTCCGGAAGTATCTGGATAAATTTATGATTGTTTATCTGGACGATATTCTGGTTTTCTCTGAAGATTGGGACTCACATGTGGAGCAGGTCAGGATGGTGTTTCAGGTTTTGCTTGAGAATGCCTTGTTTGTTAAAGGCTCAAAGTGTCTCTTTGGAGTACAGAAAGTTCCCTTTTTGGGGTTTATTTTTTCCCCTTCTGCTGTGGAGATGGACCCAGTCAAGGTCCGAGCTATTCATGAGTGGACTCAACCCACGTCAGTTAAGAGTCTTCAGAAGTTCTTGGGTTTTGCTAACTTCTACCGTCGTTTTATCGCTAATTTTTCTAGCGTTGTTAAACCTTTGACGGATATGACCAAGAAAGGTTCTGATGTTGCTAACTGGGCTCCTGCAGCCGTGGAGGCATTCCAGGAGTTGAAGCGCCGGTTTACTTCGGCGCCTGTTTTGTGCCAGCCTGATGTCTCACTTCCCTTTCAGGTCGAGGTGGATGCTTCTGAGATTGGGGCAGGGGCCGTTTTGTCACAGAGAGGCCCTGGTTGCTCGGTAATGAGACCATGTGCTTTCTTCTCTAGGAAGTTTTCGCCTGCTGAGCGGAATTATGATGTTGTCAATCGGGAATTACTGGCCATGAAGTGGGCATTTGAGGAGTGGCGTCATTGGCTCGAG
Organism: Ranitomeya variabilis; assembly: GCF_051348905.1. Classification (NCBI taxonomy): domain Eukaryota; kingdom Metazoa; phylum Chordata; class Amphibia; order Anura; family Dendrobatidae; genus Ranitomeya; species Ranitomeya variabilis. Next base: position 814,602,948 of record NC_135232.1, on the reverse strand, counting down.
GGTGCTAAGCATCGTGTGGTGGTCTTGACTGATCACAAAAATTTGATGCATCTCGAGTCTGCTAAACGCTTGAATCCTAGACAGGCCCGCTGGTCATTGTTTTTCTCCCGTTTTGACTTTGTGGTCTCGTATTTACCAGGTTCAAAGAATGTGAAAGCTGATGCTCTTTCAAGGAGCTTTGTGCCTGACTCTCCTGGAGTCACAGAACCTGTTGGTATTCTTAAAGAAGGAGTTATTTTGTCAGCCATTTCTCCTGATTTGCGACGTGTGTTGCAGAGATTTCAAGCTGGTAGACCTGACTCTTGTCCACCTGACAGACTGTTTGCTCCTGATAAGTGGACCAGCAGAGTCATTTCCGAGGTTCATTCCTCGGTGTTGGCAGGTCATCCGGGAATTTTTGGCACCAGAGATCTGGTGGCTAGGTCATTTTGGTGGCCTTCCTTGTCACGGGATGTACGGTCATTTGTGCAGTCCTGTGGGACTTGTGCTCGAGCTAAGCCTTGCTGTTCCCGTGCCAGTGGGTTGCTCTTGCCCTTGCCTGTTCCGAAGAGGCCTTGGACACATATTTCCATGGATTTAATTTCTGATCTCCCGGTGTCTCGGGGTATGTCTGTCATCTGGGTGGTATGTGATCGCTTTTCAAAAATGGTCCATTTGGTGCCTTTGCCTAAGCTGCCTTCCTCTTCCGATCTGGTTCCTGTGTTCCTTCAGAATGTGGTTCGTTTACACGGCATTCCTGAGAATATTGTGTCTGACAGAGGATCCCATTTTGTTTCCAGGTTCTGGCGATCCTTTTGTGCTAGGATTGGCATTGATTTGTCGTTCTCGTCTGCCTTTCATCCTCAGACTAATGGACAAACTGAGCAAACTAATCAGACTCTGGAGGCTTACTTGAGGTGTTTTGTTTCGGCAGATCAGGATGATTGGGTGACCTTCTTGCCGTTGGCTGAGTTTGCCCTAAATAATCGGGCTAGTTCCGCTACTCTGGTTTCGCCATTTTTCTGCAACTCTGGTTTCCATCCTCGTTTTTCCTCGGGACATGTGGAGCCTTCTGACTGTCCTGGGGTCGATTCTGTGGTGGATAGGTTGCAGCAGATCTGGAATCATGTGGTGGACAACTTAAAATTGTCACAGGAGAAGGCTCAGCGTTTTGCCAACCGCCGCCGCGGTGTGGGTCCCCGACTTCGTGTTGGGGATTTGGTGTGGCTGTCTTCTCGATTTGTTCCTATGAAGGTCTCCTCTCCTAAATTTAAGCCTCGCTTCATCGGTCCTTACAAGATATTGGAAATCCTTAATCCGGTGTCCTTTCGCTTGGATCTTCCGGTGTCGTTTGCCATTCACAACGTGTTCCATAGGTCTTTGTTACGACGCTACGTTGTGCCTGTGGTTCCTTCTGCTGAGCCTCCTGCTCCGGTGTTGGTTGAGGGCGAGTTGGAGTACGTGGTGGAGAAGATCTTGGATTCTCGTCTCTCCAGGCGGAGGTTTCAGTATTTGGTCAAGTGGAAGGGTTATGGTCAGGAGGATAATTCCTGGGTGGTTGCCTCTGATGTGCATGCGGCCGATTTAGTTCGTGCCTTTCACGCTGCTCATCCTGATCGCCCTGGTGGTCTTGGTGAGGGTTCGGTGACCCCTCCTTAAGGGGGGGGGTACTGTTGTGAATTAGACTTTTTTTGGCTCCCTCTTGTGGTTACTAGTGATATGACTCTGGGATTTCCTTCCCTCAGTTTGAACCCAGCTGGGTCGTTACTTCAGGGGTGTTGCTATATAAACCTCCTGGAACCTTAGTCCAGTGCCTGGCATCGGTGTTATCAGACACATTCTGTTTGCTCCTGTTTGCTGGTCCTGGTTCGTGCAAAATTAAGCTAAGTCTTGCTTCTTTGTTTTTTGGGTTATTTGTTTGCTATCATTTTTGTCCAGCTTGTACTAAATGTGATTCCTGTCCTTGCTGGAAGCTCTAGGGGGCTGGTGTTCTCCCCCCGGGCCGTTAGTCGGTTCGGGGGTTCTTGGATTTCCAGTGTGGATATTTTTGATAGGATTTTTTGCTGACCATATACACTCACTGGCCACTTTATTAGGTACACCTGTCCTTTTTTGTTAACACTTAATTTCTAATCAGCCAATCACATGGCGGCAACTCAGTGCATTTAGGCATGTAGACATTGTCAAGACAATCTCCTGCAGTTCAAACCGAGCATCAGTATGGGGAAGAAAGGTGATTTGAGTGCCTTTGAACGTGGCATGGTTGTTGGTGCCAGAAGGGCTGGTCTGAGTATTTCAGAAACTGCTGATCTACTGGGATTTTCACGCACAACCATCTCTAGGGTTTACAGAGAATGGTCCGAAAAAGAAAAAAAATCCAGTGAGCGGCAGTTCTGTGGGCGGAAATGCCTTGTTGATGCCAGAGGTCAGAGGAGAATGGGCAGACTGGTTCGAGCTGATAGAAAGGCAACAGTGACTCAAATCGCCACCCGTTACAACCAAGGTAGGCCTAAGAGCATCTCTGAACGCACAGTGCGTCGAACTTTGAGGCAGATGGGCTACAGCAGCAGAAGACCACACCGGGTACCACTCCTTTCAGCTAAGAACAGGAAACTGAGGCTACAATTTGTACAAGCTCATCGAAATTGGACAGTAGAAGATTGGAAAAACGTTGCTTGGTCTGATGAGTCTCGATTTCTGCTGTGACATTCGGATGGTAGGGTCAGAATTTGGCGTAAACAACATGAAAGCATGGATCCATCCTGCCTTGTATGGAGCATCTTTGGGATGTGCAGCCGACAAATCTGCGGCAACTGTGTGATGCCATCATGTCAATATGGACCAAAATCTCTGAGGAATGCTTCCAGCACCTTGTTGAATCTATTCCACGAAGAATTGAGGCAGTTCTGAAGGCAAAAGGGGGTCCAACCCGTTACTAGCATGGTGTACCTAATAAAGTGGCCGGTGAGTGTAAGTTATCTTTCTATATTCTGCTATTAGCTAGTGGGCCTCTCTTTGCTAAATACCTAGCTCATTCTTATGTTTGTCTTTTCCTCTTACCTCACCGTTATTATTTGTGGGGGGCTTCTATCCAACTTTTGGGGTATTTCCTCTGGAGGCAAGAAAGGTCTTTCTTTTCCCTTCTAGGGGTAGTTAGCTCTCCGGCTGGCGCGAGACGTCTAGGATCAACGTAGGAACGTTCCCCGGCTACTGGTATTTGTGGTGCTAGGATTAGTTATATGGTCAGCCCAGTTACCACTGCCCTATGAGCTGGTTTTTTGTATTTACAGACTTAGCATTATTCCTGAGACCCTCTGCCATTGGGGTCATAATAGAAAATACATTCCAGTATGTGGAGATTAATGAAAAGGGTACTTATCAAATATCATACAGCTTTAGACCTCAATGTGTTTCACAAATATGAGGATCATCAGGAGGTAAGATGAATTGATGTCTTATTATGTAGTCAAGTAGATATTATCAGTGTTTTACTAGAGCATCCCAGGGACCGTCACGATGAGCGGGGGGGCGCCATATCCGCTGAAAAGTAGTGTGCCAACCTCCGCTGTTTAGGCAGGTTTCCAGTATATGAGACAGTTTAAGGTAAACTTATGGGTCTTTTTTGATTTATTTACATTTATCTTGTTTTATCATTGCATTGCAGTTAGATTATTCCCAGCAATTTTCTTACATTGCTTTTACAGGACATTTGTTGCTTTCTGCTACATCCTGATGTTCTGCCCTGTTACGTGGTGTTAAGCTCTATTGATTGTGTAAGATTATTGTGTGTCTGCTATCACTTAGGGTACCGTCACACAGTGGCATTTTTATCGCTACGACGGCACGATTCGTGATGTTCTAGCGATATCGTTACGATCTCGCAGTGTCTGACACGCTACTGCGATCAGGCACCCTGCTGAGAATCGTACGTCGTAGCAGATCGTTGGAAACTTTCTTTCGTCGCTGGATCTCCCGCTGACATCGCTGGATCGTTGTGTGTGACAGCGATCCAGCGATGCGTTCGCTTGTAACCAGGGTAAACATTGGGTTACTAAGCGCAGGGCCGCGCTTAGTAACCCGATGTTTACCGTGGTTACCAGCGTAAAAGTAAAAAAAAAAAAACAGTACATACTCACCATCTGATGTCCGTCAGGTCCCTTGCAGTCTGCTTTCCGCTCTGACTGTGAGCGCCGGCCGGAAAGTGAGAGCAGATCACAGCGGTGACGTTGCCGCTGCGCTCTGCTCTCACTGTACGGCCGGATCTCAGTCAGAGCGGGAAGCAGACTGCAAGGGACCTGACGGACATCAGATGGTGAGTATGTACTGTTTGTTTTTTTTTACTTTTACGCTGGTAACCACGGTAAACATCGGGTTACTAAGCGCGGCCCTGCGCTTAGTAACCCGATGTTTACCCTGGTTACCTGGGGACTTCGGCATCGCTCCAGCGCCGTGAATGCAACGTGTGACCGCAGTCTATGACGCTGGAGCGATAATCATACGACGCTGCGACGTCACGAATCGTGCCGTCATAGCGATGTAAATGGTACTGTGTGACGGTACCCTTACATATAGTGTTTTCCAGGGCAGGGAGGTACGGCTGCAGAGGAGCGGGGGCACCATTTGTGTGGCTAAACCTGTAGGGTGCCAACCACTGCTAAGAGTCAGGAACAAAGGCTAGGAAATATTTTATTGGGTTGACCTAGAGTGTGTGTGGTGTATGTCTTTTCGTGATTATTGTTAGTCTCTTTTTTAATCATCTTTAATAAAAGTTAGATTTTATATTTTTTAGGGGGGTTCCTTCCATGTTAGCCGTCACTATTCTGAACCTACTACCTTTCAGTTACATTCTATAATTATGTACTGATGATGTCTCCAGTGCTGTATCCCTGTACCGTTATTGGATCTGATCCTGTACACAAGTAGCAATCCATAACTTGTCAGATGATGTGCTGCATGGCTATGATAATACGTTTTGTGCTGACTGACAAGTTAAGGATTATTTCATTGATATTTACTTAAGAAATATATTAGGCTGGGTTCACACTGCGTTAGCAGCAGCCCGTTCAGCACATACGCTAACGGGCTGTTGATAACGCAAGTGCCGACGATTACATCGTGCTAGCGCAGATGGAGCATCTGCCAGCTCTATCTGCGCTAGCAGTGACGGACCCGGAAACGCTGGAGCCCGCGTCTCAGGGTCCGTCACTCAATGACGGCACATCCCTAGCGCACGCCCATTGTGGGCGTGCGCTAGCGATGCGCCGACATTGCAGTCCATGGCGGCCGTAACGCACTACGTTACACCGCGTTTATGCCGCGGTGTAACATAGTCCGTCTAACGGACACCATTAACGCAATGTGAACCCAGCCTTAGAAGTTCCCTGTCACTGCTATTTTAGCTCACCTGTGAAACTCAACCACAGGTTCTGAGCTTCATAAGAAACTGTAATTGCAGTGTATAGTAGCAGCGATCAGACAATCACAGGTTCAATTCTACTAAGGGAACTGAAAAAAAAAGTAAAAAATAAGTTCTCCCTCATTAAAAACAAATGTATTAGAAATTTGCATATTTGGTATCGCGGCATACATAAAGATCCAGTCTATCAAAAATTAATTGACCTGTAATGGAAAAATAAAATCGAAATTCTAGAATTTTTTTTTCACAAAACATCCCTAAAAAAAAAATAAAAAAAATAAAAACATTGTATGTACCCCAAATTTCTATGAGTGAAATCAGCTTACCATGAAAAAACAAGCAACTCCACAGAAGCAAAAATACCAATGTCAAAGGTCACAAAAAGTAATATCATAAAACACAATGTTTTGAGGTTTTCTTCTAAACCCTGTGTTTATTGTTATGCTGTAATGTCCATTGTCTGTACAAGTCCCCTCTATAATGTAAAGTGCTGCGGAATATGTTGGCGCTGTATAAATAAAAAATTATTATTATTATTATTATTATAAAAAAATTAATGAAACTTTGGTATCAAAGTAGTCATATTGATCGAGATAATAATTTTCACAGGATATTGTTTATCATGCAATGAATACTGTATAAGCCAAAAAGATGACTGAATTATTAGGTTTATTACCTTTTATAATTTACATGTTTATAATGTACTGCTGAAAGTGGCGCCATTTCAATTTTCACGTCAGGCAGTAGTAAACCTAGAATTGGGGCTGCATGAAATCTGAGGTCACAATATTTTTTTGTTGATTCATACCAGACGTGTTGTAAGAGTTGCAGTTTCTTTGTATAGCATTATTCTTCAAACTAGAGTGTATGAAAAACTGCTAAAAATTGTCTACTCAGTATGGCACTCTTAATCTCAAAGAAAAGTGGGCTATTGTGCTGTTCCAAAGATTGTACTTGTTTCAGTTAAGTAAGCAATATATAACACTTCCTTGACACGTGCAGCCTTTAGAATTTGAAAGGGGTTTCAAATACTTACAGTGCCTTGGGAAAGTATTCGGCTCCCTTGGAACTTTTCAACCTTTTCCCACATATCATGCTCCAAACATAAAGATACCAAATGTACATTTTTGGTGAAGAGTTAACAGCAAGTGGAACACAATTGTGAAGTTGAACTAAAAATATTTGTTATTTTAAATTTTTGTGGAAATTCAAAAACTGAAAAGTGGGGCGTGCGATATTATTCGGCCCCTTTACTTTCAGTGCAGCAAATTCACTCCAGAAGTTCATTGTGGATCTCTGGATGATCCAATGTTGTCCTAAATGCCTAATGATGATAAATATAATCCACCTGTGTAATCAAGTCTCCGTATAAATGCACCTGCTCTGTGATAGTCTCAGGATTCTGTTTAAATCACAGAGAGCATCATGAAGACCAAGGAACACAACAGTCAGGTCAGTGACACTGTAGTGGACAAGTTTAAAGCTGGATTTGAATACAAAATGATTTCCAAAACTTTAAACATCCCAAGGAGCACTGTGAAAACGATCATATTGGAATGGAAGGAGTATTATACCACTGCAAATCTACCAAGACCTGGCCGACCCCCTAAACTTTCATCTCAAACAAGGAGAAGACTGATCAGAGATGCAGCCAAGAGGCCCATGATCACTCTGGATGAACTGTGGAGATCTACAGCTGAGGTGGAACAGTCTGTCCATAGGACAACAATCAGTCATACACTGCACAAATCTGGCCTTTATGGACGAGTGGCAAGAAGAAAGCCATTTCTCAAAGATATCCATAAAAAGTATGGTTTAAAGTTTGCAACAAGCCACCTAGGAGACACACCAAACATGTGGAAGAAGGTACTCTGGTCAGATGAAACCAAATCAAACTTTTTGGCAACAATGTCAAACGATATTTTTGGCGTAAAGGCAACACAGCTCATCACCCTGAACACATCATCCCTACCGTCAAACATGGTGGTGGCAGCATCATGGTTTGGGCCTGCTTTTCTTCAGCAAGGACAGGGAAGATGGTTAAAATTGATGGGAAGATGGATGGATCCAAATACAGGACCATTCTTGAAGAAAACCTATTGGAGTCTGCAAAAGACCTGAGACTGGGAAGAAGATTTGTCTTCCAACAATGCAATGATCCCAAACATAAAGCAATATCTACAATGGAATGGTTCACAAATAAACATATCCAGGTGTTAGAATGGCCAAGTCAAAGTCCAGACCTCAATCAAATCGAGAATCTGTGGAAAGACCTGAAAACCGCTGTTCACAAACGATCTCCATCAAACCTCACTGAGCTCGAGCTGTTTGCCAAGCAAGGAAGATTGGGAAAGAACTTCAGCCTCTCGATGTACAAAACTGATAGAGACATACCCTAAGTGACTTGCAGCTGTAATCGCAGCAAAAGGTGGCGCAACAAAGTATTAAGTTAAAGGGGCCGAATAATATTGCACGCCCCACTTTTCAGTTTTTGAATTTCCACAAAAGTTTAAAATAACCAATAAATTTCGTTCAACTTCACAATTGTGTTCCACTTGTTGTTGATTTGGTATCTTTATGTTTGAAGCATGATATGTGGGAAAAGGTTGAAAAGTTCCAGGGAGCCGAATACTTTCGCAAGGCACTGTATGCCATTTTGCTACTCCTTATTGATCTTATGTAAATGTACCAGGTGCAGAAAAAAATGATCTGGCCACTAAGGCATTAAGTGGAAAAGAAATGAGGAAAAAACCCTGTGTGTTTTGTTTAAAGACAGATACAAATCGATGACTTTTATAGATGTAGTATTTCATGTGCACTAACAAGACCACTGCTTCATGAACATGGCCCACTTCAGACTAAAACTACATCAACATTAATATTCAGTGTTTTATAAAGTAAATTCCTATGAATTAGGTCTCAGGTATGTTTTCTGACTCTAGGTAGAACTCCGGAGAGGACATTCTTCTTATGAGATAAATATGATTTGTACAATTTTCCCTCAAAAACATTGTCTAAAGTTCTACTGCTTGGTGTTGTGTCTTGCAGAACATGGACCAGGGGACCACAAGTTGCCATAATCAATGGATTTGCTAAAAATATCTGCACCATCCTAGCATGTGTCTTAAGGTACCGTCACATTAAGCGACGCTGCAGCGATATCGACAACGATGCCGATCGCTGCAGCATCGCTGTGTGGTCGCTGGAGAGCTGTCACACAGACAGCTCTCCAGCGACCAACGATGCCGAAGTCCCTGGGTAACCAGGGTAAACATAGGGTTACTAAGCGCAGGGCCGCGCTTAGTAACCCGATGTTTACCCTGGTTACCAGTGTAAATGTAAAAAAAACCAAACACTACATACTTACATTGCCGTGTCTGTCGCGTCCCTCGCCTTCAGCTTCCCTGCACTGTGTAAGCGCCGTCCCTAACCACAGCGGTGACGTCACCGCTGTGCTTTGCTTTACGGCCGGCACTGACACATTCAGTGCAGGAAGCTCTGAGCAGCAGCGCGGACGCCGGGGGATGTGACAGACATCAGAGGGTGAGTATGTAGTGTTTTTTTTTTACTTTTACAATGGTAACCAGGGTAAATATTGGGTTACTAAGCACGGCCCTGCGCTTAGTAACCCGATATTTACCCTGGTTACCATTGTAAAACATTGCTGGCATCGTTGCTTTTGCTGTCAAACACGACGATACACGCCGATCTGACGACCAAATAAAGTTCTGGACTTTCAGCAACGACCAGCGATATCACAGCGGGATCCTGATCGCTGCTGCGTGTCAAACACAACGATATCGCTATCCAGGACGCTGCAACGTCATGGATCGCTGTCGTTCTCGTTGCAAAGTCGTTTAGTGTGAAGGTACCTTAAGTGAAAATAGAAGATAAGCTCTTGTGGGTTCAAGGATAAGAAAACATTAGCAACATGATAATATTGATACAGTGCAGAGATGCATTGCTATGCAGTCACTACATTAAATGACCACATAACTGTGCCCGACTGGGTAACCAACCTCCCACATCTATAATATAACGCTGGGAGCGCCACTCTGTCCGAAGCCTTTATAGACTGCGCAAGCGCCGGCGCAGTCTGGACCCCACAGAGTGACGCTCCCAGGAGATCGCGGTATGCGTAAGCGCTGAACGCACACCGCAATCTCCAACGGAGAAGCAGGGACGAGCCAGAAGGATGAGTATGCAATACTTACCTGTCCCGTTCCACTGACGCGATTCCGGGCCGTGAATGTCCCCCTGCTCCCGGAATCGGCGCCTGCGCAGTCCACGCTTTCCGGCGCCAATTTCTTGAAGACACACTGCGTGTCTTCAAGAAAATGGTGCCGGAAAGCGCGGACGCCTGTGACGTTCAGTTCAGAGGGCGCGATGACGTGCTTAATGCGCGCCGCCCTCTGACTGAACAGTCACAGCCAGAGGACCCGGGGGCCTGAGCTAGCGGCGACTCCGGCACCTGACCCCCACAGCGCGCCGGTGTCCCCGTCTCCTCAGGCCCCCAGCACAGCCGCCCGCACTCTCAGCACCACCACGCACAGCCGCCCGCACTCACCACCGCCACGCACAGCCGCCCGCACTCACCACCGCCACTCACAGCCGCCCGCAGTCACCACCGCCACGCACAGCCGCCCGCACTCACCACCACGCACAGCCGCCCGCACTCACCACCGCCACGCACAGCCGCCCGCACTCACCACAGCAACGCACAGCCGCCCGCACTCACCACCGCCACGCACAGCCGCCCGCACTCACCACCGCCACGCACAGCCGCCCACACTTACCACAGCCACACACAGCCGCCCGCACTCAGCACAGCCGCCCGCACTCAGCACAGCCGCCCGCACTCACCACAGCCGCCCGCACTCACCACAGCCACGCACAGCCGCCCGCACTCACCACCGACACGCACAGCCGCCCGCACTCACCACCGACACGCACAGCCGCCGGCACTGAGCACAGCCGCCCGTACTGAGCACAGCTGCCCGCACTGAGCACAGCCGCCCGCACTGAGCACAGCCGCCCGCACTGAGCACAGCCGCCCGCACTCACCACAGCCACGCACAGCCGCCCGCACTCACCACCGCCACGCACAGCCGCCCGCACTCAGCACAGCCGCCCGCACTCAGCACAGCTGCCCGCACTCAGCACAGCCGCCCGCACTCAGCACAGCCGCCCGCACTCAGCACAGCCGCCCGCACTCAGCACAGCCGCCCGCACTCAGCACAGCCGCCCGCACTCACCACAGCCACGCACAGCCGCCTGCACTGACCACCGCCACGCACAGCCGCCCGCACTCACCAGCGCCACACACAGCCGCCCGCACTCACCACAGCCACGCACAGCCGCCTGCACTGACGACCGCCACGCACAGCTGCCCGCACTCACCACCGCCATGCACAGCCGCCCGCACTCACCACAGCCACGCACAGCTGCCCACACTCAGCACAGCCGCCCGCACTCAGCACAGCCGCGCGCACTCAGCACAGCCGCCCGCACTCACCACAGCCACGCACAGCCGCCCGCACTCACCACCGACACGCACAGCCGCCCGCACTCACCACCGACACGCACAGCCGCCCGCACTGAGCACAGCCGCCCGTACTGAGCACAGCTGCCCGCACTGAGCACAGCCGCCCGCACTGAGCACAGCCGCCCGCACTCACCACAGCCACGCACAGCCACCCGCACTCACCACCGCCACGCACAGCCGCCCGCACTCAGCACAGCCGCCCGCACTCAGCACAGCCGCCCGCACTCAGCACAGCCGCCCGCACTCAGCACAGCCGCCCACACTCACCACCGCCACGCACAGCCGCCCGCACTCACCACAGCCACGCACAGCCGCCCGCACTCAGCACAGCCGCCCGCACTCAGCACAGCTCCCCGCACTCAGCACAGCCGCTCGCACTCACCACCGCCACGCACAGCCGCCCGCACTCACCACCGCCACGCACAGCCGCCCGCACTCACCACCGCCACGCACAGCCACCCGCACTCACCACCGCCACGCACAGCCACCCGCACTCACCACAGCTACGCACAGCCGCCCGCACTCACCACAGCCATGCACAGCCGCCCGCACTCACCACAGCCACCCGCACTCACCACAGCCGCCCGCACTCACCACAGCCGCCCGCACTCACCACAGCCACACTCGGGCAGTAGAGCCGGAGAGAGAAAGATGGGAGCAACATATGGCAGAATGGAAACAGGAACAGGCAGAATGGGTGTAGCACATTACAAAATGGGGGCACAGGATGCGAGCAGCACATGACAGAATGGGGGCACAGGATGCGAGCAGCACATGACAGAATGATTGCGCACGATGGGAGCAGCACATGACAGGATGGGGGTGCAGGATGGGAGCACATGACAGGATGGGGCGCAGGATGGGAGCAGCACATGACAGGATGGGGGCACACACATGACAGGATGGGGGTGTAGGATGGAGCAGCATATGACAGGATGGGGGCGCAGGATGGGAGCACATGACAGGATGGGGATGCAGGATGGAGCAGCACATGACAGGATGGAGCGCAGGATGGGAGCACATGACAGGATGGGGATGCAGGATGGAGCAGCACATGACAGGATGGGGATGCAGGATGGAGCAGCACATGACAGGATGGGAGAGCAAGATGAGAGCAGCACATACCAGGATGGAGGCCATATACCAATATAAATGCTCGCCACCCGGGCGTAGAACGGGTTCAATAGCTAGTATTATATGGACATGTTAAAGACAGGCATATTATTTAAGTAGGATCTTTGGTGTGGGGTAATGTATTTACAGCAGATGACACATGGTTACAATTAACTGTTAGCTATGCAATTTTCTACTGACTTTTATTTCACAATACTTTACTTTCTGTTATTGTTTTATGTTTTTGACTACAAGAATATAAGAAATACTTGATGTAGAAAACAAGCAATCTCAAGCAATGAAGCGTTTGCCAATTTGCAAACAGTAATCTAGGAGTGGACACCTAAAAATGATTTATTTTTTTGGCAGGATTTGGCCTGGAATGTGTTTCCATGTTGGTTGTAAATTCTTCTTAAGTGCCTTGGGTTGTTGACTAGGGATTAAGAGGAATTTAAGGTCTATGACCTGAAGCAGAAGCAACAGCTTGTCTGTAGAACAGACTATATCATGTCAACTCCCAACTTGAAGATTTCTGACAAATAGCAGGTGTGGAGCGGGTGTCTTATACACTTGCTGGCCTCAGTGATCTCTTAGAGCAATAGAAAATACTGGATGATTTTCTGACATGGACTTTACTTAACACTATGATTCCATCTTTTACTCTTTTATTTTAGTTCTGTTGGTTATAAAAGAAACTATTTAGACTCTTGTTACTTAGAGGAGGTATTAAACTAATAAAACATACACTCACCGGCCACTTTATTAGGTACACCATGCTAGTAACGGGTTGGACGCCTTTTGCCTTCAGAACTGCCTCAATTCTTCGTGGCATAGATTCAACAAGGTGCTGGAAGCATTCCTCAGAGATTTTGGTCCATATTGACATGATGGCATCACACAGTTGCCGCAGATTTGTCGGCTGCACATCCCAAAGATGCTCCATACAAGGCAGGATGGATCCATGCTTTCATGTTGTTTACGCCAAATTCTGACCCTACCATCCGAATGTCGCAGCAGAAATCGAGAATCATCAGACCAAGCAACGTTTTTTCCAATCTTCTACTGTCCAATTTTGATGAGCTTGTGCAAATTGTAGCCTCAGTTTCCTGTTCTTAGCTGAAAGGAGTGGTACCCGGTGTGGTCTTCTGCTGCTGTAGCCCATCTGCCTCAAAGTTCGACGCACTGTGCGTTCAGAGATGCTCTTAGGCCTACCTTGGTTGTAACGGGTGGCGATTTGAGTCACTGTTGCCTTTCTATCAGCTCGAACCAGTCTGCCCATTCTCCTCTGACCTCTGGCATCAACAAGGCATTTCCGCCCACAGAACTGCCGCTCACTGGATTTTTTTTCTTTTTCGGACCATTCTCTGTAAACCCTAGAGATGGTTGTGCGTGAAAATCCCAGTAGATCAGCAGTTTCTGAAATACTCAGACCAGCCCTTCTGGCACCAACAACCATGCCACGTTCAAAGGCACTCAAATCACCTTTCTTCCCCATACTGATGCTCGGTTTGAACTGCAGGAGATTGTCTTGACCATGTCTACATGCCTAAATGCACTGAGTTGCCGCCATGTGATTGGCTGATTAGAAATTAAGTGTTAACAAGAAGTTGGACAGGTGTACCTAATAAAGTGGCCAGTGAGTGTATATATTAGGTGTAATCTTACTTGCATGAGGCTCCAGAATTCTTATTTTTTTCCCTGTTAGCCGCAGTGCTTTTGTTTTTCTACTGTGCTAGAATGGAGGCAGGAAAATATACCTTCAATGAGTACCTGTGATGAGTTTCTCCTTTCGTCTGATCTGCTCAATTTTAGTACCAAGTACTCAAGCATTTTAGTGGTCAATCATCTCTACTAAGTGGCCAAAAAGTACTGCATCACATGACATGGCTTCCACAATCACCTGACCTAAACCCAAATGAGATGGTTTCGGTTGAAATGGACTAGAGAATAAAGGCAAAACAGTGGACTAGAGAATAAAGGCAAAACAGCTAACAAATACTCAAACTTTTGGAAGCCATTACAAGTAACTACCTGATGAAGCTACTTGCGAGAAAGCCAAGAGTGTGTAAAGTTGTCATCAGAGTAAAACCAGGATACTTTAAAGAATCCAAGTTTCCACACTGAGGCTTTCATCTTCATCATTCCCCCGTACCTGCAAATGACAGTGGCTACGTTCACTTGCATCACATCCTGCCCAGCTCCTGGGGTCACCATTTGCAGAATCTACTATAGTCCTCTCTTTGGAGAAATTTCCCACTTTTGTATCCTCAGATATCAACCAGAGGAAAAGGAAGCTGAAGGACAGTCCAGGTGTGAATCCCTCACAGAAGAAGGTGGACTAAGTCAGTGAAGAAGCATTGCCAGAGGCTAAGGTTGTAGAGCAGAATGTACAGGAATTGACGACTTCTCATTCAATGAAATTTCACTAATGTGTTTTGGAAAGTTGGCTAACAGGAACAAGGTCTTGTCATAATAACTATATTGGGCTAATTGCCCATCCGGTCATTCATGCTCAAAACTTGTGCAAATATACACTACCATTCAAAAGTTTATGGTCACTTAGAAATTTCCTTATTTTTGAAAAAAAGCCGTTTTTTCCAATGAAGCTAACATTAAATGATTCAGAAATACACTCTATGCATTGTTAATGTGTTAAATGACTATTCCAGCTGCAAACATCTGGTTTGTAATGTAATATCTTCATAGGTGTATAGAGGCCCACTTCCAACAACCATCACTCCAGTGTTCTTATGGTACTTTGTGTTTGCTAACTGTGTAAGAAGGCTAATGGATGGTTAGAATACCCTTGAAAACCCTTGTACAAGTATGTTAGCACAGCTGAAAACAGTTTGGCTGATTAGAGAACCTAAAAACCTGACCTTCCTTTGAGATGGTTGCGAATCTGGAGCATTACATTTGTTGGTTCCATTAAACTCGCAAAATGGCCAGAAAAAAAGAACTTTCATGTGAAACTCGACTGTCTATTCTTGTTCTTAGAAATGAGGGCTATTCCATGTGAGAAATTGGCAAGAAACTGAATATTTCCTACAATGGTGTGTAGTACTCTGTTGTGAACTCTGTTTTCGGGCTCCATCTTGTGGTCACAGGTGGTATTGTGTGCGTTTTGTTTTTGGGCTCCCCCTGGTGGCTTTGTTTGTTATCCTGCGGATCTGTGGCTGGATCATCTGCCTCGTTATGCACTAGGGAGTTTCCTATTTAGCTCTGCTTCACCTCCACTTGTTGCCGGCTGTCAATGTATTCAGTGCTATTCTGATCTCCCCTGATTATCTTCGTTTTCAGTCTCTTCTGGAGAAGCTAAACTTCTGTTTGATTATTTTTTACTCATCAGTCTGCAATATGATTTCAGTGTATGATGAGTTTAGTCCAGCTTGCTAATATGTGAGTTATTGCTGCTGGTAAGCTCTGGGGTACGGAGTTGCTTCCCCCGCACCATTAGTTGGTGCGGGGGCTCGAGCAATCTCTGCGTGGATATTTTGATTAGGGTTTTCTATTGACCGCACAGCTCCCTTCCTATTTACTGCTATCTAGTGTTAGCGGGCCTCATTTGCTAAATCTATTTCATCTCTGCGTTTGTGCTTTCCCCTTAACTCACCGTTAATATTTGTGGGGGGCTTTTCTATATCTTTGGGGTCATTTCTCTGAGGCAAGTAAGGACTTTACTTTCCCTCTAGGAATAGGTAGTTTCTCAGGCCATGAAGAGACGTCTAGGATTTCCAGGTAACGTTCCACGGCTGCCTATAGTTGTTTGCGGATAGGATCAGGTTGCGGTCAATCCAGATACCACTTCCCCAGAGCTGGTCGTCGGTTTAGTTACTTAGCTAGTCAAACTTGCGATCCTTGCCACTAGGATCATAACAGTACAGCCGGCCCATTAAGTGTTAATTGCATGGCAGAAGCAGGAGAAGAGAAGCCTTGAGGAATTTTTTTTTTTTTTTTGCTGCCGTGTGTCTAGCTGCTCTCCTCCTCTTAATCTTGGTGTGGCTCTGAGTTCAGCTGCTGACATGGATATCCAGAGTTTGGCCTCCAGTGTAGATCATCTTGCTGCAAGGGTACAAAGTATTCAGGATTTTGTTGTTCACAGTCCTATGTCAGAGCCTAGAATACCTATTCCGGAGTTGTTTTCTGGAGATAGATCTAGGTTCCTGAATTTTAAGAACAATTGCAAGTTGTTTCTTTCTTTGAAACCTCGTTCCTCTGGTGATTCCGTTCAGCAAGTTAAGATTATTATTTCTTTCTTGCGCGGCGACCCTCAAGATTGGGCCTTCGCATTGGCGCCAGGGGATCCTGCATTGCTCAGTGTGGATGCGTTTTTTATGGCCCTTGGATTGCTCTATGAGGAACCTAATCTTGAGAACCAGGCTGAAAAAGCTTTGTTGGCCCTCTCTCAGGGGCAAGATGAAGCAGAGGTGTATTGCCAGAAATTTCGGAAATGGTCGGTGCTTACTCAATGGAATGAGTGTGCCCTGGCTGCAAATTTCAGAAAGGGTCTTTCTGAAGCCATTAAGAATGTCATGGTGGGGTTCCCTACGCCTGAAGGTCTGAATGAGTCAATGACTCTGGCCATTCAGATTGATCGGCGTTTGCGGGAGCGCAAACCTGCACACCATTTGGCGGTGTCTTCTGAACAGACACCTGAGTCTATGCAATGTGATAGAATTCTGACCAGAAGTGAACGGCAAAATTATAGACGGCAAAATGGGTTGTGCTTTTACTGTGGTGACTCAGCTCATGTTATCTCAGCATGCTCTAAGCACACAAAAAAGGATTGATAAATCTGTCACCATCGGTACTTTACAGCCTAAGTTCATTTTGTCTGTTACCCTGATTTGTTCCCTGTTATCTTACCCAGTTATGGCTTTTGTAGATTCAGGTGCTGCCCTGAGCCTGATGGATTTGTCATTTGCCCGGCGCTGTGGTTTTGTTTTGGAGCCTTTAAAATTCCCTATTCCACTAAGGGGTATTGATGCTACACCATTGGCTATGAATAAACCTCAGTACTGGACGCAAGTGACCATGTGCATGACTCCTGTTCATCAGGAGGTGATTCGCTTTCTTGTTCTGCATAATTTGCATGATGTTGTCGTGTTGGGTCTGCCATGGTTGCAGACTCACAATCCAGTCCTGGATTGGAAAGCAATGTCTGTGTCAAGTTGGGGTTGCCACGGAATTCATGGCGACGCTCCTGTGGTGTCAATTGCTTCATCCACTCCTTCTGAAGTTCCTGCGTTTTTGTCGGACTACCAGGATGTATTTCATGAGCCCAAACTCAGTTCTCTACCTCCTCATAGGGATTGTGATTGTGCTATAGATTTGATTCCTGGTAGTAAGTTTCCTAAGGGACGACTTTTCAATTTGTCAGTGCTGGAGCATACTGCTATGCGGAGTTATATAAAGGAGTCTTTGGAGAAAGGACTTATTCGCCCCTCCTCCTCCCCTCTAGGTGCGGGATTCTTTTTTGTGGCTAAGAAGGATGGTTCCCTAAGACCTTGTATTGATTATCGCCTTCTAAATAAAATCACGGTCAAATTTCAGTATCCTTTGCCATTTTTATCTGATCTGTTTGCTCGCATTAGGGAGTCTAGTTGGTTCACCAAGATAGATCTTCGTGGTGCGTATAACCTTGTGCGTATTAAGCAGGGTGATGAATGGAAAACTGCATTTAATACGCCCAAAGGCCATTTCGAGTACTTGGTGATGCCTTTTGGACTTTCTAATGCTCCTTCTGTCTTTCAGTCCTTCATGCACGACATCTTCCATGAGTATCTGGATAAATTTATGATTGTGTATCTGGATGATATTCTGTTTTTTTCTGATGATTGGGAGTCCCATGTTAAGCAGGTCAGGATGGTGTTTCAGGTCCTGCGTGCCAATGCTTTATTTGTGAAGGGCTCAAAATGTCTTTTTGGAGTCCAGAAGGTTTCTTTTTTGGGTTTCATTTTTTCCCCTTCTACTATTGAGATGGACCCAGTCAAGGTTCAGGCTATTCATGACTGGACTCAGCCTACATCTGTTAGGAGTCTTCAGAAGTTCTTGGGTTTTGCTAATTTCTACCGTCGCTTCATCGCTAATTTTTCTGGTGTTAAGCCTTTGACGGATTTGACCAAGAAGGGTTCTGATGTTACTAATTGGTCTCCTGCGGCTGTGGAGGCCTTTCGGGAGCTGAAGCGCCGGTTTTCCTCGGCTCCGGTCTTATGTCAGCCAGATGTCTCTCTTCCTTTCCAGGTCGAGGTTGATGCTTCTGAGATTGGAGCGGGGGCTGTTTTGTCGCAGAGAAGCTCTGATGGCTCTGTGATGAAGCCATGTGCTTTCTTTTCAAGAAAGTTTTCACCTGCCGAGCGGAATTATGATGTCGGTAATCGGGAGTTGTTGGCTATGAAGTGGGCATTTGAGGAGTGGCAACATTGGCTCGAGGGAGCTAAGCATCATGTGGTGGTCTTGACTGATCACAAAAATCTGATTTATCTCGAGTCGGCCAAGCGGCTGAATCCTAGACAGGCTCGTTGGTCGTTGTTTTTCTCTCGTTTTGATTTTGTGGTCTCGTACCTGCCTGGTTCGAAGAATGTGAAGGCTGATGCTCTTTCTAGGAGTTTTGTGCCTGACTCTCCTGGAGATTCTGAGCCGGCTGGTATCCTCAGAGAAGGGGTGATTTTGTCTGCCATCTCCCCAGATTTGCGACGAGTGCTGCAGGAGTTTCAGGCGGATAGACCTGACCGTTGTCCCCCGGAGAGACTGTTTGTCCCAGATAGATGGACCAACAGAGTTATTTCCGAGGTTCATTCTTCGGTGTTGGCAGGCCATCCTGGAATATTTGGTACCAGAGATTTGGTGGCCAGGTCCTTTTGGTGGCCTTCCTTGTCGCAGGATGTGCGTTCCTTTGTGCAGTCTTGTGGAATTTGTGCTCGGGCTAAGCTTTGCTGTTCTCGTGCCAGTGGTTTGCTGTTGCCTTTGCCTGTCCCGAAGAGGCCTTGGACGCACATTTCCATGGACTTTATTTCAGATCTCCCTGTCTCTCAGAGAATGTCTGTCATCTGGGTGGTGTGTGATCGTTTTTCTAAGATGGTCCATTTGGTGCCCTTGCCTAAGTTGCCTTCCTCCTCTGAGTTGGTTCCACTGTTTTTTCAAAATGTGGTTCGTTTGCACGGGATCCCTGAGAATATTGTTTCCGACAGAGGATCCCAGTTTGTGTCTAGATTTTGGCGGACCTTTTGTGCTAAGATGGGCATTGATTTGTCTTTTTCGTCGGCCTTCCATCCTCAGACGAATGGCAAGACCGAGCGAACTAATCAGACCTTGGAAACCTATTTAAGATGTTTTGTTTCTGCTGATCAGGACGACTGGGTGGCTTTTTTGCCGTTGGCCGAGTTCGCCCTTAATAATCGGGCTAGTTCTGCTACTTTGGTTTCGCCTTTTTTTTGTAATTCGGGGTTTCATCCTCGTTTTTCCTCGGGTCAGGTGGAGCCTTCGGACTGTCCTGGAGTGGATCTTGTGGTGGATAGGTTGCATCAGATTTGGGATCATGTGGTGGACAATTTGAAGCTGTCACAGGAGAAGGCCCAGTGCTTTGCCAACTGCCGTCGCTGTGTGGGTCCCCGACTTCGCGTTGGGGACTTGGTGTGGTTGTCTTCTCGCTTTGTTCCTATGAAGGTCTCCTCTCCCAAGTTCAAGCCTCGGTTTATCGGTCCTTATAAGATTTTGGAAGTCCTTAACCCTGTGTCATTTCGTTTGGACCTCCCAGCATCGTTTGCTATTCATAATGTGTTCCATCGGTCGTTGTTGCGGAGGTATGTGGTGCCTGTGGTTCCTTCGGTTGAGCCTCCTGCCCCTGTGCTGGTTGAGGGAGAATTGGAATACGTGGTGGAGAAGATCTTGGATTCTCGTATTTCTAGACGGAGGCTTCAGTATTTGGTTAAGTGGAAGGGCTATGGTCAGGAGGATAATTCCTGGGTTGTCGCCTCTGATGTTCATGCGGCTGATTTGGTTCGTGCCTTCCATGTGGCTCACCCTGATCGCCCTGGGGGTTTTTGATGAGGGTTCGGTGACCCCTCCTCAAGGGGGGGTACTGTTGTGAACTTTGTTTTCGGGCTCCCTCTTGTGGTCACAGGTGGTATTGTGTGCGTTTTGTTTTTGGGCTCCCCCTGGTGGCTTTGTTTGTTATCCTGCGGATCTGTGGCTGGATCAGCTGCCTCGTTATGCACTAGGGAGTTTCCTATTTAGCTCTGCTTCACCTCCACTTGTTGCCGGCTGTCAATGTATTCAGTGCTATTCTGATCTCCCCTGATTATCTTCGTTTTCAGTCTCTTCTGGAGAAGCTAAATTTCTGTTTCATTATTTTTTGCTCATCAGTCTGCAATATGATTTCAGTGTATGGTGAGTTTAGTCCAGCTTGCTAATATGTGAGTTATTGCTGCTGGTAAGCTCTGGGGTACGGAGTTGCTTCCCCCGCACCGTTAGTTGGTGCGGGGGCTCGAGCAATCTCTGCGTGGATATTTTGCTTAAGGTTTTCTATTGACAGCACAGCTCCCTTCCTATTTTCTGCTATCTAGTGTTAGCGGGCCTCATTTGCTAAATCTATTTCATCTCTGCGTTTGTGCTTTCCCCTTAACTCACCATTAATATTTGTGGGGGTTTTTCTATATCTTTGGGGTCATTTCTCTGAGGCAAGTAAGGACTTTACTTTCCCTCTAGGAATAGGTAGTCTCTCAGGCCGTGAAGAGACGTCTAGGATTTCCAGGTAACGTTCCACGGCTGCCTATAGTTGTTTGCGGATAGGATCAGGTTGCGGTCAATCCAGATACCACTTCCCCAGAGCTGGTCGTCGGTTTAGTTACTTAGCTAGTCAAACTTGCGATCCTTGCCACTAGGATCATAACAGTACTCCCCTTCAGAGGAGAGCACAAACAGGCTCTAACCAGAGTAGAAAGAGAAGTGGGAGGCCCCGCTGCACAACTGAGCAATAAGACAAGTACATTAGAGTCTGTAGTTTGAGAAATTGATGACTCACAGGTCCTCAACTGGCAGCTTCATTAAATAGTACACGCAAAACGCCAGTGTCAACGTCTACACTGAAGGGGCGACTCCGGGATGCTGGCCTTCAGGGCAGTGTGGCCAAGAAAAATCTATATCTGAGACTGACTAATAAAAGGAAAAGATTAATATGGGCAAAAGAACACAGACATTGGACAGAGGAAGATTGGAAAAAAGTGTTAGGGACAGACGAATCCAAGTTTGAGGTGTTTGGATCACACAGAGGAACCTTTGCGAGATGCAGAACAACTGAAAAGATGCTGAAAGAGTACCTGATGCCATCTGTTAAGCATGGTGGAGGTAATGTGACGGTCTGGGGTTGCTTTGGTGCTGGTAAAGTGGGAGATTTGTACAAGGTAAAAGAGATTTTGAATAAGGAAGGCTATCACTCCATTTTGAAACACCATGCCATACCCTGTAGACAGCGCTTGATTGGAGCCAATTTCGTCCTACAACAGGACAATGACCCAAAGAACACCTCCAAATTGTGCAAGAACTATTTAAGGAAGAAGCAGGCAGCTGGTATTCTATCTGTAATGGAGTGGCCAGCGCAGTCACCAGATCTCAACCCCATTGAGCTGCTGTGGGAGCAGCTTGACCGTATGGTACACAAAAAGTGCCCATCAAGTCAAACCAACTTGTGGGAGGGGCTTCTGGAAGCATTGGGTGAAATTTGTCCAGATTACCTCAGCAAATTAAAGGGGTTGTCCACTACTTTCAATTAACCCCCCAATGTATCCCCCCGGGGCCCCTGATGAATTGTGCAAATACCTTTTGTTGCCGTTTTTGCCTGTGAGTGGCGCTGTAGCGGCGGCTGAGTCCGGGTCACGTGACCCCCAGGCTGCAGCCGCCGCTTATTTCTGCCGACGTCATGTCAATTTCCAGGCTCTGGAAATTGACGTGACGTCAGCAGCAGGTGTGTCCCAGCCGCACAGTTAGAGCAGTCACTCATCAAGAGTGACTGGGCTGTGGGCGGGGCTGGTGGCTGCCTGCGGGGCTGTGCTGGGGGCGGGCGGGGCTAGGCAGTGATGATGAAGGTGCGGGCGCTGAGGTCTGTATGTACGTGCCGGCGCCGGTGCTCTGCGTGCCAGCGCCGGTATGTAGGTACGGCGCCGGGGCTCTGCGCCGGCATGTGGGGGTGGGGGCCGGCGCCGGTGCTCTGCGTGCCAGCGCCGGAATGTGGGTACGGCGCCGGGGCTCTGCGCCGGCATGTGGGGGTGGGGGTGGGGGTGGGATGCCGGCGCCGGGGCTCTGCTGCCGGTATGTGCTGGGTCTGCTGCGGGGGGTGGGGTGGTCTTTGGTGTGTGTGTGTGTGTGTGTGTGTGTCTCTGTGTGCAGGCATTGTCCGATGGGACTACAAGTCCCATCGTGCTCTGCCTGCTACAGTGACAGTCAGTGACACATTAGCCAATGATGGGACAGTAGTAGTCTCATCATCCGGCTAATGTGTTGAATGTAAAAAAAAACAAAAAAAAAACAAACACACACATACAGTACATACACACATACAGAACATGCGCCATGCGACGACATGCAGCATGCGACGACATGCTGCATGCGCCGACATGCGCCGGCATGCGACGACATGCACCATGCGACGACATGCGCCATGCAACACCATGCGCCACGCGACGACATGCACCATGCGACGACATGCGCCATGCGACGACATGCGCCATGCGACACCATGCGCCACGCGACGACATGCGCCATGCGACAGCATGCGCCATGCGACGACATGCGACGACATGCGCCATGCGACGACATGCGCATACAGTACATACATACATACAGACATACAGTACATACATACAGACATACAGTACATATAACATAGATTACATACTCACCATCACTTGTCACTTTGATCCCCGAAGCCAGTGTCATAAAAAATATTAAAATAATAAACAACCAATATACTCCCTGATCCGCAGAAATCCAATTAAAACGAGTGTCCCACGACGATCTCCCGTGGAGAACAGGAGCATCTGCTGATGC
Source organism: Ranitomeya variabilis (assembly GCF_051348905.1). Lineage (NCBI taxonomy): Eukaryota > Metazoa > Chordata > Amphibia > Anura > Dendrobatidae > Ranitomeya > Ranitomeya variabilis. Next base: position 814,579,852 of record NC_135232.1, on the reverse strand, counting down.
AACCACTCTCCAGGGGCTCCAGGAAGACAATGAGGGGAGGAAGGTATCCTTCCACAATGTATTCCCCACAATGTATTCCTACGCCCCTGTGAGAAAATAGTCCCTAGTCTCACTTTATGGTATGCTGTATGAGAAAGTTCCCACGCAGCTTTTTGCCATAAAGTGAGACCAGTGAACTATAGTAACCTCAGTGATGCACTGCAGGAGCCATTGTCTCCTGTCAGTGTGTCACTGAGGGTCCTATAGAGCAGTGACATCACCCGATGTCACTGTTCTATAGGGGAGATCGTCGTGGGACACTCATTATTATTTGGACTACGGCGGACAGGTAGTATACGGTTTATTATTTTACGTTTTTTGCAGGGGCTGAAGTATGGTAAGTATGGTGAAATGAAGAATATTAAAATACTTTTTCCTAATGTGTGTGTTTTATTAACCCTTTATTAATATTGGATTAATAATGGATAGGCGTCTTATTGACGCCTCTCCGTTATTAACCCGGCTTAATGTCACCTTACAATAGCAAGGTGACATTAACCCCTTATTACCCCATATCCCACCGCTACACGGGAGTGGGAAGCGAGGGGCTTAGGCTGGTTTCACACTTGCGTTTTTATCTGCATGTGTTTTTTTAAAAACCGAATGTGTGAAAAAACGCATGTAAACGTGGTAAAACGCTGCGTTTTTTAGACGCATGCGTTTTTGCATGTAGAAAAAAAAGCGGCGTTTTGCCGCGTTTACATGCGTTTTTTCATGCGTTTGCGTTTTTAAAACGCATGCTGAGAAGTGTGTGACAGCTGCCAATCATCAAAATCCACAAGAAAACCCACTATAAATAGAAATAGCTAGGGGTAGGGTTAGGGCCTAACCCTAAACGTGACAGAAATACGTGGCACTGAAATACGTGGCACTTACATACGTGGCACGTGGCACTTACATACGTGGCACTTAAATACGTGGCACTGAAATACGTGGCACTTACATAGGTGGCACTTAAATCCGTGGCACTGAAATACATGGCTCGTGGCACTGAAATACGTGGCACTTAAATACGTGGCACTGAAATACGTGTCACGTGGCACTTACATACATGGCACTTACATACGTGGCACTTACATATGTGGCACTTGCATATGTGGCACTTATATACGTGGCACTTACATACGTGACACTTACATATGTATCACTTACATACGTGGCACGTGGCACTTACATACGTGGCACTCACATATGTGGCACTTACATACGTGGCACTTAAATACGTGGCACGTGGCACTTACATACGTGGCACTTATATACGTGGCACGTGGCACTTACATACGTGGCACTTACATACGTGGCACTTACATACGTGGCACTTACATACGTGGCATGTGGCACTTACATACGTGGCACTTACATATGTGGCACTTACATACGTGGCACTTAAATACGTGGCACTTATATACGTGGCACTTACATACGTGACACTTACATATGTGGCACTTACATACGTGGCACGTGGCACTTACATACGTGGCACTTACATACGTGGCACTTATATACGTGGCACTGAAATATCGTGGCACTATGTCATAAAATGTTCATTAAACGGTTAGGGGTGAGGTTAGGGGTAGGGTTAGGGTTTGGATCCCTTTATCACCCTGATGGTGGTGGGTGGTTTTTCAGTGTTTTTTCTGTTTTTTTTTCTATAAAAACGCATGCGTTTTTAACGCAAACAAACGCGCGCGTTCAAAAACGCATGCGTTGCCGAAAACGCGTCAAAACGCATGCGAAAAACGCATGCGTTTTTAATGTTAAGTATAGGAAAAAACGCATGCGATTTTTAGCGCTAAAACGCAGCGTCAAAAAACGCAAGTGTGAAACCAGCCTCAGTGCCGGAATTGGCGCATCTAAGGCTACGTTCACATTTGCGTTGTGCGCCGCAGCGTCGGAGACGCAACGCACAACGCAAACAAAAACGCAACAAAACGCACGCTAAAACGCTGCGTTTTGCGACGCATGCGTCCTTTTTGGCCGAAAGTTGGACGCAAAAAAAATGCAACTTGCTGCGTCCTCTGCGCCCAACGCTTGCGGCCAAAAAAAACCATGCGTTGCAAAACGCAGCACAATGCATGTCCATGCGCCCCCATGTTAAATATAGGGGCGCATGACGCATGCGGCGACGCTGCGGCGCTGAACGCTAATGTGAACGTAGACTTACAGATGCGCCATTTCTGGGGTGGCTGCGGACTGGTATTTGTAGCCGGGGGGGGGGGGACCAATATCCATGGCCCCTCTCTAGGCTATTAATATCAGCCCGCAGCTGTCTGCGTAGCCTTTCTGGCTATAAAATATAGGGGGACCCCACGTCATTTTTTTTGGGGGGTCCCTCTATTTTAATAGCCAGTAAAGGCTACGCAGACAGCTGCGGGCTGATATTCATAGCAGGCTACAAATATTGGCCTTGGCCGTCGGCTTTCCCCCTCTGGCGCAGAAAATTGCGCGGGAGCCCACGCCGTTTTTTTCAGTTTTTTATTAAATTAAACGCTCATTAAGCCCTGTTTCACACTTGCGTCGGCACGGGTCCATCGCTATGCGTTGGGCCGACGTACCGACGCACGTTGTGAAATTTGTGCACGTTGTGGGCAGCGGATGCAGTTTTTCAACGCATCCGCTGCCCATTCTGAAGTCCGGGGAGGAGGGGACGGAGTTTTGGCCGCGCATGCGCGGTAGAAAATGGCAGACGTGACGGATGTGCCAACGGTCCGCCAAAACACGACGCATCCGTTCCACGATGGACGCGACGTGTGGCCATCCGTCGCGATCCTTCACTAATACACGTCTATGGGTAAAAAACGCATCCTGCGAGCACATTTGCAGGATCTGTTTTTTTCCCAAAAAGACGGATTGCGAAAAACGCAAGTGTGAAAGTAGCCTTATAGAAACATCGGCCTTTCTATTATATATCTATGGATATATCTATCTATAGATATATTTATCTATAGATATATCTATAGATACATAGATGTATCTATCCATATATTTGGCTGCTTTCACACATCAGGTTTTTGCCATGAGGCACAATCCGGCGAGTTTTGAAAAAAACGGATCCATTTTTTTCCGACGGATCCGTCTTTTTCTCATAGAGTTTCATCCGTTTTTTGCTGGATCCGTCAAAAAAGCTGTTTCCGCCGGATGGAAAACACATACAGAGGAACGTTTTTTCTGTCCGGCGAAAAAACGCACAGCGACGGATCCGGCAAAAAAAGTATGAAACTGAGCTGTGAAATGATGAATTTGGCCTTGGAATCCGTTTTTTCATGCATGTTTCCATTCAAATCATGCACATTTTCCGTTTATTTACTTATTTCCAAAAACGGCATTAAAACCGCGCATAAACCGCACCCAAAAAAGCATAAAAACTGCACCAAAAACTGCATCAAAACTGCACCAAAAACTGCATCAAAACCTGGTGCAGTTTCGCAGTTTTGGTGCGGTTTTGATATATTTTTTGGTGCGGTTTTGATGCAGTTCTTGGTGCGGTTTCGGTGCGGCTTTTTCCGCAGCATGTGCACAAGTCTGCGGCTACCGTAGACTTACATTGGTTGTACACTACACGTGCAGCAAAAAACGCTGCGGATCTGCAATCAGATCCGCAACGTGTGCACACAGCCTTAGCATTTAGTGAACCTAGCCAAAAAGCCAAGCAAAAAACAAGCGTGGGATTGCACTTTTTTTGCCATTTCATTGCACTTTGAATTTTTTTCACATTTTCTGCTACACGACATGCTAAAACCAATGATGGCGTTCAAAAGTAGAACTTGTTCTGCAAAAGATAAGCCCTCACATGGCCATACTGACGGAAAAATTATGGCTCTGGAAAGGGGAGCGATAAACGAAAACAAAAAAGCTCCAGGGGGTGAAGGGGTTTAGAAACATGGATATGGACATATCTATGGAAATAGACATAGATATATCTGTATGTATGTATGTATCTATCTATCTATCTTTCCCTCTATCTATCTATATCTATCTATCTGTGTGTAATGGAGTGTGGGTTGGACAAATGTAAAAGAGGAGGTTGGACAGAAATGACATCACAAATCTTTTTCAAGCTAGAGGAGGGAGAGGAGGGAGGGGTTGGGGTGTGTTTTGGAGAGGGTGTGCTAGGTTCAGGCTTAGTAGCAGTGCAATGCATCATGGAACTTGTAGTATTAGAGCACAATGACTCAGGAGAAAGGAAGTTGTCGATTAACCCCATGAGAGCTGAATCCAGCACTAAAATGTGCTGCTACAGCATGATAAAAGGTAATATTGCTAAAATAAACATAGTAGATGTTTTCAGTGGCCCATAATAGCAAGATTTATGAAAAAAAAAAAAAAAAAAAAAAGGTTATAGTAGTGGACAACTTCTTTAACTCCTAGAATGCCAAAGGTCTGCAATACTGTAATTGCTGTGAAGGGAGCATTCTTTGACGAAAGCAAAGTTTGAAGGAGAAAATTATTATTTAAAAAAAAAATCTTTTTTTCGAACCTTGTCAATGTCTGGACTAGATTTTCAATTCATTTGGTAACTCATTTGATTAATAAAAGTATGAGTTTTCATGGAAAACACAAAATTGTCTGGTTGACCCTAAACTTTTGAACGGTAGTGTAGATATTGCCCAAAATGCTCTTTTGTGGAAGAAACATTTTTGTAGGACCTTTGGGATTGTCACATTGCAAAGAGTGTGCTGGACTTCCTAACAAGGAGCAAGGAACAGCCTACCATTACATGGGGTGTTTTTACTGGCTCTTTTTTTTTAAGTGGATTTTCTAAGCCATAGGTCAGGTTAACCGTGGCTGGACTAGTAGGACAGCATGTGGAACTTCAAGGACTAGTAGAACTGGATATGCAGAATGGCACATGGTTTAGCTCAGCTGTAAGTGTGAAATGCAGCAGTGCCAATTGTGTGGACAGCACCTATGACAGAGATGAGCAGTAGTGATGAGCGAATATACTCGCTACTCGAGATTTCTCGAGCATGCTCGTGGGTCCTCTGAGTATTTTCTAGTGCTCGGATATTTAGTTTTTCTTGCCGCAGCTGAATGATTTACATCTGTTAGCCAGCATAAGTACATGTGGGGGTTGCCTGGTTGCTAGGGAATCCCCACATGTACTTATGCTGGCTAACAGATGTAAATCATTCATCTGTGGCAAGAAAAACTAAATCGCAGAGCACTAAAAAATACTCGGAGGACCCCAGAGCATGCTCGAACAATCTCGAGTAACGAGTATATTCGCGCATCACTAATGAGCAGGCAATTAATTACCTTGATGCAGCAGATTCCGAAGTGCAGACAACAATATAGCTAGAGTCCTGGCTAGGATGTGTTAGCATTATGCACTTGCAACCTGAATACTCAGCACCTGAGCCACCTGAACTGGCTTTAAAATGTCTTAGAATATGACATCAGATATGCATGCCTGGGTAACTATAATTGACCCAATGAGGGTCAATATAGGGAGCTGGCCATAGTGGAAAGAGGAATCACAGTTGTTTCATTGAATATTTCCTAAGGATCATTCTTTTGGGATCCTTGTTTAAAGGAAGAACGTGTCCATCCAAGAATCATCCAAAGCCTGCTCAGAGACAAAGATATCTTTTTACAGTCCAGATGTCAATGAAGAGGATTAAATCCCTCTCCACTTTCCCTCTCCCTCTTGTGTGTTATCTCTCAATAAAGCTTCAGGTCTGTGATTTACCTTCCCTATCCCCTTTTCCCATACCCTTTTCACTATCTCAGTCTTTAAATGCTTTGTTGGTTGATTTGTTTTAGTAATATAGTATCTATATAGGAGTGATAGTGAAGTTTGGAGGTATGATATACAGTGCAAAGTAATGTGTACTGTACCTTGTGCTCTCTTAATATTTGTGGAAAGTGTTTTTATATATTTTGTGCTGCTTCTTACCTTTCACTGTGTTGCAGTGAATGCATGCTTATGATTGATGACTAATTAGGTGCACAGGGGTGGGGCGGGGGTGATAGCACCACAGTGAAGACTGGTAGTGTGGATCCAGCTGGGAATGACGGTATAGTCTATAGCGTATAAAAATAGAGATGCTATCCCTGTCTGGCTCCTTCCAAACCTTATACAGTTTGTCTGCAGCTTTCACTGACTTGGGAATATCATGCTCACATAAAGTGTGAAAGATTTCATCATGACATTATTTGTAAGGCTTGATTCAGGCGGTGTAGCTGTGGTCAAAAGTTGCCTTTGGTGGGTTCTATTTGTGTAGGGCTGTAGATGTATGGACAGTGACAATTTGTACATTAAATAACTTGGAATATGAATACTATTGCAATAACATTTTTAAATGAAGTATTACCCCTTTAACCAAAATAAATATATTTACAACAGAGTTTGTATTTTTGAACATAAAGATCCATGGAGCAACTATTAAGGTGCATATCGAATCAAGAAGTGTTAGACTTTTTTCTCTGATAAAACGTTATAACTTTATTAATGTCCCAACTACATACAATAAAAACAACACATAGTAAAACAATGCCTCATCAACTTGAAATTTTTGATTATTATGGCAGAAAAAAGCGGAAAAAATAATGAAAAAAAATAAAAAATACAAAGGCTAGCAGGAGCAAAAGCAGTAATAATGAAGTTTCTATGGTTGAATTAACCTGACCTACTGCATACAATACAGTGAAACTACATGCTTAGATGTATACAAATAGAATTTAACATGCCCTTTAGTTATACTTGGTGTAATAAATATATATTGCAGCACCTTGCTGCCAGTACGAAAATAACAGGGCTTTACAATATTCTGAGATTTAGAAAAGAGTTTCACAAGGCAAATGCGGTTACCCACTTCGTAACATAAAATATGGGCTAACACGGTGGTTATGCTCAGCAACAAAATATCAAGTCAAAATAATCAATATAGATCTCAACAATAGGTCTCTAAAAAGCAAAAAGCAGGAAAAACGGCCTTTAAGCCACACAATACACTGTCCATATGCACCTGCCTAGCAGAAGCTAAATGTCTCCAGTGTACAGCATAATCTGAACAGACGCCATTGGATTCAATGCGTCACCTTGCTGAAGTAGAATACGTCTTACAATGACAGGACCCGCTGCTCGCCGGTACATGACATGTATGAATGAAAAAAGTGGACAGAAACTTCAAAAATACATATTACCTGCAACTATAATGCTTCCCGCTGCCAACCACGTAAGGCACACCAATCTCTGCCAGACCCCGACGCGCGTTTCGCAACAGCTTCCTCTTGGGGGCGTGTCCGAATAGAGGCGTCATAGAGCCTTTAAACAACCATTGACCAATGGGGTCATAGGGGGGCGGAGTCTATGTCTCTCAAGTCGTACCTCTGCACACAAATCTGCTGAGCTCTACAATAACCAAAGATCAATCTCATGACCGGTGTGTGGGTGGCGCACAAGCTTAGTAATCCAGCTCACAAGGCTGTAACTCAGTACAAGAAATAGGGGCGTAAATCGCAGGTTCTAGCTATGGCGAGCATGAAACTGTGACAATATATATTTTATACTGAGAAAACCAATTAAAGTGACGGTGCAGCCAAGTTAAATAACGAGAGGATCGTACACAGACGTGTCAGCCAAAAAATCTCTAAAATTACCGATCATAATATATATAATATAATACATAAGAACTGTTTAAAAATAAAGAAAACATAAAAGTGAGGTGAACTATAGTGAGAATAAGAATGAAGAGAATTTATAAGAAAAATGTATAAGAAAATAGAATGCTGAAAAATAAAATAAAACATGTGTGCAATTAGGTATGGGGTGACAAGAGCTACCGCCTGCAGGTTGGTGCAACATGTCAGACCCATAACCCATGCATAAATGTGTGAAATAAAACAATTAAAATGAAGCCCATCGTGCACAATTTAATTTGGTAAAAACCTGTGATTGTATTGTATTATATGCAAAAGACACCGGATGAATAAGCAGCAACAAAAACCGAAAAGATTGCCTAAATAGACCAGAAACAAGAACAAAAGTGAACAAGGTGACCAGAGGTGAGTGAAAATAAATTTAATAAGTGGTGCAATGGTGCAGAAAGAATTTCTTAGAAACCGTTACAATTGAGAAGGAGAACAAGTGATATATATCATAAACACCTATACTAAATATGTGTGACAATGAAATATTCAAAGGTGAAAAAACAAAAATTTAGCATCAGACATTATCCACACCTCGAAATCAGGTGAGTGTAAATAAACCATTAGGACAGCTTTTACGAATAAAAAGTTTGTTGCTAGTGTTCAAATATAAATTATGATGCTCATAAAATAGTTCCACATGGTAAAATAGTCCGAAGATTACGAAGAGAGTTCTTTGCATATAATAAATTGCCATCAGTCCATAATCCGCCTGAAGCAAGGAACAACAGTCACTTGGCCAACTAGCAGATGTTCCAAGAGGTAGAGGAGATTGATGGATCAATAGTCAAGTCCTGGAGATCATCCCCCGGTGCAACACAGACCCCAAGGATAGACGGATGAAAATACGGTACGTCATGTCAAGGCTGAATACAACATGAGCTCTAGAAATAAACAAACACTAATTAAAACATGATTAAAACGTGTACAACCTCAAAAGACACACAAACAAAATTAAAATTAAAAATGACCAATGCTAATATATAATGTATAGTTTATGGTGAACAATATAAATCACAGAAAAGCCCCAAAACCAAAATTTTCATTGAGACCTTGAGGTGCTAATGTCCCTAGGCGGTAGATCCATCGACTTTCGACCTGGGCCAATTTTTTGGCTAAATCGCCTCCTCTCGGACCCAGGTTGACCGAATCGATGGCTACAACACGCATCAATCTAGGATCACTGTTGTGAAATTTTTTGTAATGTCTAGGGAGCGTTTTAAGGCTGGCAACATCCTGGACAACCTTAGACTTTTCTATGTCAAGACAATGTTCACGAATACGTATTTTTAGCTCTCTCGTTGTGAGACCAATATAGATTTTGCCGCATGGGCATGTTGAGTGATAAATCACTCCTTTGGATGAACAAGACAGAAAGCTTCTTATATCGTACTTTTGAGATCCATCAAAATTGGAAAATTTTTTTGCTTTAACGCAATTAGCACAGGCCTTACATCGGCCGCATGGAAAAAAGCCAGTTAGATCTTGTTTAACTCTTTTATTTTCCTTGACTGGTTCATAGTGGCTATGTACCAAAATGTCCTGGATGTTTCTCGATCTTTTAGCCACTAACAAAGGTCTAGACGGTAGAACCTGTTTCAAAACTGGGTCTGTTTGCAAAACAGCCCAGTTTTTCTCTAAAATGTTTCTAAATTGAAACCATTTGTTGTGGTATTCAGTGATGAATCTGACTTGATCTTGTTCTTTTTTCAACCTTGTGGCATTCTTATATAATAAGGTATTTCTGGGAGTTCTTTCTGCCCTACTTCGGCCTTTTTGTATTACTTTCTGGCTATAACCACGTTGTAAGAATCTGGCCGTGAGGTCATCAGCATGTCTATGGAAATCTTCATCCCTGGAGCATATCCGTCTAACCCGTAAGAATTGACCCACAGGTATGCCCTTAATTGTGGACGGCAAATGAGCAGATTTCGCATGAAGTAGCGAATTGGTGGCCGTTGGTTTACGGTATACACTTGTCACCAAATCACCTTCGGGCAGGGCATGTATCCGCAGATCAAGAAAATCAATTGACCGACCATATTTAAAGGTCAGTTTGATATTTAAATCATTGGAGTTGAGGGCAGCGATGAGGGTATGTAATTTGTCAATGCTCCCCTCCCATACAAACCAAATGTCATCAATATACCTCATCCAACCTTGGATGAGGTCATGCTGGGGGATGGGATTGCTCATAAAAATCTCCCTTTCCCAAGCCCCCAGAAAAAGGTTTGCATAAGAGGGGGCACAACAGGCCCCCATCGCTGTACCCTGTAACTGCAGATACGTGCCCCGCCCGAATAAGAAGACGTTGTGTGACAAAACAAATTCCAAGAGCACAAGCAATAGCTGGACCAGATTTCTTTCAAGATTACTTGCACTCAAAAACAATGCCACAGCCCTGATACCATCCGAATGCCTGATCGAAGTGTAAAGAGCCTCTACATCAGCGGTCACCATTACACTGTTAGGACTCAAATGTAAATTGTCTATTCTTTGTAAAGCAGATGTAGTATCCTTGATAAATGATGGTAACTGACTTACCAAGGGTTTGAGATAATAATCTAAAACTTGAGTGACCAATTCACATAGTCCACCGTTCCCTGACACAATTGGTCTACCAGGAGGATCCCTGGGATTTTTGTGTATTATTGGAATGAGATATAGTGTTGGCATTCTAGGGTGCATGTTTTTAACAAGTTCCAGCAATCTCTTAGGGATAGTTCCTTCAAAAAAAGCCCTCTCCAAAATCTCAACCAATTCCTCTTGAAAAGACTCCATTGGGTTCAGGCTAAGTTTCTTGTAACACGCTCTGTCGTCCAAAAATTTATAGGCTTGTTTCTCATAGAGTGTACGAGGCTACAGGGGGTACAGAGGGTACACTCTATGAGAAACAAGCCTATAAATTGTTGGACGACAGAGCGTGTTACAAGAAACTTAGCCTGAACCCAATGGAGTCTTTTCAAGAGGAATTGGTTGAGATTTTGGAGAGGGCTTTTTTTGAAGGAACTATCCCTAAGAGATTGCTGGAACTTGTTAAAAACATGCACCCTAGAATGCCAACACTATATCTCATTCCAAAAATACACAAAAATCCCAGGGATCCTCCTGGTAGACCAATTGTGTCAGGGAACGGTGGACTATGTGAATTGGTCACTCAAGTTTTAGATTATTATCTCAAACCCTTGGTAAGTCAGTTACCATCATTTATCAAGGATACTACATCTGCTTTACAAAGAATAGACAATTTACATTTGAGTCCTAACAGTGTAATGGTGACCGCTGATGTAGAGGCTCTTTACACTTCGATCAGGCATTCGGATGGTATCAGGGCTGTGGCATTGTTTTTGAGTGCAAGTAATCTTGAAAGAAATCTGGTCCAGCTATTGCTTGTGCTCTTGGAATTTGTTTTGTCACACAACGTCTTCTTATTCGGGCGGGGCATGTATCTGCAGTTACAGGGTACAGCGATGGGGGCCTGTTGTGCCCCCTCTTATGCAAACCTTTTTCTGGGGGCTTGGGAAAGGGAGATTTTTATGAGCAATCCCATCCCCCAGCATGACCTCATCCAAGGTTGGATGAGGTATATTGATGACATTTGGTTTGTATGGGAGGGGAGCATTGACAAATTACATACCCTCATCGCTGCCCTCAACTCCAATGATTTAAATATCAAACTGACCTTTAAATATGGTCGGTCAATTGATTTTCTTGATCTGCGGATACATGCCCTGCCCGAAGGTGATTTGGTGACGAGTGTATACCGTAAACCAACGGCCACCAATTCGCTACTTCATGCGAAATCTGCTCATTTGCCGTCCACAATTAAGGGCATACCTGTGGGTCAATTCTTACGGGTTAGACGGATATGCTCCAGGGATGAAGATTTCCATAGACATGCTGATGACCTCACGGCCAGATTCTTACAACGTGGTTATAGCCAGAAAGTAATACAAAAAGGCCGAAGTAGGGCAGAAAGAACTCCCAGAAATACCTTATTATATAAGAATGCCACAAGGTTGAAAAAAGAACAAGATCAAGTCAGATTCATCACTGAATACCACAACAAATGGTTTCAATTTAGAAACATTTTAGAGAAAAACTGGGCTGTTTTGCAAACAGACCCAGTTTTGAAACAGGTTCTACCGTCTAGACCTTTGTTAGTGGCTAAAAGATCGAGAAACATCCAGGACATTTTGGTACATAGCCACTATGAACCAGTCAAGGAAAATAAAAGAGTTAAACAAGATCTAACTGGCTTTTTTCCATGCGGCCGATGTAAGGCCTGTGCTAATTGCGTTAAAGCAAAAAAATTTTCCAATTTTGATGGATCTCAAAAGTACGATATAAGAAGCTTTCTGTCTTGTTCATCCAAAGGAGTGATTTATCACTCAACATGCCCATGCGGCAAAATCTATATTGGTCTCACAACGAGAGAGCTAAAAATACGTATTCGTGAACATTGTCTTGACATAGAAAAGTCTAAGGTTGTCCAGGATGTTGCCAGCCTTAAAACGCTCCCTAGACATTACAAAAAATTTCACAACAGTGATCCTAGATTGATGCGTGTTGTAGCCATCGATTCGGTCAACCTGGGTCCGAGAGGAGGCGATTTAGCCAAAAAATTGGCCCAGGTCGAAAGTCGATGGATCTACCGCCTAGGGACATTAGCACCTCAAGGTCTCAATGAAAATTTTGGTTTTGGGGCTTTTCTGTGATTTATATTGTTCACCATAAACTATACATTATATATTAGCATTGGTCATTTTTAATTTTAATTTTGTTTGTGTGTCTTTTGAGGTTGTACACGTTTTAATCATGTTTTAATTAGTGTTTGTTTATTTCTAGAGCTCATGTTGTATTCAGCCTTGACATGACGTACCGTATTTTCATCCGTCTATCCTTGGGGTCTGTGTTGCACCGGGGGATGATCTCCAGGACTTGACTATTGATCCATCAATCTCCTCTACCTCTTGGAACATCTGCTAGTTGGCCAAGTGACTGTTGTTCCTTGCTTCAGGCGGATTATGGACTGATGGCAATTTATTATATGCAAAGAACTCTCTTCGTAATCTTCGGACTATTTTACCATGTGGAACTATTTTATGAGCATCATAATTTATATTTGAACACTAGCAACAAACTTTTTATTCGTAAAAGCTGTCCTAATGGTTTATTTACACTCACCTGATTTCGAGGTGTGGATAATGTCTGATGCTAAATTTTTGTTTTTTCACCTTTGAATATTTCATTGTCACACATATTTAGTATAGGTGTTTATGATATATATCACTTGTTCTCCTTCTCAATTGTAACGGTTTCTAAGAAATTCTTTCTGCACCATTGCACCACTTATTAAATTTATTTTCACTCACCTCTGGTCACCTTGTTCACTTTTGTTCTTGTTTCTGGTCTATTTAGGCAATCTTTTCGGTTTTTGTTGCTGCTTATTCATCCGGTGTCTTTTGCATATAATACAATACAATCACAGGTTTTTACCAAATTAAATTGTGCACGATGGGCTTCATTTTAATTGTTTTATTTCACACATTTATGCATGGGTTATGGGTCTGACATGTTGCACCAACCTGCAGGCGGTAGCTCTTGTCACCCCATACCTAATTGCACACATGTTTTATTTTATTTTTCAGCATTCTATTTTCTTATACATTTTTCTTATAAATTCTCTTCATTCTTATTCTCACTATAGTTCACCTCACTTTTATGTTTTCTTTATTTTTAAACAGTTCTTATGTATTATATTATATATATTATGATCGGTAATTTTAGAGATTTTTTGGCTGACACGTCTGTGTACGATCCTCTCGTTATTTAACTTGGCTGCACCGTCACTTTAATTGGTTTTCTCAGTATAAAATATATATTGTCACAGTTTCATGCTCGCCATAGCTAGAACCTGCGATTTACGCCCCTATTTCTTGTACTGAGTTACAGCCTTGTGAGCTGGATTACTAAGCTTGTGCGCCACCCACACACCGGTCATGAGATTGATCTTTGGTTATTGTAGAGCTCAGCAGATTTGTGTGCAGAGGTACGACTTGAGAGACGTAGACTCCGCCCCCTATGACCCCATTGGTCAATGGTTGTTTAAAGGCTCTATGACGCCTCTATTCGGACACGCCCCCAAGAGGAAGCTGTTGCGAAACGCGCGTCGGGGTCTGGCAGAGATTGGTGTGCCTTACGTGGTTGGCAGCGGGAAGCATTATAGTTGCAGGTAATATGTATTTTTGAAGTTTCTGTCCACTTTTTTCATTCATACATGTCATGTACCGGCGAGCAGCGGGTCCTGTCATTGTAAGACGTATTCTACTTCAGCAAGGTGACGCATTGAATCCAATGGCGTCTGTTCAGATTATGCTGTACACTGGAGACATTTAGCTTCTGCTAGGCAGGTGCATATGGACAGTGTATTGTGTGGCTTAAAGGCCGTTTTTCCTGCTTTTTGCTTTTTAGAGACCTATTGTTGAGATCTATATTGATTATTTTGACTTGATATTTTGTTGCTGAGCATAACCACCGTGTTAGCCCATATTTTATGTTATGAAGTGGGTAACCGCATTTGCCTTGTGAAACTCTTTTCTAAATCTCAGAATATTGTAAAGCCCTGTTATTTTCGTACTGGCAGCAAGGTGCTGCAATATATATTTATTACACCAAGTATAACTAAAGGGCATGTTAAATTCTATTTGTATACATCTAAGCATGTAGTTTCACTGTATTGTATGCAGTAGGTCAGGTTAATTCAACCATAGAAACTTCATTATTACTGCTTTTGCTCCTGCTAGCCTTTGTATTTTTTATTTTTTTTCATTATTTTTTCTGCTTTTTTCTGCCATAATAATCAAAAATTTCAAGTTGATGAGGCATTGTTTTACTATGTGTTGTTTTTATTGTATGTAGTTGGGACATTAATAAAGTTATAACGTTTTATCAGAGAAAAAAGTCTAACACTTCTTGATTCGATATGCACCTTAATAGTTGCTCCATGGATCTTTATGTTCAACAGTTGATTGGAGTGTAGCCCATCCCTTGGCTTGGTGAGATGGGTCTGGGTTATATGTTTATATACACAGAGTTTGTATTTTGTATACTTTGTTAAAAAGACCTATGAGTGATTTCTAGGAACCCACTGACATATTCTTTAGTATGATTCATCTTGTATGACCCCAAAGTGATCGTTCAGCTAAGGCATAATGATGTTTCTATTTACAACTTTTGCTTTCACCAATGTATATACACTCCATCACTGAACACATATGCAAGTGGGTGGATTGTAAAAAAAATGAATCCGGCAGTCACAGCTGGTGATAATTTAGCTATAAGAAATTTTCACATGATTCGTTGTGCCAAAATAGTTCATCCAAATTTGGTGTCTTTTGTCAAAGTGTGTTAAATGACACCAGCCTGATTCTGTGTATGTTTAATGCAGACACTGATAGTAATCATGACATGTCTGTCTCAAACTATAGTTATGGCATTCCAATAAACATTTACATGCATAAATTGGCCAATTTATGTCTGCCCAGCAGCCAATGACAAGGTGATCTCCTCTGCTGGGAACCTAACCTAATATGATACCTCTCATGGGCCAAAAACCTACAATTGTATGGGTAGGTAGGATAAAACTTGAAATTGCCATAGGCTGATGGATGAAGTGCTCAATCAGAAGACTGGTGTATGCAAATATAAAAAAATTTGGCAGTCACTCTGTAACGCTATAGCATGCAAGCATACTATAGAAAAGTATACATTTTTTTTAATGTATGCAGCCAGCAGCCATTAATAAGAAGTTATGGAAGAGATAGCTTTCTAACAGTGACCCTAGGATTTTCTATTCTTAGGATAAGTAATCAAAGTTAGATCAAGAGAGTTTGGTTCCCAGTACCCCCACCAATCAGCGGATAGAAGGCATACCAGCAGTGGCACAGCTGCATACAATGTGTAATGGCCCTGATCAGTATAATGACTCTCTTCCATTCATTTGCATGAGAGGTAACTCTTATAGTACCAATTAAGGTGACCCCTTCAATTATTCAGTCTTAAACTTTTACAATTTTTTACAATACTAGACCATTTGTACAGTACAACTTTTCTTTTACTATTATTAGTTATTAATTTCTTTTTTGCACAGTAAATTGCATCTAACAGATTAACAAGCTGCCTGATTTTATACCCAACTGTCAAAACTTTCAATTGATGGCAGATCTCCCTGGCACCCTCCTGAAATCAATGTAAATGGTGGGTTCTAAGTAGCAACGTTTCTCCTCGTGGAGAGTGGCATGCCTTGCATGCCAGTGTGAGGAGGCTTATGGGCTGTTTTGCTTTCTCCCAGAAATCCATAAGCATGGTACTGCCTTCAGTCAATTTCATTTATTGAGTTCTTCGAAGAGATCCAGCATCACTGGGAAAAAATATGCAAAATAACTCTCTTCTAGAAAAAAAAGTGTCTCCTTTAGATGCTGCACTCCTTTAAGAGTTGACATAAATATAAAGAGCCTAAATAAAACATGGAAGGACTGAAATTCTCATGTTTACAACTAATGCTTGAGAAAGACCCTTGAGGTTGAAACGTTGCATTTATGGCACAATAAAGAGGAATTTTTTTCACCTGGATTGGATGCTGTCCTTCACTTCAACTCATACTACTAAGTACCTGTCACTCTTGAGACATCTGAAATTTGATCAAATTCTGGGCATGAGAAAGGCATCAAATCAGTCTAACATCTATTTCACCACCAATATGACATATACTATGCCTTGCCTGAATGATGCATAAGATATAACCTACTTGTACTCCCACTTTTTGTTTCATTGCCAGATTACAGGGGCGTCCTGAAGCCCAAACAGTTTGATTTATTGAACCCCTCAAATGCTTTACATGTTTTAATGAGAGATACCTCTGGAAAGTATATTCTTTCATTAGTCTATTTGTGGCTGAGAAATAGTGTCCTGGGTTCAAAGGTGGCCTATTCTCTTTCAAAATGGGGAAAAAGAATCTCAAAATCCAGCCTTATCTCAAAATTTAATTGAAGTCTGGTGCCTGGTACTCCGACCATTTAAAGGTACCAGGAATCTCATGTTAAATAAATTAATTTGGCTAAGTATGGATTTAATATCCCCCAATATCAAAATTATCCCAGAAAGACTTGATGCTTGAAAAAAATGTAAGGCACCCCATGCAGCATTATCCCTGAGTATAAGACCCTGTAAGACCCATGTCTTTTAGGGGAAGATAACAGAATTGATTGCTAAGACTTGGTGAATTAATATTCTCAAAAGCCCCCGATCTTTACCTTTACGTTCGATTACAAGTAAAATTAATCCACCAATTAGGCCACCTGCACACATTGAGTAGTTAGTCAGTTTTTACCTCAGTATTTGTAGGCCAAAATCAGGAGTGGAACAATCAGAGCAAAGGTATAATAGAAACACGTCACCACTTCTGCATTTATCACCCACTGCTGGTTTTAGCTTACAAATACTGAGGTAAAACACTGACCAATTACTGAGGTATAATGCTGACCAAATACTGAATGTGTGCTTGTGGCCTTACAGTTCATACAGTAAAGGGAACCTATCACCCCGTTTTTTAAAGATTAGATAAAAATAGTGTGAAATAGGGGCAGAGCTGGGCTTTACATTAGTGTCTTTTTGTTGCCTTTATTCCCCCGTTAGGCTGCCGAAATACCTTTGTGAAGTGTCCGTTTTGTCCTGTCACTCAAGTTGGTCAGGTCGGATGGGCGTGATTAAATAGCGGTTCCTCCCCCCAGCTTCTCGGCGTGTCTTTCGTAAACGCGATCTGTGAATGGCACAGATCGCGCTTTTTCTTAGCAGTTGCGCAGTGAATAGCATAATTTACATCACTGCGCATGCGCGGGTCGTAACTTTAGCCTTGGTGCCCCGGAAGTGATCATATGGGCATAGTGTTTATCTGGATGCCGGTAATTTTTTCTCAGCCCGAACTGCGAGCGTAAGTTTGGTGCCAAAATCGCTCGCCTGCCTATCGTTCTATCTATCGTTTTTTACCGGCATCCAGATAAACACTATGCTATGCAGGGCACCTTTCAATCATAGCCAGTAGTTACTTCCTCTGCCATTTGTACAACTGAAACTCTTGTGTGGGATCGAACCAGATGGGCTAGCCTTCTCTGCCAGCCCCCTAACTTTTCGACATACTGGTTGAAAAGGCTTAGATGGAACAATTTAAGGACACTTTTTGTTACCATACATGCCCTAGTATAATGTTTTTTAATGTTTTGATATTATAACATTTCAGAGTGCCGCTGTATTTTCTTGGTTATGTTGAATAGTCGTTGCAGCTTGCACCTGCTTACACTTGTCTTATTCTGTTTGGAGGTGCTGGTCAGTTTCTTTTACAATTGTAGTGTACTCTTTTCACACTGAGCACTCCTCCCATTAGCCTAAGGCATTTTTAATTAGAGCTGGATACTCCCTTCCTTTAAAATTGTAGGCTTTCAGCCCATGATAGACATATAAGGTTACAGTCCCAACAAAGAGGTACGCCTTGTCACTGGCTTTTGGCTTCTCATGAATTGGCCAATTTGGGAGCTACATACCTTCATTTTTTAACATATTTTCTATAGCAGTAATGCAATTGTAATTTCATATATTTACTGTTTGCATATTATAGCATTTCAGAGTGCAGCTGGATTTTCTTGGTTATATTATATAGTCATGACAGCTTGCACCTGTTCACACTTGTCTTATTCTGTTTAGAGGTGCTGGTCAGTTTTTTGATATTAGTGTTTTACAAGAGATTGTGTTAGAACTGTCACATAAATAAAATGTGTTTAACATACGAACACATTCTTTTCCGTAATTTTATTTCATTACCTAATATTAATATAAAATTACAGATTGTATTTTACTGTTTATAGTTTATTCATATAAAAAATATTCGTTTTCCATAATCTTTCTAAAAGATGGATATAATCATTCTAAAATGACCCAGGTGTCACATATATAAAAACTTGCAGTTGTCAAAAACTCAATGACAATGGCATACTAAAAGCATAAGACAAGCAAGACACAGACAAACACAGAATTGTGCAATTGCTAAACATTTGGTACATTATTTGCTTTATTATTGTCCAGGTCGGGTATAAGTGAAATCTTTGTATTGTTTACTTTACTATTTTTACGCTATAAATATCTGATAAAAGATCTATGTAGTTGTCATTACACAAATGATGAAAATGCACATGGAAAATGTACAACTATTGACAATAGTTGTCACCTAAATCACAAATACAGGCTTTGCATACAAAGGAAATTTAATTGCAAAATATGATTATAAAACAGCAGTAATGCAAATTGTGATAGCAGATTTCTGTATGTGATGAAAGCGTGAACAGAGAGAGAGAGAAAAATAGAGCAGCAGTAAAAAGGGTGTAAAGTCTCCCTGACAAAAAATAAACCATTCACAAATAGAAAAAAGCAACTGGAGGCAGTAAACCAAAATAGTATAAAAAGTGATTATTTTATTGGCCCATTGTAGTGACATTTCTGTTCCAAAATGTGAACGTTTTTCAAGCAATTAACAGGATGTAAAAGCCATGTACTTATAGGTGAAGTAATTATATTTTTTTAAAAGACATGTGCAATAAATATACCAACATAATATAAAACATACAATAATAGGCCCATATACAGCCATATCACAATACCTGCAGATATACTGGATTTTCAGACTATAACTATGACGTTCTTTTTTCCAAATTTGGGAAGAAAATGGGAGTACATTTTATAGTCCAAATGTAGTTGCGGCTTGTGATTGGTCGCGTGAGCGGTCACATGAGCGGTCACCCGACCAATCACAAGCCGCGACGTCATCGAAGGTCCTAAACTCCTCATTCTTAGGAACGGAGGCTGCCGGTTACATCGGTAAGGTCCAGGGGCCGCCGGAGGGGTGAGTATATCCATATTTTTTATTTTAATTCTTTATTTTTTACATGAATATGGATCCCAGGGCCTGAAGGAGAGTTTCCTCTCCTTCAGACCCTGGGAACCATCCAGGATACCTTCCGATATTTGTGTCCCATTGACTTGTACTGGTATCGGGTATCGGCGATATCCGATATTTTTCGGGTATCGGCCGATACTATCCGATACCGATACTTTCAAGTATCGGAAGGTATCGCTCAACACTAGTTATTGATAATTTGAGGAAGATGGTGGGTCCGGACCTGTGTGCTGGTGACTGTGTGGTTGTCCTCAAGAAACATTAAGTTAAAGGTTCCCTCTTGGAAACAGGATCCTAGGTTCATCGGTCCTTATAAGATTGTGGCCTTCGTCAATGCCATAGCATTCCGCTTTGCTTTGCCGCTCACTTTTAGGATCCATAATGTGTTTCATCGATCTCTAATCAAAAAATATGTTGTGTTTTCTGTACCATCATCGCTACTGTCATCTTCAGTCATTGTGGAGTCATTGTGGATGGTAATTTGGAATTTCAAATAGCCAAGATCGTTGATTCTCGCTTACTTCATCGGTCACTTCAGTTCGCACTGTTCAGGCTTCAGAAGTGGAGTACCGTGCCTCCCTGCAAAGTAGGACAGGAACCTATGTGTCTTGGATGGGAGTGTTTCTTGTGCTCCAGCAACAGGCATAGTTGCACCTGCCCCATGTTTTGGCATCTGCATGCATCATTATGAGCACTGACACTACCCTGTCCCTTACCGCACTCCTTACACATTTTGTAATAAAAAAAAAGATGGGGAAAGATTCCGGCACAGCCATCCAGAGATAAAAAGTAGATTCTTTATTGTAACTTGGTTAAAACATTAAAAGGCGAGGTCTCGTACCTAAATAAAAGTGTTCTAAACAACTAAAACGCGTCAGGTACGAGGCCTCACCTCTTAAGTGTTTTAACCACGTTACATTAAAGAATCTACCTTTTATCCCTGGATGGCTGTGCCGGAATATTTCCCCATCTTTTTTCTATTTTCCTGTGATCACCAGTGAAAAAGGCACCCTCAGGTGGAGCTTCAGAACAATTTTCATTGGCATACTTCCAACGTGGTAAGCTCCTTCATCCCTGTCCCTCCTTCCTTCCAATTTGTACATTTTGTAATAGTTTAATTTTAATAAAAGAAAAAAATTGGTCACCTGCAGCAGTCAAAGCAGTTTTTAGGAGTTTAATACCATTGTAATGTAACAGAAAGAACAGAAAAGTGTAAGTGTATGGATGACAATCAAATTCAATCCAGGAAAATGTTCAAATGCTTTTTTTGAAGTGATACCCCAGACCATGGAATAGTGTATGGGAGAGAAATGTAATCCAGCTAATTTTTTTAATGCTTTTTGAAATGTTAGATGTCACAGAAATGCACCACAGAACACGTGAAACTGTATGGCTGAGAAATGTGAGCCTGCAAAAAATTGTAACGCTTTTTTGGAGTGTTATATATAAAAAAATAATCCAAAACACAGAATAGTAAATGGGTAAGAAATTTAGTAACACAAATCAAGTAATACTCGATGGATCAAAATATATTCAATTCAACCTGCCCCCCTTCCCCTAAGGCCGGTTTCACACGTCAGTGGCTCCGGTACGTGAGGTGACAGTTTCCTCACGTACCGGAGCCACTGACACACGTAGACACATTGAAATCAATGCATCTGTGCAGATGTCATTGACTTTTTGCGGACCGTGTCTCCGTGTGCCAAACACGGAGACATGTCAGTGTTCGTGGGAGCGCACGGATTACACGGACCCATTAAAGTCAATGGGTCCGTGTAAAACACGTACCGCACACGGACGTTGTCCGTGTGCAGTCCGTGTGCCGTGCAGGAGACAGCGCTACAGTAAGCGCTGTCCCCCCCACATGGTGCTGAAGCCGCCATTCATATCTTCTCTGCAGCAGCGTTTGCTGTAGAGAAGATATGAATAATCCTTTTTTTTTTGTTTCTCGTGTTTAACATAAAGATCCATGTCCCCACCCCCCTCCCACCCCCTGTGCGCCCGCCCGCTGTTCTTAAAATACTCACCCGCCTCCCTCGCTGTGTCCTGTCCTGGCCCCAGCTTCTCCTGTATGCGGTCACGTGGGGCCGCCCATTACAGAAATGAATATGCGGCTCCACCCCTATGGGAGGTGGAGCCACATATTCATGACTGTAATCGGTGGCCCCACGTGACCGCTCATACAGTAGAAGATGCGGCCAGGACAGGAAGCAGCGAAAGCGAGGGAGCCGGGTATTTTAATAACAGCGAGCGGGCGGGCGCACAGGGGGTGGGGACATGGATCTTTATGTTAAACACGAGAAACAAAAAAAAGGATTATTCATATCTTCTCTACAGCAAACGCTGCTGCAGAGAAGATATGAATGGCGGCTTCAGCACCACGTGGGGGGGACAGCGCTTATCTCTAGCGCTGTCTCCTGCACGGTGCGTGTGGTACCCAGTCGGCACACGGGCAGCACACGTGTGCCACGGTGATGTGCCACAGAAATGCACGGGCACACAGACACGGATAATTCCGGTACCGATTTTTCCGGTACCGGAATTATCTGGACATGTGAGACTGGCCTAAAAAAGCAGCTATATATTTGCCAATGGACTGCACAGGCCTAATCCCAGTCTACTGATTGTATTCAGCCACTCTCCCTGATGTTTTAAAGCAAGTGTTGAAAATGTCCACCTTTTGCATCCAAGCATGCTTACAAACACCCATTTCATATTGTTAAATGTATTCGCAGGACATCTGGGGTCATAGCTTGAATTTCTCCCTATATGTACAATATGTACTCTCGGAGTGCCTGCGATATTCATGGTTTGTTATCGGACACCCAACCCTTCAAATGGCCCCAAAGATAAATATTTGGGAATATCAAATTATTTTCTCTTGATTGGGCCTTTTCAATTTATGAACGACAACAGGCGACCTTTCTTGGCCGTTCGTTGGCATGTGGAATATGACATGCCTGTCTCCTGGGAAAGCCTGAGAAATGATTTACGTGGGTGGAGATGCCAGAAGATGCTGTTTCATATCTTGAATTGTTTCCTTAGACATTTTCGGACATCCTCCATCATGACTATCCACTAATGTTCCCGTGATTCCAGCTTATTCAACAATGACAGAATATATGGTTTGGACAAATCAGTTAGACCTCCAAACTTCTTTAGAAAGTCACTTTGGCACCTCTTTAAAGGGAACCTGTCACCTGAATTTGGCGGGTCCTTTTTTGGGTCATATGGGCGGTGTTTTCGGGTCTTTTATTAACCCCTTTTTTCCCGCTGTATTTCGCTGTGTTCCGGGACATAGTGTACCGGCACATGCGCACTAATGGTTTTCGGCTTTGCCCGCAGTTGGGCAAAGCATACTGCGCATGCGCAAGGCAAGATTGCTTTGCGCATGCGTTAACTAGGGAGGAAACCGAATCAACATCAAGTCAATTTTGCGACCAGCGGGAAAAAAAGGGGTTAATAAAAGAGCCAAAAACACCGCCCATATGACCCAAAAAAGGACCCGCCAAATTCAGGTGACAGGTTCCCTTTAAGGACACATTTTTCCAATAGGTTTTCACAATGAAAACATGTTGCTCCAAAGTATCTGTACAATGGTCACAAATGAAGAAGGAATTCAGCAGGAGAGAAATGCAAGCACCACACAAACTACCAACCTGCAGACAAGCATGCAGGGTAACAAGTCGACGAGACCACCCGGCACAAGGAAGTTTCTCGTTGCTGAGGTTCATTGCACTTTCATTTATCATGTACCAAACTTCTAGACGTTACAGCAATATTTCAAGGTAAAGTAGTGAGTAGATCAACCTGTATTAACACTTACATTTGCTTAAAGCTTTCTTACTGTACATTTTTTCTTGTCTAAAAGTTTTGCAAACTACTGCATGTATACAGTTTGCCTACTGCATCTGATGGAGGAATTGCAACTATTTTTTCTTCTGAAGAAAATAATAATGGGCTAAATAGATCTGCAAACACAACCATGGGTACTTATAAATTATTCTAAAAGGAAAAGCCACCTTATCTTTCCTGATGATAAATTTAAATTTATTTTCTGGAGACCACAGGAGAATGACAGTGCAAATTCTAGTCATGTGTTAACTTTCTGAATCATTAAAAAAAAAATACAATTAAAAGTAGGAAAGATTTTTGAGACATACTGTACATTCCCTGTATAGGTTTTTATAAAAGGAAACCATGCAAACATGTGCATTACCCAACATTTAAAAAAAATTGACATCACAAATAGTGTGACAGAAGCTGATCGAAAGTAAAAAGTAGCCACGTTGGGGAAAGTCAATTCATGTCTGAAGAAGTGGGGGATAATCATGATGCACAACTGCCATCAGATCAGCTTAAAATCGAAACTCAGAAGGAGGATCAGATTGATGAATTGGAAGATCACTGATCAAACCTGGCACAGTGGCATGCTTAGCGAGCACAGCAGTGCAGAGAGGGATGTATCCGTAGCACGAAAACAGACAAGAAGAGGTAGTGGTTTGACAAGAGGGAGAACTCGGTAAACTGTTCCACAAAGCCCCCCTCCCACTCGGCTAGATCAGTGATTTTCAACCAGTGTTCGGGTGTGCGGCGGGGAAAGTTCCCCAAACTATGGTGCCCCCTTTGTTTTGTTCCCCGGCAATGCGCAGCGATGCGCAGTCACGGAATAACACATGCGCGAGCTTTGAACGCTCGCGCGACTTAATGACGTCACCGAGGCCGGCGCATCATCCTGAGAGCGGAGAGACTCTCGCATTTGCCCGCCGCCAAGGTAATGCCCGCCAATAATGCTGTGTATAATCATTAAGTCAGCAACAGCTCATTAACCCCTTCCTGACCTTTGACGCCACGTAGGCGTCATGAAAGTCGGTGCCAATCCGACCCATGACGCCTATGTGGCGTCATGGAATGATCGCGTCCCTGCAGATTGGGTGAAAGGGTTAACTCCAATTTCACCCGATCTGCAGGGACAGGGGGAGTGGTACTTCACCGAAGGGGGGTGTGGCTTCACCCCCTCGTGGCTACGATCGCTCTGATTGGCTGTTGAAAGTGAAACTGCCAATCAGAGCGATTTGTAATATTTCACCTAAAAAACTGGTGAAATATTACAATCCAGCCATGGCCGATGCTGCAATATCATCGGCCATGGCTGGAAACATTTATGAAACCCCCCCCCCCCACCACCACCGATCTCCTCTCCGGTCCTCCGTCCGGTGCTCCGCTTCGTCGTCCTGTCCGCTCCCCCGTCCTCCTGCCCACTCCCCTCGTGCTCCGATGCCACCCCCCCGTCCTCCGATCCACCCCCCATGCACAGATCCCCCCCCTCATACTTACCAGGCATCCCGGTGTCCGTCCGTCTTCTCCATGGGCGCCGCCATCTTCCAAAATGGCGGGCGCATGCGCAGTGCGCCCGCCGAATCTGCCGGCTGGCCGATTCGTTCCAGGTATATTTTGATCACTGAGATATAACCTATCACAGTGATCAAAATAAAAAAAATAGTAAATGACCCCCCCCTTATCACCCCCATAGGTAGGGACAATAATAAAAAAAAAGAAAATATTTTTTTTTCTTTTTCCACTAGGGTTAGGGTTAGAACTAGGGTTAGAACTAGGGTTAGGGGTAGGGTTAGGGTTAGGGTTAGGGTTAGGGGTAGGGTTAGGGCATGTGCACAAAAATAACTAAAAACAGGGAGAGACTGAGAACTGTTGAGGAAGAGCTTCGTGTGTGTCTTTCCACCATTCCTGCCAGGATATCCCTTTTGTGTTTATCGAAACAGGCCCAGGTTTCACACTGAGTGAGTATAAATACATATAGAATCTATATTATTAACTATATGTAGAATATGTACTGTTTTAGTGTCATTTTGTGCCATTTTGGTTGGTGGTGTGCCCCGGGATTTTTTAAGTATAAAAAGTGTGCCGCGGCTCAAAAAAGGTTGAAAATCACTGGGCTAGATAACAGGCCAAGGGTGCTTTGTTTGCCTGTATGGCAGTTTTTTCTGAAATTCCTTCAGACAAAATAACTGTAATTTGCAGCATCTGCCAAACCAAGCTAAGAAGAGACAAGAAAACTGCCAACCTAAGCACCACCATCATGCTAAAGCACATGGCAGCCAAGCACCCCAGTAGGTGGACGGAACGCCAGGATGCAAAATCTTTGCCTGATGGTGAAGCCACTGCCCATTCCCATGTTACGGCCTTCCCAATCTTCTGTCCATGAAGCAGGCACTGATGTCTCAACCCATGCCCACAACTTGCAGTTGCACAGACACAAAAGTCAGCAACCACGTCTAGTTTGTTGTCCCATCGCAGCGTTCAGTTGTCCCTGCCCTAGATGTTTAAAAGAAAGCAGAAATATACACCCACCCACAGGCCCAGGCCAAATGCTAACCACCCACATTGCCAGATTGTTAGCCCTGTTTAAGTTGCCATTTTGACTTGTGGGAATTGAGTCTTTCCGCGACCTCTTGGCAGTGGCCGCCTCACAGTACTCAATTCCCAGCCAACACTATTTTTCCCGGTATTCCGTCCCAGTATCACATAAGCACATGCTACACAATATCAACCGTGCTCTGGCCAATGCAGTCACAGGGAAGGTCTACCAAAACACAGACACGTGGACATGTTCTTGTTGACAGGGACAATACATTTCCCTGATGGCACACTGGGTTAACCTGGTGGAGTCCGGGACAGAGTCAGATGCTGGGACATCACACATCTTATCCACACCAAGAACAGCGGGCCCAACTTCCTTCAGGGTTTTGGTCTCCTCGTATTCCAGTTCCTGTCTCTCCTCATCCTCCTCCTCATCCTCAGCGAAACTAGCCTCCCTATCACTCCCCAGCTGCAGCACTGTCTAGGCAAAGCAGCAGCACGCTATGCTGAAGCTCATCTGTTTAGGTGATAAAGCTTACAACCCAGTCGAGCTGTTGAAAGGGATAAAAGAGACCGATCAGTGGCTCTCCCCGCTGAACCTCCAGCCAGGTCTGGTTGTGTGCGATAATGGACGTAACTTGGTGGTGGCTTTAAAGCTAGGCAAAGTGGTACACGTTCCACATATGGCCGATTTGCTGAACTTGGTTATACAGCGGTTTTTAAAAACATACCCTGAATTGTCCGACCTACTTGCCAAGGTACACTGTGTCAGTTCACATTTACGAAAGTCATCTCAGGCTTTTGATGGTCTAGCTTCGCTGCAGCATCGCTTTTAATTTGCCCTGTCACCTACTGATTTTTGACCTGCGCAAACGCTGTAATTTGACATTTCATATTCTGGCAAGGCTTAGTGAGCAGCAGAGTGCAGTGTCTGAATTCCAGCTTCTAAATGCTTGTCAGAGTAACACTCAGCCCCCACACATAACTGCTAAGTGGGTGTGGATCGCTGACATATGTGAGGTTCTTCAAAACTTTGAGTACTGCAACAAGATGGTGAGCACTGATGATGCTACTATCAGCATAACCATCCCGCTGCTCAGTCCATTAAAACATTTGTTGTAGAATCTGAAAGAGGATGCTTTGAGTGCCAAGCAGGCGGCTATGGAGCAAGATTTTACAGTGGCTGGTACCACACATCCAAGCCTCAAACAATATTCTCAGGCCACATTGGGTGATGACGAGGGACAGGAGGATGAGGAGGATGAGGAGGAACAGGAGTTTTTGCTCTGTGCTACAGAGGAGACTCCCAATCCCAGCTTCATGCCTGTCCTGCATAGATGGCCTAAAGAGGAGGAGGAGGAGGCTATGCGCCGTGAGGTGTAGAGGATTCATGGTGAGGACACAGAACATTTGACTCTTTGTAGTCTGCCAAACATAACAGAGTTCATGTCCAGATGCCTTTCCCAAGACCCTTGTGTGAAACAAATTTTGTCCATCATGAAATACTGGTTGTGCACCTTTCTTGATCCACGGTACAAGGAGAAATTTGCTTCTCTTATGTCGGAAGCAGACGTGCCATTTTCTATGCAAGCATGCCAGAGGGCCGTTGTGGAAGACTTGCTAAAACGATTACCTTCAGACAATGCTGGTGGTAGAGGTACTGGCTTTTTTCACCCACAAGTATTACAGGGGAGGGCCACACACACCAGTTGTAATTCGGGGGGGGGGGGATGTCCACCAACTGGGCCATTTTCATGAAACCGTCACATCAGCAAAAGCTATCTGTGGGTGTAACTTTGACGAGGGAAAAGTTGACCAAGATGGAGAAGGATTACTTAAGTGAACATACCACCGTCCTTCCCTTTTCTTTAGTGCCCTTTAACTATTGATTGTCCAAGCTGCACACTTGGCCCAACCTCTTCTTGTATGTCTTGGAGGTTCTGCCATGTCCTGCCACAAGTGTGTTGTATGAGCAAGCTTTTAGTTCAGCTGGTGCAAAAGGGATAGGCGCACACAGCTGTCAATGGAAAATGCAGACAGGCTGACTCTTCAAAAATTGAACAAAGGCAGGATTTCCTCTGACTTTGTAAGCCCTATGAATGACAGCAATGTAATATAAATGCAGCACAAATGGTTTTTTTTGGAAGTTGTGTTAATGTCCATCTCTTACCATCAAAACCCATTTTGTTCAGGAAATCACCTCATCCTCCTCCTCACCCTGCTTCTGCAACAAGTACTTAGTGGTCATCTATGTATACTCCACGTGGGTAATAGTTTTCCTTTTTGAAAACTGCATATTGTCTTGTAATAATTGAAAAAAGTATTGTGATGTCCCCTTTATTGTGTCTTTCATCTGGTCTGATAGAGACCCCTTGGGTAGTTTTTTGAAAACTGTGCAATGGTGAAACTTGTACTCCCTATCTCTACCTATTTAAATAACTGTAAAATTTATTGTGAGGTCCCCATCACAGCCTCTTTCAGCGTGTATGATACAGACCCCTTGAGGTAATTTTTGGAAACCTTTGTACATTGTGCAATGGTCAAACTTCTGCTCTCAATCTCTATATATTCTATTATTATAATTTTTTTATTGTGTTGCCCTTATCACGGTCTCTTTAAGTGTGTATCTGGTAGCCTGATGTGTTTTTTGGGGTCTGCACTTGGACATTTTGGAACATCAATGCATTAATATGCTCCACACAATTCTTCAGGTTTCAGCCTTACACAGAATAATAATATGAGCAATGAAGCATGCTCTATATATGCCTCTAGTTCGAAAATCTTACCCATACATCCTTTTATAAAGAGAAATTCGACATAATACATCTGTTAGCAAATGCCATAAACAGCTCATATACGCAGCACCCCAGTAGGTTGGCGGAAAGCCTGGGTACAAAATCTGTGACTGACGGTGAAACCACTGGTCCTTCCCCTGTGTTACATCCTTCCCAATCTGCTGTCCAGGAAGCAGGCGCTCATGCCTCCTGTCCACAACCTGCAGGTGCACAGACACAACAGTCAGCAACCATGTCCAGTTCTTTGTCCGAGCGCAGCATTCAGTTGTCGCTTGTCAGCATATACTGTATGTCTGTTCACTAATTGTTAGTTAGATAGGGCATACATATTCACTAGCACTTTACATTGTCTGGTGCTGGACAAAGAGCATTGCTGACTTTTCCAGGCTCCTAAATGAGACTTCTGTCTCTTTATTAAACTGTCGCTTTGCTTAAATTTTCTGAATTTGGTTTCTTACAAAAAAATGGTAGTGGGGTATTGGCCAGTTTCTATACATTTTAAGAAGGTCCAAGAGACTGGGTTAATATGCTCCACAGTCCAATTCAGACCGCAGCCTTATACATATTGGAACATAGTCATTGCCACACTAAGGCCTTTACCTGAGCTCTGAAGCACTGCCTGTCACCTGAGTAATACACTCCACAGACCTCAACAGTCTCTGGGACATGTCCTCTAACTACTCCATTGTTGCTCAAAACCATGCAAAAGATACATTCTGCCTGGTTGGGTAGTTTCCAGAAGAACTGTGTAGGCTTGTGCAGATTGGTCAATGGCACTCCTGTCTCTTTCCCTTGAGGAGGCTGCTTCAAAGTAAAATGAGGCTTGTACATGTCCCTGACATTAGTTTAAGGCCTAACGAACTGAGCACAATACAGGCCATCGCTTGCATACATTGTAGTCAAAATTTAATTCTAATGCTTTTGTGTCTGGTAGAATCCAATTTACTGACATTGAGCATACAGCTCCCTCAACTCCTGTATTACATTCACCTTACAGTGGCTGCACCCGCTATGACAGTGGCTCCATTGGGATCCGGTGGCCAAAATGAACTGTGGAGCTCACAAAACTCAGGTTTCATGGTACCTGCTGGCCCTCTGAAAATGTGAAGCGAGGTCCGCATAATGACATGGCGGTGACATGGTCGTGGTGGCAGGCAAAGCCCAAAATTCAAATGGGCATGTTTGAACTGGCATTGCAAAGGGATGGGGAATATGTATTCCACTGTCTTGCTAACAATCTGAAATGAGGGAGGGACCTCACAAATATAGGAGAGCTCTCCCAAATGTATGATACAGGGCCACCTGAGGGCTCTTCCCAAACTCAGGTTTCACGGCACCTGTTGGCACTCTGAAAATGTGAAGAGAGGGCCGCATAACGACATGGCGGTAGACATGAAGGAGGTGGTGGTGGGCGAAGCCCAAAATTCAAATGGCCATGTTTTAACTGGCATTATAAAAGGATGGAGAATATGTATTCCACTATCTTGCTAACAATTTGTAATAAGAGAGATTCCTCCCAAATGTAGGAGTGAGAGCCCTCACAAATGTTAAAGGAAAAACTAAAGCCAAAACTCTGTGTGAACATATGCTAAAGGGGAGGTATAATTTTTTATTATTATTATTATTATTTTGCGTTATATACAAGTAATTATAAAGGAAAAAATGTTTCTTGGCATTTTTCCCTTTAAAAAAAATTAGGCTAGGTTTGGAAGGTCTTTTTAAAAATACGTTAAACCGGCGCAATAGTCTGACAACATTATTCCCATATACCATATGTGAGTCAGAAAGGCATGCAGGCATCTTATCCATGCTGTTCCCATTTAGTTTTAGCTCTTTCCAATCCAATTTTTCTCAGGTACCCAGACCTGTTTGTTGGGTCCAAGAGAAAATATTCGGCTTTCCCATTGACTTGCATTGGAGTCGTTATTCGGTACGGATACTAAAAATTATTCGTACTGATTTTCCCGAATCCGATTATTTCACTATTCGCTCATCACTAGTAACAATATTTTGAACTTTTGACTTTCATGCTCCATATCTCATTAGCCACTTCTTCTTTGAACTTGAGACTGCCATGATTTTATAGACAATCACCTTGGATATCTCATACTTAAATTGGACTTGCAACTATTTAGCATACGATTAGTTATGCAGATTCTTGTCATGTTACTGACTTGTTACTATTTTGCTCCTAAAGATCTAAATTTTAATTTCTATAATTTTAGTAGTATTTTGTAAATCCACCTTTGGCTTTCAGCACGTCCTGAATCGTTTCGGGAATGCTCTCGATCAGATTCAAACATGTGTGGACTGAAATTTGATCTCAGGACTCTTCTACACGTTCTCAAAGTTGGTGCATACTGGTCAACTCACTTGGGTATGTATACAGTTCTTTCTTCAATTCTACCCACAAGTGTTTGATTGCGTTGAGATTGGGGGACTGTGGGGGCCATTCCAGCACCTCTACTTCATTGTCATTGAACCATTTCTTTACCAATCTTGAAATAACATAACATAGTAACATAGTAACACAGTTAGTAAGGCCGAAAAAAGACATTTGTCCATCCAGTTCAGCCTATATTCCATCATAATAAATCCCCAGATCTTCGTCCTTCTACAGAACCTAATAATTGTATGATACAATATTGTTCTGCTCCAGGAAGACATGCTTCGTGTTGTCCTGTTGGAACACTATGTTGTCCTTTTCATACTTGAGCGTACGACGTAACTCATATTGTAGGATACAGACATATAACTCAGGATTGTGACCACCATTGAGCCTGGTCAAGTATCCAATGCCTTTGGCTGTGAAGCAACCCCATATCATCAGTCTTCCTCCACCGAACTTGACATTTCCTTCAATTTCTCAATGCATTAGCCTCTTTTTCCCTTGTTTCTTTCAGACCCATTTGCACCTATCAGAACCTAGTCTATTAACTTTCGTGTCATCGCTCCAAATCACCAAAGTTTCCAATCTTCTGCTGTCCACTTTTCGTACTCGAACCGACACTTCTTATGACAATATTGAAGTTATTGACAATATTGAAGTTGAGAGTTCTTCACCTTTTTTGGGCCACCATTACAAACTTGTGCATTATGCAGGGCCGGTTTTAGGCAAAGTGGGGCCCTAGGCAAAAGTTTAAAATGGGGCCCCAAATGCTAACATATTGCACCAACAGAAACATTTTGGTTGTAGCTACATGCGCTGATTTCAGGCCACTAAACGAGCGTGATCAACAATATTGAAGTCATTCACCACTTGTTTCCAGCCTCTTTACACTGGCTGGGTACAGAATGATCACTAGTAAATCAATCTGTCCCCATACAATGTCATCTTAGCAGAATATCTGCAGTTTTAACTGGGTGATGTGCTGATGAGAACAATGATTTTTGTTCCGGCATATACTGTACATACATACACCGTACATACACACAGATACACATACCGTACATACATACACAGACATATACCTTACATGCATACACACATACTGTTATATACACATATAGTATACACATACCGTACATACATATACCATACATACACACAAATACACATACATATACATATACCGTACATACACACACACACAAATACAGTATATGCAAACACATACATATACCATACATACACACAGATACACATACATATACCGTCATACATACACATACCGTACATACACACATGCATATACCGTACATTCACACAAATGCCGTACACACATATACCGTACATACACACAGATACACACACATATACCGTACATACACAGATACAGTTATATACATATAGTACACACATACCGTACATACATATAAAATACACCCAAATGCACATACCGTACATACATACATATACCCTACATGCATACACACACATATACCGAACATACAGATACACATACACGTACCGTACATACACACATACAGTATATACACATACCGTACACACATATACATACACATATACTGTATGTACATGCACATAAACATACATATATACCATATATCCATACAATTTTTTTGCACATACACAGATACATACTGTACATGCATACACACAGCCATACAACTATACCATACATACACACATATACTGTACATACACAGATACACACACACAGATAGAAACATACACATAGATACACACAGATGCACACATACATATATGTCATGGTTCTCAATGGCAAGAGAACATAGTAAAGCATACAAAAAGGACTAGCTCTTGGAAGATGGGAACTCGAGCTGACCGTGAGCTAAACCTACCGCACAACTAACAGTGGCCGGGTAGCGTGCCTACGTTTTATCCCTAGACGCCCAGCGCCAGCCGGAGAACTGACTGACCCTAGCAGAGGAAAATACAGACCTGACTTGCCTCTAGAGAAATTTTCCCCAAAAGGCAGACAGTAGCCCCCACATATATTGTCGGTGATTTCAGAGGAAATTGACATACGAAGTATGAAGATAGGTTTAGCAAATTGAGGTCCGCTTACTAGATAGTAGGAAGACAGAAAAGGGAACTTCACAGTCAGCTGAAAACCCTTTCAAAACACCATCCTGAAATTACTTTAAGACTCTAATATCAACTCATTGTTGGCCGGCATAGAAATGACTGAGGAGCAAGGTTAAATAGAAAACTCCCACATCCTGATGGAAACAGGTGAACAGAGGAGATGAAGCACACAAGTGCAGTACCACCAGAAACCACCGGGGGAGCCCAGAAACCAAATTCACAACAGTACCCCCCCCTCAAGGAGGGGGCACCGAACCCTCACCAGAACCACCAGGGCGATCAGGATGAGCCCTATGAAAGGCACGGACCAAATCGGAGGCATGAACATCAGAGGCTGTCACCCAAGAGTTATCCTCCTGACCGTAGCCCTTCCACTTGACCAGATACTGAAGTCTCCGTCTGGAAACACGGGAGTCCAAGATCTTCTCGACAACGTACTCCAACTCACCCTCAACCAACACCGGAGCAGGAGGCTCAACGGAAGGCACAACCGGTACCTCATACCTGCGCAACCATGACCGATGGAAGACATTATGAATAGAAAAAGATGCAGGGAGGTCCAAACGAAAGGACACAGGGTTAAGAATCTCCAATATCTTGTACGGGCCGATGAACCGAGGCTTAAACTTAGGAGAAGAAACCTTCATAGGGACAAAACGAGAAGATAACCACACCAAGTCCCCAACACAAAGACGAGGACCAACACGACGACGGCGGTTGGCAAAATGCTGAGTCTTCTCCTGGGACAACTTCAAATTGTCCACCACATGCCCCCAAATCTGATGCAACCTCTCCACCACAGCATCCACTCCAGGACAATCCGAAGACTCCACCTGACCGGAAGAGAAACGAGGATGAAACCCCGAATTACAGAAGAAAGGAGAAACCAAGGTGGCAGAACTAGCCCGATTATTGAGGGCAAACTCCGCCAAGGGCAAAAAGGCAACCCAATCATCCTGATCCGCAGACACAAAACACCTCAAATAAGTCTCCAAGGTCTGATTAGTTCGCTCGGTCTGGCCATTAGTCTGAGGGTGGAAAGCAGACGAAAAAGACAAATCAATGCCCATCCTAGCACAGAACGCTCGCCAAAATCTAGACACGAATTGGGTTCCCCTGTCAGAAACGATATTCTCCGGAATACCATGCAAGCACACCACATTTTGAAAAAACAGAGGAACCAGCTCGGATGAAGAAGGCAATTTAGGCAAGGGAACCAAATGGACCATCTTAGAGAAACGGTCACACACCACCCAGATGACAGACATCTTCTGAGAAACAGGGAGATCAGAAATAAAATCCATGGAGATGTGAGTCCAAGGCCTCTTCGGAATAGGCAAGGATAACAACAATCCACTAGCCCGAGAACAACAAGGCTTGGCCCGAGCACAAACATCACAAGACTGCACAAAACCTCGCACATCTCGCGACAGGGAAGGCCACCAGAAGGACCTAGCCACCAAATCCCTGGTACCAAAGATTCCAGGATGACCTGCTAACGCAGAAGAATGGACCTCCGAGATGACTCTACTGGTCCAATCATCAGGAACAAACAATCTACCAGGCGGGCAACGATCAGGTCTATCCGCCTGAAACTCCTGCAAGACCCGTCGCAAATCTGGGGAAACAGCAGATAATATCACTCCATCCTTAAGGATACCTGTAGGTTCAGAATTACCAGGGGAATCAGGCTCAAAACTCCTAGAAAGGGCATCCGCCTTCACATTTTTAGAACCCGGTAGGTAAGAAACCACAAAATTAAACCGAGAGAAAAATAACGACCAGCGCGCCTGTCTAGGATTCAGGCGCCTGGCGGACTCAAGATAAATCAAATTCTTGTGGTCGGTCAATACCACCACCTGATGTCTAACCCCCTCAAGCCAATGACGCCACTCCTCAAAAGCCCACTTCATAGCCAAGAGCTCCCGATTACCAATATCATAATTTTGCTCAGCGGGCGAAAACTTACGAGAAAAGAACGCACAAGGTCTCATCACGGAGCAGTCGGAACTTTTCTGCGACAAAACCGCCCCAGCTCCGATTTCTGAAACGTCGACCTCAACCTGAAAAGGAAGAGTAACATCAGGCTGACGCAATACAGGGGCGGAAGAAAAGCGGCGCTTAAGCTCCCGAAAGGCCTCCACAGCAGCAGGGGACCACTCAGCAACATCAGCACCCTTCTTAGTCAAATCAGTCAACGGTTTAGCGACATCAGAAAAACCAGTTATAAATCGACGATAAAAATTAGCAAAGCCCAAAAACTTCTGAAGGCTCTTAAGAGAAGAGGGTTGCGTCCAATCACAAATAGCCTGAACCTTGACAGGGTCCATCTCAATGGAAGAGGGGGAAAAAATGTACCCCAAAAACGAAATCTTTTGAACCCCAAAAACGCACTTAGAACCCTTTACACACAAGGAATTAGAGCGCAAAACCTGAAAAACCCTCCTGACCTGTTGGACATGAGAGTCCCAGTCATCCGAAAAAATCAAAATATCATCCAGATACACAATCAAAAATTTATCCAAATATTCACGGAAAATGTCATGCATAAAGGACTGAAAGACTGAAGGGGCATTTGAAAGACCAAAAGGCATTACTAAATACTCAAAATGGCCCTCAGGCGTATTAAATGCGGTTTTCCACTCATCCCCCTGCTTAATTCGCACTAAATTATACGCCCCACGAAGATCAATCTTAGAGAACCACTTGGCCCCCTTTATTCGAGCAAACAAATCAGTAAGCAGTGGCAAAGGATACTGATATTTAACCGTGATTTTATTCAAAAGCCGATAATCAATACACGGCCTCAAAGAGCCATCTTTTTTAGATACAAAGAAAAAACCGGCTCCTAAGGGAGATGACGAAGGACGAATATGTCCCTTTTCCAAGGACTCCTTAATATATTCCCGCATAGCAGCATGTTCAGGCACAGATAGATTAAATAAATGACCCTTTGGAAACTTACTGCCCGGAATCAGATCTATAGTACAATCGCACTCTCTGTGCGGAGGTAGTGAACCAATTTTAGGCTCCTCAAAAACGTCACGATAATCAGATAAAAATTCCGGAATCTCAGAGGGAATAGATGACAAAATGGAAACCAAAGGTACGTCCCCATGAGTCCCCTGACATCCCCAGCTTAACACAGACATTGCTTTCCAGTCGAGGACTGGGTTATGAGATTGCAGCCATGGCAATCCAAGCACCAACACATCATGTAGATTATACAACACAAGGAAGCGAATAATCTCCTGGTGATCCGGATTAATACGCATATTTACTTGTGTCCAGTATTGTGGTTTATTACTAGCCAATGGCGTGGAGTCAATACCCTTCAGAGGTATAGGAACTTCCAGAGGCTCTAAATCAAACCCACAGCGTTTGGCAAAGGACCAATCCATAAGACTCAAAGCGGCGCCAGAGTCGACATAGGCGTCCGCGGTAATAGACGATAAAGAGCAAATCAGGGTCACAGATAGAATAAACTTAGACTGTAAAGTGCCAATTGAAACAGACTTATCAACCTTCTTAGTACGTTTAGAGCATGCTGATATAACATGAGTTGAATCACCACAATAGAAGCATAACCCATTTTTTCGCCTAAAATTCTGTCGTTCGCTTCTGGACAGAATTCTATCACATTGCATAATCTCTGGCGCCTTCTCAGTAGACACTGCCAAATGGTGCACAGGTTTGCGCTCCCGCAAACGCCGATCAATCTGAATAGCCATTGTCATGGACTCATTCAGACCTGTAGGCACAGGGAACCCCACCATAACATCCTTAATGGCATCAGAGAGACCCTCTCTGAAATTCGCCGCCAGGGCGCACTCATTCCACTGAGTAAGCACAGACCACTTACGAAATTTTTGGCAGTATATCTCAGCCTCATCCTGCCCTTGAGACAGGGCCATTAAGGCTTTTTCAGCCTGAATCTCCAAATGAGGTTCCTCATAAAGCAACCCCAAAGCCAGGAAAAACGCATCCACATTGAGCAACGCAGGATCCCCTGGTGCCAAAGCAAATGCCCAGTCCTGAGGGTCGCCCCGGAGCAAGGAAATTACAATCCTGACCTGCTGTGCAGGATCTCCAGCGGAGCGAGATCTCAGAGACAAAAATAATTTACAATTATGTTTGAAATTCTGGAAGCGAGATCTATCCCCGGAGAAAAATTCAGGTAAAGGAATTCTAGGTTCAGATATAGGAGCATGAATAACAAAATCCTGTAAACTTTGAACCTTCACAGCGAGATTATCCAAACCTGCAGCTAAACTCTGAGGATCCATATTAATCAGGTGAAATCAGAACCATTCAAGGATTAGAAGGAGAGAGAGACGAAGGCTGCAGTAAGCAGAGATGCAAGTGAATCAACTAATGAGCAAACTCAGGAAAAAAAAAAAAAATTCTCTGCAGGGTTCTTTTCTCTCCTTTCTTCTGCCAATTATTTTAACCCTTGGCCGGCCAAACTGTCATGGTTCTCAATGGCAAGAGAACATAGTAAAGCATACAAAAAGGACTAGCTCTTGGAAGATGGGAACTCGAGCTGACCGTGAGCTAAACCTACCGCACAACTAACAGTGGCCGGGTAGCGTGCCTACGTTTTATCCCTAGATGCCCAGCGCCAGCCGGAGAACTGACTGACCCTAGCAGAGGAAAATACAGACCTGACTTACCTCTAGAGAAATTTTCCCCAAAAGGCAGACAGTAGCCCCCACATATATTGTCGGTGATTTCAGAGGAAATTGACATACGAAGTATGAAGATAGGTTTAGCAAATTGAGGTCCGCTTACTAGATAGTAGGAAGACAGAAAAGGGAACTTCACAGTCAGCTGAAAACCCTTTCAAAACACCATCCTGAAATTACTTTAAGACTCTAATATCAACTCATGACACCAGAGTGGCAATTTCAGCTCACAAGAGCTTCCAGCCTCAGAAATAATCAATCACAGAGAACTGGAACAAAAATGCAAAACAAACTTAGGACTACAAGTCCAACTTAGCTGATAGTAGTCTAGGAGCAGGAACATGCAACAGAAAGGCTTCTGGTAACATTGTTGGCCGGCATAGAAATGACTGAGGAGCAAGGTTAAATAGAAAACTCCCACATCCTGATGGAAACAGGTGAACAGAGGAGATGAAGCACACAAGTGCAGTACCACCAGAAACCACCGGGGGAGCCCAGAAACCAAATTCACAACACATATACAAGCATATACATACATACATACTAATCTTGTATAGGTGATCAGATGAGCCCTGCAGGTCAGTTCAGCTGGAGAGGGCTGCAGACCCCACTGAGGGGGATGGGGCACAGAGCAGACAGCACTAATATCAGCCCCCTGTTGCTGCTGTGCTGTCCCCTGCAGTGAGCTCCTCCCCCATCTCTTCTCTGTGAGGAGACGCTGCAGCCTGCTCTGAACAGAACAGTGGAGGGAGCAGAAGACCCCCTGTAAGTCCTGCTCTTCCTCCACTGATGTCCCTGTGTGCTGTGCAGCCGGGGCCCCTGACTTTAGGCGAGTACTCACGATTAGGACGCTCCATGCAGGGGGACAAACGGCAGCCAGTGAGCGCTCTCCTCAGTCTGGTCACTGTGAGGTAAGGAAAGCGTTCATTGGCCAGCGTCTCTCCCTGCATGACACGCCCCCTTTTTGATCTCCTGCACTTCGCGCCCCGCTCTCTTTCCCGGCACCCGATGTAACATGATTACAGGAGTGAGAGGGGCCCGATCCTGCATGATACCGGGCCTGCCTGCAGGGGCCCCCCTCCACCTCTGGGCCCTGGAGCAGTGCCATCAACAGTATGTCTGCCCCTGGCTGGGAGCCCCTAGGGCAGTGGGGGCCCCAGGCAGCTGCCTAGTCTGCCTGCCCCTAACGCCGGCCCTGGCATTATGCATTTCACGGTGCTTGCATCGATGTCTGCGATCTCATTATTAGGAAGCACACAAGCCACCTCCACTGCCCTGTTTGTCGTGCCTGAACTGATAGACCTTGGGATGAATTAGAACAACAGGTAGCCAAACTGTAGTAAACAATAAGGAGATCCATATATAAAACTAAAATGTTTATTGAAATATTACATAAGATTACAAACTTATTAAAAAGATGCACACTACACACACACCCAATAGGGGGAACTCTGACATATACCCAACAAATAAATTAAGAGTGGAAGTGAGATTCACAGAGAAGACATCAGATTAGGTAGAAGTATTAGAAGGCACAGTGCAGCAATGAGGTAGGCAGATTAAGCCTATTCCAGTGGCATCATAAATACTATAAAATAACTGTGCCAACTATACTATAATAAGATGTCATATACAGCACAGAAAAATGACCAAGGGGTAGAGTACAAAACATAGATTAAAGTAATTGAGTGCTAATAGCATCCCTAAATAAACTGTGACCTGTATATCTGCACAACCCCGCTGACATCATAAGTAAAATGCAATAGCACAGTAGAGACAATGAAAGATTATAATACTTGGACACTGGAAACGCAGTACAATGAGAGTAATGGTGGGTAGATCGGACGTTCCCCCTCACCCTGATGTGCATTTCGCCCTGAGCTTCTTCCGGGGATGTCTTGTTGACTCCGATATTTTGCCTGGATGTCCACCTTTTGGCTTCTGAATGGATGGATGGACTTAATTTTGTATTCTTCCAATTGTCATGGCACTCACATGATGCAGTTTGGCAATTTTCTTGGCCAAGAGACCGCTATCGATGAGCTGGATCATGATTCTCTTTTCTTGCAAAATTGTCATCATAGCTGCTCCTCGATTCGAACCAATGACCTTTCACTTGGGAATCAACCTAATACTACACTGAACTATTAGGGAATGTGAGAGCAGGTTGTATTTTGCAGTATTCAGGAAGAATAACAATAACAATGCAGTGACATGACAATAATTTGCATAACTAATCGTATGCTAAATGGATGCAAGTCAAATTTATGTATGAGATATCCAAGATGATTGTCTATAAAATGCTAATAGTCTCACGATCAAAGCCATAGTGGATGGTGAAATATGGAGCCCGAAAGTCAAAAGTTCAAAATATTGTTACCCTTTTGCTCTTCACTGTATGTCTTTATGTATTTGGGTTTTAAAATTACCAAATGAAGAGAGAATTTTTAAGAGTTTTTTTGTTGCGATTTACATGTATAGGGGCCCCATAGGTTGATTGCTTTGGTTGTTGATTGAGAGGGCTATGTGGGGGCTCATACTGTATTTAGGGGGCTATTTGGTGGGTCATACTTTATATTGGGGGATGTCAGCATACTTAATTCTTGCTCAGTATTAAGTCATACGATAATTAATCATTTCTTTTTAAATTACATTAATATTGAGCAGAATTAATTTCATGTGGCCTCATGGGAAAATTAATCCGCCATCCCTGCTCTATTTTGTATAGAGCTATGTTATTTACAGTGCCATATATAAGGGAAAATGATCAGGGGGATCATGTGACATGTCAAGTGATACATAGGGTTCCTGGGGGGCCACATCTTCTAAACTGCCCAGGAACCTGGCTATTCTTAATTGATCCCTGATCTCTATTGTTGCTTGGTGATGGGTTGAAGCAGTGACATAACGTAGACTGCAGTGCAGCCAGCCCTTAGCTCAGCAGCTCGGCTGAGGTAGACGGCACGAGTCACTGAACTCAGTGATTGGCTCCAGTACCGTCAAAGTGAAATCACTACTGCAGCCAGACAACTGAGACCAGGGTAGTGTTGGAGACACAGCAATATACTCAGGGAGGGTAAGTACAATATGTGTTCTTGATAAAAACTGAATCAACAGGCAAAAGTTTTCTGGGACTAATCAACTAATGTTTAATGCAAAATGAAAGCACTTTCCAAGTTACTCATGTTGCCGAAAATGTATAAATCAACCAATTGTGACACACAAGTCACATCATGCTAGACATATAAAACTTCCTGGTCCCCGTTGATGACACTTCCAAATCCCATACCTTCAATCAGATTTTTCAAAGTTTCAATGTTCTGATCTGATCATTGATGTTGAAATTGATATTTAATAGAGGACTGAAAACATTTAGTCATACAGTGAGCATGCACAGATAAATCACTCAGTTTGCTTGATACGTGTTCAGTGCAGGCTGAGATATGTAAGAAATGAACACAGAAAATGTCAGACTGGAAGTATGACATGCATAAAACGATATGCAAATTGCTTCTTCAGGGAGGAAGAGGACTTGAACTCTTGTGCCCTTTATCGGAAGTAGATACAGCCAAATCAGATCTCATGCTTTGGGCCAAGGAGGGGGCAACGCCCCGAAACACGGGTCTGCAAATTCAAATTCTGATTTATCATGGCAAAGCTCAATTATAGTGACTTTTGAGATTGCTACATTCAATAAGTGGCGCTAGAGGTCAAGTCCTCTTCCTCTCTGAAGAGCAAGTTTGCATTTTTAATTTCCCAGAGGAACATTATATGGCATGCCAGGCATGTCACTCTCCACAAGGAGACAAGTTATAAAGCAAAACATGCTGTGAGATCCATTATCTTCTTAAAAAATCATCTAGAGCTTTGTTGAATTGCATATTAAAAAATATCTAAAAGTATGGAAAACCTCCTTTAAGTAATAAAGAAGAAATAAACTAACACATGCATTTGGCCAGGAGCAATATCCTTTTTAGTACCGCATATTGTAAGCAATGCTTCTTGGCATTCATGCTTTATCTATTCCAGTCTTTTACTTGGTTTCCTGAAGCCTGAAGACACAGTAAAACTCATCTGACAAAGAACAAATGAGCCTCGTGGAAAGGAAGGGAACATGCTGCCACAGAAAACTAAATAATGACTACGTTGTTTCTGTCGAGATTGGTATTCGGGTTTCAGTGATCAAACAGAAAAGAGGAAACTACTAGAGAAATCTTGATTCTACTGTCACTAACAGAACACTTGGGACGTTCTGGGCAGTGATTATTCTTGATCTGTTCCAGGACTTCCCTTGTTTCGGCATACATTTTTAGAAACGATGTACTGTCCCTGTGCTTTCATCATGGTCTGCTGGTTGTGCACACATATTTTTATGTTTATCCTCTTTTCATAAATTAGTAGCTTACAGTCAAATGTGGTCGCACAGCAGATATCTTCCAGCTCGCTCACCCTAACTGATCTGCGCTGCACATGTGTCTTGGTACAATATCAGACCTGTAACTAGTGTCCTTATTTGAAGTTGAGGGGAAGCACATGCCAATAAAACTGTTTCTAATCATACAGAGGAGATGCAGAGAATGTGGTCCACTTGTTACCAGACACAGCTGGGACTTACTTTTGTTGAGTTCTTTGGGCGAGTCTGGAAGCCTCTGCCGCAGCCTTTCTTGTCTCAAACTCTTCTCTTTTAAGTACCTCTCCACTTCCCCTGTAGCCCAGCTCTACCAGCTGACGGGCTAATTCTTCATCCTACATAACAACAGAAATTAATCTGTTTAATTAATCTGAATTTTTAACCATTTCCTTCTTTTAAAGGGTAACTGAAATTTGGCTTACAAAATAAATATAAGTAACGATAAGGACATAACTATTTACATAACCAATTTAAAAGTATAATTTTATTAAAGATATTAAAATATTCTTCAAAAAAAATCCCAGGTAAAGTGAATAAAGTGTTCAACAAGGTACAAAAACCTTTACTGAATTCAATATCACAGTCAGTGCAATTACCCACATAGGAGGAATGACTGTACTCTAAATATCCTAGCCTCACCCTTCCTGTCCGTGGAGGTTGGCACACTAGTTCAGCAAGCCAGTGACAAATATCCTTAATGTCCTTAATTCCCCTGGTTAAGTGGAAACACCAGGGGCAGACAGAAAATATATACAAGATATAGGCATGCCAAGTATATGCACACCTGGTCATAATTGTTGGTACCCCTCGTTTAATGACAGAAAAACCCACAATGGTGGCAGAAATAACTTGAATCTGACACAAGTTATCATAGATTAAAAAAAATCTATGAAAATGAACAAATAAAAGTCAGACATTGTTTTTCAACCATGCTTCCACCGAATTTAAAAAAAATAAAACTCATGAAATAGGTCTGGACAAAAATTATGGTACCCCTGAAAATAATGTGACAAAAGGGACATGTTAAATCAAGGTGTGTCCACTAATTAGCATCACATGTGTCTACAATCTTGGAATCAGTGACTGGAACTGTATATAAATAATAATAAATAATAATAAAAATAATAATATAGGGCCACAGATACTGTGCTTTTTGGTGACATGGTGTGTATCACACTCAACGTGGACCAGAGGAAGCGAAAGAAAGAGTTGTCTCAGGAGATTATAAAGAAAATTATAGACAAACATGTTAAAGGTAAAAGTTATAAGTCCATCTCCAAGCAGCTTGATGTTCCTGTGACTACAGTTGCACATATTATTTAAGATCCATGGGACTGAAGCTAACCTCCCTGGACGTGGTTGAAGGAGGAAAATTGATGACAAATCAAAGAGATGGATAATATGAATGGTAACAAAAAAGCCCAGAAAAACATCTAAGTAAATTAAAGGTGAACTTCAAGCTTAAGGAACATCAGTGTC
Organism: Ranitomeya variabilis; assembly: GCF_051348905.1. Taxonomy (NCBI): domain Eukaryota; kingdom Metazoa; phylum Chordata; class Amphibia; order Anura; family Dendrobatidae; genus Ranitomeya; species Ranitomeya variabilis. The sequence goes on along the minus strand of NC_135232.1, from coordinate 814,535,898 downwards.
AGATCGCACCATCCGTCATTGTCTGAGCCAAAGTGGACTTAATGGGAGATAACCAAAGACTACACCATTGTTGAAAAAATATCATAAAAAAGCCAGACTGGAATTTGAAAAAACTACATGTTGACAAGCCAAAAAGCTTCAGGGAGAATGTCCTTTGGACAGATGAGACAAAAATGGAACTTTTTGGCAAGGAATATCAGCTCTATGTTTACAGACGGAAAAATTAAGCATATTAAGAAAAGAACACTGTTCCTACTGTGAAACATGGAGGAGGCTCTGTTATGCTCCAGTGCTCCTTTGCTACATCTGGCACAAGGTGTCTAGAAACTGTGCAGAGTACAATGAAATCTCAAGACTATCAAGGGATTCTAGAGAGAAATGTGCTGCCCAGTGTCAGAAAGCTTGATCTCAGTTGCAGGTCATGGGTCTTGTAACAGGATAATGACCCAAACACACAGCTAAAAACACCCAAGAAAGGCTAAGAGGAAAACATTGGACTATTCGGAAGTGGCCTTCTATGAGCCGTGACCTAAATCTTATGGAGCATCTTTGGAAAGAGCTGAACAATGCCGTCTGGAAAAGGCAACCTTCAAACACGAGACAACTGGAGCAGTTTTCTCTTAAGGAGTGGGCCAAAATAACTGTCAAGAGGTGCAGAAGTCTCACTGACAGTTACAGAAATTGTTTGATTGCAGTGATTGCCTCAAAAGGTTGTGCAACAAAATATTAAGTTAAGGGTACCATAATTTCTGTCCAGACCTATTTCATGAGTTTAATTTTTTTTTTTATTCTGTGGAAGCATGGTGGAAAGCAATGTCTGACTTTCATTTGTTCATTTTCATAGATTTTGTATTACTTTTGTCAGATTCAAGTTATTTCTGTGACCATTGTGTGTTTTTCTGTCATTAAACGAGGGGTACAAACAATTTTGAGCATGTGTGTATATTAAAAGAGAAATGGGTACCTGCACTAAGTAACCGGAAAAACAAAGAAACAAACCCAAAATTGTCCAAATATTGTTTAAAATGGGTTTATGGATGCGATAGATGTCCTGGCTAGTTTGGGGGGAATTTACTATACTCAAAATCCTCTAAGCTCACATTTCCTATCTTTGGAGGTTGGCACCCTAAATCAGCATGCCAGTGGCGCCACCACTCACAAGTCATCTGTCCCTCAGTATCCCTATATGCCCCTAATCCCTCTAGTCCCGCCTATCATCCTGCAACCTTCCCCTTTAATGGTACAAACATCTCTGCTGCTTGCTGTTATCTGCCGCCTATCATCCTGCAACCTTCCCCTTTAATGGTACAAACATCTCTGCTGCTTGCTGTTATCTGCCACCTATCATCCTGCAACCTTCCCCTTTAATGGTACAAACATCTCTGCTGCTTGCTGTTATCTGCTGCCTACCATCCTGCAACCTTGCCTTTAATGTGCCTGTTGAATGTTTGCTAAATTCATTTGTTGCATTGTCTTACTTACTGCTGTACATCCATGCTGGGGTCACAGGAGATATTATCGTGGTCAAGGTGTTAGAGCATATGGTTGTTGCCAGGCTCAGTGCCTTTGATTATGTAACCTCCCCTGGGGTGTTGGTCAATTGCTAATTTATCCCAAATAAGGACCCACAATCCCTCTCACCTGATCCTTTACTCAGTCCTATAAATTCAGTAGCATCTTAAGGGGGGCACGCGTGTGGGGTCAGGCCCGCGCATCCCTGCAGCAAAGCATCATGCAGCTAAGCATACAGACGCCGCAGTTATTTCAACGGCAGTTAGTCACGGCAGGAGTCAGGACCCCACTCTATGTATCTGTTTCTTTTGGGTATGTCTTCTGAGTAAAATGTTTAGAATTGAGAGTCCTCAGTCTTCTGAGTAAGCAATTCTTATTTACTTGGACCTAGCTTTTCTATTAACCCTTCTTACTCCATCATGTTTACATGTGCCCTTACAGTGTTTGCTCCACTAATCCTCTCTCTCCTTCGATATCACAAACCCCAGCACTCTCTAACCTAGTAATCCTCTCCCCTTCCCTCCCCACCTGTCCTCCTCTGCAGACCTGCTCCTCAACCTCAAATTCGTCCTAAGATAATAAACAAGTCGGCTACTCTCTTTCTCCCACCTGCTCTCTCTCTACTTCTCCTCACTGCTGGAGACATATCTCCCATCCCCGGACCACCACATCTCATACCTCCCATTACTACTCCCTCCTATCACTCCCTATCCAACATGAACTACCGCAATCTTTCCAACATAAAACCCATGTCCCTGATGCCCACCCCCCTGCTCCCCCTCTCTGGAGCACTCTGGAATGCCCGCTCAATCTGCAATAAGCTTCATGTGATTCACAACCTTTTTCTCTCCCGCAATCTTGCCTTCATTGGCCTCACAGAAACATGGCTAACACCCTCTGACACCGCCTCCCCTGCTGCGCTGTGTTACGGAGGCCTCCACTTCACCCACACTCCTCGACCCGGCAACAAACATGGTGGAGGAGTGGGTCTTCTCCTTTCTTCAAACTGCACCTTTAACCCAATCCCGCCTCTTCCCTCCCTTATTCTCCCCTCTTTTGAAGTCCATTCTGTCCGCATCTACTCTCCCTCCAACCTCCAAGTGGCCATCATATACCGACCTCCAGGCCCAGCCACTGCCTTTATTGACCAATTCTCCACCTGGCTTCTTCACTTTCTCTCTGCTGACATTCCCACCATCATCATGGGTAACTTCAACATCCCCATTGATACCCTTCAGTCAACAGCCTCCAAACTACTGTCCCTTACCTCATCCTTTGGACTCACTCAACGGGCCTCCGCAGCCACCCACACGCATACACTAGACCTGGTATTCACCCGTCTCTGCTCTCTATCTAACTTCACCACCTCCCCTCTCCCTCTATCCGACCACCATCTGCTCACCTTCTCATCCCTGTCCTCCTCACCGGTCATCCATGTCCAGCAACATGCGCACCCCCGCGGAAACATTGCACACCTAGACACCCACACACTCTCTGACTCCATCCTACCACTGGCATCCATATCCTCACTCCACAACACAGACACTGCCACTGCTTTCTACAATGCCACTCTCGCATCAGCTATTGACACGGTTGCCCCTCTCGTCCATGGCAGAGTGTGACGTATCAACAGACAACCTTGGCACAATAACACCACTAAAAAGCTCCGGCAAGTGTCCAGGGTTGCAGAGCAGCGTTGGAAGAAAACACACTCGCAAGATGACTTCACTGTATTCAAACAAGCAACACTCGCATTCAAATCTGCTCTCACCTCTGCTAAACAGGCCTACTTCACAACCCTCGTATCTTCCCTATCCTACAACCCCAAACAGTTATTCAAAACCTTTAACTCCCTCCTCCACACCCCACTGCCCCCTCCAACCTCCCTCATCTCTGCTGAGGACTTTGCCACACACTTTAAAAATAAGATCGACCAGACAAGGCAAGTCTTCATTGTTCAACCACCACAACCCCTTTGTATACCAGACCAATGCCCAAACCCCATAACATCCCTATCCAACATCACCGAAGGGGGGCTTAATTGTCTCCTCTCCAAATTGCACCTCACCACCTGTGCGCTCGACCCCATCCCATCCCACCTCCTCCCCAACCTCACCACCACACTTATCCCATCCCTAACCCACCTCTTCAACCTATCACTATCTTCTGGCACCTTCCCTTCTGCTTTCAAACACGCCACAATCACACCTATCCTTAAAAAGCCGACCCTCGATCCAACTGCTATGTCCAGCTATCGCCCAATATCACTGCTCCCATTCACTTCCAAACTCCTGGAGCAGCATGTCCACTCTGAACTTTCCTCCCACCTCTCATCTAACTTGCTATTTGAAGGGGGGCTTAACTGTCTCCTCTCCAAATTGCACCTCTCCACCTGTGCGCTCGACCCCATCCCATCCCACCTCCTCCCCAACCTCACCACCACACTGATCCCATCCCGAACCCAACTGTTCAACCTATCACTAACTTCTGGCACCTTCCCTTCTGCATTCAAACATGCCACAATCACACCTATCCTTAAAAAGCCAACCCTCGATCCAACTGCTATGTCCAGCTATCGCCCAATATCGCTGCTTTCATTCGCTTCCAAACTCCTGGAGCAGCACGTCCACGCTGAACTTTCCTCCCACCTCTCATCTAACTTGTTGTTCGACAATCTACAATCTGGTTTCCGCCCCCATCACTCAACCGAGACTGCCCTGACCAAAATCACTAACGACCTACTTACCGCCAAAGCTACTGGACAATACTCTGTACTCCTCCTTCTAGACCTGTCCTCTGCTTTTGACACAGTTGACCACTGCCTTCTACTACAGATCCTCTCCTCCTTTGGCATCAAAGACTTCACCCTATCCTGGATCGCCTCGTACCTTTCCAATCGCACTTTCAGCGTCTCCCACTCCCACACTACCTCCTCATCCCACCCTCTCTCTGTTGGAGTCCCCCAAGGCTCTGTTCTAGGACCCCTACTCTTCTCAATCTATACACTTGGCTTGGGACAACTCATAAAGTCCCATGGATTCCAGTACAACCTCTCTGCTGTCCAGAATCCCAGAGTGCCAGAGTGCCTATCAGCCATATCCTTCTTCTCCTCTCGCTTCCTCAGACTCAATGTGGACAAATCTGAACTCATCATCTTTCCTCCATCCCACAGATCTTCCTTACCTGACCTATCTATTGCAATCAATGACATCATGCTTCCCCCGTACCGGAAGTCCGCTGCCTCGGAGTAACCTTCGACTCTGCCCTGTCCTTCAAACCGCACATCCAAGCTCTTTCCACCTCCTGTCGCCTCCAGCTCAAAAATATCTCCAGAATCCGTCCTTTCCTCAACCTTCAATCTACTAAAATGCTTGTGCATGCCATCATCATCTCCCGCCTTGACTACTGCAACATCCTTTTCTGTGGCCTTCCTGCTAACACCTTTGCACCTCTCCAGTCCATCCTTAACTCTGCTGCCCGACTAATCCATTTCTCTCCTCGCTACTCCTCCGCTTCCCCCCTCTGCAAATCTCTTTACTGGCTCTCATTCCCTCAGCGTATCCAGTTCAAATTACTAATACTGACCTACAAGGCCATCCATAACCTGTCTCCTCCATATATCTCTGAACTAATCTCCATATATCTTCCCTCACGTAATCTCCGGTCCTCCCAAGACCTCCTTCTCTCCTCCACACTTATTCGCTCCTCATCCAATCGCCTCCAACACTTCTCCCGAATATCCCCCATCCTCTGGAATTCTCTGCCCCAACACGTCCGGTTATCCACCACATTCGGATCCTTCAGACGGAGCCTGAAAACACATCTCTTCAGGAAAGCCTACAGCCTGCACTGACCCCGCTGCCTCCTCATCACTACTGAAGCTACCGCCTCACCAACACCGGAGCTCCTGCAACCCCCAACCTACTGTCTCCTTCCCCATAATCCTGCAGAATGTAAGCCCACAAGGGCAGGGTCCTCGCCACTCTGTATCAGTCTGTCATTGTAAGTTTGTCTACTGTAAGTGATATCTGTAACTTGTATGTAACCCCTTCTCATGTACAGCACTATGGAATCAATGGTGCTATATAAATAAATAATAATAATAATAATAATAATAATAGTTGAATAGATACACCTGAGGCAGAGAGAAAAAATATTCAGTACATAGTGTGTCAGTATTTCTCGTAGAAGGGTCTAAGTACATCCACTAAACCATCAGATATATATACAGTAAAAAGATTCCAAGCAAGCCATGGGTTGACAGGATAAGTCAAACAAACACCAACAGAAGTTTCTTTTGCCAAAGGATCTCTCTAAACTATGTCAAAGTGAGCACTTAGGGTATGTGCACATGTTGCGGATTTGCTGTGGATCCGCAGCGTTTTTTGAGGTGCAGAAACGCTGCAGATCCGCAATTGATTTACAGTACAATGTAAATATATGAAGAAAAAAAATGCTGTGCACACTTCACAGAAAATCCGCTACAGAAAATCCGCTGCGGAAACTCTGCAGTTTTAAAGAAATAGCATGTCAATTCTTTTTTGTGAATCTGCAGTGTTTTTGTACCCACTCCATTATAGAAAACCGCAGGGGTAAAAACCGCAGCAAATCCGCAAGAAAACCGCAGCAAAAACGCACAAAACAACGCTGCGGAACCGCACAAAAAACCTCAGGTGTGTTTTCTGCCAGGAGAGACAGAATCCGCACCAGAAATTCCTAAGCCGAATCCGCAACGTGTGCACATAGCCTTAATAGGTGTTTATAAGGTCAGATATATTATCATATATCAACATGTACACAACAATGTACCACCGCTACCAAGATATTGGTACGACAATAGTTCATACAATAAGAGACAATTTAGTAACTTATATGTAGGTGAAAACACAATTACATCCAATATAATAATTATAATGTTATCATAGATGCAAATATAAAATGACAGACCACGCACCATGATACTTATCAGTCCACATATTCTTCTGGGTTACATCTTGATGTGTTTCCCCACCGGATGTTAGTTCATAAGATCTACAGTACAGGCCAAAAGTTTGGACACACCTTCTCATTTACAGATTTTTCTGTATTTTCATGACTATGAAAATTGTACATTCACACTAAAGGCATCAAAACTATGAACTAACACATGTGGAATTATATGCTTAACAAAAAGTGTAAAACAACTGAAATTATGTCTTATATTCTAGGTTCTTCAAAGTAGCCACCTTTTGCTTTGATGACTGCTTTGCACACTCTTGGCATTCTCTTGATGAGCTTCAAGAGGTAGTCACCGGGAATGGTTTTCACCTCACAGGTGTGCCTTGTCAGGTTTAATAAGTGAGATTTCTTGCCTTATAAATGGGGTTGGAACCATCAGTTGTGTTGTGCAGAAGTCTGGTGGATACACAGCTGATAGTCCTACTGAAAAGACTGTTAGAATTTGTATTATGGCAAGAAAAAAGCAGCTAAGTAAAGAAATAAAACACAACTGGTGGTAGCAGCGAGTAGTCTTGAGTTATCGTGGAGTTCGCATTGACTGTATCAGGAGTATATAAAGTTAAGTCCATATATATTTGGACAGAGACAACATTTTTCTAATTTTGGTTATAGACATTACCACAATGAATTTTAAACAAAACAATTCAGATGCAGTTGAAGTTCAGACTTTCAGCTTTCATTTGAGGGTATCCACATTAAAATTGGACGAAGGGTTTAGGAGTTTCAGCTCCTTAACATGTGCCACCCTGTTTTTAAAGGGACCAAAAGTAATTGGACAATTGACTTCAAGGCTATTTCATGGACAGGTGTGGGCAATCCCTTCGTTATGTCATTCTCAATTAAGTAGATAAAAGGCCTTGAGTTGATTTGAGGTGTGGTGCTTGCATTTGGAAGGTTTTGCTGTAAAGTAAACATGCGGTCAAAGGAGCTCTCCATGCAGGTGAAACAAGCCATCCTTAAACTGCGAAAACATAAAAAACCCATCAGAGAAATTGCTACAATATTAGGAGTGGCAAAATCTACAGGTTGGTACATCCTGAGAAAGAAAGAAAGCACTGGTGAACTCATCAATGCAAAAAGACCTGGGCGCCCACGGAAGACAACAGTGGTGGATGATCGCAGAATAATCTCCATGCTGGAGAGAAACCCCTTCACAACAGCCAACCAAGTGAACAACACTCTCCAGGAGGTAGGCGTATCAATATCCAAATCTACCATAAAGAGAAGACTGCATGAAAGTAAATACTGAGGGTACACTGCACGGTGCAAGCCACTCATGAGCATCAAGAATAAAAAGGCTAGACTGGACTTTGCTTAAAAACATCTAAAAAAAGCCAGCACAGTTCTGGAAGAACATTCTTTGGACAGATGAAACCAAGATCAACCTCTACCAGAATGATGGAAAGAGAAAAGCATGGCGAAGGTGTGGTACAGCTCATAATCCAAAACATACCACATCATCTGTAAAACACGGCAGAGGCAGTGTGATGGCTTGGGCATGCATGGCTGCCAGTGGCACTGGGTCACTAGTGTTTATTGATGATGTGACACAGCACAGAAGCAGCCGAATGAATTCTGAGGTATTCAGAGACATACTGTGTGCTCAGATCCAGCCAAATGCAGCAAAACTGATTGGCTTTATGTTTTGGGTCATTGTCCATCTGTAGTATGAAACGATGACCAAAGCAACACAGGAGTTTCTTAAAGCAAAGAAGTGGAATATTCCTGAATGGCCAAGTCAGTCACCTGATCTCAACCCAATTGAGCATGCATTTCACTTGTTAAAGACTAAACTTCAGACAGAAAGGCCCACAAACAAACAGCAACTAAAAACCACCGCAGTGAAGGCCTGGCAGAGCATCAAAAAGGAGGAAACACAACGTTTGGTGATGTCCATGAGTTCAAGACTTCAGGCAGTCATTGCTAACAAAGGGTTTTCAACCAAGTACAGAAAATGAACATTTTATTTAAAATTATTTAATCTGTCCAATTACTTTTGGTCCCTTTAAAAACAGGGTGGCACATGTTAAGGAGCTGAAACTCCTAAACCCTTCATCCAATTTTAATGTGGATACCCTCAAATGAAAGTTAAAAGTCTGAACTTCAACTGCATCTGAATTGTTTTGCTTAAAATTCATTGTGGTAATGTCTATAATCTAAATTAGAAAAATGTTGTCTCTGTCCAAATATATATGGACTTAACTGTACATATATTCCATGTATTGGAATCGGAGGTGTACATACTGTATGCTGTTAGTTTCCTAATATCAGCCCTATTAGTGATCGTCAGTCAAACGCGCAATTGTCTGGATGATAGGGAGGCAGCAGAGAGCTATTTGCTCCAAAGATAACAGCGAGTAGATCTGAATGACCTCCCAGGCTGTAATCTTTGACAAATTGGTGGCAAGCGGTGGGAAATTTCAGAACATCAGTGCTCTGGCTTGAGAAATCATCCCTGTCACTGAAAACTTGCATGGTTCTTGTGAGAATTTTATGCAACGTGTGAGGAATCAGATTCAGTGTTTTAATTTTTTTTTTTCTCGGACTGTTGCAAGGTGATGCAGAGCCAGTCCATCACCTAAGCCCTGATGAAGGGGAGGCCAGCCAACGCGCAGGTGGCTGCAGAGGTTCCACCTGTGAATACTAGCCATACCCGCAACCAGGGTAGTGTGGACCCCCACCTGCAGATGGTAACTCGATGCAAAGGATCGAGAGGGACATCTGAACCTGATTCAGCAGTACTGAGAGGCTGAGAAAGCTGAGTGTCAAGTCTAGTGACAGGCCAACGCCGAGTGGGAGCAGCGACAGTACAAGCTGGAGTAAGCCCAAATCCAGAGATATCCACACCACTGGGCCAAGAGTTTCGCAATGCCAACAGTCTCAAACCCCGCCCTGAGCATTTACCTATGATAGACAAGGATGAGGACGTGAACATATTTGTGCAGGGGGGTTGAAAAAACCTGCAGACAGTACCAGCTGCCTGAGGACCAGTGGGCCTGATTAACCTCAGAGCTCTGAAGAAAAGCTCTGGAGGTGTTTGCTTCTCTCCTGCGAGACTAAGATGGAGAGTATGAGGTGAGGCCATCAAACAGGCCCTGATAAAGTACCGACACCAGAGATGTACTGCAAAAACTTCCAGGCCCTTCAGTGTGGACCATAGAACAGCTACAGGGATTTGGTGCATGGGCTCACAACCAACTTCAACCAGTGGATCCAGGGACTATCAGTTACCACCTTTGAGGAATTGCAGGACCTGATGATGAAAGACCAGTTCCTTCATATCTACCCTGTGGAGGTGCGACAGTTCGTGCTGATCCAGGAGCCAAACGAGGCTGCTAAAGCAGCACAGATTGCAGATGCCTATGAGGCCAGACATACGCCTGAGGTGTGGAAGTCAGTTGTCGCAAGCTGGAAAGGGTGTAAGTCGACAACCATCCCCATAGCCTTCTGGGGTCCTGCCCCATCTTCTGGCACCAGGCCTGCATCTGACTCCCGCCAGTGCTATACCTGCAACCAAACTGATCACATCAGCCTAGTGTGCCCATAGAGGCAACACAATACTGGTGGGCTTAAGGACACCGACACAGGACATACCCTCATCCACCCTAAGGTTGTGCTACTGGAAGAATTAATCCCTGGGAAGACCCTGACTGTCGAGGGGTTTGGAGGTGTTTGCCATTTCTTACTGATGGCCCAAGTTTTCCTGGATTGGTCTGCAGGGACAGAGATAAGGCAAGTGGAAATTTCCAAGAACTCCCCACAAATGTGTTACTGGGAACTGATCTGGAAAGTCCAATATCTTACTGACAACCGTTCAAGATTTGACATGTCATGCATTACAATGGTTAATACTGGGAACGTGAATGTTATGCATAAGGAAAACATGTTCTGTAGTAAGGGAGAACTCAGCCACGTCACACTTCGGGGTGATGTTGCTGAGGATCCCCTTAAAGGAGCCAGCATAAATGGCGATGGGGACAGGGATCGCGAAGCAGGTGATACCATGCAGCTGAACAGTGTCACGATGGACGGTGATATGATTATGTGGTAGCTGCCACATAATTAGCATGGCTCCTGAGGTAACAGGAGGATGGGCAGAAGCATGGGAATCATAAGGAAGGCTGTCGCATGCAGCTGGCCAGGGTCATGACAGTGACATGGTCAGTGGTAGCTGCCCCATAATTAGCACAGCACTTACGATAACAAGGGAGGCAGGAAGGGTCTAACCCCCAGACTGTCCGGTTAGTGGGAATGTATGTCCCACAACTGATCAGGGTGACAAAAAGGTGCCTTCTGTCAGGGCGATGGGAAAATAGTACCCAAAGCCTGTCAGGGGTGTGGTAAAGCTGTACCCCGAGTCTGTCAGGATGGTGGGAAGGAGTGTCCCACAACTTGTCAGGGTGATCAGATAGCAAGATTGGTTAGAGTGGCAGGAATGTAGCATTCACAGTTTCTCAGAGTGGTGGGAGAGTTGGATCCACAGTCTGTCACAAAAATAGGAAAACTTTGATATCCCCCAGAGAGACGGCTTATCTAGCATCTGTCAAATGTGGCCTGAGAGACAGGAATGCAAAAAACATTCTTCTGGACCCTCATCATCCAGCTGGATAACAGTCCCTGTTAGGTGGGGGTCTTAGTGTCATTTCTGGCTACCTCTAGCCAGGAATCTCAGACCTGACTATTGAGGTCAAGAGACTGAGATGGCCACTCCAGAACCTTCACCTTGTTCTGCTGCAGCCAATGACAGGTCGACTTGGCCTTGTGTTTTGGATCATTGTCATGTTGGAACGTCCAAGTACGTCCCATGAGCAGCTTCCGGGATGATGAGTTCAAATTTGTCTCCAGTATTTGTTGATAACGTTCTGCATTCATCTTTCCTTCAACTTTGAACAAGTTTCCTGTGCCTTTGTAGCTCACACATCCCCAAAACATCAGCGATCCACCTCCGTGTTTTACAGTAGGAATGGTGTTCCTTCAATCATAGGCCTTGTTGACCTATCTCAAAATTTTACATTTATGGTTGTGGACAAGTTAAATTTGGATCTTATCACTCTAAATTTACCTTGTTCCAGAAGTTTTGAGGCTTGTCTCTGTGTTGTTTTGCGCATTGTAGGCGAAATACTTTGTGGCATTTGCACAGAAATAGCTTTCTACTGGCAACTCAACCATGCAGCCCATTTTTCTTCAAGTGCCTCCTTATTGTGCATCTTGAAACAGCCACACCGCTAGTTTTCAGAAAGTCCTATATTTCAGTTGATGTTATTTGTGGGTTTTTCTTTGCATCCCAAACAATTTTCCTGACAGTTGTGGACAACATGTTTGTTGGTCTACCTGACTGTAGTTTTGTTTTTACAGAGTCCCTAATTTTCCATTTGTTAATCACAGTTTGAAAGCTGCTGACTGACATTATCAAATGTTTGGATATCATTTTGTATCCCTTTCCTGTTTTATACAGTTCAAATATCTTTTCCCATAGATCCATTGACAATTATTTTGCTTTCCCCATGATTCACAATCTAGAAATGTCAGTGGCTGGATGAAAGATGCAAGAGTCTGTCTGGATCCCAGAAACACACTCAGCTTTTATGCACACATACTGATTCCAAGCAAACAGGTCACGTGTGAGGATGTTACCTTTAGTAGCCATTCAAACCTATTTGTGTCAACTTCTGTGAATGCTATCAGGCCAAAATCACCAGGGTATGTGAACTTTTGATCAGGGTCATTTGGAAGTTTTGGGTTGTCATTATGATTTAAAAAGAAAACACAGTAGCTTGACAATAAATGGCTTCACCCAACCACTAACCATGAGTGGAGAAAAAGCTTTCTCGCTATCATTGATATTCTCAGAAAAAAGGACAAGAAAGCAAAGATTCTACAGGGGTATGTAAACTTTTGAGCACAGCTGTAACCCCCTCGGAGAGGCTAATCTCCACATCCCAGAAGGAGAGGGTATGGTGAGATCCAGGAAGGATGCTCCGTAATGCAGGCTTTTGGGGATGATCTGTAAATCAGCCCCCATGCTCCCTCAAAAATGGGGAGATGCCATAGAAAATATTAAAATCTCTGAAGCCACTAGTGAGGGGGGCATTGACCCCCCCTTTCCTCTTCCTCTCACTCAGGAATTGCAGTAGCAAAAATAGCTGACAGTTTGAGTCTCGTAGAATTAGAATGGTACAATGGGCTTAAAGAAGCAGGAAATCAGATATAGCTGGATAGTGAAATATTAATTAACATGCAGGCAGCAGTGCCAATGAGAATGTCTATTGTGCGTAGACAAAGGTATTTAGTTCGGACAGGCAATTAAGGCAGGAAAGGTCTTTAAAGGGAATCTGTCACCTAATTTTGGGCCTATAACATTCTGTAATGCTAAAAAAAAACACAAAAATTGAGCTTAACTTGAGTTGGTACACATGCAAAAGTTACCTTGACGCGGTGGGAAGGCTTTTGTGCTATTTTTTGATTAAAAAAAAAAAACAGTATTACTAAAAACTGTGTTATTTAAATGCAGTTTTGCTTTTTTACTTCGTTACATCAGGGTTTTTGCTTACTTTTTCTCTTGTAGGTTTTAATGTTTTGTGGCCTGTTATGATCCTAGTGGTAGAGGATCTCAGTTCCAGCTAAGTCCGCAAACACAAAAACCAGCTCATAGGGAGGTGGTAACTTGGCTGACCGTATATCTGATCCTAGCACAATAACTAGAAGTAGCCAGGGAACATACCTACGTTGATTCTAGACTTCTCGCACCAGCCGGAGAACTAACTAACCCTTTCAGAGAAAATAAGACCTCACTTGCCTCAAGAGAAAGAACCCCAAAGTTATGATACAAGCCCCCCACAAATAATAACGGTGAGGTAAGAAGAAAAGACAAACGTAAGTATGAACTAGATTTAGCAAAGAGAGGCCCACTAATTAATAGCAGAAAATAGGAAGAGAACTTATGCGGTCAGCAAAAACCCTACAAAAATATCCACGCTGAATATCCAAGAACCCCCGCACCGACTAAAGGTGTGGGGGGAGAATATCAGCCCCCTAGAGCTTCCAGCAAAAATCAGGAATCACATTGTAACAGGCTGGAACAAAATAGCAGCAATGCGAATAAACAAAAATAAGAAAGCAGGACTTAGCTTATCTTGCAAAAAGCAGGAGACCAGGAGTCAGGAGCAAACAGACATAGACTGACTACATCGATTCCAGGCACTAGACTGAGTTTCCAGGAAGTCTAAATAGGAACACCCAAGGCCTAACGAACCAGGTGGGTACCAACCTGGAGAAAGACAATCCACGTGTCATACCGCCAGTGATCACAAGAGGGAGCCAAGAAATACAGTTCACAACAGTACCCCCCCTTTAAGGAGGGGTCACCGAACCCTCACCAAGACCACCAGGGCGATCAGGATGAGCAGCGTGAAAGGCACGAACCAAATCGGCCGCATGAACATCAGAGGCGACCACCCAGGAATTATCCTCCTGACCATAGCCCTTCCACTTGACCAGATACTGAAGCCTCCGTCTAGAGAGACGAGAATCCAAGATCTTCTCCACCACGTGCTCCAACTCGCCCTCAACCAAGACCGGAGCAGGAGGGTCAACAGCAGGAACCACAGGCACAATGTACCGCCGCAACAAAGACCTATGGAACACATTGTGAATGGCAAATGACACCGGAAGATCCAAACGAAAAGACACCGGATTAAGGACTTCCAAAATTTTATAAGGACCAATAAAGCGAGGCTTAAACTTAGGAGAGGAAACCTTCAGAGGGACATACCGAGAAGACAACCAAACCAAATCCCCAACACGAAGTCGGGGACCCACACCGTGGCGGCGGTTGGCAAAACGCTGAGCCTTCTCTTGTGACAATTTCAAGTTGTCCACCACATGATTCCAAATCCGCTGCAACCTATCCACCACGGAATCCACCCCAGGACAATCAGAAGATTCAACATGACCCGAGGAAAAACGAGGATGAAAACCAGAGTTGCAGAAAAATGGCGAAACCAAAGTAGCAGAACTAGCCCGATTATTGAGGGCAAACTCAGCCAATGGCAAGAAGGTCACCCAATCGTCCTGATCCGCAGAAACAAAACATCTCAAATAAGCCTCCAGCGTCTGATTAGTTCGCTCAGTTTGGCCATTAGTCTGAGGATGAAAGGCAGATGAGAACGACAAATCAATGCCCATCTTAGCACAAAAAGATCGCCAGAACCTGGACACAAACTGGGATCCTCTGTCAGACACGATATTCTCAGGAATGCCATGCAAACGAACCACATTCTGAAAGAACAAAGGAACCAGATCGGAAGAGGAAGGCAACTTAGGCAAGGGCACCAAATGGACCATCTTGGAAAAGCGATCACACACCACCCAGATGACAGACATTCCTTGGGACACCGGAAGATCTGAAATGAAATCCATGGAAATGTGTGTCCATGGCCTCTTCGGGACGGGCAAGGGCAAAAGCAACCCGCTGGCACGAGAACAGCAAGGCTTAGCCCGAGCACAAATCCCACAGGACTGCACAAAAGAACGCACATCACGCGACAAGGAAGGCCACCAAAAGGACCTAGCTACCAAATCTCTGGTACCAAAAATCCCAGGATGCCCTGCCAACACTGAGGAATGAACCTCGGAGATAACTCTGCTGGTCCTTTTATCAGGAACAAACAGTCTATCAGGTGGGCAAGGGTCAGGTCTACCAGCCTGAAATCTCTGCAGCACACGTCGCAAATCAGTAGAAATGGCCGACAAGATTACTCCCTCTTTAAGAATACCAGCTGGCTCTGAGACTCCCGGAGAGTCAGGCACAAAACTCCTAGAAAGAGCATCAGCCTTCACATTCTTCGAACCAGGCAGGTATGAGACCACAAAGTCAAAACGGGAGAAAAACAGCGACCAACGAGCCTGTCTAGGATTCAAGCGCTTAGCAGACTCGAGATACATCAAATTTTTGTGATCAGTCAAGACCACCACACGATGCTTAGCTCCCTCGAGCCAATGACGCCACTCCTCAAATGCCCACTTCATGGCCAACAACTCCCGATTACCAACATCATAGTTCCGCTCCGCAGGCGAAAATTTCCTAGAAAAAAAAGCACAAGGTCTCATCACAGAGCAACCAGGGCCTTTCTGCGACAAAACAGCCCCTGCACCGATCTCAGAAGAGTCCACTTCAACCTGAAAGGGAAGTGAGACATCAGGCTGGCACAAAACAGGCGCCGAAGTAAACCGACGCTTCAGCTCCCGGAAAGCCTCCACGGCTGCCGGAGCCCAATTAGCCACATCAGAACCTTTCTTGGTCATATCCGTCAAAGGTTTAACAACGCTAGAGAAATTAGCAATAAAACGACGGTAGAAATTAGCAAAACCCAAGAACTTCTGAAGACTCTTAACAGACGTGGATTGAGTCCAATCATGAATAGCTCGGACCTTGACTGGGTCCATCTCCACTGTAGAAGGGGAGAAAATGAAACCCAGAAAGGAAACCTTCTGCACTCCAAAGAGACACTTTGAGCCCTTCACAAACAAAGCATTATCACGCAAAACCTGAAACACCATCCTGACTTGCTTTACATGAAAATCCCAATCATCAGAAAAAAACAGAATATCATCCAGATAAACAATCATAAATTTATCTAGATACTTCCGGAAGATGTCATGCATAAAGGACTGAAACACTGAAGGAGCATTAGAGAGCCCAAAAGGCATCACCAAATACTCAAAATGGCCTTCGGGCGTATTAAACGCAGTTTTCCATTCATCTCCCTGCTTAATGCGCACAAGGTTGTACGCACCACGAAGATCTATCTTGGTGAACCACTTGGCACCCTTAATCCGAGCAAACAAGTCCGACAATAGTGGCAACGGATACTGAAATTTGACCGTGATTTTATTCAGAAGCCGATAGTCTATACAAGGTCTCAAAGACCCGTCTTTTTTGGCTACAAAAAAGAATCCCGCACCAAGAGGGGAAGAGGATGGACGAATATGTCCTTTCTCCAAAGACTCCTTTATATAAGAACGCATTGCGGCATGTTCAGGTACAGATAGATTAAATAATCGTCCATTAGGAAATTTACTACCAGGAATCAAATCTATAGCGCAGTCACAGTCCCTATGAGGAGGAAGGGCACTGGAACCGGACTCACTAAATACATCCTGATAGTCCAACAAATACTCCGGAACTTCAGAAGGAGTAGAAGAAGCAATAGACACCGACGGGGAATCGCAATGAATTCCCTGACAACCCCAACTTGACACAGACATTGCCTTCCAATCCAAGACTGGATTATGGGTCTGTAACCATGGCAGACCTAAAACGACCAAATCATGCATTTTATGCAGAACAAGAAAACGAATCACCTCCCGATGTTCAGGAGTCATGCACATGGTCACTTGTGTCCAATACTGCGGTTTATTCTCCGCCAATGGCGTAGCATCAATTCCTCTAAGAGGAATGGGATTTTTTAAAGGCTCCAGGACAAAACCACAGCGCTTGGCAAACGACAAGTCCATAAGACTCAGGGCTGCACCTGAATCCACAAATGCCATAACAGGGTAGGAAGACAATGAGCAAATTAGAATTACAGACAAAATAAACTTAGGATGCAAATTACCAATGGTGACAGGACTAACCATCTTTGTTAGGCGTTTAGAGCATGCTGAGATAACATGTGTAGAATCACCACAGTAAAAACACAACCCATTCTGACGTCTATGATTTTGTCGTTTAGTTCTAGTCTGAATTCTATCACATAACATTGAGTCAGGTGTCTGTTCAGACAACACTGCCAGAGGATTAGCAGATTTGCGCTCCCGCAAACGCCGATCTATCTGAATGGCCAGAGCCATAGAATCACTCAGACTTGTAGGAATGGTAAAACCCACCATCACATTCTTAATGGCTTCAGAAAGGCCATTTCTGAAATTTGCGGCCAGAGCACACTCATTCCATTGAGAGAGCACGGACCATTTCCGAAATTTTTGGCAATACACTTCAGCCTCATCGTGGCCCTGAGAGATAGTCAGCAACGCTTTTTCTGCCTGAATTTCAAGATTGGGCTCCTCATAAAGCAATCACAGCGCCAGAAAAAACGCATCAATATTTACCAATGCCGGATCTCCTGGCGCCAATGAAAAGGCCCAATCCTGAGGGTCGCCACGCAAGAAAGAGATAACAATTTTAACTTCCTGAGCTGAGTCTCCAGACGAACGAGGTCTCAAAGATAGAAACAATTTACAATTATTCCTAAAATTCCTAAATTTAAATCGATCACCAGAGAAAAGCTCAGGAATAGGTGTCTTAGGCTCTGACATAGGAGTACTAGTAACAAAATCCTGAATGCCCTGCACTCGTGCAGCAAGCTGATCCACACTAGTAATCAGCGTCTGAACATTCATGTCTGCAGCAGAGCTTCAAGCCACTCAGAGGAAAAAGGGGAAGAAGAAAAAAAAAAAACTCTGAACTTCTTTTCTTTTAATCCCGCTTCTGCAATGCATTAAATATTCACTTTATGGCCTGGAATACTGTTATAATCCTAGTGGTAGAGGACCTCAGAAGTTCCAGCTAAGTCCGCAAACACAAAAACCAGCTCATAGGGAGGTGGTAACTTGGCTGACCGTATATCTGATCCTAGCACAACAACTAGAAGTAGCCAGGGAACGTACCTACGTTGATTCTAGACGTCTCGCACCAGCCGGAGAACTAACTAACCCTTTCAGAGAAAATAAGACCTCACTTGCCTCAAGAGAAAGAACCCCAAAGTTATGATACAAGCCCCCCACAAATAATAACGGTGAGGTAAGAAGAAAAGACAAACGTAAGTATGAACTAGATTTAGCAAAGAGAGGCCCACTAATTAATAGCAGAAAATAGGAAGAGAACTTATGCGGTCAGCAAAAACCCTACAAAAATATCCACGCTGAATATCCAAGAACCCCCGCACCGACTAACGGTGTGGGGGGAGAATATCAGCCCCCTAGAGCTTCCAGCAAAAATCAGGAATCACATTGTAACAGGCTGGAACAAAATAGCAGCAATGCGAATAAACAAAAATAAGAAAGCAGGACTTAGCTTATCTTGCAAAAAGCAGGAGACCAGGAGTCAGGAGCAAACAGACATAGACTGACTACATCGATTCCAGGCACTAGACTGAGTTTCCAGGAAGTCTAAATAGGAACACCCAAGGCCTAACGAACCAGGTGGGTACCAACCTGGAGAAAGACAATCCACGTGTCATACCACCAGTGATCACAAGAGGGAGCCAAGAAATACAGTTCACAACAGTGGCCAATGTGAACATGCGTTAAACTTTTGCATGTGTACCAACTCTAGTTAAGCTAAATTTTTGTGTTTGTTCTTTGTATTATTGCATTTTGTGCAAGCCGGATTGTGGCCTCCCTGTTTTTGAGCTAGAGATTGTATATAAGTCTTTCCCAGTCTGGTGTTCCCTGGTTGGGCGCAGTCCTTTTGTCTGCCCTTATTCACACTGAGGTCAACATTGACACATGGTAAGGTTTTAATATTAGACAGTGTAGGACTGTCCCGATCAGAGTTACCTTGACGCGGTGGGATGGCTATTTTTTGATCAAAAAGCAGTATTACTAAAAACTCTGTGTTATTTAAATGCACTTTTGCTTTTTTATTTAGTTACATCAGGGTTTTTGCTTACTTTAACTCTTGTAAGTTTTAACATTCTGTCATGCAGTCGATAAGACCCTGATGTAACCTGAAAGGTAAGAAAAATCAGTTTGATCATTCTACCTGACCTTTCCCGGCGCCTGCGCACTGCAGTACTTTGCTCTGCCCTCAACAGGAGCCGAGACAGGAAGCAAAGAGGACGTCATTGCATGAAGATGGGAGGCGCCGCACCTGTTTCAAGGGGTGGCATAAATGACTTGCAATCACTGACCACTCTCACTACTCACCATCTACGAATCCCTATTGGGTTATCTTTTGCACTATTCATCTTCGTGGCTGCGATGTTCTCTATTTTATTCGATCTCTTATTTTTCTTCTTCTTTCTCCCCCCTCCCTATTTATCTCTACTGATATATAAAGGTCTGATTTATGTTTTCTGAAGAATTCCACATGTGGTTCCAGGTAATACTGATCTTTCATTATGGGGTGTAATCTTGGTTTCAATGTGGTTAGCCCGGTGGACATTAGGTGAGACTTTGGGCATTTGTACTTATCTCGGATGGAGCGCATGCACACTGATGTTCTGGACATGTTGCTGATGACGGTGCCACTCCACGACGGTGGGCGGGGCGCCGGGTCGGTACTCCGCCCACATGCCTGTGTAGTTTGCACCCCATTCCCGGCATCTTGCCACCTGCCGCGGTGCCCTCATCCACCTCATCTGATCCAATACTGTCGGTACTTGCATGCACCGATCATCGGCCACTATTCCCGGTTTATAGCTGTTTTTACTTAGACAGATTGCAACTTTATTACATTTTCTTTTCCGATCCCCTGCCTGCTATGATCACATGACTTAACTATCTACATGTGATCAAATGCCTTGCAATGAAACTACAAATAACGGCAGCCTTTGTACCGACTTCCTGCTGTCTGCGGTTACATGACTTGGGGTTTGTTATGTTGTGATTGGTCACTCTGTGTTTAAAAGGGGCATGATTAGGTTGTGATGCCACTCCCCGACGAAGGCACGCCGCCGAAACGTGCGTAGGGGAAGTGGCACCGTCACCTGGGCTTAGTTAAGTTGTTCCCACATGTATTTTTAGGGGTTTTGTTAACTTTTTCTGGCAGTTTCGGTGCTTCTCTTCATTACTATCTGCTGAATCTACACAAGCACACTATATGATTCTATTTGACTTAATGGTATGGACTATTAGTGTCCCAGTCTATTCAACTTGGATTTGGTATAGACATTTAACTTACTCAATGCCATTTAGTTGTTATTTCTAGACTTTCCTGCCCAGGGTGGTGCCACCTAAATCTGTTTGACTCTTTTTCAAGCACCATTGGCTACTTTTTTATAATTATATTTGTAATTTGTTATACAGCTGACGTGCGCGCAATAGCGGCGGGTGAAATCGTGATTCACCCGCCACTATTAACCTGTTAAATGCCGCTGTCTGGCGCTTCCGGCCGCGCGGCCGGAAATGAGCGCATCGCCGACCCCCGTCACATGATCCGGGTCGGCGATGCATCAGGATGGTAACCATAGAGGTCCTTGAGACCTCTATGGTTACTGATGCCGGCCTGCTGTGAGTGCTCCCCAGTGGTCGGCGCTCATAGCAAGCTTGCATTTCTGCTGCATAGCAGCGATCTGATGATCGCTGCTATGTAGCAGAGCCGATCGAGTGGTGCCAGCTTCAAGCCTCCCATCGAGGCTATAGAACCATGGCAAAAGTAAAAAAAATGTTTTTAAAAATATGAAAAAAATAAAAATATATAAAAGTTTAAATCACCCCCCTTTCGCCCCATCCAAAATAAAACAATAAAAAAAAAATCAAACCTACACATATTTGGTATCGCCGTGTTCAGAATCGCCCGATCTATCAATAAAAAAAAGCATTAATCTGATCGCTAAAGGGCGTAGCGAGAAAAAATTCCAAAACTCCAGAATTACGTTTTTTTGGTCGCCGCGACATTGCATTAAAATGCAATAACGAGCGATAAAAAGAACGTATCTGCACAAAAGTGGTATAATTAAAAATGTCAGCTCAGCACACAAAAAATAAGCCCTCACCTGACCCCCAGATCAAAGTTTTGAATTTTTTTTCACCACTTAGATAAAAAATAACCTAGACATGTTAGGTGTCTATGATCTCGTAATGACCTGGAGAATCATAATGGTGGGCCAATTTTACCATTTAGTGAAGCTAGCAAAAAAGCCAATCAAAAAACAAGTGTGGGATTGCGCTTTTTTTGCAATTTCACCACACTTGGAATTTTTTTCCCGTTTTCTAGTACAAGACATGGTAAAATGAATGGTGTCATTCAAAAGTACAACTTGTCCCGCAAAAAATAAGCCCTCACATGACCATATTGACGGAAAAATAAAAAAGTTATGACTTTGGGAAGGAGGGGAGCGAAAAACTAAAACACAAAAACGAAAAAGGGCGTGTTCGCTGGTTGCAAGGCAATGCAGGAAGCTGCTGTGTCTGGTAGTAGGCAGTGGTGGGATTGTGTCCATTCAACACCTGATCATTTCCTTCAGCATCAGGCGGGCTATTTAACCCTGTTCGCAGCTAAGGTCTGTGCTGTTTATTGCAGTTCATATGAGTTGTGGTGGTGAGTGCTGCTTTCAGTTTTGGTTCCTCTCTTTCAGGGTTGGTCTGAGAGTTCCCTTCCTTTTCTCTTAGTGCTACACTCCCAGGGTCTCTTGCAGAAACACCTACCTGTTCTCGACTTGGCTCCGGTCACATCATCAGATGCCAGTTGCCCAGCAACAGCAGGCCTGGAAAGGGATCTGCCCAAAGTCCCCCTTTTATTACTGGGAGTTGGGTGAAGAGTATCCCAGCACTTTAAGGCTCGTCTAACTGGGGCAGTTTGTGCCAAGTGCGTCTGTGGCTGCGCCTTTTTCGGTTTAGGGCCAGGCTTGCTGAGTCTCTCTGCAATTGCTCATAACACTGCATAAACCTTGAGCTGGCCATATTTTCAGGGGATCTATTTCTTCTGTACGCTGTTTAATAGCAATTGTCTTGTTACATGGGTACCGACATAGTAGGCTTTTGGGCACTCCCTGGCCTTTGAAACTTGTTGTGATGCACATAATGCACGTTCAATTTTTACTAAGTTCAGAAGTAATTCACAGTACCCTGACTTAATCATGTTGACTTAATGAAAAAAGTAGAATGTAAAGTGAAATAACTGAACTGGGTGGGTATAGAAAGTTATGCTAGAAGGCAATTCATTGTATTGTGTAATATAATTAATCTTGTATTTAAAAAGTTAATGAACTTATTGTCCCTTGTGCAAGGAAATAAGGAGAATTTTGACTTATCTAAAACCAACACTCACGTTTCTTGGTAGGCTATCGCTTAGATAAGTGATTGAGTACTTAAATATTTAACATGGTCTTAAAATGGTAGTAAGTAAATAGTTAAGTAATAGACTAGGCGGGCTACTGTTTGTTTTAGATTAGGATGAGTTCATCTAAGTTTGCTATCAAATACTAAATACATGTATAGACTGGTCTTAACAAGGCCATGGATTGCTTGGAAGATGTTTATTATATAAAGTGACCATTTTTTGTACAGTATAATCTTTTTTTTTTTTTACTTTGTTCATACTGCGTAATTTATATATTAGGAATGAATACACTGTATACGTAAAGTATCATCGCTAAATAACAAACACTCCTGTTTAGGACTCTGTATTAATATTACAAAAACAAAAATGGAGTCGCAAATTTATCATATAAAAATAAGGGTCTGGTCCAATGATCAGTATTTGTTCAGGCTGTCACGCTGCGGTATTTCTGAATGAATCACGCACCTAAGGTCACTTGCGTTTTTCATCCAGTTTTGTCTCTCTTTGGTATGTTAGATTAGGTGTGCAGATAGATAAATAGATAGATAGATATCCGTGAGATATATAATTAGAGCAGTGTGTGTGTAGCTTTGCATTAATCATATAAATAAATGGAAAAAATTTACGTGTCGGAGCTTTGTGGGAACATTTTTACAAATAAATTGGTGAACAAGAGACTGTCTCTTGTGTTTATTTCTGTCTTTTTATGTTTTTCAGGAATACATTTCTGGACTACATTTGATTTGGTGGATTACTGCGGCTCTGCATGGAATTTTTTACTTTTTTCAATAAAGTTGTGAACGAGGGATAGTATGGGGGAAGTCTTTATTCAAATAAAGTGTTTATTTCTGTGTGTGTTTTTATTTTTTATTACCAGGTTAGTAATGGAGGTGTCTGATAGACACCACTCCATTAGTAACCTCTGGAGTTTATGGCAGCTGTGATTTTTGATACGGCTGTCATCAATCCCAACTGCCATTACCCCGATTGCCACTGCTCCTGGACAATCAGGAAGAGGAATGCAAAGTGCCAGAATTGGTGAATCTCATGTGATGCAGGCTTATATTTTTAGGCTGGGATGGGCCCAATAACCAGGGACTTTCCCAGCTTGATAATATAAACCCACAGCTGTCTGTTTTACCTTGGCTGGTTATCAGAAATAGCGGGGGACCCCAAGTCTTTTTTTTAAATTAATTATTGATTTCTTAGGTTAAGTCATGCCAAAAACACATGCATAAACGCACTTACAAACGCATGTACTTTCTTTTTAACTGAGGATTTTCCGCATCGAATGCAAGTCTTTGGGGACATTCTGCACAGAAGACTGGCATTCCTGCCAGAGAAATTGACATGCTGCGGCTTGGTAATACGTACCACAGGTGAGTTTACGCAGCGTAAAAAAAACACAGTGGGTATGAGATTTCTATTAATCCTGTCCACTGTGCTTGCACTGTACAATGCAGCATTTTGGACGCAGCAAAAATATGCTGCGTCTAGAATGCTACTATTACTGATCGTGGGCTCGCAGCCTAGGAGTTTTAATATTTCATCCCAAAACAGAACACAATTCATACAACAATTCCAGGGTCATAAAAGGAGGATAGGAAATAATATCAACATGATTAAGGCACTACCAAAAACATAATTCCATGAAAACTGTGAAGATTGTCAGTTTATAGAGAACAGATTCAAAAGAACAAGTGCAGTTCAAGGAAAAATACCCTAATACAACATGCTCCTCGTCAAATACAATGCATAGGATTATAATGCAAAAGTGATGGTACAAAACGATAAAATATATACATTTTAGTAAACGTAAGTATAAATCTTACCCATGGTACATACATCAACAGTGCCACATATGATAGCCGCTGCCCCAATGCGAATTTTGCATGGCTGTTTCTCAAGAGATCATATGTGTCACTTTTGTTCTGTGCACTATGGGTAAGACTTATACTTGCATTTACTGAATTGTACACATACCATTGTTATGCAACAACCATTTTGCATTTTAGAACCTGCTTTCTATAAACTGACAATTTATAACAATTTTCATGGAATAATGTTTTATGTTTTAAAAAGGCCTATCATAGAATTAGAGCAGCAGAGACCCATAGTTCCTCTTCACAGGCAGTGCACTGGCAGGAAAAAGGCTGAGCCACATATTGTGGTTTTAGGGTGGGGTGATATTATTAAAGATTTTATTTTCAATTATTACTGCAAAGAGGGTGGTGATGTTATTAGTGTAAGAACTTCTGTATTAGGACGCTATCACTAATATTATGATATGGAAGTATAAAATAATGACATTAGTCCTTTAATGAGGTTCATAAAAAAAGTCAATACTACTATAGAGGGGCCACACTAGGGGCCCATACTACTGAGGGGTAAAAAAATTGTACAACTAATACTGTATGGGGGCACGAAGGGAAGATATAACTACTGTATGAGCCATAAAGAGGTGCATTACTACTATATGTGGGCCGCAAAATAAGGATATTGTTACAGTACGGGAGACACAAAGGGCTGTTACTACTGTAAAGGGAGTGATAAAATGGGCATAACTACTGTAAGGGGTGCCACAAACAAGGGCACTATTACTGTTGAGAGGTCACACAAAAAATACACTATTATTGTATGGGGGCACCAAGTGGAGGCATTATTACTGTGTACTGTATAAGTACTGTTTGGGGTCATGAAGAGAAACAGTATTACTGAATTGGAGGCACAAATTAAAGACATACTACTGTAAGTGGCCTTTACTACAGTATGGGGGTCACCAATGAGAATATTACTGCCTTATAGGTGCACAAAGGTGGGTGATACTACTGTACGAGGGCACAAAGATGAACACTACTACTATATAGTAGACCAAAATGTGGATATTACTTTTGGTGTGGGAACAGAAAGAGGGAAATTGATAATGCATGAAGGCATAAAAATGGACATTATTACTGTATGGGGGAAACAAAGAGAGACAATGCTACTTCATGGATGCCGCGTGGATGAATGGTGGGGGGTGGCATTATTGCATTAATGTATGAAGGAATAAAGGGAATTTTACTTCTACAGCCTAGATTGATACAGCACTTCCATAAATTCAAACATTCTTTATTTCCAAAAAGTCGTACATGTGTTTGCATAAAAAACACCCACTTGACTTACCAGCCAACTAGGATGGGTTACATAACATGCCCTACCGACCACATGTCTTAACAAAGAACCATGTACATAGATTTGAAACATATTTGGCAAGATACGGGAATCATGGGAGCTGATTGGTAAATCATATGTGTTTTTATGTAACTTTGAAAATACAAAATATTTAAATTTTATGGAAGTACTGGACCAATTTTTGCTGTTCAAGTATTCCTCGTAATGGGTTTCCTATGGGTTCTCCGATTTCCTCAAACACTCCAAAGACAAAGACATACTGATAGGGAATCTAGATTGTGAGCCACGATGGTGACAGTGATGATGAACATCTGTAAGGCACTGTGGTAATTAATGACTATTTAAAATTAAAAGACATAACTAAAACAAAGTACCTTAATTGGGGAACCTGTGCAATAAAACACTGATGACTTTAGCAAAGCTAATTATATCGGAAATCGGAGAGCATATAAAAGTATTTTAATGAATTTTACTACTATATTTTGGCCACATAAGGGGACAACACTACTTTCCAAAATTTTCTCTGGGACCATAGGAATATAGCTACGTACCTGGGCAGAGTTACCAAGTGAGTTTACAATGATATTAAAAGGGGACATTTAATACTTGAGTAGTCGTGAGTGCAGATGAGCGAATTTGATCGGGTCCCTGCTTATTCGGCAATCTATAGCGCTTACCGAATAAGCTGCAGAGGGAACCCGGATACCTGGAGACTGCCGGCTGATCAGCTGTTCAGCTCCGCAGCTGCATGTGTCTCAGCTGTGTGACAGCCTGTGTGTTGGACTCTCCTGTGACACAGCCGTGACACATGCAGCTGTGGAGATGAACAGCTGATCGGCCAGTGAGCTCCAGATATCCGGGTTCCCTCTGCAGCTTATTTGGTAAGCGCTATAGTTTGTCGAATAAGCAGGGACCCAATCAAATTTGCTCATCTCTAGTGGTGAGATGACCGGACTGAAGGCCAGTAATAGCGGTATGTCAGACACACTTGGCGCAAGCCATCACGCTTATGGACACCCTAGAAGGATGGGAATACTCTTCACCCGCTCACACAAAAGGGATGGGGACTTTGGCGTTCCCCAGGTACCAATAGTGGGGTGGCTGGGCACATCGGCCACAGTTTGGTCAAATACACCAATAAACTATAACGTTATGGCACAGACGAATCTGGCAAACCAAAGTTGGAAGGTCAGAGAGTATAAATAGGTATGTAGGAACCAGAGCCAGAGACAAACAAAAGAAACACTCACCAAGAATTTCCAACCATGCCACTGATGAGCAACTGAATAATTAGTGATGAGAAGAGGATATGGCGGGTTTCAAATATACCTTTCAAGGATCACTTGACACAGCTGAGGTAACACCCAATCTTCACTCTCTGCCCAGAGAGGCAAGGGGAGGGGCGAGGAGGGAGGAGAGAAAGGAATCTCCCACCACATATCTGAACCAGGAGACATAGTGTCTATGTCTCCTAGCAGTAGATGACGCTGGGGAACCTGGCATCCCAGGGCCCTTGAATAGCATCAGCACTGAGAGCGATGGGGGCCTGTCTCCCAACCACATCATGCTCTGAGGCCGGTCCCCTTGAAAGGAGTACACAGGCAAGGTGGGGCCTAGCGCCAGCTGCACCCCCTGAAGGCGACAACCCACCGTTTCCCAGCTGCCTAACAGGATAAGAACTTGTTCCATATAGATAGATTATGAATCCAACATACCACAGTCAATTGTAATACAATATTTGATAACTATATGTTTGTGAGTCATAATGCTAAAACTCCTAAATTTTTACAAATTTTGTGAAAATTATTTGCTCTGAAGTTCAAATGACTGGTCTTTTTCTCCATTTACAAGCCAGCATCTTGTAAAAGATCTACTAGTCTACCCCCTGCAATTGTCACAGTCCTGCTTTCTAAAAAGGGCAGTGAGATATGTACAACTGTACAGAGATGAAGGAACATACAGTATAAGAAGAATCTATACTGTGCAAGAATTGTCATGCCTGTAGCATGTCGAATGAATAGGAATAGACATGGGCGGACCCCTGAATGTTCAGGTCCAGCAGGTTTGGCCGAACAGTTAAAAAAGTTCAGATTCGGGTACCAGGACTTTATACTTGCTGTGTGTTTATTTATCATAAAACTATAGGAATAGTAATGGATAGGTGCCTCTCCATTACTAAGCCATGGGCTTGATGTCACCGGAAAATAAAAAGGTGAAATCAATCCCACAAATATGAACCCACTTTGCCACAGCTACAGGGCAAGTGGGAAGGGCAGTAGTCCCATCAGCCCATGCCAGTAACCGGAGGTAAACTTTTTACCTCCGACAACAGCTGCGGTCTCATGCTGTCATTTGACAGCGTGGGAACCGCAGCTGTCTGACTGATCAGAAGCTATATTTGGTGCGCTGTCATGCACATGACAGCGCAACAAATACCTGGTGTTAAGGGGGCTGAACTCGAACAGTAACACGGACTCCTTGGTGAAGTTCGTGTTCAGTGTCCGTGCCCGAGGGGATCTAAAGTATCTGTCAGACACAGCTACACAGTTGATGGTGGTCTACTGTTCAACTCCGCAACTGCCCACATCTGACCACCACTGGCACCGAGAATAACAGCTCAGTGTAAATGCCAGACCTCCATTGATATTTCATTGATAACCAATCTTTAGTATAGGTTATAAATTATAATATAAAAGGAGTGGAGCAACCCATTAAAATTACTAAAAGAGGCAGTGATTGCATTACCATAATGACAGCAAACGTAATATAAAATACCTTAGACTGTTCGGTTACTTCACTGGAACAACTCAACAATAGAGTTGAAGGATATGTTATCTATAGGGAACTGTAGTGATGCTTCTCAGTCAACCTCCTTGCAAGCAAACACCCTAAGGCAGCATGGTGGCTCACTGGTTAGCACTATTGCTTTGCAGCACTGGGCTCCTTTGTTCAAACCCCACCAAAGACAACATCTGCAAAGAGTTTGTATGTATCCCTGTGTTTGCTTGGGTTTCCTCTGGGTGCTCCTAAGACATACTAATAGAGAATTTAAATTGTAAGATACACTGGGGTAGGCTATGGTAATGAATGCAAAGTGCTGCAGAATATAGTGCTATATAAGCAATATAAATTAAAAAGCAACGTTAAAATAACAACCCAAGGAAGTATTAGAAATTAGAGATGATGGAATTAATCTGCTGAAATTGTCTTTCAGTCAATTTTATTAAAATGCAGATCCCAGAATTTAGGACAATCTGAAATTTGAATCCCGTGAGTTACA
Organism: Ranitomeya variabilis; assembly: GCF_051348905.1. Taxonomy (NCBI): domain Eukaryota; kingdom Metazoa; phylum Chordata; class Amphibia; order Anura; family Dendrobatidae; genus Ranitomeya; species Ranitomeya variabilis. Next base: position 814,506,931 of record NC_135232.1, on the reverse strand, counting down.
AATAAACAAAAAGCCGGTTCATGCAACATCAGGCACGGCCACGCTGGCTTCCCTATAATGCCAAGGAGCTATAATATCACATAGTCTAGCACAGCCATTACGAAAGATGATGCAGGGAAAGCAGTGGCCATTTTATGGTTTTACATCCTAGGAATTGGAAATTAGAGCGCACAACTCATTACACGCAAGAACAGAAAAAGGCTTAAATCTGAACGCATTGTGCTACTGCATTGCTAAAGCACATTGAAATGGGAGTCATAGGCTCATTCTGAAAATAATATATAAATACAAGTGATAGGGAGGTGCAGAACTTTTAGAGTCTGTGTGACTGTATTATTTGATCTGTGATAGATTTTTTCATTCTTGATGACTAGTAATGAGAATTACATTTTAAGACCCTCAGTAATAATTTTCCGACTGAAGAAAAATACTGAAACCAAGGCTTGTCTGCCTGAGAAAGTTTGCTTCCTTGCTTGTGAGATGGACAAGTCATAAGTAGAGATGAGCCACCTCCCTAGTGTTCGGGTTCGGTTCGTCGAACAGTGACGTCGAGTCATGCGAAAAGAAAAGAGGTGGAGGAGTAAAAGGAGGAGGAGACACAGATATAGGCATGTCATGACCTTCTAAAATCAAGAAAGGCTGGAGTAAAAATCTAAACTCACTCTACCAACACCCAGACGTCTTGACAAAAAAAAAATAAAAATAAATATCTTTAGGTAGAATGGCGGTGGGTCCATTCAGAACACTTTCCTTAGAAGATGTAGTGGTACCCCCATTGGGAGTTGTGCCAAAAAATGAACCCAATACATTCAGACTAATCCACCATTTGTCATATCCAAGGGACAGGTCAGTAAACGACAACATCGACGCGGAACCAAGTACAGTACTATGTACTGTACCTCCTTTGACGAGGCAATCAGGCGGGTCAAGAAGTTGGTAAGGGGCACCCTAATGGCCCAAACAGACATTGAGTGGGTGTTCCGGTTACTACCTGTGCCTCCAAATAGTGTCCTCCCATTTGGCTGCTTCTGTGAAGGAGCATACTACATAGAAGACGACTTCTTATGCCTGGGCCCAAAATATTCGCCACAGTGTGAAAACACGTGGTAGTCCACCTGTGAGAAGGAGAGAGCTGGAGGGAGAGTGGACACCCCAGAGCCGAGGGGTTAGATTGAGAAAAAAAGAAGGCGGTGTAGCTTGCTTCATGGGTGGGGTACTCTGCTGAGTAGCAGAAATTGCTACTAGGCCCAAAAGGATTTCTTGGGCCAGATGCCGTTACAAAATAGTAGTTAGGTAAACAGGCGGTGTAGCTTGCTTCATGGCTGGGGTACGCTGCTGAGTAGCACTAAATTATACTAGGCCCAAAAGGATTTCTTGGGCTAGTTGCCGTTAAAAAATAGTACTTTGGTAAACAGGTGGTGTAACTGGCTTCATGGGTGGGGTACGCTGCTGAGTAGCACTAAATTCTACTAGGCCCCAAAGGATTTCCCGGGCTAGATGCCGTTACAAAATAGTAGTTAGGTAAACAGGCGGTGTAGCTTGCTTCATGGGTGGGGTACGCTGCTGAGTAGCACTAAATTCTACTAGGCCCAAAAGGATTTCCTGGGCCAGATGCCGTTACAAAATAGTACTTAGGTAAACAGGCGGTGGGTGGCTGGGCTACTCTGCTGACTAGCAGACACTGAAGCTTTGGAGAAGACCTCTGAATCCCAGGCCACAGTATGAGTAAACAACTCTGCAGATGACCCCACACACCTGGAATTGACGATGGCAACATCATGTAAAAGTCAGCAAGGGGACTAAAAAAAAAAGAGTCTCCATTTTTTCAAAAAATTCGGCCACAGACACCACTTAAGTGGCATCAATTTCGCCAGAGTTTTTTAAAATGGTTGGTGAGGTGATTTTCAAAAATCATCAAGCTTTTAGTCTCCCCAAGATGACACAGGGGTAAAAAAGTCCTTGCAGATCCAGGATTTGTTCATCTTGATGAACGCTAGTCTCTCTACATTGTCACTAGACAGCCGTGTGCGCTTATCTGTCAGCACACCACCAGCAGTGCTGAACACACATTCAGAGAGCATGCTGGCTGTGGGGCACGACAAGATCTCCAAGGCGTGAGTGGTGAGCTCAGGCCATTTTTCAAGATTGGAAGCCCAAAATGAGCAAGGGTCCAGTTCCACAGTCATGGCATCGATGTTAACTTGGAGATACTCTTGTATCATCCTCTCTAGGCGTTGGCTGTGCGTCAGACTTCTTGTCTCCTGTGGCCTTGCAAAGAATGGTCTAAAAAAATCTTGAAATGATTGGAAAAAATTGCTGTTACCACCAGATACGATGTTACTGTTACGGTTAGAGAGATGACTCGATAGTCCCACGGTTGGCAAGTTAGAACTCAGAGATTGACTACGTGCACCACTGGTGTTTTGTGGAAAAGCAGATGTTAGATTCTGTAACAGTCTCTGCTGATACTCCTGCATGCGTGAATCCCTTTCTATGGCAGGAATTATTTCACCAAATTTGCTTTTGTACCAGGGATCTAAGAGCGTGGCAACCCTGTAGTCGGCATTACTTCGGATTCTGACAATCCGAGGGTCATGTTGCAGTTAGTGCAGCAAGAAGGCACTCATGTGTCTTGCGCATCCAGGAGGACCAAGTCCTTGTTGTCTTGGTGGTGGCGAGGTGAAAATCATGCTTCCTTTGTCTGCCCTCTCCCCCCAACCTCGCACAACAGAAATTTGATCAAGGTCTCCGTCATCTGATGAGTCTTCCATGCCCAGCGCCAGTTCATCCTCCACTTCTTCCTCGCCTCCTGCACCTTCCTCAACAGTTTGGCTGCTACCATGCGCCCTCGGTAATCCCTCTCCCGCAGCCTCCAATGCCAGCCACCTTGGTGCTGCCAACCTTCTTGACCTTGGAGATATGATCCCCTCCGCATACGATTCCTCCTGTTCCTCCTCCTCCTCTTGTTGCACCACCTAACTCCGAACACTGTAAGGTATGATCCAGCATGTAAACCACCGGAATGGTCATGCTGATAATGGCATCGTCAGCACTAAACATCTTCGTTCGTTGCTATTTCAAAACTGTGCAGAAGGGTGCATAGGTCCCAGATCTGAGACCACTCCTGCAGCGTGATTTGCCCCACCTCTTGAGCTCGTTGGCCCAGGCTATAAGTCATAACATATTGCAACAGGGCTCGTCGGACAGTGTAGACACTGCTCCTAGGCCCAAAACTATTAACTGGATTAGATGCACTGAAAATTGAGATACACAGGCGGTATAGTTTGTTTCACAGGCGGGCTACTCTGCTGACGTGCAGACACGGCTCCTAGGCCCAAAACTATTAACTGGATTAGATGCAGTGAAAATTGAGATACACAGGCGGTATAGTTTGTTTCACAGGCGGGCTACTCTGCTGACGTGCAGACACTGCTCCTAGGCCCAAAACTATTAACTGGATTAGATGCAGTGAAAATTGAGATACACAGGTGGTATAGTTTGTTTCACAGGCGGGCTACTCTGCTGACGTGCAGACACGGCTCCTAGGCCCAAAACTATTAACTGGATTAGATGCAGTGAAAATTGAGATACACAGGCAGTATAGTTTGTTTCACAGGCGGGCTACTCTGCTGACGTGCAGACACGGCTCCTAGGCCCAAAACTATTGACTGGATTAGATGCAGTAAAAATTGAGATACACAGGCGGTATAGTTTGTTTCACAGGCGGGCTACTCTGCTGATGGGCAGACACTGCTCCTAGGCCCAAAACTATTAACTGGATTAGATGCAGTGAAAATTGAGATACACAGGTGGTATAGTTTGTTTCACAGGCGGGCTACTCTGCTGACGTGCAGACACGGCTCCTAGGCCTAAAACTATTAACTGGATTAGATGCAGTGAAAATAGAGATACACAGGCGGTGTAGCTAGCTGTACAGGCGGGCTACTCTGCTAACGTGCCGAAACTGCTACTAAGCCCAAAACCCCAAAACGATTTACTGGGTTAGATTCAGTAAAAATTGAGATACACAGGCGGTGTAGCTAGCTTCACAGGCGGGCTACTCTGCTGACGTGCAGACAATATTACTAGCCCAAAAGGATTGGCTGAGCTAGATTACACCAAATGCTGTGACAAACACTTGCACAGCACTGGCTCAGACCTGCCTGGCAAATAGTGCTATGAACTGCTGTAACCTACCCTGAAAAGGGCTGAAATTACAACTAGTCCCGACTCCCTAAACCTATCTCTCTGACAATTCGCTCCAAAAAAACACTCTTAGTCTGTATAGTGCCCACAGCAGCAGCGGTACCGTCTAACACTAAGCTGCAGCAGTGAGGAAATGGTGGTGACGGGGCAAATGGCTGGTTCTTATAGGGCAAGGACATGTGACATACACAGCCAATGACACATGCCCTTGCTTGTGTGCATCACATGCACTTTGCTGTGTGTGTGTGCACTGCTTATAGGCTGAGACTGCACCGCCCCTCTGTAAATGCGGGAAAGAAAGAAAAAAAATGGAGATCGGCGTTATTTCAGCACAGATCTATCCCCCGCCCACTATACAGTGAAACAGTCCATTAACAATGATAATCAGTTTTAATGTGCAAATCAAGCTAGGCTTCTGGTGAACGAACAGTTATCGAACAGAAACTCGAACAGCCGAATTTTAAGCAAATTGTTTGGGTTCGTCGAACGACTCGAACACTGCCCAAAACAGCTCGAATTTGAAATTGGCGAACAGTTCGACTCGAACACCGCTCATCTCTAGTCATAAGCGACAACTTTTTGCATTTCTTTCTTTAAAGGTTTTTATTTCATTTACAAAAAAAGACAAAAGAAAATTCTCCAACATTCCAGAAATCGAAATGAAACTGCCTATCTCATAAAGTGTTTGTGTTTTAAAAATGTTTTCAATATTTTCCCACAATTGTATTAAAACTTGTGACATCTGTGTCTGAACACACTGTTGGTACCTTTCCGTTTGTCGCTAGGTGATGTGGCACTAACACTGTGGATGTCCCCAACGGTAGAATGCTTAAGTTTAACTTTTAGATAGTTGGGATTTGTTATCCTTTCCTCCTATTCTCTGTGTTTTGCAGCAGAAATATCTCCCAGGCCTCATCAGCAACAGGGCAGAATGTTGTATGAAATATCACACAGGATGACTCCTCGTCAACTACAACTGGGCAACCTAGTAAGCAACATTGACAGAAACATTGTGGCTGCAATGCAATTAGGCAAAGGAACACTTGTTTGCTTCATTCACTGCACACACTTCCAATTCAATGTTTAATGTTTCCCAGTATGTTACTGCCTGGTTACAATTGGCCGACCAATGCAGATGAAGAAGGACACTCCCCTAGTGACAAATCACTGGTAACACCCCTTTGAAAATAACAAATGATAACCTAAACATTTTCAACTAATATACCTGTAATGGAGAAGAGGAATTTAAAAAAATATATATTTTATTCACCTCTGTATCCCCAGACTGGTGAATAGGTCCTCTTTAAATGAATTTAGAGGCTATAAAAAAGAATCCTAGCTTAGAATAGGGCTTGATTTATAAAACAACCCCATTTAGCAATAACTATTTGTGTATACAGGAAAAACATGTCAAAATAGAATATTGAGAAAAATGTTGTGAAGTACTGCTCCACTGATAAACTGCATCAAGGCACTATATATAAAGAAAACAATGAAGGTTTTTACAGTACTTGTTCTCACCACAAAGCTCTCCACAGTGCGGCACCCCCTTACATCTCCTCCCTTATTTCTGCCTATCGGCCTAGCAATTGAAAGGATGTTTGGGGATGATGAAATCATTTTTCAAGACGATAATGCATCCTGCCATAGAGCAAAAACTGTGAAAACAAATTTCTTGAAAAAAGACACATAAGGTCAATGTCATGGCCTGCAAATAGTCTGGATCTCAATGCAATTGAAAATCTTTGGTGGAAATTGAAGAAAATTGTCCATGGCAAGGCTCCAACCTGCAAAGCTGATCTGGCAACAGCAATCAGAGAAAGTTGGAGCCAGATTGATGAAGAGTGCTGTTTGACACTCATTAAGTCCATGCTTCAGAGACTGCAAGCTGTTATAAAAGCCTGAGGTGGTGCAACAAAATACTAGTGATGTTTTGGAGTTTTTTTTGGTTGTTTTTCATGATTCCATAATTTTTTCCTCAGAATTGAGTGATTCCATAATTTTTCCCCTATGCTTGGTTAAAAAAGTAACCATTACTGACTACCACATTTTTTGTTCTTCATTTCTTTTACTGTTTCTTAAAGCCAGAAAGTTGCCATCTGAAATGACTTTAGTGTATATGGACTTTTCAAAAGCTTTTGATATGGTGCCACACAAAATAGTGATACATAAAATGAGAATAATTGGGATAGGGGAAAATATGTGTACGTGGGTTAAAAGCAGACTCAGGGATAGGAAACAAAGGGTGGTTATTAATGGAGCACACTCAGACTGGGTCGCGGTTAGTAGTGGGGTACCACAGGGGTCAGTATTGGGCCCTCTTCTTTTTAACATATTTATTAATGACCTTGTAGGGGGCAGAGCAGAATTTCAATATTTGCAGATGACACTAAACTCTGCAGGGTAATCAATACAGAGGAGGACAATTTTATATTACAGGATGATTTATGTAAACTAGAAGCATGGGCTGAAAAATGGCAAATGAGCTTTAATGGGGATAAATGTAAGGTCATGCACTTGGGTAGAAGTAATAAGATGTATAACTATGTGCTTAATTCTAAAACTCTGTGCAAAACCGTCAATGAAAAAGACCTGGGAGTACGGGTGGATGACAAACTCACATTTAGTGGCCAGTGTCAGGCAGCTGCTACAAAGGCAAATAAAATAATGGGATGCATTAAAAGAGGCATAGATGCTCATGAGGAGAACATAATTTTACCTCTATAAAAGTCACTAGTTCGACCACACTTAGAATACTGTGTACAGTTCTGGTCTCCGGTGTATAAGAAAGACATAGCTGAACTGGAGCGGGTGCAGAGAAGAGCGACCAAGGTTATTAGAGGACTGGGGGGTCTGCAATACCAAGATAGGTTATTACACTTGGGGCTATTTAGTTTGGAAAAACGAAGGCTAAGGGGTGATCTTATTTTAATGTATAAATATATGAGGGGACAGTACAAAGACCTTTCTGATGATCTTTTTACTCTTAGACCTGAGACAGGGACAAGGGGGCATCCTCTACGTCTGGAGGAAAAAAGGTTTAAGCATAATAACAGACGCGGATTCTTTACTGTAAGAGCAGTGAGACTATGGAACTCTCTGCCGTATGATGTTGTAATGAGTGATTCATTACTAAAATTTAAGAGGGGACTGGATGCCTTTCTTGAAAAGTATAATGTTACAGGCTATATATACTAGATTCCTTGATAGGGTGTTGATCCAGGGAACTAGTCTGATTGCCGTATGTGGAGTCGGGAAGGAATTTTTTTCCCCAATGTGGAGCTTACTCTTTGCCACATGGGTTTTTTTGCCTTCCTCTGGATCAACATGTTAGGGCATGTTAGGTTAGGCTATGGGTTGAACTAGATGGACTTACAGTCTTCCTTCAACCTTAATAACTATGCTACTATGTTACTATTTTAGTTTTGTGCCATATCTGTGATCTGCTTTTTTTTCTACAAAATTATACAACTGAATGAACATCCTCCAAGGCCGATGATTCCATAATTTTTACCAGGGATTGTATAATGAAATAAGTTATGCAAAGTATAAAAAAGCTCCCATTTTGGGTTTCCTTTGGATTAATGTGAGCGGTGTCCACAAAATTAGGATCAGATTAAACAAAGCAATTTGGCTGAACACTACGACTAAGGAAACGTTTACAGAATTTGTCAAGGTCATCCTCTTTATGAAATACCATACTTTAACTTCTGAAGATAACTGGAAGTAGCAGTAAAGTAAACTAACAAAAGATGAACTGTCTACCAAGGCCATCCATCATATTCACCAATGGTGGTCTATAACACATTACAATGTGAATCCAGTGGAACTTAATTCTCTGTAATATCACGGTTCATATTGAACATATTAGAACTCTCTAGGGAAAAAAAAGCGTGATTAAAATCCATGAATAATCTACAGATGTCATACAACATTTTGAAATATTTTACTAAGGGCCAACAATATTATAATTACGTTTATCCAGCTTTACAATTCTCTACTTTCATTCCCCCAAAACTGGCAAAAACATTGTTTGGAAAATTTAGTGTTCTATAATAATGTAATAACTTTCCATCCAAGGACAAATTAACATCTTCAAAGCAAACACAAAAGCTTTGTAAGTTTTGAAAACATTTTGACATTTCAAGACATATTTAATACTATGGCATTGGCAGACATAGCTCAATACGTTGTGGCACTCGGGATCCATTGGAGGTCAGACACAGAACTCAGTGTTATTTTATACAATCCATAGAGACATGGGTAAGTACATGGAGAGAGCATCATATTGCTTACCATTTTCATTTGGAGGGGCACTAGAGGTAGCAAGAAAGTTTATTTTTCAAGGCTAAATTGTAGCATGATGCGCAACAGCTATTGACACTTAGCCTGCACATTTAAGAGGCTTCCACAACCATATCAAAATAAGATAGAAAACTATATGGCAAAATCAGAGAGGAATTATGTGATAGTTATTCGGTACTGTATAGAGTTATTACATAAGACCAGCATGAAACTTTTATGAGAAGTGTTATGGCAATACTAATTTTTTCTCTTCTTAAAATAATGGAAGGAGCCCCAAAAATGTTTTGCCCAAAATGTTGCACTATAATTGATCTTGCAATGCAGGCATGTATAACATTCATTTCCTATACGTTAAGGTGCATTGGATATAAAAATTCTATACACCCCCGTTAAAATGCCAGGTTTTTGCCATGTAACAATCATACTAAGGCCTCCTTCACACGTCAGTGTCTACAGTACGTGTGGTGACAGTTTTCACATGTACTGGAGACATATACATATACAGACACATTTAAATCTATGGCGCTGCGCACATGTCAGTGTGTTCACACAGACCAGGTGTCCGTGTGACCCACACGTGGATATGTCTATTTTTTTTCCGGCAGCACAGATGTCAATACGTCCCACACACATGTAAGCTGATGACACATGGATGACATCTGTGAGTCATCTGTGTGACACATAACGGAATGACATCCTTTGGCGGATGGGAGAAGCAGTACACTCAGCGCTATTCCCAAGCACCGGGTGCTGACTACAACTGTCATCATCCTCACCTGGTTTCACTGCGATCAGCGAGACCAGGCGATGCTGATGACAGTTGTAGTCAGCACCCACCCCCTGGGAATTGAGGGAAGTTTTCCTTTTTTCCCCATGTTGCGCATTAATGGAATAAAAAAATGACGTGGGGAACCCCCTATATTTGAAAACCAGTGCATATAAAACAGACAGCTGCAGACTTCTATTATCAGGTTGGGACAGTCCTTGGTTAAAGAAAGGCCAATAAATAGAAGCTCGTGGCCACCCCAGAAATGGTGCATCACATTAGATACGCCAATTCTGGTGCTTTTTTCCGACTCATCCCAATTGCCTTGTTGTGGTGACAATTGGGGTATTATAAGAGTTGACGACAGCTCTGTTTTGTCAAAAATTACAGCTGCCATTAAGCCCTGGGGTTAGTAAGGGAGAGTTGTAAGTCAGACACCCTTATTACAAACCCTTTAAGTAAAAATCATTAACCACACAAGCAGAAAAGTCCTTTATTTTAAAATTTAAAAAAACAGACACCCTCTTTAACCTATTTATTTTCGCTAAAAACACCCCCGCAGATCCATCGTATCCAGATGGATGTCCCATGATGATTACCGACTGTGCTACATCCAGAGGCTGTGATGAGCGGTGACATCAGCAACATGACCGCTCACAATGTTCGCCAGAAAACACTGAGAGTAGCGTGAGAACCAGCGGTAGAGGACGAGCGGTGACATCACTAAGGATACTGCAGGTCACAGCCGGCAGTTCTCACGGGAACCTCTGTGTGAGCTGGACAGCTGTGAACTGCAGTAAACTTAACCCTTTTACCCTCAAGGGTGGTTTGCACGTTAATGACTAGGCCAATTTTTACAAATCTGACCACTGTCCCTTTATGAGGTAACACAAAATACTTAATAAGTAACATTTCTCATATGTCTACTTTACATCAGCACAATTTTGGAACCAACATTTTTTTTTTGTTAGGAAGTTATAAGGGTTAAAAGCTGAACAGCAATTTCTCATTTTTACAACACCGTTTTTTTAGGGACCACATTACATTTGAAGTCACTTTGACAGGTCTATATGATAGAAGATACCCAAAAGTGACACCATTCTAAAAACTGCACCCCTCAATGTGCCCAAAACCACATTCAAGAAGCTTATTAACCCTTAAGGTTCTTCACAGGAATTTTTGGAATGTTTTTTAAAAAAATGAACATTTAATTTTTTTTCACAAAAAATTTACTTCAGATCCAAATTTTTTTATTTTCTCAAGGGTAACAGGAGAAATTGGACACAGAAATTGTTGAGCAATTTATCCTGAGTACACTGATACCCCATATGTGGGGGTAAACCAATGTTTGGGCGCACAGCAGGGCTCGGAAGGGAAGGAGCGCTGTTTGACTAATTCAACACAAAATTGGCTGGAATTGAGATCGGACAGCATGTTGCGTTTGGAAAGCCCCTGATGTGCCTAAACAGCAAACCTCCCACAAGTGAACCCATTTTGGAAACTAGACCCCCCCCAACAAACTTATCTAGATGTGTGGTGAGCACTTTGAACCTCCAAGTGCTTCACAGAAGTTTATAATGTAGAGCCGTGAAAATAAAAAAAAATCATATTTTTTCCTCAAAAATGACATTTTATCGCCCCCAATTTTTTATTTTTGCAAGGGTAACAGGAGAAATTGGACCCCACCAGTTGTTGTGCAATTTGTTTTGAGTACGCTGATACCCCATATGTGGGGGTAAACCATTGTTTGGGCGCATGGCAGAGCTCGGAAGGGCAGGAGCGCTGTTTGACTTTTTCAACGCAAAATTGGCTGGAATTGAGATGGGACGCCATGTCGTGTTTGGAGAGCCCTGATGTGTCTAAACAGTGGAAATCCCTACAAGTGACCCCATTTTCAAAACTAGACCCCACAAGGAACTTATCTAGATGTGTGTTGAGCACTTTGAAGCCCCAGGTGGTTCACAAAAGTTTATAATGTTGAGCCGTGAAAATAATAAAATAACATTTTCCTCACAAAAATGTTATTTTAGCTCCAAATTTTTCATTTTCATAAGGGTAACAAGAGAAATTGCACCATACAATTTGTTGTGCAATTTCTCTTGAGTACGCTGATACCTCATATGTAGGGAAATACTACTTTTGAGTATAATAAACTAGCGAGCACCTATGAACGATTAATATAAAGAAACACCAAGCTAAGCGTACATCAGGGTGCTGCACATTGTATGAGAGACAAAGTACATGTAAAAGGGAGAAAAAGACCAATACAAAAATAGGTGTGCACAACTGATAAAAAAATCAAAGAATACTAAAGTTAATTTCATAACTATGGATACAGAAACCCATTAAGAACATTTAAAAACATGTAAACACAACACAATCATTATCCAACAGCCCTGGTACCATATCAAATGCCTAAATGGCCACAAATGTAGTAAGGAGCAATGAACAAAAATATATGAAAGACTCTTGATTGGTATATGCATATTCTAGCTGGCCCGTGCAAAATTTTCGCACATTGTCGGGGGCACAGGCAATATCAGGAAAATTAAGCTGGTCAAATGTAAATGTATTTAATGAGCTGATGAACACGGAGAAGTATGTGTGTCACTGACATATATATATATATATATATATATATATATATATATATATTGTAGCATGGCTAAAGGATGTGTAGTCGATGGGAGGTATGTGCCACATAAGTGCCTTCTTGCTGTAATGTAGCCCAGACTATTTCTTTGTTGTATATAACCATGTATATATGTGTGTTCAGGACCTGTGGTGATGTCAGACCACATGGCTAATCATGTGATGGGTTACTGGGTGTGGTTAGCTTTATATAAGACAGGCTAATGCTTAACACAGGGGGATATGTGTGGAGGTGAAACCCTCCTGAGTGTGTTAAGGCTATAGGACTGAGCCTGAAGGACTGGACACGCTGTTCTTCTTTTCCTGAACTAAAGGCTATTTTGTTTGCTGTTATTTTTGCCATGTGGTTTATGAGGTAATAAACCTTTGAACTTTTGTTGGAACCTGCCTCCTACGTGTCAGCCGTCGCACCTGAGTGAGTGAAATCCCTACAATTGGTGGAGAATGCGGGCAGCGTTCCCAGCAGAGACGAAAAGTCTGTTATTGAATGTCCTGGGTCAAGTCTGTTGTAAACCAGCCGGGGAAAATGGAGGAACTGCTGAAACCCTTGGTCCAGTTGCAGTCACAGCAGGAGCAACGGCAGAGCCAGCAGGAGCAATGGCAGCAAGAGACCAACTGTGTCCAGTTTTGGGCACCGGTGCTCAGGAAGGATATAATGGAACTAGAGAGAGTACAAAGGAGGGCAACAAAATTAATAAAGGGGATGGGAGAACTACAATACCCAGATAGATTAGCGAAATTAGGATTATTTAGTCTAGAAAAAAGACGGCTGAGGGGCGATCTAATAACCATGTATAAGTATATAAGGGGACAATACAAATATCTTGCTGAGGATCTGTTTATACCAAGGAAGGTGACGGGCACAAGGGGGCATTATTTGCGTCTGGAGGAGAGAAGGTTTTTCCACCAACATAGAAGAGGATTCTTTACTGTTAGGGCAGTGAGAATCTGGAATTGCTTGCCTGAGGAGGTGGTGATGGCAAACTCAGTCGAGGGGTTCAAGAGAGGCCTGGATGTCTTCCTGGAGCAGAACAATATTGTGTCATACAATTATTAGGTTCTGTAGAAGGACGTAGATCTGGGGATTTATTATGATGGAATATAGGCTGAACTGGATGGACAAATGTCTTTTTTTGGCCTTACTAACTATGTTACTATGTTACTATGTTAACAGGCTGTTGATGCAGCAGATACAACAGAGCCAGCAGGAGCAACGGCAGCAGATGCAACAGAGCCAGCAGGAGCAACGGGAGCAGATGCAGCTTCTGGCAACCGCCATCCAGGGCAAGACGAGTGCCCCAACCCCAGGTCTGGCTGATGACACCCACGTCCGGAAAACGGTAAGACGCGCATTGCAGAAAATGACCCCCGGGGATGATGTTGAGGCCTTCCTGACGGTATTTGAGAGGGTCGCTGAGAGGGAAAAACTCCTGCCAGAGCAGTGGGCAGAGGTACTGGCGCCATACCTGACGGGAGAGCCCCAGAAGGCGTACTATGATTTGACCTTGCAGGATGCCAAAGAGTATCACAAATTGAAAGTTGAGATTCTCGCACGTTTGGGGGTGACACTGACTGTCAGAGCACAGCGAGTTCACAGCTGGGCCTATCACCGGGACAAACCGCCTCGCTCTCAAATGTTTGACCTGTTGCACCTGGTCCAGAAATGGCTGCAGCCAGAGTCATGTACACCTGCACAGATGGTGGAACGAGTGATGATGGATCGGTTTGTGCATTCCCTCCCGAGGTCCATACAGACTTGGGTTGCCCAGGGTGATCCGCAGAATGCCGACGAACTGATCGGACTGGTCGAGAGATACCAAGGGACGGAAGGCTCCTTTGGGAGGCAGCCCGTGTCGTACTGGGGGTCCCAGAAAGCTGCTGAGTCCCAAAAAGGGGTGGCGCGTCCAAGGTCACAAAGGGTGGGGGAGGTGGTGCCCAAGGTCCCTACGGGTGATATTATTTGCTGGAGGTGCCACGGGCCAGGACATATAGCTGCCCGTTGTTCCCAGACGACTGAGCAGATGGACTGCAGCATGGGACGCCGTTGTTCATACTATGCGTGTCCAGCCTGCAGTGTGAACTCTCCGCCCAACGAGGGACCTCAAGCGTGTCCCATAAGGGTGAACGGTCGAGCAGCAATGGCGCTGTTAGACTCAGGGAGCTTAGTGACCCTGGTGAGGGCCACTTTCCCTCTCCACCTGCTCCCGGGAAAGAAGGTCGGCGTGCGGTGCATACATGGTGATGCCAAGGACTACCCTTTGGCCAGGGTGGACATTGAAATGGCATGTGGCACTGAGTCCCACATAGTTGGCATCGTGCAGGACTTGTTGCACCCTATAATTATTGGCCGGGATTTCTGTCTGTTTTGGGATTTGTGGGGAAAAGGTTCTGAGCTCCCTAGCAAGTGTAGGGAACCAGTGAACCCTGGAAGGGTGTCACCACACCCAGAGACAGACAGGTTTCCTTTTTGTGTGCTGGTTGGGGATGAGGAGGAAGTATCCCCTGCATCTGACATTCTGGAGTTAGAGGTCACCGGTGAAAATTTGGGGACTGCCCAACATAGGGACCCCACTCTGAGGGAAGCCTTTAATAATGTCACAGTTATTGACGGGGTGGTACAGGAGCCGGGGGCAGACACAAGATTTCCCCATTTTCTGATGAGGGGGGAGTTGTTGTACTGGGTCATGAAAATAAGGGAGGAGTTGGTAGAACAGTTGTTAGTGCCGGGTCCATATAGACGGAAGGTGTTGGACATGGCCCATTCACACATCTTGGGTGGACACCTAGGGGTGGAAAAAACGCAGGAACGGGTTGTGCAGAGGTTCTATTGGCCTGGGTGTCACCGGGAAATAGTGAACTACTGCAGGTCCTGCCCTACATGTCAGCTAACTGTTCCCACTCCTCATTTCCGTAACCCCCTTGTGCCCCTGCCCATTATTGAGGTGCCGTTCGAGAGAATTGCCATGGACTTGGTCGGTCCCTTAGTTAAATCAGCCCGGGGCCATCAGTATATATTAGTCATCCTGGACTATGCCACACGCTATCCTGAGGCAATTCCTCTGAGAAATTCCTCCTCGAAGAGTATAGCCCGCGAGTTGGTCCATGTCTTTTCCCGGACAGGTCTGCCGAAGGAGATCCTGACTGACCAGGGGACACCTTTCATGAGCAAAGTGATGAGGGAGTTGTGTAAAGCCCCAAATCAGGAAAGTGAAGGCAATCCAAACATGGCCGAAACCACTCTCCAAGAAGCAAGTTAAAGCCTTTCTGGGAATCGTGGGATATTACAGAAGGTTCATCCCAAACTTCGCCACAGTGGTTGCGCCTCTGACTGATCTGTTAAAGGGGACAAAATCGGTGATGGTTAAATGGTCCGAAGAGACAGATTCAGCCTTCCAAGAGTTGAAAGGGGCTCTATGTAAGCAGCCCGTTCTGATGGCTCCAGACTTTAATAAAGAATTTATTCTTCAGACAGATGCCTCAGATGTTGGGGTAGGAGCAGTTATTTCCCAAGAGCTACATGGGGAGGAGCATCCTGTGCTCTATCTGAGTAGAAAGCTGTCCTCATCTGAGAAGAACTACTCAGTCGTGGAAAAAGAGTGTTTGGCCATAAAGTGGGCGGTGGACACGTTACGGTACTATCTGCTGGGTCGTAAATTCAGACTGATATCTGACCATGCCCCACTAAGATGGATGAGGGAAACAAAGGGTAGAAATGCTAGGGTCACCCGTTGGTTCTTAGCCCTGCAGGACTTCAGTTTCCATGTGGAACATAGGGCCGGAAAGCTGCACGGTAATGCAGATGCCCTATCAAGAATCCCTTGTTTAGTGGGGAAAAGTGCCAAGCCCCACGGCTTTACGCAGAGGGGAGAGGTATGTAGCATGGCTAAAGGGTGTGTAGTCGATGGGAGGTATGTGCCACATAAGTGCCTTGTTGCTGTAATGTAGCCCGGACTATTTCTTTGTTGTATATAACCATGTATATATGTGTGTTCAGGACCTGTGGTGATGTCAGACCACATGGCTAATCATGTGATGGGTTACTGGGTGTGGTTAGCTTTATATAAGACAGGCTAATGCTTAACACAGGGGGATATGTGTGGAGGTGAAACCCTCCTGAGTGTGTTAAGGCTATAGGACTGAGCCTGAAGGACTGGACACGCTGTTCTTCTTTTCCTGAACTAAAGGCTATTTTGTTTGCTGTTATTTTTGCCATGTGGTTTATGAGGTAATAAACCTTTGAACTTTTGTTGGAACCTGCCTCCTACGTGTCAGCCGTCGCACCTGAGTGAGTGAAATCCCTACAATATATATATGTGTGTGTTTTCATGAATATTTGAGCCCATGGATCCATTATATGTCCATTTTGCAAGCCGGTGAGAAGATCTCGCCATACGGATGCTTACATGCGAGAAAATTGCATCCTCGCACTGCACACGGATGACGTATGGATCACTGTTCAGGGAACATTTCTGTGATTCTCGTCCGTGTAAAACGGATGGATTTTTTTTTTTATACGTTGTGTGTGACTCCAGCCTAAAGGAGATCCCCAACATTAAACATAATGATATTTTACTTACTGATCCGAAGGGGTCTGATTGTCAGGACCTTGCAAAATAACAGGGGTAGCAGCATTTTTTTTACCCAATCTCTCCCATCGGGAAACAATGTACAGTGTAAGTTATGTCAACACTGCAGTATTTTTACATGGAACCAGAGGTGACTCCAGGTCAGCAACAAGCTGCAACCTTAGAAGGAAGCTAGACTTTTCAATGACTGTCCAATAATACAGAAAATCTGATGGTTCAGAACCTGTCTTTAGGGCTGCTTTCACACTAGCGTCGTACGACGCACGTCGCAATGCGTCGTTTTGGAGAAAAAACGCATCCTGCAAAATTGCCTGCAGGATGCATTTTTTCTCCATACACTTTCATTAGTGAGGCATTGCCACACGTTGCATCCGTCGTGCGACGGATGCGTCGTGTTGTGGCGCACCGTCGGCACAAAAAAAGTTACATGTAACGTTTTTTTGTGCGTCGTGTCCACCATTTCCAAACGCGCATGCGCGGCCGGAACTCCGCCCCCTCCTCCCCGGACATCACAATGGGGCAGCGGATGCGTTGTAAAACTGCATCCGCTACCCTCATTGTGTTTTTCTTGCACAGTATGCGTCGGTACGTCGCCACGTCGCATTGCGACGTGCGTCGCACGACACTAGTGTGAAAGTAGCCTTAGGCTGCATTCATTTATATCTTCAGTTTTAAAGCTGAAGTCTGAAACAGGTAAAGTTTTACTTTTATTCTACTTCCACATATGTAGCAAATATTTTTATGCACCTGCCTGAAATCGGCTGGGCAAGGAGTTTGGCAAGCTGGAAAGCCCCCAAGGCAAATGTTAGTATTTGTTTCAGCTTTGTGGTAGTATGCTTTCGGGTAGTGTGGTACCACCTGCAGGTCATTGGCAGAGCTCCTGAGGTGCCATAACAACAGAAACCCCCTATATGGGAACTCATTTTACAAACTACACCCCCCAAAATTCATCTAGGGGTGCAGTGATCATATTGACACCACATTCGCCTCACAGAATTTTATACCACTGAGCAGTGAAGAAAGAATAAATTACACTTTTACCACTAAAATGTTGTTTTAGCCCCAAATTTTTAATTTTTCTAAGAGCGAATAGGATATTTTTTACAACAAACTGAGGTCCGTTTTTTTCCTGAGTACGCCAATACCCTACATGTAATTAGGAAATATTTTTCAGGCACAGTAAAAAGCTCAGAAGGCAAGGAGCGCCAGATTTTACTGCTATGGTTTGCAGGTGCCATGACCCACTGGGAGAGCAGAACCCACCATAAGTTACCTCATTTTATGAACTACACCTTTCAATCAATTCATCAAGGGGTGCAGTGATCATATTGACACCATGGGTATGTAATAGAATTTTATACCATTGGGCAGAGAAGACAAAATAACTACATTTTTACCACCAAAATGTTGTTTTAACCAAAGATTTTATATTTTCACACAAGAAGTGGGTAAAAATGGCAGCAAAATATGTCCCACAATTTCTACTGATCGTGGCATTACCCCATATGTGGCTGTACAGTACTACTTAGCCATACGGAGAGACTCGGGAGGAACAGTTTGCGGACTCCATATTCAGAGCCCCTAATTGCTAGAAGAGCAGAATCTCCCCTCAAGAGACCCTATTTGGGAAACTATACCCCTTGGGGAATTTACTGTATCTACAGGTGTAGTGACGATTTTGACTCCATGGGTATTTTCCAGAAACAAGCAGCAATGAATGTTGCAGAGTGAAAATTGCAAACTGCTGTTGTAGTGACCAGTATGCTCTAGTGAACAGCAATTCATGAATTTCCTTTGGGGGGCTTATGCCATTCTGTGTGTGGTAAAATTGATAAGGCAGTCCTAGGCTACTTTCACACTAGCGTCGTGCACTGCACATCGCTATGCGTCGTTCGGTAGAAAAAACGCATCCTGCTTGCAGGATGCGTTTTTTCTCCATTGACTTGCATTAGCGACGCAGTGCGATGCATTGCCACACGTCGCAACCATCGTGCGACGGTTGCGTCGTGTTGCGTCAGACCGTCGCCGCCAAAAAACGTTGCATGTAACGTTTTTTGGTGCGTTGTGTCCAGCATTTCCAACCGTGCATGCGCGGCTGGAACTCCGCCCCCTCCTCCCCGCACCTCACAATGGGGCAGTGGATGCGTTGAAAAACAGCATCCGCTGCCCCCGTTGTGCGGCGCTTTCACTGCTTGCATCGGTACGTCGCAAAGACGCATATCGTCGTGCGTCGTACGACGCTAGTGTGAAAGTAGCCTTAGGCTGCTGTCACACTAGCAGTATTTGGTCAGTATTTTACATCAGTATTTGTAAGCCAAAACCGAGAGTGGAACAATTAGAGGAAAAGAATAACAGAAACATATGCACCTCTTCTGTATTTATCACCCACTCCTGGTTTTGGCTTACAAATACTGATGTAAAATACTGACCAAATACTGTTAGTGTGACGGCAGCCTTAGTCTTCCTGTCAGTATGATTATAGCGATACCTTATTTATATTTTTTTTATGCTTTGGCGCTTTTATACAATAAAAATTATTTTATAGAAAAAATAATTATTTTTGCATCCCTTTATTCTGAGAGCTATAACTTTTTTATTTTTCCGCTGATGGAGCTGTATAGTAGCTTGTTTTTTGCAGGACAAGATGAAGTTTTCAGCGGTACCATGTTCATTTATATCCATCTTTTTGGACATGTTATTACACTTTTTGCTTGGCGGTATGAGGATAAAGCATTGTTTTACCTTTTTTTTTTATTCTTTTTTATGGTGTTCACTAAAGGAGTTAACTAGTGGGACAATTTTATAGGTCAGGTCGTTGCGGACGCGGCGATACCAAATATGTGTACTTTTATTGTTTATATATATTTTTCCATTCATATATTTATTTAGAGATAGAATATACAGTTGTTCTCAAAAGTTTACATACCCTGGCAGAATTTTTGATTTCTTGGCCTTTTTTCAGAGAATATGAATGATAACAAAACTTTTTCTCCCCTCATGGTTAGTGGTTGGGTGAAGCCATTTATTGTCAAACTACTGTGTTTTCTCTTTCTAAATCATAATGACAACCCAAACCATTCAAATGACCCTGATCAAAAGTTCACATACCCCATTTCTTAGTACCGTGTATTACCATGCCCCTTCTAACATCAATGACAGCTTGAAGTCATTTGTGGTAGTTGTGGATGAAGTTGTTCATTTTATCAGATGGTGAAGCTGCCCACTCTTTTTGGAAAAAAAAACCTCCAGTTCCTGTAAATTTCTGGGCTGTCTAGCATGAACTGCATGCTTGAGATCTCCCCAGAGTGGATCAATGATATTGAGGTCAGGAGACTGAGATGGCCACTCCACAACCTTCACTTTGTTCTGCTGTAACCAATGACAGGTCGACTTGGCCTTGCGTTTTGGATAGTTGTCATATTGGAACGTCCAAATACATCCCATGCGCAGCTACTGGGCTGATGAGTGCAAATTTGCCTCGAGTACTTGCTGATAACATGCTGCATTCATCTTTCCTTCAACTTTGACCAAGCTTGCTGCGCCTCTGTAGTGCACACATCCCCAAAACATCAGCGATCCATCTCTGTGCTTTACAGTAGGAATGGTGTTCCTTTCATCATAGGCCTTGTTGACCTCTCTCCAAACACAACGTTTATAGTCGGGTCGGGGTCTCCGATCCAAAGGCAGAGGGACTGTCAGCCCTCTGTCGGCTTCCGGGATGCTGCGATCGTGTTCGACCGCAGAAATTAAGGGACTAAAGTGGCGGAAACGGTCTATGACCACTAATGGCATCTAGTGACAGGTGTCAGATGTCAGAATCAGCTGACATCCGGCAGCGATCGTCCGTGCATCTCCCGTGTGCACAGGCGATAGCGATGATGTAATATTCCATCTATGGTCAAATAGGCCCAGGTCACATTGACGGAATATTACGTTTGATGTCAGAAAGGGGTTAATCACGTCACCGCTCATCACTGCTGCTGGTACTCACGCTGCTCTGTGTGTTCCGGCAGCTGTGGTGAGTGGCAACGTTACTGATATCACCAATCATCACAGCCTCCAGATGTAGCAAAGTTGGAGACTCTCGTTGGACATCCATATGGACTTCAACGGACTATTGTGAATTAATCTTTTTTTGGTAATAAATGGGTAAAAAATAATTTGACTGAGTGCTTTTTATACATAAAGGACTTTTGTGTGTGTGCTTCTTTCTTTTGACTACCGGGTTAGCAATGGTTCCCCTTTTTAATAACCAGTAAGGGCTAGGCAGACAGCTGTGAGCTGATATTAATAGGCTGGGAAGCTCCATAGTTATTGGCCCCTTCCCAGACTATTAAGACCAGCTCACAGCTGTCTGCTTTCCTTTAGCTGGTTATTACAAATAAGGGGGACCCTCACACCATCGCTTTCATTTATTTTTTAGCCTTTTCTTAAAAAGAAAACACCCAAGTCTGGCTATGTTTTACCGACAGCAGTAACTGGAGCTTTACTTTAGGTGGAGGGAATTATGAACAGGTCCAAATGCCAATGTTGCATCAAAACCTCCAGGCCTCTGCCAAAAGCAGAGAATGAAGAGGAATTTCACTTTTCAACACAACAACAATCCTTTGCATACTTTTAAATGAACAAAAGGATAGCTTCACCAGAAAAAGTTCACAGTTTTGGAATGGTCCAGTCAGATATAGATATATATCATCGAAATCTAACAGATTTGGAGCACCACTGCAAGGAAGTGTGGGCACACATTGCCAATTCCAGATGTACCATCCGGATAGATTCCTACCCAAAAAGACTGAATGCTGTCATAAATTTACATAACTCTTACTGTTTCACTTATTCATTCTCGTCTGGACTATTGTAACTCGCTACTAATCGGCCTCCCTCTTACCAAACTCTCCCCGCTCCAATCTGTCCTGAATGCTGCAGCCACGATCATATTCCTCACCAAACGTTACACCGATGCTTCTACCTTGTGCCAGTCATTACACTGGCTACCCATCCACTCCAGAATCCAGTACAAAACTACTACCCTCATCCACAAAGCACACCATGGCTCAGCACCACCCTACATCTCCTCTCTGGTCTCAGTCTACCACCCTACCCATGCCCTCCGCTCCGCTAATGACCTCAGGTTAGCATCCTCAATAATCAGAACCTCCCACTTCCGTCTCCAAGACTTTACATGTGCTGCGCCGATTCTTTGGAATGCACTACCCAGGTTAATACGATTAATCCCCAATCCCCACAGTTTTAAGTGTGCCCTAAAAACTCATTTGTTCAGATTGGCCTACCGCCTCAACGCATTAACCTAACTATCCCTGTGTGGCCTATTAAAAAAAAAACATAATCAGGTTCCTCTTATCATGTTCTCATACACTTTATGCAGTTAATAGCACTCTGTGTCTGTACTGCTACACACTTAGGCAGTTAACTGGTTCATGCAGCTTTACATGAACACCCGAGCCTTACACTATGGCTGGTCCAAATAATTAAAGCAATTGTTACCATCCACCTCTCGTGTCTCCCCTTTTCCTCATAGTTTGTAAGCTTGCGAGCAGGGCCCTCATTCCTCCTGGTATCTATTTTGAACTGTGATTTCTGTTATGCTCTAATGTCTATTGTCTGTACAAGTCCCCTCTATAATTTGTAAAGCGCTGCGGAATATGTTGGCGCTATATAAATAAAAATTATTATTATTATATTATAAATTCAAGGTAACTCAACAAAGTATTAGTTTAACCCTTTTCTGCTATTAGACGTACTATCCC
Source organism: Ranitomeya variabilis (assembly GCF_051348905.1). Lineage (NCBI taxonomy): Eukaryota > Metazoa > Chordata > Amphibia > Anura > Dendrobatidae > Ranitomeya > Ranitomeya variabilis. The sequence continues at coordinate 814,484,648 of NC_135232.1, read as the reverse complement.
GTCAAGGTGACCTGGGACTTCATTCCCAGGGACGGGATAGTACATCATAGGCGATTGGCCGTGCTCTCGGGGGGTTATTACATGATTATGATGATTATTACAGCTGACATCTGGCACTATGTGCCAGGAGCCGTCACAGACCACTCCTGGCACATTAACCCCCGGAACACTGCGATCAAACATGATCGCAGCGTTCCACCAGCATAGGGAAGCATCGCGCAGGGAGGGGGCTCCCTGCTTGCTTCCTTGAGTCCCTCGGAACAACGCAATGTGATCGCATTGTTCCGAGCATCTCCTGCATCCTCCTCCCTACAGGCCCCAGATCAAAGATGGCCGCGGGGGGCCTTCTTGGTCCTGCAAGGAGGTGGCTTGCAAGCGCCCGCTAAGAGCAGGCACCGACAAGCCTGCAGCACTCCCTGTCAGATAGCTGATCTGACACAGTGCTGTGCAAAGTGTCAGATCAGCGATCTGACACTATACCATGATGTCTCACCCTGGGATAAAGTAAAAAAAAAATATTTACATGTGTAAAAAAAAAAAAAAATCCTAAAATAAAAAAAATATTGTTCCAATAAATACATTTCTTAATGTAAATTAAAAAAACAATAAAAGTACACATATTTAGTATCGTCGCGTCCGTAACGTCCCGACCTATAAAACTGTCCCACTAGTTAACCACTTCAGTGAACACCATAGAAAAAAAAAGGCAAAAAACAATGCTTTATCATACTGCCGAACTAAAAGTGGAATAACACACGATCAAAAAGACGGATATAAATAAACTTGGTAACATCGAAAACGTTATCTTGTCCCGCAAAAAACTAGCCGCCATACAGCATCATCACCAAAAAAAAATAAAAAAGTTATAGCCCTCAGAATAAAGCGATGCAAAAATAATTTGTTTTTCTATAAAATAGTTTTTATTGTATAAAAGCGCCAAAACATAAAAAAAATTATATAAATGAGGTATCGCTGTAATCGTACTGACCCGAAGAACAAAACCGCTTTATCAATTTTACCTAACACGGAACGGTATAAACGCCCCCCCAAAAGAAATTCACAAATTGCTGTTTTTTTGTTCATTCTGCCTAACAAAAATCGGAATAAAAAGCGATAAAAAAATGTCATGTGCCCAAAAATGGTACCAATAAATGTCACTCGTCCCACAAAAAACAAGACCTGACATGACTCTGTGGACCAAAATATGGAAAAATTATAGCTTCAGAATGTGGCAACGCAAAAATATTTTTTGCAATGAAAAGCAACTTTTAGTGTGTGACAGCTGCCAAACATAAAAACCCACTATAAAAACCCGCTGTAAATAGTAAATCAAACCCCCCTTTATCACCGCCTCAGGGAAAAATAATAAAATAAAAAATAATATTTATTTCCATTTTCCCATTAGGGTTAGGGTTGGGGGGTAAAGTTAGGGTTGGGGCTAAAGCTAAAATTAGGGTTGGGGCTAAAGCTAGGGTTGGAGCTAGAGTTGGGGTTAGGGTTTGAATTGCGTTTACGGTTGGGTTAGGGGTGTGCCAGGGTTAGGGGTATGGTTAGGGTTAGGATTAGGGTTAGGGGCATGTTGGGATTAGGATTAGGGGTGTGTTCGGGTTAGGGGTGTGGTTAGGGTTGGGATTAGGATTAGGGGTGTGTTGGGGTTAGGGGTGTGGATAGGGTTGAGATTAGGGTTAGGGGTGGGTTTGGGTTAGGGATGGAGTTAGAATTGGGAGGTTTCCACTGTTCAGGCACACCAGGGGCTCTGCAAATGCAACATGACGTCCGATCACAATTCCATCCAATTCTGCGTTGAAAAAGTAAAATGGTGCTCCTTCCCTTCTGAGCTCTGCCACGCACCCAAACAGTAGTTTATCCCCACATATAGGGTAGCAGCATACTCAGGACAAATTGGAAAACTTTGGGGGTTCAATTCCTCCTGATAGCCTTGGGAAAATACAAAACTGGAGGCTAAAAATTCATTTTTGTGAAGAAAAAAAGATTTTTTATTTTCACAGCTCTGCGTTATAAACTGTAGTGAAACACTTGGGGTTCAAAGTTCTCACAACACATCTAGATAAGTTCGTTGGGGGTCTAGTTTCCAACATGGGGTCACTTTTGGGGGGTGTCTACTGTTTAGGTACATCAGGGGCTCTGCAAACGCAATGCAAGTCTGCATTCCAAAATGGCACTTCTTCCCTTCCGAGCTCTGCCATGCGCCCAAATAGTAGTTTTCTCCCACATATGGAGTATCAGCGTACTCAGGACAAATTGTACAACAACTTTTGGGGTCCAATTTCTACTGTTACCCTTGGGAAAATACCAAACTGGGGGCTAAAATATAATTTTTGTGGAATTTGTTTCTTTTTATTTTCATGGCTCTGCGTTATAAAACTTTAGTGAAACACTTGGGGGTTCAAAGTTCTCACAACACATCTAGATAAATTCCTTGGGGGGTCTAGTTTCCAGTATGGGGCCACTTGTGGGAGGTTTCTACTGTTTAGGTGCTTTAGGGGCTCTTCAAACGCAACGTGAGTCAAATGGCGCTCCTTCCCTTCTGAGCTCTGCCATGCGCCCAAACAGTGGTTTACCCCCACATATGGGGTATCAGCGTACTCAGGACAAACTGCACAACAACTTCTGCAGTCCAATTTCTCCTTTTACCCTTGAGAAAATAAAAAATTGGGGGTGAAAAATAATTTTTGTGAAAAAAATAAGATTTTTTATTTTTACAGCTCTACATTATAAACTTCTGTGAAGCACTTGGGGGTTCAAAATGCTCACCACACATCTAAATAAGTTCCTTAGGGGGTCCACTTTACAAAATGGTGTCATGTTTGGGGGGTTTCCACTGTTTAGGCACATCAGGGGCTCTCCAAACAAGACATGGTGTCTTATCTCAATTCCAGCCAATTTTGCATTGAAGAGTCAAATGGCGCTCCTTCCCTTCCGAGCTCTGCCATGTGCCCAAACAGTGGCTTACCCGCACATATGGGGTATCGGCATACTCAGGACAAATTGTACAACTTTTGGGGTCCAATTTCTATTGTTACCCTTGGTAAAATAAAACAAATTGGATCTTAAGTAAATTTTTTGTGAAAAAAGTTAAATGTCCATTTTTTTTAAACATTACAAAAATTCCTGAGAAACACCTGAAGGGTTAATAAACTTCTTGAATGTGGTTTTGAGCACCTTGAGGGGTGCAGGTTTTAGAATGGTGTCACACTTGGGTATTTTCTACCATATAGACCCCTCAAAGTGACTTCAAATGTGATGTGAAATTGCCGGTCAACTTTTAACCCTTATAACTCCCTAATAAAAAAAATGTTGGTTCCAAAATTGTGCTGATGTAAAGTAGACATGTGGGAAATGTTACTTATTTAGTATTTTGTGTGACATATCTCTGTGATTTAAGGGCATGAAAATTCAAAGTTGGAAAATTGTGAAATTTTCAAAATTTTCGCCAAATTTCCATTTTTTTCACAAATAAACACAAGTAATGTCAAGGAAATTTTACCACTAACATGAAGTACAATATGTCATGAGTAGTGTTGAGCATTCCGATACCGCAAGTATCGGGTATCGGCCGATACTTGCGGGTATCGGAATTCCGATACCGAGATCCGATACTTTTGTGGTATCGGGAATCGGTATCGGGATTAATATCAATGTGTAAAAGAAAATTAAAATAAAAAATAGGGATATACTCACCTCTCCGACGCAGCCTGGACTTTACCGCCGTAACCGGGAGCCGTTGTACCTAAGAATGCGCGCTTGAAGGGCCTTAGATGAGGTCACGGCGCTCTGATTGGAATTCTTTCTTTTACACATTGATATGGATCCCAGGGCCTGAAGGAGAGTTTCCTCTCCTTCAGACCCTGGGAACCATACAGGATACCGTCCGATACTTGGTGTCCCATTGACTTGTATTGGTATCGGATTAGATCCGATACTTTGCCGGTATCGGCCGATACTTTCCGATACCGATACTTTCAAGTATCGGACGGTATCGCTCAACACTAGTCATGAGAAAACAATGTCAGAATCACCGGGATCTATGCAAGCGTTCCAAAGTATTAACCTCATAAAGGGACAGTGGTCAGAATTGTAAAAACTGGCCTGGTCATTAACATGCAACCACATTAAATGAGTTCTTTATTTTTATTTTTCCACCTGAAAAGATATCAGTTTATTTTCAATTAAATTGTACAAATTATGAGTGACAATAAAGTGACAACAAAGAGAGGAAAAGTTTTGAAATTATTCTTCTTGGTATGTTTTTTTTACATGATAAAAACCTGGTCTTTAAGAGGGATGTTTATAAATTTTATATCCAATGTATTAATTAGCTCCACTCTAGAAAAAATATAGAAAGAATAGGCTGGGCTCCATACAGATGGAAAGACTGGGAAGAGAGGTACAGACTTATTCATGGTCCCAATTTTGAGAGGACCATCTTGAAAACAGGACCACAAAAGGTTCAAGAATGCTTAAGTAGAGCATTTAGTGGCCTTCATTGTAGCAGGTCTTAAATGCCCTAATTTTGGCAATCTAAAATTAAGTATAAAGCTACAGTTAGAAGATAAAAAAGAAAGAAAACTACAACTATACAGCCCAGAGATAAATCACACAAAGAAACATGTATACACATAATGGTGTCAAAAATTGATACAAATACACCGAAAAGTAATACCTGATACATATGAATTCTGAGGTCCAGATCATTAATGCATGACCATCGGGTAGGAGCACTGAGAAATGCAGCCTACCTCCCAGGTTCTGCAGTTCTTCTTTTGATTTGCCAACCATGCATGTCCTCAGGTAAGAGGTGGACATTATGTCTCCCAAGCATTAGCGAAAGAATACTGACATTGCCAATGAATTTGGTCCTTTAAATTGATTCACATCAACTCCACTCCCTGGCTTGTAGTCAAAATCTAACACCAATGCTAAAAATGTACATTTGTGCATACACAACATATACCATGGACTATTCCATAATAATCCTTAGCAATGCACATGAGCTCAACTCCTCCAACATATGAATCCTTCCAAATGCATCTCCATGTCCCAATCCATCCATTAAATGTGCTTGTGAGATCATCTTCAGGCAGTGGAGGATGTATGCACTATTACATAGGGTGCAGTTTCACACAATATGGGGCCTGGCTGTAATTCAAAGTGCAACCTTTACACAAACTTCTATCCGAATATCAGATTAGCTCTGCTGCAAAAATTCCCATCGGGACCATTAGTTACTGGATAATACAATTACATATTTTTATCCATAACATTACAGCCCTTCCTGCTAAATTTATTACACAAGGACCATGTCAACAGTGAGAATTGCCAATAACTTTCTTCAATTGTTAATTTTTAATTAAAATGTTTGATGACATATTTTAATTAAACATTGGAGCCATTATTTATAATAGACCTAAGGTCAATTTCCTTTTAACTTCTCTGCATCTACAAATTGAAGTATGAAGTAATCCACTATCCATTTTCCAACATATCTTCTGATGTCCTCAAAACCCCATTAGCTAATAAAACTATTTATTAACCAGCCCTATTCTGCTAACTACAGACCTATCTCTAAGCTCTAATGATGAGCGAATATACTCGTTACTTGAGATTTCCCGAGTATTTGGGCGTGCTCGGAGATTTAGTTTCTGTCGACGTAGACGCATGACTTGCGGCTGCTAGCCAGCCTGAGTACATGTGGGGATTGCCTGTTTGTTAGGATAAACCCCACATGTATTCAGGCTGTCTAGCAGCCACAAATCATGCAGCTATGGTGACAGAAACTAAATCTCCGAGCACATCCAAATACTCGGAGGACACCCGAGGATCCTCGTAAATCTCGAGTAACGAGTATACTCGCTCATCACTACTAACCTCCCCTTTACCTCTAAACTTCTGGAATGCTTGGTCTACTCTTTTCTAGTCCGATATTTCTCAGATAACTTTTTTTTTTTACCTTAGAATTTGTTTCCACTCTTTCCAATCTACAGAAGCTGCCATTTATAAAGTCTCTAATGATCTACTAACAACTAAATCTAATGGTCACTACTCCCTGCCAATTCTCCTGGATCTCTCTGAAGAATTTGCTCTATCGGACTCAAGGATACTGCTTTGTCTTGGATCTCCTCCTACCTTGCTGACCACACTCTCAAGGTGTTATTTCCTAGTTCTTCTTCCTCTATTCTTTCCTTTAGGCTGTGTACAGTTTATGGCTACCATCATTTAGAGCATGTATACTTAATAAATAATCACGAAACACACAACTGAACTATGAATACCACTCGAAAAAAAGATAGGCACCTGTAGTCGCTAAAAAATTCTTACATTTTACTGAAAATAGACATTAGAATGCATGTAAATTCAACAGTATAATGCAATGGAAGACCACACAATTATATCTGATTTCCATAGTGCTACATAATATATGGTAAAAATACCAAAAATGATATACAATAATAAAGAGATTAGTTACGTCTTTGTGGTATCTGATCCTGGTGCCCCGAAGTATGCCCCCTGATGAAGCAAAGTGTAAACAAAAAAAAGTATGTTGGGGCACCAGGACCACACACCACACTAGTCGGCATAAAGATGTAAATTATCTCTTTATTATTGTCTATCATTTAACCCCTTCATGACCCAGCCTATTTTGACCTTAATGACTGGGCCATTTTTTGCAATTCTGACCAGTGTCCCATTATGAGGTAATAACTTAGGAACGTTTCAAAGCTTCCACCTGTCTACTTTACATCAGCACAATTTTGGAAACAAACCTTTTTTTTATTAGGAAGTTATAAAGGGTTAAAAATTGACCAGCAATTTCTCATTTTTACAACAAAATTTACAAAACCATTTTTTAGGGACCAAATCACATTTGAAGTGACTTTGGGGGGTCAATATGACAGAAAATACCCAAAGGTGACACCATTATAAAAACTGCACCCCTCAAGCTGATCAAAACCACATTCAAGAAGTTTATTAACCCTTCAGGTGCTTCACAGCAGCAGAAGCAACATGGAAGGAAAAAATGAATATTTAACTTTTTAGTAACAAAAATGATTTTTACCAAAAATGTTTTTATTTTCCCAAGGGTAAAAGGAGAAAGTGGACCCCAAAAGTTGTTGTCCAATTTGTCCTGAGTACGCTGAAACCCCTCATGTGGGGGTAACCACTGTTTGGGTGCACGGCAGGGCTCGGAAGGGAAGGAGCGCTATTTGACTTTTCGAATGGAAAATTAGCTCCAATCGTTAGCGGACACCATGTCGCGTTTGGAGAGCCCCTTTTGGAAACTAGACCCTCCAAGGAACTTATCTAGTTGCATAGTGAGCACTTTGAACTCCCAGGTGCTTCACAAATTGATCCATAAAGATGAAAAAGTACTATTTTTTCACGAAAATTTTCTTTTAGCCTCAATTTTTTCATTTTCACATTGGCAAGAGGATAAAATGGATCCTAAAATTAATTTGTTGGGCAAATTCTCATGAGTACAACGATACCTATATGTGGTCATATATCACTGTTTGGGCACACGGCAGGGCTCAGAAGGGAAGAAGCACCATTTGACTTTTTAAATGGAAAATTAGCTCCAATCGTTAGACACCATGTCGCATATGGAGAGCCCCTGTGTGCCTAAACATTGGAGCGCTCTCACAAGTGACCCCATTTTGGAAACTAGACCCCCCAGGGAACTTATCTAGATGTGTGGTGAGCACTTTGAAACCCCAAGTGCGTCACAGAAGTTTATAACGCAGAGCCGTGAAAATAAAAAATCTTTTTTTCCTCAAAAAAGGATTTTTTAGCCCGCAATTTTTTATTTTCACAAGGGTAACAGGAGAAATTGGACCCCAAAATTTGTTGTCCAGTTTGTCCTGAGTATGCTGATACCCCATATGTGGGGGCGAACCACTATTCGGGCACAAGTCGGGGCTCAGAAGGGAAGTAGTGACGTTTTGAAATGTCGACTTTGATGGAATGGTCTGCGAGCGTCATGATACATTTGCAGAGCCCCTCATGTGCCTAAACAGAAACCCCCCACAAGTGACCCCATTTTGGAAACTAGACCCCCCAAAGAAACTTATCTAGATGTGTTATGAGTACTTTGAACCCCCAAGTGCTTCACAGAATATTATAACGAAGAGCCGTGAAAATAAAAAAATCTTTTTCCGCAAAAAAAATTTTTTATCCCCCAATTTTTTATTTTCCCCAAGGGTAACAGGATAAATTAGACCCCAAAGTTGTTGTCCTGTTTGTCCTGAGTACGCTGATACCCCTTATGTTGGGGTAAACCACTGTTTGGGTGCACGTCGGGGCTCGGAAGGGAGGGAGCACCATTTGACTTTTTGAACGCAAGATTGGCTGGAATCAATGGTGGCGCCATGTCACGTTTGGAGAGCCCCTGATGTGCCTAAACAGTGGAAACCACTCAATTCTAAATCCAACACTAACCTCAACACACCCCTAACACTAATCCCAACCCTAACCATAACCCAAATCACAACCCTAGCTCCAACACATCCCTAACCACAACCCTAACCCTAATCCCAACCCTAACCCTAACCACAGCCTAACCATAGCCCCAACACACCCCTAACCCTAATCTTAACCCTAATTCCAACCCTAACCCTAATTCCAACCCTAACCCTAATTCCAACCCTAACCCTAATTCCAACCCCAACCCTAATCTCAACCCTAACTCTAATTCCAACCCTAACCCTAATTCCTACCTTAAACCTAATTCTAACCCTAATTCCAACCCTAACCCTAATTCCAACCCTAACTCTAATTCTAACCCATAGTGGAAAAATAATAGAAATATTTTCTTTATGTCATTATTTTCCGTACTTTTGGGGGTGATAAAGGTGGGATTTATTTACTATTTTTTTTTATTTTGATCACTGTGATAGGGTCTATCACAGTGATCGAAATGTACCTAAAATGAATGAATGAATCTGTTGACCGGAAGATTCGACGGGCGCACTGCGCATGCGCCCGCCATTTTGGAAGATGGTGGCGCCCATGGGGAAAGACGGACGAACACCAGGAGGGGCACCAGGAATCGGGAGGTACCGGGGGGTGGGATCAGACTGCAGGGGGAGTGGAGGACAGGACAGAGGGGAGAGGAGGGCAGCGGAGGACAGGAGGGAGGGGAGGAAAGACTGACGGCAGCGGCAGATAAACAACCATCAATCGGTGGCGGGGGCAGATCGCGGTCTCCAGCCGTGGCCAATGATATTGCAGTATTTGCCATGGCTGGATTGTAATATTTCACCAAGTTTCATTGGTGAAATATTACAATTGCTCTCATTGGCTGTTTCACTTTCAACAGCCAATCAGAGCGATCGTATCCATGGGAGTGGCAAAGCCACCCCCCCTGGGCTCAAGTACAAGTCCCCTTGCACCTGCAGGTCAGGTGACGTTTGAGTTAACCAGTTCACCCGACCTGCAGGAACGCGATCTGTTATGGACTGGTAATTTAGGAGCGACATGCGACTAGCTCTGAGCAGGTGGTAACTATACAGACCGCAGTTCCTGATCTTAACACAACACTAGCAGTAGCGATGGGATGTTCCTGTCACTCCCTGGACACCTCGTCACAGCCGGAGAACTAGCTACCCCTAAAGGTAGAAACAGGAAAGCTATCTTGCCTCAGAGAAAATCCCCAAAGGATAGGACAGCCCCCCACAAATAATGACTGTGAGAGGAGAAGGAAATGACATACGTAGTATGAAACAAGATTTAGCAAAGGAGGCCACTTCTAGCTAGATAGATAGTACAGGAAAGAACACTGTGCGGTCAGTAATAAAAACTAGAAAAAGTCCACCGCAGAGATATGCAAAAATCTCCACACCTGACTAAAGGTGTGGAGGGCAAAATCTGCAGCCCAGAGCTTCCAGCTTAGCTGAATAGATCCATACTGATAAGCTGGACAAATGAGCAAAACATAGAATGTACTGAACAATAAAGTCCACAACAAGTGGACTGCAAAAGGACAAGCAAGGACTTATCTTTGCTGAACTGGACAGAGTGTCAGGGAAATCCAAAAGAGCAGTGGCTCCAAGCAGGAACAACTGACAACTGGCATTGATTGAGGGATAAGGCCAGACTAAAATAGCCAAGCCAGAAAGACGATCAGTGGGAGCAGCTGCTTATGCTAAATCCAAGAAGCAGCTATACCACTCAAAACCACAGGAGGGAGCCCAAGAGCAGAATTCACAAAAGTGCTACTTACAACCACCGGAGGGAGCCCAAGAGCGGAATTCACAACAGTACCCCCCCCCTCTTGAGGAGGGGTCACCGAAACCTCATCAGAGCCCCCAGGCCGATCAGGACGAGCCAAGTGAAAAGCACGAACCAAATCGGCAGCATGGACATCGGAGGCAACCACCCAAGAATTATCCTCCTGGCCATAACCCTTCCACTTGACAAGATACTCGCCTCGAAAAACGAGAATCCAAAATTTTCTCAACCACATATTGCAACTCCCCCTCAACCAACACCGGGGCAGGAGGATCAACAGAGGGAACAACGGGCACCACATATCTCCGCAACAAAGATCTATGGAAAATATTGTGGATGGCAAAAGAGGCTGGAAGGGCCAAACGAAAAGACACTGGATTGATAATCTCAGAAATCTTATAAGGACCAATAAACCGAGGCTTGAACTTAGGGGAAGAAACCTTCATAGGAACATGACGAGAAGATAACCAGACTAAATCCCCCACACAAAGCCGAGGACCAACACACCGACGGCGGTTAGCAAAACGCTGAGCCTTTTCCTGAGACGTCAAATTGTCTACCACATGAGTCCAAATCTGCTGTAACCTGTCCATCACCGAATCTACACCAGGACAATCAGAAGGCTCAACCTGCCCTGAAGAAAAACGAGGATGGAAACCAAAATTACAAAAAAAAGGCGAAACCAAAGTAGCCGAACTGGCCCGATTATTAAGGGCAAACTCGGTCAACGGCAAGAAAGCCACCCAATCATCCTGATCAGCAGACACAAAGCATCTCAAATAGGTTTCCAAGGTTTGATTAGTTCGCTCAGTTTGGCCATTTGTCTGAGGATGGAACGCCGAAGAAAAAGACAAATTAATGCCCATCCTAGCACAAAAGGCCCGCCAAAACCTGGAAACAAACTGGGAACCTCTGTCAGACACCATATTTTCCGGAATGCCATGCAAACGAACCACATGCTGAAAAAACAATGGAACCAAATCAGAAGAGGAAGGCAATTTAGGCAAAGGTACCAAATGGACCATTTTAGAGAATCGGTCACAAACCACCCAGATAACAGACATCCTCTGGGACACAGGGAGATCTGAAATAAAATCCATGGAAATATGCGTCCAGGGCCTCTCAGGGACAGGCAAAGGCAAAAGCAACCCACTAGCGCGGGAACAGCAAGGCTTAGCCCGGGCACAAGTCCCACAGGACTGCACAAAAGAACGCACATCCCGCGACAAGGAAGGCCACCAAAAGGACCTAGCCACCAAATCTCTGGTACCAAAAATCCCAGGATGACCGGCCAACACCGAACAATGGACCTCAGAAATTACCTTACTTGTCCATCTATCAGGAACAAACAGCTTCCCCACAGGACAGCGGTCAGGTTTATCAGCCTGAAATTCCTGAAGCACCCACCATAAATCAGGGGAGATGGCAGAAAGAATCACCCCTTCCCTAAGAATGCCAACTGGCTCAAGAACTCCAGGAGAATCAGGCAAAAAACTCCTAGAGAGGGCATCCGCTTTAACATTCTTAGATCCCGGAAGATATGAAACTACAAAATCGAAACGGGAGAAAAACAGGGACCATCGAGCCTGTCTAGGTTCAGCCGCTTGGCCGACTCGAGGTAAATCAAATTCTTATGATCGGTCAAGACCACAACGCGGTGCTTGGCTCCCTCAAGCCAATGTCGCCACTCCCCAAATGCCCACTTCATAGCCAACAACTCCCGATTGCCAACATCACAATTGCGTTCCGCAGGCGAAAACGTTCGGGAAAAGAAGGCACATGGTTTCATCAAGGAACCATCAGAATTCCTCTGTGACAAAACGGCCCCTGCCCCAATCTCAGAAGCGTCAACCTCAACCTGAAAAGGAAGAGACACATCCGGCTGACGCAAGACAGGGGCAGAAGTAAATCGGCGCTTAAGCTCCTGAAAGGCCTCAACAGCCTCAGAGGACCAATTTGTCACATCAGCGCCTTTCTTCGTCAAATCGGTCAGGGGCTTAAAAACACTAGAGAAGTTGGCAATGAAACGGCGATAAAAATTAGCAAAGCCCAAAAATTTCTGAAGGCTCTTCACTAGGGTTGAGCGACTTTTGCTTTTTTAGGATCGAGTTGGGTTTTGTGAAACCCAACCTTCTCGAAAGTCGGATCGCGTGAAATCAGCCGATTCTACTGTAAAGTCGGGTTCCGGACCGGAACACGAAACCCAATGCAAGTCAATGTGGATTATTTTTTACATTTACTTAATATCTCTCTCCCTCTCCCTCTCTCTCTCTCTCCCCTCCGTGCAAAGCATATGTTGTGTTTGACTGCGGAAATCACTGCAGCCCAAACGGTAATATGGCTCTATGACGCCGCAGAAACCAGGCCGGAAACTATGTCATCACGCTGCCCACACTCCTTAATTGGCTGAAAAAATGGCGGGGAAGGCGTCATACAAAACGAGACTTTGGTGCCAAGATCGCCGAACACGTGGCCGATCCCACGCTGGAGTCGGGTCGGGTTTCACGAAACCCGACTTTGCCAAAAGTCGGCAACTTTTGAAAATGAATGATCCGTTTCGCTCAACCCTACTCTTCACAGATGTGGGTTGAATCCAGTCATGAATGGCTTGGACCTTACCTTAACAAGATCCATTTCTATAGACGAAGGAGAAAAAATAAACCCCAAAAAAGAGACCTTCTGAACTCCAAATAGGCACTTAGACCCCTTCACAAATGCAGCATTATCACGAAGGATCTGGAATACCATCCTGACCTGCTTCACATGAGACTCCCAATCATTGGAAAAAATCAAAATATCATCCAAATACACAATCAAGAATTTATCAAGATAATTGCGGAAAATGTCATGCATGAAGGACTGAAATACAGAAGGAGCATTAGAAAGCCCGAAAGGCATCACCAGGTATTCAAAATGGCCTTCGGGCGTATTAAATGCAGTTTTCCATTCGTCACCCTGTTTAATACGAACAAGATTATATGCCCCTCGAAGGTCAATCTTGGTAAACCAACTAGCCCCCTTAATCCGAGCAAACAAATCAGAGAGCAGAGGTAAAGGGTATTGGAATTTGACCGTGATCTTATTAAGGAGGCGATAATCAATACAGGGTCTCAAGGAGCCATCCTTCTTGGCAACAAAAAAGAATCTTGCTCCCAATGGTGACGAAGACGGCCGAATATGCCCCTTCTCCAAGGACTCCTTAACATAGCTCCGCATAGCGGTATGTTCTGGCACAGACAGGTTGAAAAGTCGGCCCTTAGGGAACTTAGAGCCTGGAATCAAGTCAATAGCACAATCACAGTCCCTATGTGGAGGAAGGGAACTGGACTTGGGCTCATCGAATACATTCTGGAAATCTGACAAAAATTCTGGAACATCAGAAGAGGGGGAAGAGGAAATTGATATTAAAGGAACGTCACTATGTACCCCTTGACAACCCCAACTAGTCACAGACATCGATTTCCAATCCAACACTGGATTGTGTACTTGTAACCATGGAAAACCCAGTACAACAACATCATGTAAATTATGCAACACCAGAAAACGACAATCTTCCTGATGTGCTGGAGCCATGCACATAGTCAGCTGAGTCCAATACTGAGGTTTATTCTTGGCCAACGGTGTAGCATCAATACCCCTCAATGGAATAGGGCTCTGCAAAGGCTGCAAAGAAAAACCACAGCGCCTGGCGAAGTCCATTAAGTTCAGGGCAGCGCCTGAATCCACAAATGCCATGACAGAGAAAGATGACAATGAGCAAATCAGGGTCACAGACAGGAGAAACTTAGGCTGTACAGTACTAATGGTAACAGATCTAGCGACCCTCTTAATACGCTTAGGGCAATCAGAGATAGCATGAACAGAATCCCCACAGTAAAAACACAGCCCATTCTGACGTCTGTATCCCCTCTGTTCCGCTCTAGTCAGAATTCTATCACATTGCATAGGCTCAGGACTCTGTTCAGAGGATGCTACCATATGGTGCACCACTTTGCACAGACCATTTTCTAAATTTCTGGCAGTATAATTCTGCCGCTTCCTGACCCTGGTACAGGGCCAACAAGGTTTTTTCTGCATGATCCACAGAGTTAGGTTCATACAATAATCCGAGCGATTGAAAAAATGCATCTACATTAAGCAATGCCGGATCCCCTGACTCAAGGGAGAATGCCCAGTCCTGAGGGTCACCACGCAGCAGAGAAATAACTATTTTAACTTGCTGAGTGGGGTCACCAGAGGAACGGGGTTTCAGAGCAAAAAACAATTTGCAGTTATTTTTAAAGTTCAAAAACTTAGATCTATCCCCGTAAAACAAATCTGGAATAGGAATTCTAGGCTCTAAGGCTGGAGTCTGAACAACATAATCTTGGTTACTCTGAACTCTTGCAGCAAGCTGATCCACATGAGAAAACAAACCCTGAACATCCATGTCCGCGCCCAAATCCACCCAGAGATTAAGAGGAAGGAAAAAGACAAAACAGTCTAAAGAAAAAAAAAATGGCTCAGAACTCTTTTTCTTTTCCTTCTTTTGAGATGCATTCAACTCATTTTTGACCAGTTGTACTGTTATGGACTGGTAATTTAGGAGCGACATGCGACTAGCTCTGAGCAGGTGGTAACTATACAGACCGCAGTTCCTGATCTTAACACAACACTAGCAGTAGCCGTGGGATGTTCCTGTCACTCCCTGGACACCTCGTCACAGCCGGAGAACTAGCTACCCCTAAAGGTAGAAACAGGAAAGCTATCTTGCCTCAGAGAAAATCCCCAAAGGATAGGACAGCCCCCCACAAATAATGACTGTGAGAGGAGAAGGAAATGACATATGTAGTATGAAACAAGATTTAGCAAAGGAGGCCACTTCTAGCTAGATAGATAGTACAGGAAAGAACACTGTGCGGTCAGTAATAAAAACTAGAAAAAGTCCACCGCAGAGATATGCAAAAATCTCCACACCTGACTAAAGGTGTGGAGGGCAAAATCTGCAGCCCAGAGCTTCCAGCTTAGCTGAATAGATCCATACTGATAAGCTGGACAAATGAGCAAAACATAGAATGTACTGAATAATAAAGTCCACAACAAGTGGACTGCAAAAGGACAAGCAAGGACTTATCTTTGCTGAACTGGACAGAGTGTCAGGGAAATCCAAAAGAGCAGTGGCTCCAAGCAGGAACAATTGACAACTGGCATTGATTGAGGGATAAGGCCAGACTAAAATAGCCGAGCCAGAAAGATGATCAGTGGAAGCAGCTGCTGATGCTAAATACAAGAAGCAGCTATACCACTCAAAACCACAGGAGGGAGCCCAAGAGCAGAATTCACAAAAGTGCTACTTACAACCACCGGAGGGAGCCCAAGAGCGGAATTCACAACAGCGATCCCGCCATGACGCCACATAAGCGTCACAGGTCGGATTGGCACTGACTTTCATGACGTCTACATGGCGTCACAGGTCGGGAAAGGGTTAAAGCAACTAGTATCATCAGCTTAAACAAGCTAGTATCTTTGCAACATGTATCATACCTATAAGATAGAAAGTTAAGTGCGAACACTCGGCTGAGGTTTATATCTATTTTTGGTATGTTTTACCATATACTATGTAGCACTAAGGAAAATCAGATATAATTATGTGAATTATGTGGTCCTCCATTGCATTACTCTGTTGAATTTACATGCATTCTTATTGTCTATTTTCAATAAAATGTAAGAATTTTTTAGAGACTATATGCACCTATCATTTTTTGGGTGGTATTTGGAGAACACATTGCAGATATGGTGCGTTTTTTTCCTTGCAGATTTTATAAATAAACCTGAAGCAATCCTGATGGAAACAAAGCGAATGAAAAACCTGTCATGTCAAGCACACGTTGAGTATTTTTGACATGCAGATTTGGTGAAGAATATAATCTGCAGCATGTCATCATTGACTTCACTCAAATCAATCAAAAACACAGGCAAAAAATTAGGCAAAAGCATGGGTAAGCCACAAAAGGTCATTGCTAAAGAAGTTGGCTGTTCACAGAGAGCATATGAATGTAAAGTTGAGTGGAAGGAAAATGTGGTACAACAAAGGTGCACAAGCAACTGAGATAACCACAGCCTTGAAAAAGAATGTTAAGAAAAGGCCATTCAAAAATTTGGAGAATATTCACAAGGATTGGACTGCTGCTGGAGTCATTGCTTCAAGGACCACCACACAGATATATCCAGGACAGGATTTCCTTGTATTGCACAGGTGATAATTTAATCACCTGCACAGAATGATTCCAGCACCTTGTGGAATGCTAAGGAAATCCAGAAAACATGACCTGTTGGCGGCCCTCGAGGAATGCAGTTTGACCCCTCTGCAGTAACTGATGAAAAAGGAGCCCCGACCAAGTATTGAGTGCATTTACCGAACATACATTTCAGTAGGCCAACATTTCGGATTTTAAAATCATTTTTCAAGCTGGTGTTATAAAATATTCTAATTTTCTGAGATAATGACTTTTGGGTTTTTATTGAATGTAAGCCATAATCATCAATATTAACAGAAATAAACATCAAATAGATCACTCTGTTTGTAATGACTCTATATAATATATGAGTTTCACTTTTTGTATTGAAGAACTGAAATAAATACACTTTTTGATGATATTCTAATTTAGTGAGAAGCACTTGTATGTAGCCTTGCTGCCACAAAAGGAGGGGGGCCCAAACACATTTCTTGCACAGGGGCCCCAAGTTTTCACCTTATGCACATAAAAGATTCTATATCTATATCATTATATAAAGCAAATATGATATTAAATATGGAAGTAATGATTCTGAAATTTAAAAAAAAATAAAAAATAACAAAAAAAATATAAAGTATTAGATATATTGACAATTTCATACTGTATACTCTTGAATATAACTTTTTACACACTGAAAATTGCTGTAATTAATGAATATGAATTAAGATAGTGTTCAGAATGCTAAATTTGTGTAAAGTAAATAAAAATGCAATTAAAAATATTCTACCATAAATAAAAAAAGTAATTGTTAGAAAAATATTTACCAAATAGGAAGAAAAATACAGAATTGTCATTAAAATGAAGGCTTTCTATTTAGCATGTCTCTTCATTACTATTCTTGAAGAATACCATGCAATTAATATTTAGGAAACATTGTGGACATTATAAAGAAGGCTACATTCCCACCCTGCTACATAGAAATACAAATAAGAGATTATGCTGGGGAAAAAACAAATGAACATCTACTGCCATCTAGTGTCTCTGAAAAATGTTTCAGCAAAATCAACAGAAGATATAAAATTAATGAAAATAATCAAGCATTAGCGGAAGATACATAATAAAACCATATAAAAAAAACCCTCATCCCGAAGATCACCTTATTTAATGTGGTCTCACTGATAAAACTGTCATTAATTAGTGTGGTCAAGAATTTTTGATTAAATGTTAGGAACCATGAAATAATAGGCACATAGTCCATGCAGCTATTATAGGGCCTTTGCATAGCATGGGCCCACTAGAGGTTGGGTCTATCCCCATGTGTAAACATAAAGCCTTTGGACAGTAGGGGCATAGCTGAGGTTGGGCCTTTTCCATGTGTGTATATAGGTCCTTTAAACAATATGGGCCTAACCCATTTGTCTATAAATGGCTTTTGGAGAACATGAGCCAAGCTGAAGTTGGACTTATGTCATATGTGTATGTAGGTCCTTTAGACAATATGGACCTAGAAGTGGTTGGGTCTAGCCCACGTGCATATAAAGGGTTTTTCTACAGCATGCACAGTGGCTTGTGAAAGTATTCACCCCCTTGGTATTTTTTGTGTTTTGCTATCTCACAGCATAAAATTTCACTGATTTTTAAAGGGTTTGTATAAGTTCATGTAAAGAACATGCCTTCAACTGTGAACATTTTGTTTTCTTTTTGTTGTGAAGCAAACAAATAGGACAAAATAACTGAAAACTTCACTGTGCATAACTATTCATCCCCCTAAAGTGAGTACTTTGTAGAGCCTCATTTTGCAGCAATCACAGCTGTATAAGCTTTCCATATCTTGCCAATGGAATTTTTGCTCATTCCTCAATGCAAAACTGCTCCAATTCCTTCAAGTTACCGTATATACTCGAGTATAAGCCGACCCGAGTATAAGCCGACCCCCCTAATTTTGCCAGAAAAAACTGGGAAAACTTAATGGCTCGAGTATAAGCCTAGGGTGGAAAATGCAGCAGCTACCGGTAAATTTCAAAAGTAAAAATAGATACCAATAAAAGTAAAATTAATTGAGACATCAGTAGGTTAAGTGTTTTTGAATATCCATATTGAATCAGGAGCCCCATATAATGCTCCATAAAGTTTGATGGGCCCCATTAGATGCTCCATATTAAAATATGCCCCATATAACCCTGCATAAAGGGTAATAAGGGCCCCATAAGATGCTCCATACAGACACATGCCCCATATAATACTGCACAAACGTTATGGCCCCATAAGATGCTCCGTACAGTCACTTGCCCCATATAGTGCTGCACAATCGTTATGGCCCCATAAGATGCTCCGTACAGTCACTTGCCCCATATAGTGCTGCACAATCGTTATGGCCCCATACAGATGCTCCGTACAGTCACTGCCACTTATAGTGCTGCACAATCGTTATAGCCCCATACAGATGCTCCGTACAGTCACTGCCCCTTATAGTGCTGCACAATCGTTATGGCCCCATACAGATGCTCCGTACAGTCACTGCCCCTTATAGTGCTGCACAATCGTTATGGCCCCATACAGATGCTCCGTACAGTCACTGCCCCTTATAGTGCTGCACAATAGTTATGGCCCCATACAGATGCTCCGTACAGTCACTGCCCCTTATAATGCTGCACAATCGTTATGGCCCCATACAGATGCTCCATAGATTATGCCCCATATGCTTTTGCTGGGATAAAAAAAAAAAATCACATACTCACCTCTCTTCGCTCAGGACCCCCGGCACTTTCAATATTTACTTGCTCCTCGTGCGGCTCAGTCTTCAGCACTGACGTTCAGCAGAGGGCGCACACTGACTACGTCACCGCGCCCTCTGACCTGAGCGTCACAGCCAGAACACGCTGATGACTGAGCCGCATCGGAACAAGGAGCTGTAAATATCGCGCAGCGCTGTATACTCACCTACTGCTAGCGCTGTGCAGTCCCTGCTTCTTCCTGTATTGAGCGGTCACAGTTACCGCTCATTACCGAAATGAATATGCGGCTCCACCTCTATGGGAGGTGAAGCCGCATATTCATTATGGTAATGAGCGGGACCATGTGACCGCTCAGTACAGGAAGAATATGAGGCGCTGGAAGAAGCAGGGACGCGCAGGGACAGCGCCAGCAGTAGGTGACTATAATTAGATAGCCCCCGACCCCCCCTCCCCTGCCGACCCCCAGGTATGACTCGAGTATAAGCTGAGAGGGGGACTTTCAGCCCAAAAAATGGGCTGAAAATGTCGGCTTACACTCGAGTATATACGGTTGATGGTTTCCACTGGTTAACAGCAATCTTCATGTCTGACCACAGATTTTCAATTGGATTAAGGTCTGGGCTTTGACTAGGCCACTAAAAAACATTTACAGGTTTCCCCTTAGGCTATGTGCACACTCTGCGGCGTGCTCTGCGGGTTCTCCCGCAGCGGAATTGATAAATCTGCAGGGCAAAACCGCTGCGGTTATCCCTGCAGATTTATCGCGGCTTGTTTTGCGATTTCCGCTGCGGGATTACTCCTATACTATTGATGCTGCATATGCAGAAATATGCAGCATCAATAGTAATGTTAAAAATAATAAAAATTGGTTATACTCACCCTCTGACGTCCCGATCTCCTCGGCGCTGCACGCGGCGCTCCGGTTCCAAAGATGCTGTGCCGAGAAGGACCTTCGTGACGTCACGGTCATGTGACCGCGGCGTATTCACGGTCATTTGACCACGACGTCACCGCAGGCCCTGCTCGCACAGCAACTGAGACCGGACGGCCGCGTGCAGCGCTGAGAGGTGAGTATAGCATCATTTTTTATTTTAATTCTTTTTTTTTTTTTTTACACTATTTATGCTTCCCAGGGCCTGGAGGAGAGTCTCCTCTCCTCCACCCCGGGTAGCAACCGCACATTATCCGCTTACTTCCCGCATCGTGGGCACAGCCCTATGCGGGAAGTAAGCGGAACAATGCATTTCTATGGGTGCAGAATCGCTGCGATTCTGCACAAAGAAGTGACATGCTGCGGGTTGTAAACCGCTGCGTTTCTGCGCGGTTTTTCCCGCATCATGTGCACTGTGGTTTGCGGTTTCCATAGGGTTTACATGTTAATGTAAACGCAATGGAAACTGCTGCGGACCCGCAGCATCAAAATCGCCGCAGATATGCGGTAAAAACCGCAAAGTGTGAACATGGCCTTAAACAACCTAAGTGCTGCTTTAGCAGTATGCTTTGGGTCATTGTTTTGGTGGAAGGTGAACCTTCGTGCCAGTTTAAAAAATCTGACTAGTTGAAAAATATTTTGCTCAATAATATTCCTGTATTTCGCACCATCTTTTTTCCCCTTGACTTGAACCATTTTCCCTTTCCCTGCTGCCAAAAAACATGGTGTTTTTATGCTGATGAGCTGTGTTGGTTTGGCACCAGATAATGCATTTATCTTAGTGGCTAAAAAGTTAAATTTTTGTCTTATCTGATTACAGCCCCTTCCTCCACCTATCTGGGGAGTCTCCCACGTGTCTTTTTGGAAAACTCAAAATGAGCCTTAAAATTTTTATGTGTAAGTAAAGGCTTTTTTTTCTACTCACTCTTCTATAAAGGCCACCTCTATGGAGTGCACTATATATTTTGGTTGCATGGACAGATAATCCAGTCTCTGCTTGGAACTCTGCAGCTCCTTCAGGGTTACATTTGCTCTCTGTGCTGCCTCTCTGATTAATGATCTCCTTGCTCTGGCTGAGAGTTTGGTAGATGGCCCTCTTCTGGCAAGTTTTTTGTGGTACCATGTTCTTTCCACATGATGATAGTGGATTTGATGGTGCTCTTAGGGATCATCAGAGATTGGGATATTTTTTTAACCCAACCCTGACTTCTTAACAACTTTGTTCCTAGCTTGTTCGGTCTTCATGGTGTTGTTTGGTTAGTGGTGCCTCTTGCTTATTGGTGTTGCAGCCTCTGTGGCCTTTCAGAGAAGGTGTGTATACACTGATAGTGTATACACGTCAAGTCACTGTATACCTCAATCCGACACAAAGATGGTATACATGTGGTCTAATTTTTCTTGACATCAAGCAGTTTGGACAGGTATTTGTGTGATTTTCTCATTAGGGCCTTACATTTTGTCCTTACACACAACTTTTTTATGTTCAGGGATGTTCTCTACCTGCAGCTCCAGGGGACCACAATGGGGGCGTCCTGTGCGCTCTCATATGTAAATCTCTTTCTGGGCCTTGGGAGAGGACCATCTTCCAATTTGATCCAGTGGCATTCAGTTCTGGGGTGGTTGCATGGTGGTGGTATATAGACGATGTGCTCCTCATTTAGCAAGGGACCTAGAATGATCTTGACTCTTTCTTCAATCATTTGAATGTAAACGAGCTTAACATCGAATTGACTTACAAAAGCAGCCAACATCTTATGGAATTATTGGATGTCTCTATAAAGGTGGATTGCTTTGGAAGTATCCAGACGGACTTGTTCCGCAAAAGTACAGCTGCCAATACCCTATTACATGCAACTTGCCAGCACCCGAGGCATCTACTGAACAACATCCCAACCAGACAGTTCCTTAGAGCCAGGAGGATATGCTCTAACAACTCTCTATTTGAAAAACTGGCCAAAGATTTATACACAAGGTTGAAGGAACGCGGATACGGAATGAAACCACTATGTCAGGCTTATACCAGAGCACGCTCCAGTAACTGGGATGACCTTCTGAGAAACAAATCCAGAAAAAAAAAGTTGGTGAATCCCAAGGTATGATATATATTGCATTACAACTCTCGTAGTGATGACATGCACAAAATATTGCAAAAACACTGGCCTGTTCTATCTCTTGATAAAACACTATCGAAACTCATTGACAACACCCCTGCTGTGACCTACAGGAGAGCCCAAAATTTACGTGACCAACTAGTACACAGTCACCATAAAGGTGAAAATAAAAAATATATTTTGGCTCCAAGGACCCAGCATGGGGATGTTCCCCGTGTGGAAAATGCCTAGCATGCAAAAATGTGGACATGGCAAAAGAATTAGTCAATGCAGACTCGAGCAGGAAATTTATCATCACATACAATATTAACTGTACCACTAAAGCGGTGATTTATTACGCTACATGTTTATGTGGACTACATGTTGGGATGATGACCAGATAATTCAGAAGAAGTATTTGGGAGCATGTCCTGGATATAGAGGGAGCAAAATGTGTAGATGACCTCACCACACTTAAACCTCTTCCACGTCAGTTCAAGGCAGTCCACAACTGTGACCCTACTGGACTGCAATTCAAGGAATCAATAGGGTTTTCATTGGTCCATGTGGAGGCAACTGGAAACGTCTTCTGGCACAAAAAATATTACTAATCTTAGTCAGATGCACATGTCTCCTACACTATGCATAATTATTATGTGTCACTTTGATTAAAAGAATCATATATTACATTTTTATACTCCTTTTTGGCTCTTATTTCTGTTTATGGTGGTTGACAATGATTATGTGCTATATTCTTATTGGTCCTCATTATCTTCACTCTGTTTTTTGGTATCAATAGTATAATAATATCTGTCATTTATCTTTATTATAGCCCTTCTTAGCTTTCACCGTCTACATATATTCACTTTCCATACACATCTCTATTGGGCCATACCTACCTCTTATTTTCACTCAGATTTTTGCTATTCATGTCAGTTTTCACTTTTTGCTTCTCATGGCACTTTGTGCTGAGTTGTCATTTCATATTCTTGACCTTTTGGATGTTGCATCTTCTTGTTTTGTCAGTTCTGCATAAGTAATGTGATTTTACCCGATCATGTGTTTTTTTTACCATGTGACCGGGTTTCCTTGCAATCACATAGCCGGAAGTGCCACCCCACTACCATGCAATGCACCCTGCAATGAGTATTCTGCTCATCCGAGCTGGCCTTCTTCACTTACGTGACCGCCGACTGTAGGCTGTAGCTTTGATGCAACCTGATTTGACTGCACTTCGGCATGGCAACTCCTCCCCTCACAATCATGTGATTATCACCTAAGTATAACATAATGCGGCGGGAACATTTTCATTGGATCGTACACCTCCTCCCTTCTATTGATCTATGGCACTATAAAAATGTACCTTACAAGCTTCTAACCACCCCTGGAGGAAGCATTTAATTACAAAATCTACTACAGGGACAGATTTAGGAGGTGGGTGGCCCGGGGCCCATTTTGGAGGGAGGCCCATTTTTCAAGGTGTTGCAATATGTAATGCAAAAACACAAAATGAAACGAACACAAGTTTATTTACAAAAATCATTTACGCAGAGTAATTCAGGTAAAATCATTATTTTTTAACAATCCAGGCACTTTCCTTGATTTCCGTGCTGCAAAATCACTAATGATGTCACTAAAGTCCAATTCACGCAGTATATCTGACTCGATGCTCATGATAGCCAAATTTACAAGTCGTTCCTGCTTCATGGATGTCCTTAATCGGTTTTCAACTAATTTGAGTTTTGAGAAGGAACGCTCACAACTGCAGTTTGTTACCATCAAAATTAGATATATCCTTAGAGCTATCTCAATATTTGGGAAAGTGTCCTGCACACCCTTTTCCATGATAAGCTTGTACATGAAAAGTTCAGTGCTGATGTCTTTTGGATCCTCGTCTGTGAATAAATTGGCAAATGTTACAAACTGACACAGTTCATCGATAAATGTAATGTAATGTTCAAGTCATCTGAATAAGATCTGATGAGTTGCTCTGCTATAGCCTTAAGCTCATCTGAAGACAGTTCTTTCAGATGGATAAAAAAGCTAAATTTGCTTGATATATCTTTACATGCTTGAAGACGTTGGTCAAGAGAAGCAATAAACTGATCAATGATAAGAAAGTTTCTGTTCTGTATGTTTCAGAAGGGCTGAGTTGTACTTCTTCTGTATGGCCATAATCCAATGGATCGAGACACACGTTTCGGTGCCCGTGTCGACTTATCGTCTGAACATACTTAGATCAACCAGACAGCTCTTCGCCTTGCTTCTCATAAATTTTGAAGGAGTCACGCTTTGATGCGACATACAGTAGTTTTTTTAGCTGGTCAGTGACGTCACAGAAGTGTTTAGATCGAGTTTTGCGTGTTGTAGATTTTTACTAGTAGCATCTGTTCTTTGCAGGATATCATTCCAGAAGGTGGTGTTAATACCAATTTCAAGCTGATTCTTTTGTCTACACAGTCCTTATTATATATATACAGTATGGTACTGTGTAGGACAGGAGCTGTAGGAAAGATACATAGACACACACAGACACACACACACAGAGATCATACTCACCCACCGTGACACTGTGAAGACTGAACCACTTCACCTCTGGATCTTCAGTGACTGAAGATCCAGAGTGAAGTCCTGCCACGCTCCGCAGTGGAGAATCCTCTTCTCACGCCGACATCGTGGCTCCACCTCCTTCCTCGAAGGTAGCTGAACAAACTCATCTGATCTAATCCGAGGGAGCGATCATATAGCTGAATAGGTAGCACCTAAAAGCTTCTGTTGGGATCAGAGAAGGCTGCCACATGCCATAAGCTAAACATTAGGTACAGAGAGGGTACTAAGGAAGTCTGGCTAGCCAGGTCAGTGGATGCTGATGCAGGTCAGGTGCCATGACTCTGCCGCTCTGCGCCAGCCACTGAGATGTAGGACCGTAGCCAGGTCCCTACACTTTCAATAGTTTCTCTTTTCTTAAATGTTCCTTATCATTAGAAATGGTTCACAGCAAAGAGACGTGTATTTTACATGTTTTGAGATATTTATCCCTATATTGGTGGGAGGCCCCCGCTTCCTGGGAGGCCCAGGGCCCGGACCCCTTGGACCCCCCCCTAAATCCGGGGCATGACTTTGCTGGTAATGGATATGTCACCATATATTTCATAGGAAGTAATGCTTCGATATATTGGCTCTATAATAAATATTCATATTTATTATATATATCACAGTTATTAAACCCTGGAGGTTTGGTCACTGTTCGACTTAAACTAGATACAACTCTGGCAAAAATTAAGAGACCACTGCAAAATATTCAGTTTGTCTGATTTTTCTTTTTAAAGGTATATTTTTGAGTAAAATGTAAATTGTTCTTTTATTCTATAAACTGCTGACAACATGTCTCCGAAGTTCCAAGCAATAAATTTTGTATTTATTTTCTGAAAATGAGAAATGGTCAAAATAACAAAAAAAATGCATTGCTTGCCGACCTCAAATATTGCAAAAAAACAAGTTCATAATCATTTAGAAGCAACAATACTAATGTTTTAACTCAGGAAGAGTTCAGAAATCAATATTTTGTGGAATAACCATGATTTTTAATCACAGCTTTCATGCGTCTTGGCATGCTTTCCACCAGTCTTTCACACTGCTTTTGGGTGACCTTATGCCACTTCTGGTACAACATTTTTTAGCAGTTCTTTGTTTGATGGCTTCTGACTATCCATCTTCCTCTTGATTACATTCCAGAGGTTTTCAATGGGATTCAGGTCTGGAGATTGGGCTAGCCATGACAGGGATTTGATGTGGTGGTCCTTCATCCACACGTTGATTGACCTAGCTGGGTGGCATGGCACATTGTCCTGCTGGAAAAAAACAGTCCTCAGAGTTGGGGAACATTGCCTGAGCAGAAGCCATCAACTGTTTTTCCAGGATAACTTGTATGCAGCTTTATTCATACATCCTTCGCAAAGATTAACCTGCCCAATTCCAGCTTGCTGAAGCATCCCCAGATCAACACCTGGTCGTCTAATGGTTAGACGGAGACCTGGAGAGGCATACAAGCCACAGTGTATTGCATCCACTGTGAAATTTGGTGGAGGATCGGTAATGATCTGGGGATGCTTCAGCAAGGCTGGAATTGGGCAGGTTGATCTTTGCGAAGGACGTATGAATAAAGCTGCATACAAGTTATCCTGGACAAACAGTTGATGGCTCCTGCTCAGGCAATGTTCCCCAACTCTGAGGACTGTTTTTTTTTCCAGCAGGACAATGTGCCATGCCACCCAGCTAGGTCAATCAAGGTGTGGATGAAGGACCACCACATCAAATCCCTGTCAAGGCCAGCCCAATCTCCAGACCTGAACCCCATTGAAAACCTCTGGAATGTAATCAAGAAGATGGATAGTCACAAGCCATCAATCAAAGAAGAACTGATTAAATTTTTGTACCAGGAGTAGCATAATGTCACCCAAAAGCAGTGTGAAAGACTAGTGGAAAGCATGCCAAGACGCATGAAAGCTGTGATTAAAAATCATGGTTATTCCACAAAATATTAATTTCTGAACTCTTCCTGAGTTAAAACATTATTGTTGTTTCTAAATGATTATGAAGTTGGGTTTTTTTTTTGCATTATTTGAGGTCTGCAAGCAATACAGTTTTTTGTTATTTTGACCATTTTCAGAAAATAAATACATTTATTGCTTGGAACTTCAAAGACATGTCAGTAGTTTATAGAATAAAAGAACAATTTACATTTTACTCAAAAATATACTTATAAAGAGAAAAATCAGACAAACTGAACATTTTGAAGTGGTCTCTTAATTTTTGCCAGAGTTGTAGATACATTGCTAAAAAATTAAAGGGAACACTTAAACAACAGAATATAACTCCAAGTAAATCAAACTAGGTGAAATCAAACTGTCCACTTAGGAAGCAACACTGACAATCAATTTCACATGCTGTTGTGCAAATGGAATAGACAACAGATGTAAATTATTGGCAATTATCAAGACACACTCAATAAAGGATTGGTTCTGCAGGTGGGGACCACAGACCACATCTCAGTACGAATGCTTTCTGGCTGATGTTTTGCTCACTTTTGAATGTTGGTTGTGCTTTCACACTTAGGGTAGCATGAGACGGACTCTAAAACCCACACAAGTGGCTCAGATAGTGCAGCTCATCCAGGATGGCACATCAATGTGAGCTGTGGCAAGAAGGTTTGCTGTGTCTATCAGCGTAGTGTCCAGAGGCTGAAGGCGCCACCAGGAGACAGGCCAGTACACCAAGAGCCGTGGAGGGGGCCGTAGGAGGGTAACAACCCAGCAGCAGAACCGCTAACTCAGCCTTTGTGCAAGGAGGAACAAGGAGGAACAGGGGGAACACCCAGGGCCCTGCAAAATGACCTCCAGCAGGCCACAAATGTGCATGTGTCTGCAAAAACGGTTAGAAACTGACTCCATGAGGATGGTCTGAGTGCCCGACGTCCACAGATGGGGGTTGTGCTCACAGACCAACACCGTGCAGGATGCTTGGCATTTGCCACAGAACACCAGGATTGGCAAATTCGCCACTGGTGCCCTGTGCTCTTCACAGATGAAAGCAGGTTCACTACTGAGCACATGTGACAGACGTGACAGAGTCTGGAGATGCCGTGGAGAGCGATCTGCTGCCTGCAACATCCTTCAGCATGACCGGTTTGGCAGTGGGTTAGTAATGGTATGGGGTGGAATTTCTTTGGAGGGCCGCACAGCCCTCCATGTGCTCACCAGAGGTAGCCTGACTGTCATTAGGTACCGAGATGAGATCCTCAGACCCCTTGTGAGACCATATGCTGGTGCGATTGGCCTTGGGTTCCTCTTAATGAAGGACAATGCCAGACCTCATGTGGCTGGAGTGTGTCAGCAGTTCCTGCAAGATGAAGGCATTGAAGCTATGGACTGGCCCGCCCGCTCCCCAGACCTGAATCCGATTGAAGACATCTGGGACATCATGTCTCGCACCATCCACCAACCTCACGTTGCACCACAGACTGTCCAGGAGTTGGCGGATGCTTTAGTCCAGGTCTGAGAGGAGATCCCTCAGGAAACCATCCGCCGCCTCATCAGGAGCATGCCCAGGTGTTGTAGGGAGATCATACAGGCACGTGGAGGCCACACACACTACTGAGCATCATTTCCTTGTCTTGAGGCATTTCCACTGAAGTTGGATCAGCCTGTAACTTCATTTTCCACTTTGATTTTGAGCATCATTACAACTCCAGACCTCCGTGGGATATTAGTTGTGATTTACGTTGATCATTTTTAGGTTTCATTGTTCTCAACACATTCCACTATGTAATGAATAAAGATTTACAACTGGAATATTTCATTCAGTGATATCTAGGATGTGGGATTTTAGTGTTCCCTTTATTTTTTTTAGCAGTGTATATATATGTGTCTGTCACTGATATCTGTATATCTATCTATCCTATGTGTATATATCTATTCTATCTATACTATTCTAACCCGTCAGTGTGATTTTACTGTATGCGGCACATGAATTGCCGGCTTTTACAAGGAGATCGGTGTGTAAAAATTGGACAGCAATCGCAGGGTCCGAGTGTTGTGTGATTTTTTTCTCGCACCGATTGCCTTCTACTATAGGGAGCGATCCGATTTACAATTACAATCGCACAATGCTGCGAGTTTTTCCGTAAAGGTGGGGTAATGCTCAAACATTGTTCTCTGCAACGACCTGGGACTAAGACATGACTACTGGGTTTTTCCCCATGTTGTTCCCATGTCATTTCCATTGTTTTCAGAAATGTTTAGACTCCCTCCAGGCCTGCGGGAGAAAAAGCACTGGAAAAATGCTCCAGTTTCCCATTGACTTCCATTATACTCATTACTTGGGTCCAGGACCCGAGCAGTTTAGTCATCGCTCATCACTAATGGTTACATGGGAACACTGATGGTGAACCTGGTGCAAGATACTGGTTCCAAGTAACCAATAATGATGGCAGAAGCTGCTCTATGATTAAAAGCTACTTCAGTGACAGCAACATCTGTCCCACAACAGACATTTTTGGGGAGCCTTCTATAAGTACCAGCCCATAACTGGAAATCAGACTGCTGAGGAAAGTAAAAGTGAAAGCATATTATTTATTGCTCGTTGCCAAGGATACAGGACACTAACGTAGTCTGTCAGAGGTGGTCGGTCTCCTAGCGAAGGAGCACAGTGCTTACTAGATCTTTGGTATGGAGCTTGTAAGTGAGGCTCTGACGCTGGCCACATCACTGGATTTGGTTAGCTCCAGTGCTCCTGAGCTCCTCCGCCATTACAGAGGCAAAGCAGTATCTTCTGGCTGCAACAACGCAGCTGGTCAGAACTGTCAGTCATGCAGGAGTGCCCGCCCCCAGGAGGCGCAGTGTGAGGAATGGAGATGACAGAGCCCCTTTAGGATTGGCATTTTACACACCAGTGACAAAAAAAGAAAAAATGGACGTTGATGCCATCTGAGGATGCACATCATTTCACCACTTCAGAATTTTGGCACATTTGAAACTAAAAAAAATGCAAAAAAAAAAAATAATAATAATAACCATGTGCAGATTTGGGCCCAAATGTCCACAATCTGCAGCTTTTCTGGAGAATATAGTTCTATACCCAATCAGTGTGGGGGGAGGGTGGCTGGGTCCATTTACAATAGATTATCAGTAGGTGTAAACTGATGTGTAACACACAGAGCACTGCTGCCTGAGAAGGCTGATCCCAGTCTCCCTGCACACGGCACAGTATACACAGATCACGTGGCACAGTGCAGGCTGATCTAACCACCCGGCCTCACAGCCCCGCGGATTGTCACCTCCAGATAGAAGAGATCCAGCGAGGAGATCTGCGAGTCCAGGAAGTCCTCGTACGTGTTGTACTGCGCCACGATCCCGTCCATTGCGGCGCCGCTCTGCTCTTCCTCCATCTTTCAGGCTGACAGCGTCCTTAGCAACGCGGGCGGGCTCCTAGACCTGGAGCTACTTACTGTGACGTCACAGAAAATGGCCCAATCACATGCCGGACATGTGTGCAGCTTCCTCTGTTGGTAGATAGCAGGGGCTGGTCGGCAGCACACGTGGCTGTCACTGCTACATCGTGATCGAATGGTTTATTAGCGATTACTACATCAGTGCACGTAGAAGCGTGTGAGGCCGACAGGGGGCGCAAGAGGGCAGGACTCTGCTCACACAGCTAGTTATGTATTACATGCATCATCTATCAACTGGCTCTGTCTCTGATCTATATATCTTATTATCCAGCCATCTAATTATCTATATGTCTGTATCTAGCGATCACACTAATCTATCAATCCCATATCTATCTATCCAGTGGCGTATCCGGGGGAGGGGGGGGGGGCAGCCGGGGCATGTGCCTCGGGCGCAGCCGACAGGGGGGTGCCAGCGGGCAGCCTGATGATCCGGCGGTCCAAGGAGGCTCCTCGTCGACAGCATTCTGCCGCCCCCGCACTGGGATAGTCCCGTTCTCTGAGCCAGCTGTCATATTGACAGCCGGCTCAGAGAAAGTGCTGCGCGTCGAACCCCAAGTGTCAGCGCCGTAACTACCATGGTCGCAGGGGTTGCAGCTGCAACAGGGCCCGGAGTGCTTAGGGGCCCGCCCAGTCCAGCAGAGACTGTGCGGACCCATAAGCACTCTGAGCTACAAAATGGGCCAACAGCCCTTTAAATCTTCGGTACAGGCCCTGGTGCGCATGCACTCTCTCAGTGCGTGCGCGATCACGGGTGGGACTGCACTTGTCCCACAGCAGAACCCCTCCACCGCAGAGAGCCGCACACCATAACTATTGCTGCCGCTGCTCTGTGCGCACAGGACCTGTGATGAGGTCACAGGATGGGAGGAGTCAGGAGCCACATGATCAAGGGCCTCCGTGTAGTGCAGGACTCTGCTGGTTGTCATGGTGCTGGACGAGGGTCAGCTTTTGTGTGGGGTCAGGAGTGGTTTGTGTGGATGTAGCTGAGCCGTGTGTGTATGAGGTGTACAAAGCGGAAGCCGTGTGTGCAAGGTGTATGGAGCGGAGCTGGGTGTGTACGAGGTGTGCGGAGCGGAAGCCATGTGTGCAAGGTGTATGGAGCGAAGCTGGGTGTGTACGGAGCGGAGCCGTGTGTGTACGAGGTGTACAGAGCGGAACTGGGTGTGTGCAAGGTGTATGGAGCGGAGCCGTGTGTGTACGAGGTGTACGGAGCGGAGCCGTGTGTATGAGGTGTACGGAGCACAGCTGGGTGTGTACGAGGTGTACGGAGTGGAGCCGAGTGTGCAAGGTGTATGGAGCGGAGTCGTGTGTGTCTATGAGGTGTACGGAGCAGAGCTGGGTGTGTGCGAGGTGTATGGAGCGGCGCCATGTGTGTATGTACGAGGTGTGCAGAACGGAACTGGGTGTGTGCAAGGTGTATGGAGCGGAGCCATGTGTGTACGAGGTGTACGGAGCGGAGCCGTGTGTGTATGAGGTGTACGGAGCACAGCTGGGTGTGTACGAGGTGTACGGAGTGGAGCCGAGTGTGCAAGGTGTATGGAGCGGAGTCGTGTGTGTCTATGAGGTGTACGGAGCAGAGCTGGGTGTGTGCGAGGTGTACAGAACGGAGCCGTCTGTGTATGAGGTGTACAGAGTGGAGCCGTGTGCGTACGAGGTGTACAGAGCGGAGCCGTGTGGGTACGAGGTGTACAGAGCGGAGCCGTGTGCGTACGAGGTGTACAGAGCGGAGCCGTGTGCGTACGAGGTGTACGGAGCGGAGCTGTGTGCGTACAAGGTGTACGGAGCAGAGCCATGTGTGTACGAGGTGTACGGAGCAGAGCCGTGTGTGTACGAGGTGTACGGAGCAGAGCCGTGTGCGTATGAGGTGTACGGAGCAGAGCCGTGTGTATGAGGTGTACAGAGCGGAGCTGGGTGTGTGCAAGGTGTACAAAGCAGAGCCGTGTGTGTCTATGAGGTGTATGAAGCGGAGACGCGTGTGTACGAGGTGTACGGAGCAGGGACGCATGTGTACAAGGTGTATGGAGTGGAGCCACGTGTGTACGAGGTGTACAGAGCGGAGCCATGTGTGCAAGATGTACGGAGCTCAGCCGTGTGTGTAGGAGTAACTAGGTGTGGCCATTATACTGTACGTAATATGTGTGTGTGTGTGTTTGGGCGTGCATGCGTAGCGCTTCAGGTGAATGTGCAGAGATGTAAATGGTTTTGTGTGTATGTGTACTAGGAGGCGAGGCAAGGGCAATGATGGGGCTGACGGGGAGAGGGCAATAATTGGGATGGAGGGGGAGGAGGAAATGATGGATGCGGTGGAATGGGCAATGATGGAGGTGGAATGGGCAATGATGGGGGTGCGGGGGAGGAAATGATGGAGGTGGAGGAATGGGCAATGATGGGGTGGGGGAGGCAATGATGGAGGTGGAAATTAGAATGGGCAAAGATGGTGGGGGGAGAATGCAATGATGGTGGGGAGGAGGAAATCATGGAGGTGGTGGAAAGGGCAATAATGAGGGGGGGGAAGGAATGATGGAGGTGGTAGAATGGACAAGGATGGTGGTGGTGGAAAGCACACTGATGATATTAGAGGGGGAGAAAATAATGGAGGTAGTGGAATGGGCAAGTATGGTGATGGCGGCGGAAAGGAAAATGATGATGGTGGTGGAAACGGCAATGATGGGGATGGTGGGGGAAGAGAAAATGATGGATATGGTGGAAAAGGCAAAGGAGGAAATGATGGAGGTGGTGGAATGGGAAATTATGAGGGGAGAAAGCAATGATAGTGGTGGTGGAGAAGGCAATGATGGAGGTGGTGAAGAGAGCAATGATGGGATGGGGTAGAGGAAAATAATGGGCATATATGAGGAAACAGTACAGGAGAATGGGGGGCATATCTGAGGAAACAGTATGGGGGATGAGTGCAGACAGTATGAGGAGCAACGGGGGAATGTATGTGGACACAGTATGAGTAGCGATGTGAAAAATGTATGTGGACAGAGTACGGGGAGTGAGGGTGATGAGATGTGTGCAGACACAGTATGGGGAGACAGGTGAGCAGGCAGTATAGAAAGTGAGGGGGTAAATATATGAGGAGACAGTATGGTGAACAGCGGGGATTTGAGAGCAGACAGTATGAGGAGGGAGGGGAATAGTGTGAGGAGACAGTATGGGGGAGAAAAGTGAGTTGGCACAGAATAGAAACTGAGTAGTGGGGCGTAGCATGGGGAGTGTGATAAGAGAGTACAGTATAAATACTGGGCCCTATAGTGGGAAACACTGTATGAGAGGACAGTGTGAAGAGGGGGCCGGTATGAAAAGGAGAGGTCAGTGTAAAGAGCATGTACCATAAGAGGGACAGTGTGGGGGTCAAATTTTGTGCAGACAATATAGTGAGGGGCAATTTTTTATTCAGGAGCATTATAATGACACTTCTATCTTTAAGGGCATCATGTGGAGATTTTCTGCAAAAGAGCGGAGAAGATGGAAGTCTGCAGAGACAGCTGTGGATGAGAAAACTCATCATGGGATCTGGACAAGATGAAGAATAGGAGAATGATTCCAGAGACGACGTCATCTATAAGGTACCTGGATGTAAATGTTATTTGTGATACTGACTAATTCTCATGTTTTTATTTATGTTAGGAGAATTAAATGGGATGTCCAGGTTTGTGATGAGTCTGCAGTCATTCTTTGTGACTGCAGACTTGTGACTTCTCACAGTGCACCCTGCACGCTGTCAGGATTCTCTCGTGCTGGCGATTTACATACATGTGGTCACCTGCTGGCTAGATATGTGTGGCCTCAGTCAATGAAAATTAACTGAGAGAGTCTAGTCGGAATGTGGTCAGAAGTATAAAATCGCATGCTTGTGCTGACATGACCGTCCATCGGCAAGGGAGAATCCAAAAAGTGTGCAGTGCATTAGTTGTGAGAATTCAGTAGCCTGCGATGCCAGGATTCAGCTCTGCAGGTTCCAGTAGTCATCACATGGACACTTCACTCATACGCTACTTTCATACTTATGGTCCTGTGACAATGAGCTTCTCTTCTGCTTCTCTGTTTTTCACTGAATATTGAGAGCATTAGGG
Source organism: Ranitomeya variabilis (assembly GCF_051348905.1). Classification (NCBI taxonomy): domain Eukaryota; kingdom Metazoa; phylum Chordata; class Amphibia; order Anura; family Dendrobatidae; genus Ranitomeya; species Ranitomeya variabilis. The sequence continues at coordinate 814,450,342 of NC_135232.1, read as the reverse complement.
AGAGGAGCTCATGGGCACATGACTAAGTGTGCAAATCGTCCTGGGGGGCCGCCAAAGTGTATTCTTGCCCCGGGTGCCAGAAACCCTAGATACGCCTCTGTATCTATCTATCTATCAATCCCATATCTATCTATCCCATATCTATCTATCTATCTATCTATCTATCTATCTATCTATCTATCTATCTATCTATCTATCCCATATCTATTTATCTATCTATCTATCTATCCCATATCTATTTATCTATCTATCTATCTATCTATCTATCTATCTATCTATCTATCTATCTATCTATCCCATATCTATCTATCTACCTATCTAACCCATATCTATCTATCTATCTATCTATCTATCTATCTATCTATCTATCTATCTATCTATCCCATATCTATCTATCTATAGATCTATCTATCTATCTATCTATCTATCTATCTATCTATCTATCTATCTATAGATCTATGTATTAGTGATGAGCGAGCACTAAAATGCTCGGGTGCTCGTTGCTTGGGTCAAGCAGATTGGAATACTCGGGTACTCGGCCAGAACAACGAGCCCAATGTAAGTCTATGGGAGACCCGAGTATTTTTACCGCGATTATTATTATTATTATTTATTTATGTAGCACCATTGATTCCATGGTGCTGTACATGAGAAGGGGTTACATACAAGTTACAGATATCACTTACAGTAAACAAACTAACAATGACAGACTGATACAGAGGGGCAAGGACCCTGCCTTGCGGGCTTACATTCTACAGGATTATGGGGAAGGAGACAATAGGTTGAGGGTTGCTGCAGCTCCAGTGTTGGTGAGGCGGTAGCTTCAGTAGTAATGAGGAGGCAGCGGGGTCAGTGCAGGCTATAGGCTTTCCTGAAGAGATGGGTTTTCAAGTTCTGTCTGAAGGATCCGAATGTGGTTGATAGTCGGACGTGTTGGGGCAAAGAATTCCAGAGGATGGGGGATATTCGTGAGAAGTCTTGGAGGCAATTGGATGAGGAGCGAATAAGTGTGGAGAAGAGAAGGAGGTCTTGGGAGGACTGGAGGTTACGTGAGGGAAGATATCGGGAGATTAGTTCAGAGATATATGGAGGAGACAGGTTATGGATGGCTTTGTAGGTCAGTATTAGTAATTTGAACTGGATACGCTGAGGGAATGGGAGCCAGTGAAGAGATTTGCAGAGGGGGGAAGCAGAGGAGTAGCGAGGAGAGAGATGAATTAGTCGGGCAGCAGAGTTAAGGATGGACTGGATAGGTGCAGGGGTGTTAGCAGGGAGGCCGCAGAAAAGGATGTTGCAGTAGTCAAGGCGGGAGATGATGAGGGCATGCACAACCATTTTAGTAGATTAACAGTTGAGGAAAGGATGGATTCTGGAGATGTTTTTGAGCTGGAGGCGACAGGAGGTGGAAAGAGCTTGGATGTGCGGTTTGAAGGACAGGGCAGAGTCGAAGTTTACTCCGAGGCATCGGACTTCCGGTACGGGGGAAAGCATGATGTCATTGATTGCGATAGATAGGTCAGGTAAGTAAGATCTATGGGATGGAGGAAAGATGATGAGTTCAGATTTGTCCACATTGAGTTTGAGGAAGCAAGAGGAGAAGAAGGAGGATATGGCTGATAGGCACTCTGGGATTCTTGACAGCAGAGCGGTGACGTATGGGCCAGAGAGGTAGATCTGAGTGTCATCAGCATAGAGGTGGTACTGGAATCCATGGGACTTTATGAGTTGTCCCAAGCCAAGTGTATAGATTGAGAAGAGTAGGGGTCCTAGAACATAGCCTTGGGGGACTCCAACAGAGAGAGGATGGGATAAGGAGTTAGTGTGGGAGTGGGAAACGCTGAATGTGCGGTTGGAAAGGTACGAGGAGATCCAGGATAGGGCGGGGTCTTTGATGCCAAAGGAGGAGAGGATCTGTAGTAGGAGGCAGTGGTCAACTGTGTCGAAAGCAGAGGACAGGTCTAGAAGGAGGAGTACAGAGTATTGTCCATTAGCTTTGGCGGTAAGTAGGTCATTAGTGATTGTGGTCAGGGCTGTCTCAGTTGAGTGATGGGGGCGGAAACCAGATTATAGATTGTCAAAGAGTAAGTTAGATGAGAGGTGGGAGGAAAGTTCAGAGTGGACGTGCTGCACCAGGAGTTTGGAAGTGAATGGGAGCAGTGATATTGGGCGATAGCTGGACATAGCAGTTGGATCGAGGGTTGGCTTTTTAAGGATAGGCGTGATTGTGGCATGTTTGAAAGCAGAAGGGAAGGTACCAGAAGATAGTGATAGGTTGAAGAGGTGGGTTAGAGATGGGATAAGTGTGGTGGTGAGGTTGGGGAGGAGGTGGGATGGGATGGGGTCGAGCGCACAGGTGGTGAGGTGCGATTTGGAGAGGAGACAATTAAGCCCCCCTTCGGTGATGTTGGATAGGGAGGTTATGGGGTTTGGGTATTGGTCTGGTATACAAAGGGGTTGTGGTGGTTGAACAATGAAGACTTGCCTTGTTTGGTTGATCTTATTTTTAAAGTGTGTGGCAAAGTCCTCAGCAGAGATGAGGGAGGTTGGAGGGGGCAGTAGGGAGCTGGAGGAGGGAGTTGAAGGTTTTGAATAACTGGGGTTGTAGGATAGGGAAGATATGAGGGTTGTGAAGTAGGCCTGTTTAGCAGAGGTGAGAGCAAATTTAAAAGCGAGTGTTGCCTGTTTGAATGCAGTGAAGTCATCTTGCAGGTGTGTTTTTTTCCAATGCCGCTCCGCAACCCTGGACACTTGCCGGAGCTTTTTAGTGGTGTTATTGTGCCAAGGTTGTCTATTGATACGTCGCACTCTGCCATGGACAAGAGGGGCAACTGTGTCAATAGCTGATGCAAGAGTGACATTGTAGAAAGCAGTGGCAGTGTCTGTGCTGTGGAGTGAAGATATGGATGCCAGTGGTAGGATAGAGTCAGAGAGTGTGTGGGCGTCTAGGTGTGCAAGGTTTCTGCGGGGGTGCACATTTTGCTGGACATGGATGACCGGTGAGGAGGACAGGGATGAGAAGGTGAGCAGGTGGTGGTCGAATAGAGGGAGAGGGGAGGTGGTGAAGGTAGATAGAGAGCAGAGACGGGTGAATACCAGGTCTAATGTATGTCCGTCTGTGTGGGTGGCTGCGGAGGACCACTGAGTAAGTCTAAAGGATGAGGTAAGGGACAAGTTTGGAGGCTGTTGACTGAAGAGTATCAATGGGGATGTTGAAGTCACCCATGATGATGGTGGGAATGTCAGCAGAGAGAAAGTGAAGAAGCCAGGTGGAGAATTGGTCAATAAAGGCAGTGGCTGGGCCTGGAGGTCGGTATATGACGGCCACTTGGAGGTTGGAGGGAGAGTAGATGCGGACAGAGTGGACTTCAAAAGAGGGGAGGATAAGGGAGGGTAGAGGTGGGATTGGGTTAACCCCTTTCTGTCATCGGACGTACTATTCCGTCCATGTGGGGTGGGCCCTAATTCCCAAGGACGGAATAGTACGTCCAGCACGATCGGCCGCGCTCACGGGGGGAGCGCGGCCGATCGCGGCCGGGTGTCAGCTGCCTATCGCAGCTGACATCCGGCACTATGTGCCAGGAGCGGTCACGGACCGCCCCCGGCACATTAACCCCCGGCACACCGCGATCAAACATGATCGCGGTGTGCTGGCGGTACAGGGAAGCATCGCGCAGGGAGGGGGCTCCCTGCGTGCTTCCCTGAGACCCCCGGAGCAACGCGATGTGATCGCGTTGCTCCGGGGGTCTCCTACCTCCTATCCCTGCAGGCCCCGGATCCAAAATGGCCGCGGGGCTGCATCCGGGTCCTGCAGGGATCACTTCCGGGTGCCGAGCAGGCTGCAGATGAATGCTGTGCACACTGTGAGATCAGCGATCTGTAATGTCCCCCCCTGGGATCAAGTAAAAAAAATTCCCACATGTGTAAAAAAAAAATAAAAAAAAAAAATCCTAAATAAATAAAAAAAAAAAAATATTATTCCCATAAATACATTCCTTTATCTAAATAAAAAAAAACCAAACAATAAAAGTACACATATTTAGTATCGCCGCGTCCGTAACGACCCCACCTATAAAACTATATCACTAGTTAACCCCTGCAGTGAACACCGTAAAAAAAAAAAAAAAAAAAAACGAGGCAAAAAACAACGCTTTATTCTCATACCGCCAAACAAAAAGTGCAATAACACGCAATCAAAAAGACGGATATAAATAAACATAGTACCGCTGCAAACGTCATCTTGTCCCGCAAAAAACGAGCCGCCATATAGCATCATCAGCGAAAAAATAAAAAAGTTATAGTCCTCAGAATAAAGCGATGCCAAAATAATTATTTTTTCTATAAAATAGTTTTTATCGTATAGAAGCGCCAAAACATAAAAAAAATGATGTAAATTAGGTATTGCTGTAATCGTACTGACCCGAAGAATAAACCTGCTTTATCAATTTTACCAAACGCGGAACGGTATAAACGCCTCCCCCAAAAAAAATTCATGAATAGCTGGTTTTTGATCATTCTGCCTCACAAAAATCGGAATAAAAAGCGATCAAAAAATCTCCCGTACCTGAACATGTTATCAATAAAAACGTCAACTCGTTCCGCAAAAAACAAGACCTCACATGACTCTGTGGACTCAAATATGGAAAAATTATAGCTCTCAAAATGTGGTAACGCAAAAAATATTTTTTGCAATAAAAAGCTTCTTTCAGTGTGTGACAGCCGCCAATCATAAAAATCCGCTAAAAAACCCGCTATAAAAGTAAATCAAACCCCCTTTCATCACCCCCTTAGTTAGGGAAAAATAAAAAAAATTAAAAAAAATGTATTTATTTCCATTTTACCGTTAGGGTTGGGGCTAGGGTTAGGGTTGGGGCTAGGGTTGGGGCTAGGGTTAGGGTTGGGGCTAGGGTTAGGGTTGGGGCTAGGGTTAGGGTTGGGGCTAGGGTTAGGGCAGGGGCTAGGGTTAGGGCTGGGGCTAGGGTTAGGGCTGGGACTAGGGTTGGGGCTAGGGTTAGGGTTGGGGCTAGGGTTGGGGCTAGGGTTAGGGTTGGGGCTAGGGTTAGGGTTGGGGCTAGGGTTAGGGTTGGGGCTAGGGTTAGGGTTAAGGCTACAGTTAGGGTTGGGGCTAAAGTTAGGGTTAAGGGTTGGGGCTAAAGTTAGGGTTAGGGTTTGGACTACATCTACGGTTGGGAATAGGGTTGGGATTAGGGTTAGGGGTGTGTCTGGGTTAGAGGTGTGGTTAGGGTTACCGTTGGAATTAGGGTTAGGGGTGTGTTTGAATTAGGGTTTCAGTTATAATTGGGGGGTTTCCACTGTTTAGGCACATCAGGGGCTCTCCAAACGCGACATGGCGTCCGATCTCAATTTCAGCCAATTCTGCGTTGAAAAAGTAAAACAGTGCTCCTTCCCTTCCGAGCTCTCCCGTGCGCCCAAACAGGGGTTTACCCAACATATGGGGTATCAGCGTACTCGGAACACATTGGAGAACAACTTTTGGGGTCCAATTTCTCCTGTTACCCTTGGGAAAATACAAAACTGGAGGCTAAAAAATAATTTTTGTGGAAAAAAAATATTTTTTATTTGCATGGCTCTGCGTTATAAACTGTAGTGAAACATTTGGGGGTTCAAAGCTCTCACAACACATCTAGATGAGTTCCTTAGGGGGTCTACTTTCCAAAATGGTGTCACTTGTGGTGGGTTTCTACTGTTTAGGTACATTAGGGCCTCTGCAAATGCAATCTGACGCCTGCAAACCATTCCATCTAAGTCTGCATTCCAAATGGCGCTCCTTCCCTTCCGAGCCCTCCCATGCGCCCAAACAGTGGTTCCCCCCCACATATGGGGTATCAGCGTACTCAGGACAAATTGGACAACAACTTTTGGGGTCCAATTTCTCCTGTTACCCTTGGGAAAATACAAAACTGGGGGCTAAAAAATAATTTTGGGGTGAAAATGTTTTTTTTTTTTTTCACGGCTATGCGTTATAAACTGTAGTGAAACACTTGAGGGTTCAAAACTCTCACAACACATCTAGATGAGTTCCTTAGGGGGTCTACTTTCCAAAATGGTGTCACTTGTGGTTTTTTTTTACTGTTTAGGTAAAACTGGGGGCTAAAAAATAATTTTTGTGGGAAAAAAATGTTTGTTTTATTTTTACGGCTCTGCATTATAAACTTCTGTGAAGCAGTTGGTGGGTCAAAGTGCTCCCTACACCTCTAGATAAGTTCCTTAGGGGGTTTACTTTCCAAAATGGTGTCACTTGTGGGGGGGGTTTCAATGTTTAGGCACATCAGTGGCTCTCCAAACGCAACATGGCGTCCCATCTCAATTCCTGTCAATTTTGCAGTGAAAAGTCAAATGGCGCTCCTTCCCTTCCGAGCTCTGCCATGCGCCCAAACAGTGGTTTACCCCCACATATGGGGTATCAGCGTACTCAGGACAAATTGTAAAACATCTTTTGGGGTCCAATTTCTTCTCTTACTCTTGGGAAAATAAAAAATTGGGGGTGAAAAGATAATTTTTGTGAAAAAATATGATTTTTTATTTTTACGGTTCTGCATTATAAACTTCTGTGAAGCACTTGGTGGGTCAAAGTGCTCACCACACCTCTAGATAAGTTCCTTAGGGGGTCTACTTTCCAAAATGGTGTCACTTGTGGGGGGGTTTCAATGTTTAGGCACATCAGTGGCTCTCCAAACGCAACATGGCGTCCCATCTCAATTCCTGTCAATTTTGCAGTGAAAAGTCAAATGGCGCTCCTTCCCTTCCGAGCTCTGCCATGCGCCCAAACAGTGGTTTACCCCCACATATGGGGTATCAGCGTACTCAGGACAAATTGTACAACAACTTTTGGGGTCCAATTTCTTCTCTTACCCTTGGGAAAATAAAAAATTGGGGGTGAAAAGATAATTTTTGAGAAAAAATATGATTTTTTATTTTTACGGTTCTGCATTATAAACTTCTGTGAAGCACTTGGTGAGTCAAAGTGCTCACCAAACCTCTAGATAAGCTCCTTAGGGGGTCTACTTTCCAAAATGGTGTCACTTGTGGGGGGGTTTCAATGTTTAGGCATATCAGGGGCTCTCCAAACGCAACATGGTGTCCCATCTCAATTCCAGTCAATTTTGCATTGAAAAGTCAAATGGCGCTCCTTCGCTTCCGAGCTCTGTCATGCGCCCAAACAGTGGTTTACCCCCACATATGGGGTATTGGCGTACTCAGGACAAATTGTACAACATCTTTTGGCATCCATTTTCTCCTGTTACCCTTGGTAAAATAAAACAAATTGGAGCTGAAGTAAATTTTGTGTGAAAAAAATGTTAAATGCTCATTTTTATTTAAACATTCCAAAAATACCTGTGAAACACCTGAAGGGTTAATAAACTTCTTGAATGTAGTTTTGAGCACCTTGAGGGGTGCAGTTTTTAGAATGGTGTCACACTTGGGTATTTTCTATCATATAGACCCCTCAAAATTACTTCAAATGAGATGTGGTCCCTAAAAAAAAAATGGTGTTGTGAAAATGAGAAATTGCTGGTCAAATTTTAACCCTTATAACTCCCTAACAAAAAAAAATTTTGGTTCCAAAATTGGGCTGATGTAAAGTAGACATGTGGGAAATGTTAATTATTAAGTATTTTGTGTGACATATCACTGTGATTTAATTGCATAAAAATTCAAAGTTGAAAAATTGCAAAATTTTCAAAATTTTCGCCAAATTTCCGTTTTTTTCACAAATAAACGCAGGTAATATCAAAGAAATTTTACCACTATCATGAAGTACAATATGTCACGAGAAAACAATGTCAGAATCACCGGGATCCGTTGAAGCGTTCCAGAGTTATAACCTCATAAAGGGACAGTGGTCAGAATTGTAAAAATTGGCCCGGTCCATAACGTGCAAACCACCCTTGGGGGTGAAGGGGTTAAAGTTGCAGTTAGAAGAAAGGAGAAGACCCACTCCTCCACCATGGTTGTTGCCAGGTCGAGGGGTGTGGGTGAAGTGGAGGCCTCCGTAACACAGCGCAGCAGGGAAGGCGGTGTCAGAGGGTGTTAGTCATGTTTCTGTGAGGCCAAGGAAGGCAAGATTGCGAGAGAGAAAAAGGTCGTGAATCACGTGAAGCTTATTGCAGATTGAGCGGGCATTCCAGAGTGCTCCAGTGAGAGGGAGCAGGGGGGTGGGCGTCTGGTGCATGCGTTTTATGTTGGAAAGATTGCGGTAGTTCATATTAGATAGGGAGCGATAGGAGGGGGTAGGAGTGGGAGGTATGAGCTGTGGGGTCCTTTTAAGGTCTAAAAACGTCTGAAAATGATGGAAACATTGCTCAAATGACACAGAGACATCATGGGGATCGTCCTTGGAAGCATTTCTGACTCCTAGGTCACAGCTGTAAACAATGTTGTCAGAGTTTCACGCCATTTTTACATGTGCACACAAAAAGAAACCAAAATGGATTTTGCTGGGAAATATGTTAACGTACATCCTTTCCAGGGTAATGATTTGTATATAAGGCAAAATAATTTACCCCAGACCAAAATGTTCCTCCACCACTTGGGCTATGTTCACATGCAGCGTTTTTGATGCGATTTTCAACTTTAACATTGCTTTCAACCAATACAAATGCATTCACTGGGAAATGTCATTGTAACATTTAACAGCCCTAGCTGGCCATGTGGTGTGTGACACATAAGTAGACCCATCTTGTTTCATTTATGAAGGAGGGACTCTTAAAGTCACAAAGCATGCGGATCTAATGGTCGAAAATGAGGAGACATTGCTGAAGGCCTCATTAAAAACTAGACCCAATGTAAAGGAATGTGTCTCCTAGACTTGTAATGCCCATACACGCAGTGCATGGCCTGACAAACATTTCCTCAAGGGGGATACATTTTTTAAAAATATACTATTGGCATCATAGACACCCTTGCCAAAAATTGGACTGCCTGTAGCGGCACAGAAGACGTTAAGCCTGGTGATCTAATGGTGGAAAATGAGGAGACATAAAGATAAATCATACTGAAATCAAACAAATAAAAGAGGTTAATCCACCGATGAAAGTAAATAACAAAAGGGAGGGGCTGTTAGGGCTGGCGGAATGCACCAAATAATTATAATTATGATATAAGGTGCGTTCGCAGCCCGGGGTCCACCATGCAGAGATGGAACCTGCTGCTGAGTAATGGCGGATGGACGCTTGCTCATACGTGGGTTAGACCTCACCCAGTGTGAATGCCCTGTTAGCAGCCACAGGGTGCAGCTGAAAGACGCTGGTGGGATCCTTATGAATCACCCCCACTAGCCTGGTGATTGGACTTGCTCTGACCCTCGGTGGCTTTTGAGCCAGCGCCGGATGACGCCCTGAGTCAGATGCAGAGTCCAAGTGGGAATTCCCACCCTACACTGACCGGTTGTCAGAAGAGAACTAGGAATTTACTGCACAAGAGTGCGTGCAGCGCCGCTCTGGCGGATGCCACTAACCACCCAAACATGGGCCAGGAAAGCGCTCTATTGGCGCACGGCCCCGCACTGGCTAGCACTGGATAGCACTGTCAGGCACTAGGTAGCTTTCACCATTCGCGAACAGTCAACGACACTAGGGATGGGAATGATTCAGAGCTTTCATCCATCGACAGGCATACAACCACACACACACATTAGCAAGACATAGCCGCCCGTTGCCCCATGACCACCGAGACAATGGACTGCAGCATAGGACGGCACTGCTCATTTTTCGCATATCCCACCTGCAGTGCTGTCCCTCAACCAGGCAAGGGACCGCAGGCATGCCCCGACACAGTAAACAGGGTGCAAATGACTGGCCTGTTGGACTCAGGGAGATGGGAATCCCTATTGAGGACCACGATTCCCTACCGGCTGATTCCTGAGAATAGGGTGGGCATCTGCTGTATCCATGGTGAGAGAGACTGAAATTCTTGCCCATTTTTCCTTGGCAAACAGTTCGAGCTCAGTGAGGCTTGATGGAGATCGCTTGTGAACAGCAGTTTTCAGCTCTTTCCACAGTTTTTAGATTGGATTGAGGTCTGTACTTGGACTTGGCCATTCTAACACCTGGATACGTTTATTTGTGAACCATTCCATTGTAGATTTTGCTTTATGTTTGGGATCATTGTCTTTTTGGAAGACAAATCTCCGTCCCAGTCTCAGGTCTTTTGCAGACTCCAAAAAACAACAGGTTTTCTTCAAGAATGGTCCTGTATTTGGCTCCATCCATCTTCCCATCAATTTTAACCACCTTCCCTGTCCCTGCTGAAGAAAAGCAGGGCCAAAACATGATGCTGCCACCACTATGTTTGACAGTCGGGATGGTGTGTTCAGGGTGATAAGCTGTGTTGCCTTTACGCCAAACATATCATTTGGCATTGTTGCCAAAAAGTTCGATTTTTGGTTTCATCTGACCAGAGCACCTTCTTCCACATGGTTGGTGTGTCTCCCAGGTGGCTTGTTGCAAACTTTAAATGACACTTTTTATGGATATCTTTGAGAAATGGCTTTCTTCTTGCCACTCTTCCATAAAGGCCAGATTTGTGCAGTGTACGACTCATTGTTGTCCTATGGACAGACTGTCCCACCTCAGCTGTAGATCTCTGCCGTTCATCCAGAGTGATCATGGGCCTCTTTGCTGCATCTCTGATCAGTCTTCTCCTTGTTTGAGATGAAAGTTTAGAAGGACAGCCAGGTCTTGGTAGATTAGCAGTGGTATGATACTCCTTCCGTTTCAATATGATCGCTTGCACAGTGCTCCTTGGGTTGTTTAAAGTTTTGGAAATCATTTTGTATCCAAATCCTGCTTTAAACTTCTCCACAACAGTATCACGGACCTGCCTGTTGTGTTCCTTGGTCTTCATGATGCTCTCTGTGCTTCAAACAGAACCCTGAGACTATCACAGAGCAGGTGCATTTATACGGAGACTTGATTACACACAGGTGGATTATATTTATCATCATTAGGCATTTAGGACAACATTGGATCATTCAGAGATCCACAATGAACTTCTGGAGTGAGTTTGCTGCACTGAAAGTAAAGGGGCCGAATAATATTGCACGTCCCACTTTTCAGTTTTTGAATTTCCACAAAAATTTAAAATAACCAATAAATTTCGTTCAACTTCACGCTTGTGTTCCACTTGTTGTTGATTCTATCTTCACCAAAAATTTACATTTGGTATCTTTATGTTTGAAGCATATGTGGGAAAAGGTTGAAAAGTTCAAGGGGGCCGAATACTTTCGCAAGGCACTGTATATAATATATTCACTTATATTTGTTTTGTGTGTGCATGGTATGTGATATTATGGTCTTCATTGGAGTATGTAAAAGAAGTGGTTGGGCAAGGAACTGACATCACAATTATTTTATTTATTTTTTGTTAAATAATCTTTATTTAGCTTACAAAAACGCATACAAATATGCAGAGAAAGCCACATGAAAATACACATCAAATCCACGCGGATTTTTACATGTGTTTTCTGGCAAGAGAGGAAGAATTTGCACAAAAAATTCCACAGGCAAATCCGCAACGTGTGCACATAGCCTTATAGTGCCGTTGTCTGGACTTTGCAGCCTCCTGCCCCGATCAGGAGTCAGATATTTAATTACACTCCATGTGGACATCACATAGTGGATCTTTCTTTGCATGTAGTCTGGTTATATTTCTTTCTCACTTTGACTGTAGTAATATAGGCACACAGATACCTTTGGGTTGTATTATGCCTTTTTTTGAATAGCAAACTGAATTAGATGATATTAACAGGAATATATGCAACAATAGTGTTTGTGCCAGTCTTATTAGTGCATTTGCTCGGTAGAACACTTAAAATCGTCTATCTGATATTTATTGATTTAAATGGAATCTGTCACCTACTTATGCCGCTATAAACTGCGGCCACCGCCATCAGGGGCTTATCTACAGCATTCTGTAATGCTGTAAAAAAGCCCCCGATGTAACCTGAAAGATAAGAAAAACAAGTTAGATTATACTCACCCAGGGGCGGTCCTGGTTCGGTCCGGTCCGATGGGCGTCGCGGTCTGAGTCCGGCGCCTCCCATTTGCATACGATGTCATCCTCTTCCTTGCTTCTGTCGTGGCTCCTGCTCAGGCGTAATTCTCTGCCCTGTAGAGGGCAGAGCAAAGTACTGCAGTGCGCAGGTGCTGGGAAAGGTCAGATAGACCCGGCACCTGCGCACTGCAGTACTTTGCTCTGCCCTCAACAGGGCAAATCAGTACGCCTGCACAGGAGCCACGACAGGAAGCAAGGAAGAGGATGACATCGTATGCAAATGGGAGGCGCCGGACTCAGACCGCGACGCCCATCGGACCGGACCGAACCAGGACCGCCCCTGGGTGAGTATAATATAACTTGTTTTTCTTATCTTTCAGGTTACATCGGGGGGGCTACTACTGGAGACCCAAGCCTTAAGATGGGCCACGGCCCGCGTCACAGTGGGCCACTGCATTGTGCTTGCCCCTAGGCTAAAATTTGCCAGCCAGCCCCTGACTCCTCCCCATCTATGGGCCAGCCCTACTGTTAACTCTGTTACCCCTTGACAAATAGGAATTGCAGCCCCCAGGAGGATAAAAACATGCAATACAGTACACTATTCACACATTAAACAAAAGAGGTCTTCAAAGCGGTGTTATGCAATTATATCCACCTTTATACATCTAATAACTCTGATTTTAGCACAACTGCTTCACCCAGTATTCTAAGTGATACATCATTGGATTCAAAGCTTCTTTTCCTCTATTATGCTGCTTCCAGATGAGGTAGCAAAAATTGGATGACAGATTCACTTTAAACATCAGAGTCAGCAAAACAATGTATGAGTCAATAAGTTAATTTACTGTACCTATAAATGTGTTTATACAGTAACTACCTTGTATGCAGAGCTTATGGTAAATGTTTCTTGTGCCATGCTGCTATTTTTACATACCGTAATTTATTCCAATTTATTTTATGGCTTTCCACCAAAGTAAAGCATCCCAGCATGTTTACAAACCTTTGTGTATATGTGTTACTCTGTGGTACTTATGCCATGGTAAGGCCAGATGGGGTGCCAGCTTTTGTTCAGATACTGAAACCTTGAAAGAGTGCCCCGAGGGTTAATTGCAATGAAGAACCGCTAACCATGTAAGTACTTTCTTTAACATTGTATGTTTAAATAATGCAAGATAACATCTGCTAAGAAACACAAGCTAATTAAAATTCTTAAATATGCATCTATAACACTTTGAGATACTGTTATGGCTGCTCATTTAAAGTTATTTTCAGTATTACTTTTCAATCTTGCGCTAAATTTAGTGTTAAACCAGCATTACAGCATTAAATAGCTACTAAGCATACCAGTATAATTAGAAAAGAAAATGTTCTTGTAAAGGACTGGTGGTTTCTTATTACATTTACTTGCTGTGTGATATTCTTTTGTCCATGAGAATATACCGTATTCCATATCATGTGCACTGGATGCTCACAGATTTCTTTTGCTTTATGAAGATCTTTTATAAACTCAGAGCTCTTTAACTACTATTGTCTGCTGTCCAAGAATGAGGAATGATCAGATAAAAGCAGACCTGGGAGTGCTAAAGACTAATCTATTCATGTATCATATGTATCCAGGCCATACTTATCAATGAGGACATCTGATTAATATATAACGTTTATTATAGTATGAAATGATACGTTGAATAAAGTAATGTAAAAATGTGTAGCAAATAGTGAGGTCTCCCATCTAAAGAGGTTGCCTTGTTGTTAGTGAATAGATTCAAATAATTTGATTAAAATGTGTGCTAAGAACTTCACATTTATCATTATGGTCTTTCTCAGATGTGGGCGAAGTACTGCCCATGGGCCACATCTGGCCCCCTAGCAGAGGTGTATCTAGGGTTTCTGGCACCCGGGGCAAGAATACATTTTGGCGCCCCCCCCAGGACATATGCAATTTGCACACTTAGTCATGTGCCCACGAGCTCCTCTCCCTAATGCTCTCAATATTCAGTGAAAAACAGAAGCAGAAGAGAAGCTCGTTGTCACAGGACCATAAGTATGAAAGTCGCATGTGAGTGAAGTGTCCATGTGACGACTACTGGAACCTGCAGAGCTGAATCCTGGCATCGCAGACTTCTGAATTCTCACAACTAATGCACTGCATAATTTTAGGATGCTCCCTTGCCGGTGGACAGTCATGTCAACACAAGCATGCGATTTGTATACTTCTGACCACATTCCGACTAGACTCTCTCAGTTAATTTTCATTGACTGAGGCCACACATATCTAGTCAGCATGTGACCACATGTATGTAAATCGCCAGCACGAGAGAATCCTGACAGCGTGCAGGGCATACTGTGAGAAGTCAGAACTCTGCAGTCACAAAGAATGACTGCAGACTCATTACAAACCTGGACATCCCCTTTAATTCTCCTAACATAAATAAAAACATGAGAATTAGTCAGTATCACAAATAACATTTACATCCAGGTACCTTATAGATGACGTCACCTCTGGAATCATTCTCCTTTTCTTCATCTTGTCCAGACCCCATGATGAGTTTTCTCATCCACAGCTCGTCTCTGCAGACTTCCATCTTCTCCGCTCTTTTGCCGAAAATCTCCACATGATGCCCTTAAAGATACAAGTGTCATTATAATGCTCCTGAATAAAAAATTGCCCCTCACTATATTGTCTGCACAAAATATGACCCCCACACTGTCCCTCTTATGGTACATGCTCTTTACACTGACCTCTCCTTTCCATTCCGGCCCCCCTCTCCACATTGTCCTCTCACACTGTGTCCTCCCTATAGGGCCCAGTATTTATACTGTACTCTCTCATCACACTCCCCCTCTATGGTATACTGTCCCCTCCTGGCTGTGCCCTTACACTGTCCCCCCATGCTACGCCCCACTACTCAGTTACTCACTACATCTCATCACCCTCACTCCCTGTACTCTGTCCACATACATTTTTCACACTGCTACTCATACTGTGTCCACATACATTCCCCCGTCGCTCCGCATACTGTCTGCACCCATCCCCCCATACTGTTTCCTCAGATATGCCCCCCATTCTCCTGTACTGTTTCCTCATATATGCCCATTATTTTCCTCTACCCCATCCCATCATTGCTCTCTTCACCACCTCCATCTTTGCCTTCTCTACCACCACTATCATTGCTTTCTCCCCATCACCCCATAATTTCCCATTCCACCACCTCCATCATTTCCTCCTTTGCCTTTTCCACCATATCCATCATTTTCTCTTCCCCCACCATCCCCATCATTGCCCTTGCCACCACCATCATCATTATCCTTTCCGCCGCCATCACCATACTTGCCCATTCCACTACCTCCATCATTTTCTCCCCCTCCAATATCAACAGTGTGCTTTCCACCACCACCATCCTTGTCCATTCTACCACCTCCATCATTTCTCCCCCCCCTCATTTTTGCCCTTTCCACCACCTCCATGATTTCCTCCTCTCCACCATCATTGCATTCTCCCCCCACCACCATCTTTGCCCATTCCAATTTCCACCTCCATCATTGCCTCCCCCCACCCCATCATTGCCCATTCCACCACCTCCATCATTTCCTCCCCTGCACCCCCATCACTGCCCATTCCACCTCCATCATTGCCCATTCCACCGTATCCATCATTTCCTCCTCCCCTTCCATCCCAAATATTGCCTCTCCCCGTCAGCCCCATCATTGCCCTCACCTCTCCTCCCCGTACACATACACACAAAACCATTTACATCTCTGCACATTCATCCGCAGTGCTACGCATGCACGCACAAACACGCACACACATATTGCGTACAGTATAATGGCCACACCTAGTTACTCCTACACACGTGGCTGTGCTCCATACATCTTGCACACACGGCTATGCTCTGTACACCTCGTACACACGTGGCTCCACTCCATACACCTTGTACACACGCGGCTCTGCTCCGTACACCTCGTACACACGCGGCTCTGCTTCATACACCTCATAGACACACACGGCTCTGCTCCATACACCTTGCACACACGGCTCCACTCCATACACCTTGTACACACCCAGCTCTGCTCCGTACACCTCATACACACACAGCTCTGCTCCGTACACCTCGTACGCACACGGCTCTGCTCCGTACACCTCATACACACACGGCTCCGCTCTGTACACCTCGTACGCTCACGGCTCCGCTCTGAACACCTCGTACGCACACGGCTCCGCTCTGTATACCTCATACACACACGGCTCCGCTCCATACACCTTGCACACACCCAGTTCCTCTCTGTACACCTCGTACACACACGGCTACGCTCCATACACCTTGCACACACCCAGTTCTGCTCTGTACACCTCGTACACACATGGCTCCGCTCTGTACACCTCGTACACACACGGCTCAGCTCCATACACATTGCACACACCCAGATCCGCTCTGTACACCTCGTACACACACGGCTCCGCTCCGTACACACCCAGCATTGCTCCATACACCTTGCACACATGGCTTCTGCTCTGCACACCTCGTACACACCCAGCTCCGCTCCATACACCTTGCACACACAGCTTCCGCTCTGTACACCTCGTACACACATGGCTCTGCTACATCCACACAAACCACTCCTCACCCCACACAAAAGCTTACCCTCGTCCAGCACCATGACAACCAGCAGAGTCCTGCACTACATGGAGGCCCTTGATCATGTGGCTCCTGACTCCTCCCCTCCTGTGATCTCATCACAGGTCCTGTGCACACAGAGCAGCGGCAGCAATAGTTATGGTGTGCGGCTCTCTGCGGTGGAGGGGCTCTGTTGTGGGACAAATGCACTCCCACCCGTGATCGCGCACGCACTGAGAGAGTGCACGCGCACCAGGGCCTGTACTGAAGATTTAAAGGGCCGTCGACCCATTTTGTAGCTCAGAGTGCTTACAGGTCCGCCCAGTCTCTGCTGGACTGGGTGGGCCCCTAAGCACTCCAGGCCCTGTTGCAGCTGCGACCCCTGCGACCACGGTAGTTACGCCGCTGACACTTGGGATTGGTCGTGCAGCACTTTTTCTGAGCCGGCTGTCAATATGACAGCTGGCTCAGAGAACGGGACTATCTCAGTGTGGGGGTGGCAGAATGCCGCCAACGATGAGCCTCCTTGGACCGCTGGATCATCAGGTGGCCCGCTGGTGCTCCCCTGTCGGCTGCGCCCGGGGCACATGCCCCGACTGCCCCCCCCTGGATACACCACTGCCCTCTAGCTCTTCCAGTCCGGCCTGTGAATGAAGATAGCTGAAGATCTGAAAACATTGGCACACAGGCAACACCATGCTGCTGCCTTCTCTACCCGGCATCCTGATTAGTCATGAGCGAATCTGTTCATGAATTCGGCACGAATATGGAACATTCGGATTCGTGATTAGTGTTGAGCGATACCGTCCGATACTTGAAAGTATCGGTATCGGAAAGTATCGGCCGATACCGGCAAAGTATCGGATCTAATCCGATACCGATACCAATACAAGTCAATGGGACTCATGTATCGGACGGTATTCCTGATGGTTCCCAGGGTCTGAAGGAGAGGAAACTCTCCTTCAGGCCCTGGGAACCATATTAATGTGTAAAATAAAGAATTAAAATAAAAAATATTGCTATACTCACCTCTCCGACGCAGCCTGCACCTTACCGAGGGAACCGGCAGCGTTGTTTGCTTAAAATTCGCGCGTTTACTTCCTTACTTGAAGTCCCGGCTTGTGATTGGTCGCGTGCCGCCCATGTGGCCGCGACGCGACCAATCACAGCAAGCCGTGACGTAATTTTGGGTCCTACAGGATTTTAAAATTACGTTCTGGCTTGTGATTGGTCGCGTCGCGGTCACATGGGCGACGCGACCAATCACAAGCCGTGACGTCACGGGAGGCTGGACACGCGCGCATTTTAAAATGCGCGCTTGTCCTGCCTCCCGTGACGTCACGGCTTGTGATTGGTCGCGTCGCCCATGTGACCGCGACGCGACCAATCACAAGCCAGAACGTAATTTTAAAATCCTGAAGGACCTAAAATTACGTCACGGCTTGCTGTGATTGGTCGCGTCGCGGCCACATGGGCGGCACGCGAACAATCACAAGCCGGGACTTCAAGTAAGGAAGTAAACGCGCGAATTTTAAGCAAACAACGCTGCCGGTTCCCTCGCGGAGGTCCAGGCTGCGTCGGAGAGGTGAGTATAGCAATATTTTTTATTTTAATTCTTAATTTTACACATTAATGTTGTTTCGATACCGATACCCGATACCACAAAAGTATCGGATCTCGGTATCGGAATTCCGATACCCGCAAGTATCGGCCGATACCCGATACTTGCGGTATCGGAATGCTCAACACTATTCGTGATAGGAAACAAGAGCAAAATATTATAAAATCGGTAACATTCGCTAAAAAGTGTGGGAAAATATTTGAGCTGCCACAAAAGTATTTTCAGCACTTTTGCAACGATAATGGTGGTGTATCATGAGCGTTTTGCATGTGTTTGATGAGAAGAGGGGGCTTGCAAAGCTTAGAGGCGCTGTGTTCTCATAAACATTTATTTTTTCCTAACTTTATGTGTGCACATTGTGGTTAGCCAATAAAGGTGCAGGAAACATTCACAATGTCCTGAAACCATAGCTTGTGTCATTGGCTGCTGAAATCACATGTCCCTCTCTATATAAAGAGCAGACATCTTGTTTTAGCGCAATTTTGACACTGTAACAGTGCAGAGAGGCTGCTACTGATGCAGGCACTGTTAGCAGCAAGATTTTAGCTAGTTAGCTAGTTGGTTGTATATCAGTCAGATCCTGTAGCTAGCTACTGTCCAGTGTGGCTGTTAAATTTATCTTCCAGCATTTTTTTGGCCATTATGGAGGTCCACAGACAAAGCTAGCAGGGCACATGTCCTACAAGTGTGTTGTGCACTGCTTCTACTGTGCTCCATGCACGAGTATAGCATTCTAAATAATATTTTTTCACTAGCTCAATGAGAAACAGCCTGCTGTATCCCACTCTGTCATTTAGTGCTGTGGTGATATGAAACTTCTTGCAGACCTAAGGCACATTAAAAGAAATTATAATTTTTACAAAAAGTTAGACAGCATGCCGTATCACACTTTGATATTTTGTTGAGTTGAAATTAAGCTGTCTGTAGATCTCATGCACATAACCAAAAAAATGTTGCTAAATGTCATACAGTTGGGGACCTGACTTTAAAATAGTTTAAAGCACCTAGTGTGCTTTAGAGGCCTGATCCAGAGGCCACAAAAAGTTATTCTGTTCCTAGTGTCACACAGTAGGAGACATGATTTTTAAAATAGTTTGTAGCATCTAGTGTGTTATAGAGGCCTGATCCAGAGGCCACCAAAAAGTATTCTGTTCCTAGTGTCACACAGTAGGGGACCTGATCTTAAAATAGTTTGTAGCATCTAGTGTGTTATAAAGGCCTGATCCAGAGGCCACCAAAAAATTATTCTGTTCCTAGTGTCATACAGCAGGGGACCTGACTTTTAAATAGGTCACAGCCTCTAGTGTGTTATAGAGGCCTTATCAAGAGGCAACCAAAAAATTCTTGTATTCCTAACATCATACAGTAGGGGACATCTGACTTTCAAATTGTTTGTAGCATATCTTCTTTCTCATACAAGCCTAATCCACACTCAAGCCTTGCAGCGCTGGAGTCCTGGGTTCAAATCCCACCAAAGACATCATCTGCAAGGAGTTTGTATGTTCTCCCCGTGTTTGCGTGGGTTTCCTCTGGGTACTCCTGTTTCCTCCCACATTCCAAAGACATACTGAGAGCGAATTTAGACTGTGAGCTCCATTGGGGACAGCGATGATAATGTGTGCAAAAAAAGCTCTGCAGAATATGTTAGCGCTATGTAAAAATAAAAATTATTATTATTCTTTCTTCAGTGACTAACGCGATACAGCACACCATATTTCACTTGGAATTTACTTTTCCTGAAATTCAGTTGTTTGCAGAGGTGGTGCAGAGTTTAAAATCTATTTTTTTGTTGAAAATACTGTGCTCGTACCACAGTATCTGAGAAACATGCCTGGAAAAAAGCAAGGCTGTGGTGGAATGGGAATTAGGCTTGGTGTTCAAGGGGTAAGTGGTAAAGCTAGTGAAAGCACTAATGAACCATCAACGTCACATCTTAGGCAAAGACATTTGACAACTTCTGTTACTGGACGGGCTGCTCCACTACCTTTTTTTGACAGACGCACAGTGGTATGCCTTATTGGTGAGGCCCAGAAAGAGCATGTGCTTTAGTGGATGGCAAGTGCAGCTTGAAGTGGCCTTTCACCCTCTTCCTCCACCTCAACATCACACTCAGTGCAGTCCACAGAGGTGGCACCCATATTCCCCTTGCTTCCCCCCTCGTCCCCAGAACCACAGAGGAGTGAGTCTGAAGAGACTCAGATATCTGAGGCTCACACGGACTGTCCTTTGCTGTCAGGGCAAGAAGAGGAGGAAAGTGACTGCAACAGCCAGGAATGTGATAACTCTGAGGATGATGATGAGATGTTAGATCCCAGTTGGTGTGAACATAGAGGCACACAGCTGAGTTGGTCATCTGAGCAAGAAGACGAGGAGGTTACATTGCACTGTATGTCGCAGACACATAGTGATGCAGCCACGACGAGCAATTCATCCTCAGCCACAACCGTGGCTGTGACCAGCAGTGTCCACTGGTATGCAGCTTGCAGGGCTGGCAAGTGTTGCCTAGCCTGGGCCTTTTTTGACACTGCAGAGGATGAGTTAATTTGCGTAATCTGCCAACTTTGCAATAAAAAAACAGTCAAGGTAAAAAGTGCAATAATTTGACTACTACATGTATAAACCACACGTGCAATCAACATGCGTTACTGTGGGAACCCCACGGCACAAAAATGTGGACCAGCAGACCTCAACAACCATCAGACGCCCCATCAATCTCATCTGCTGCTTCTTCCTCCTCCTCTGTTACTGTGCCAACTATTGAGACGCCCAGCACCCTGGGTTTTTTACCCACTCCAGTCATGCTGACTGAGAGCCCGCTGTCAGTTGTAACAGAAGCGGATATGTCTGCTGTTTTTGACCGATCTCAGAGCACGAGCACACCACAACTTTCTCAATCCACCATAACAACTCCGTCTGCACCTCTCTCACGGTCCAGAAGTTTGTCCAGTTCACCATACTCAGCTCTCTCTCAGCACTGCAGCCAGCCCACGGTTCTGAAGTTGTGGTCACGTAAAAAATTGTTTCCTCCTACTCATGACAAAGCTAAGAGGTTGAACTCCACCATCTCCAAACTGTTGGCCACGGAAATGCTGCCTTTCCTCCTGGTAGATGCAGGCAGTTTCTGAAAGCTGATGGCCATCGCAGTCCCCCAGTACCAATTGCCCAGCCGCCATTACTTGTGCCTGCACTACACCAGCATGTCACATACAACCTCACCTGTTCCTTGACTAAATCTACCGATGGCGTTACATCCCACTGACTGGGCATTGTTTGACTCTAGTGGCTGTGGGTGCCAGCGCTGCTCCACAAGTCTTAGAATCCCCATGGCTTGCAGGAAAAGCCTCTACATTTAAAGTTCCTCCACTGCTTCTGCCTCCTCCTCTATCTCCTCTTGGGCCTCCACCTCCTCCCTCAATCTCTGCCTTTATGAGACATGCATTCAAACAGTGCAGAGCGAATCCCCACCACCTCCGTGCTGCACAGCAAGGGCTCACTGAAATCAGGCAGCATTAAAATTGATATGCTTTGGAGATCACAATCATACAGCTAAAGAGCGCTCCAGGCTGAGTTTGATCAATGCCTGTTTCCACTGAACCTGCATCCAGGGAAGGCTATGTCCGATAATGGTGAAAACCTGGTGGCGGCCCTACGGCAATGCAAGCTCACACACGAGCCTTGCATGGCTCACATCCTCAACTTGGTGGTACAGCATTCTCTCTGCCATTATCCTTGCCTGCAGGAGCTGCTTCAGAAGGCACAAAAGCTGTGTGCTCATTTCCGCCATTCGCACTCCTCATGTCATCGACTTGCATCAATACAGAGGTCTTTGTCCATGCCAGTTAACAGGTTGATATGTGATGCGCCGACACGGTGGAATTCCACTCTGCACATGTTGCAGCGACTGTGGCAGTAGCAACGAGCCCTGACACAGTATGTCATGTTGCATAGCCTGAGCCAACGCAGTACGGACTTGGCGCATATAATTTTTACGGAGTGGGCACAGATTAAGGACCTCTGCACATTTCTGCACAGCTTTGAAATGGCTACTAAGATGGTTAGTGCTGACAACACCCTCATGAGCATCACTATTCCGGTCATCTATATGCTTGAGCAGACTTTGAATAACCTGTGGGAGGAGATGGTGGTCCCAGAAGAAAAGGAGGAAGCAGAGGAGGATGCGGAAGGGATAACATTGTCTCTAAGTTTCCAGACTGTCGTCACACAGGTGGGTGCCGAGGGAGGATTACTGCGATCGAGGGATGTTGGTGATAACAGACAAACTATTATCGAAGGTGCAAGATCCAAGGAACAAACGGAGGAGGAAGAAGTGATGGACGAGCAATTGTCAGATGAAGAGGATAATCCCCCCTCTCTGTTGTTTGTGGTTGGTGGGAGGGGATGGATGAAACAAGCCTCATTGTTGCTCAGCTACCAACACAGCTTGGACCTCATGGTAGAGCCCAACATATCAGTTCCTTCTGTCTGCAACATGATCCCCGAATAGTTATGATAGGAATACTGCTGACTAGTGTTGACTGTTGAGCATTCCGATACTGCAATATTGGGTATCGGCCGATATTCGCGGTATCGTAGTTCCGATACTGAGTTCCGATACTTTTGCAATATTGAATACTGGAATCGGAAGTTCCCACAATGTAATGAGCCAGATTGATTTAATTCAGCCAATGAGGAATCCTAAGAAGTGTGGGCACATCCTGTTATGCATGTTAGGCATGTAACTAATGGCATGGCTGTGATTGGCTGCTGAAATGATGTCATGATGCACTATAAAAGCTGCCGCCGCCATTTTGGGTCCATTCTGCTGTGCATTCAGTTAGGGACTAGACTCTGCTGTTCTGACTGAGGGACAGTTTGAGATAGCGATTTGCTTCATTGTGCTTCACCCAGGCTACTTTAGCAACCGCTGTGTGAGAAGCTTTTGTTTGCCTTGCAGCGCTGTTCACGGCTGTCTGCGAGGTCTCTGTGTGTGAGTGCAGCTCACGCTGTAGTGTGTTCTGCAGCCACATCTGGTTGTAGTCCGCTCAGCATGCGTCACTGCCTCATACTGTTACATTGTCCTTTTTTGCATTAGTGCTGCTGCACATTTTTCCTGATTTCTCCTATTAGTGTGTTTCCATCTGTATCCAGCTAGATAGTGTGCAAACACTATATAGAAGTAGATAGAGGAGCCTTTCTGCAGCCTTGTGCCCTGCAGCCCCAGCCAGATTAGTATTAGCCTATTTTTTGTAGCCTCATCTATTGCATTGTAGTTTACCTTCCTGCATTGTAATACCTACAAAAAGTTTGTGATACTATCGGTTTGACATATTTGGGCACATCCATTTTTTTTTTGTTAAAAAAAAACCTAAATAAAGTTCACCAAACACTCCACTTTACAGTTGTGTAGGCCACATTAGCTCTTACTAAAGTCTAGTCCACACTTTATAAAATTAGTGTTTCTTATACCTTTTAGCAGCTGTTCAGGAATAAGCACACTAAGCCCTTAGTACTTTTCTGCCTATGTTTATCAGTCTACCAAGATGAAGAAGGCAGGGAGTAAGGCATGTGGTTGTGGAGTTTCTGCAGGGAGAGGACGTGAGGATTCTGTGCCTGCTGCGGGCACCAGTGACTCAGCATCCCCCAGTTTTACCATGGAACAGTCCTTTATGCGCAGCTTTGTAGGAGCTCACCGTACCCCACTGCTGCGGGAGGAACAAATTGAAGCAGTTGTTGGATGGATGGCAGCCAACGCATCAACTTCAATTAGTACCACATCCTCTCAGGTCCAGAGCACTGAAGAGCACCCATCTGTCTCTTCACCACCTGCCAAATTGCCCAGGCAGTCAGAGAGCCCTGGACAGGAGCCATCTCTACTTCTGTTCTCTGAATCTCTTGGCTTGGAAAGAGGAGGTCAGCCAAGCAGCATTCGAGAAATAGAAGAAGAGGCAGTATGCAGTAATGCGCAACTGCTTTGCCTCTCTGAATCTGAAGAGGCGGGTGGGCCAGTGCCTATGGTTGGCACACCTCAGTACGCATCTGATGGTGAGACTCAGGTGCCACTTTCTGGTGCATACTGTGCTGCTGAGACTACACAGGAGAAGCAGTTGTTGGAAGAGGGTAGTGTAGTTGATGAGGTCCTTGACCCATCATGGCGTGGGGTACAGGAAGGTGGTGGGAGCAGCTCTGAGGAAGAGATTCCCCGAATGGCCCAATAAGGAGGGAGAGGGAGGGGGCAGACTGGGTTGCCTGTAGCCTCCACTTCGGCACCCATTAGGAGCATGCCTCTTCCAAAACGGGCGCTCCCAAGACTTGCAGTGCCTGGTCCTTTTTTGACACAGTTGCAGATGACATTTGCTTTGTCAAATGCAAGATGTGTAATCAGAAAGTCAAAAGAGGGAAGAGTGTCAACAACCTCAATACCACAAATATGTGCAAACATGTGCGGACCAAGCACGTGGTGGAGTTACAAAGACACACTGAAGACCTAAGCCAACATACAGCACCACCTACCACCTCTTCAGCTCATGTGGTAGCCTCTTCCTTCAGCTCACACACAGCTGGTTCGGCTTCCTCACAGGATCGCCATGGAAGAACCTCTGGCACTGTTGTACAGACACACAGTGTCATTCCACCCCCAGCACCACGTTCCCTGTCATCCTCACACTCCCAGGCCAGTCTACAGCCATTGGTAGCACAGGCATGGGAGAAAAGGCGCCCATACTCGGCAAACCACCCCCGAGCACAGGCTCTAAATGCTGGCATTGCAAAATTACTGTCCCTTGAAATGCTCTCATTCAGGCTGGTGGAGACTGACACCTTCAGTAACTTGATGGCATTGGCAGTCCCACAATACAATGTGCCCAGATGCTTTTATTTCAGCAGGCAAGCTGTCCCTGCCCTGCAAAAGCATGTGGAGGGAAAAATTAAACATGCGCTACTAAACGCCGTCAGTAGCAAGGTCCACCTGACCACCGATGTGTGGACCAGTAACCATGGACAGGGACGATACCTTTCCCTCACTGCCCATTGGGTAAATGTTGTGAGCCGGGCACAGATCTTGCGAGTGGCGCTGTACGTGTTCTGCCAACTCCAAGGATTGCAGGAATCCAGTCTGTACACATTGACTCCTCCTCATACTCCAGTTCCTCTGAATCAGCGCTGCAGGAGCCATCATATTCTACCTCCACATGGACCCGTGAACGCTTACCTGTTGCAACCGATATGAGCACAGCCGTGGCCCAATGTCAACAGGCCGTATTGAAATTAATTTCTTTGGGGAATTGAAGCCACACAGCGCAGGAGCTCTGGAATGCCATCAAACAGGAGAGCGACGTGTGGTTTGTGCCAGCGAATCTCCAGCCAGGCATGGTAGTGTGTGACAATGGCCGACATCTGGTGGCAGCTCTGGGCCTAGGCAACCTCACTCACATCCCATGTCTGGCATATGTGCTCAGCTTGGTCGTGCAGAGTTTTTTGAGGGACTATCCGGATCTTGATGCACTGCTGCACAAGGTCCGCATAGAGTGCGCTCACTTGCGGCGTTCCAGCATGGCAAGATCGCGCATTGCAGCTTTCTGGAACATCGCATCATGACCTACCCACCAGGTGGAATTCAACGTTACATATGTTGGAATGGCTGTATGAGCAGCAGGCAGCAGTAGTGGAGTACCAGCTGCATCAGGCGCAAACAAGTCACACTGCGCACCGTTTACACTAAGCCACCACTGAGTGGGCCTCTATGAAGGACATCTGCCTGCTTAAAAAAACACTGCAAGCACTAAGGGAGGAGGTTGTGGAAGAGGTGGAGGATGAGGAGACACAAATGCCATCTGCTTCTGGACAGTCTGCGCAACATGGTTCCTCACAAAGGCCTAGGCAGGGGACACTTTGTGAGGAGGATGAGGAGGAGTCAATGGAGGAGGAAGACATCTGTCCAGAGGAGGGAGGTACACCATGCTCTAGCAGTCAGTATGTAGAGTGAGGGTGAGGTGATGCAGAGCAGGAAGAGATGATGCCTCAAGCAGGGGACAACATTTCTTGGCCAGTTGGCAGTCTGCAGCACATGGTTGAGTTCATGCTGCAGTGCCTGAGAAACGACCACCGCATCGCCCACATTCTCAACACGGCTGATTATTAGGTGTACACCCTTCTAGTTCCTCGCTACCTGGAAAACTTACAAAGCCTCATAACACCGTTGAACTGGGAGCGTAAAATGCAGGAGTACCAAGACACACTTGTGCATTCCATCATGTTCTCCATTCCAACCAAGAGCAGTGCTGCTAGTGCTTTACAAAGCAGCTCAGTGCGTCAAGGCAGTGGAGGAAGCTCTGCACAAAGAGGGAGCAGAAGCAGCGCCTCAGCACAAGGCAAGACCAGTATGGCCCAACAGTGGCAAAGTTTTGTGTCCCAGCCACAAATGTCTACACCATCACAGACGGCTCCAGTCAGCAGGAGGCAACATTTCCGTCAGATGGTGACAGACTACATGTCTTGCCCTCTCACTGTTCTCCCACACGGCTCTTCCCCCTTCAAGTTTTGGGTCTCTAAGCTGGATACATGGCCAGAGCTTAGCCATTGGAGGTGGTGGCTTGTCCTGCTGCTAGTGTATTATTGGAACGCGTCCTTAGTGCCACAGGTGGTGTACTAACAGAGCGTCACATGCGATTATCCTCCGATAACGTTGACCGGCTTACTTTTCAGAAAATGAACAAGGCCTGGGTCTCACAGGAATTTGCCAGTCCTCTTCCAGATTAAATAATTGGTTGGCAACAGTATCCAGGTCTCCAGTTGTGTTCATGTTTCTACCACCTGAACTGTAATCCCTGGGCTCCAACATTGCCAGTTGCTGCTCAGAAGTGCCATCTGCACAGTCAACACTTGCTCCTGTGTTATTGGGGTTCAGTTATGTCAGCTGATCTGCTGCTGTGCATCTGGCAATTTCTCCTGCTCCGTCCACACTCACACTACTACAGATATTAAACTTGCTCCAATTAGGACTCTGGCTACACTCTGTTTCTCGTGTAATACCTGGTCTCCGACACCACCAGTTGCTGCTCAGAAGTGCCATCTGCACAGTCAACGCTTGCTCCTGTGTTATTGGGGTTCAGTAACGTCAGCTGATCCCCTGCTGTGTGTCCGGCAATTTCTCCTGCTCCGTCCACACTCACATTACTACAGATATTAAACTTGCTCCAATTAGGCCTCTGCCTACACTCTGTTTCTAGTATTTACCCTGGGCTCCAACACCACCAGTTGCTGCTCAGAAGTGCCATCTTCACAGTCAACACATGCTCCAGTGTTATTGGGGTTCAGTAACATCAGCTGATCCCCTGCTGTGTGTATGGCAATTTCTCCTTCTCCCTCTACATTCACACTATTACAGATATTAAACTTGCTCCAATTAGGCCTCTGGCTACACTCTGTTTCTAGCACTGACCCGGGGCTCCTACACCACCAGTTACTGCTCAGAAGTGCCGTCTGCACAGTCAACACTTGCTCCTGTGTTATTGGGGTTCAGTAACGTCAGCTGATACCCTGCTGTGTGTCCGGCAATTTCTCCTGCTCCGTCCACACTCACACTACTACAGATATTAAACTTTCTCCAATTAGGTCTCTGGCTACACTCGGTTTCTCCTGTAATCCCTGGGCTTCAACACCGCCAGTTGCTGGCCAGAAGTGCCGTCTACACAGTCAACACTTGCTCCTGTGTTATTGGGGTTCACTAACGTCAGCTGATCCCCTGCTGTGTGTCCGGCAATTTCTCCTGCTCCGTCCACACTCACACTACTGCAGATATTAAACTTGCTCCAATTAGGCCTCTGGCTACACTCTGTTTCTAGCACTGACCGGGGGCTCCAACACTGCCAATTGCTGCTCAGAAGTTCCATCTGCACAGTCATCACATGCTCCAGTGTTATTGGGGTTCAGTAGCGTCAGCTGATCCCCTGCTGTGTGTCCGGCAATTTCGCCTGCTCTGTCCACATTCACACTACTACAGATTTTTTATTTGCTCCAATTACGCCTCTGCCTCCACTCTGTTTCTAGCATTGACCCTGGGCTCCAACATTGACCCTGGGCTCCAACACCGCCAGTTGCTGCTGTTGTTGTCTTTGGCATGGGTACTCCTTCCTGCCCAGCCTGGTTCCAGCATGCCAGCTTTTTCCGGGTAGTGTCAAGGTCATTTTGCCTTCAATACGTTGTCCTGTCATGTTGCGGTTGGGTTAGCCGACTCTATGGTGCCTGCAGTTTAAGTGCTTCCTATGTGGGCTGCGGGATCTGGCAATGAAGGCTTGTTCCGTAGTGCCAATAGGACAAGCTCCCCCTGTAGGATTGTGGGTTTTCGGTAACTCCGGCTGGCTCGCGACCTTGTAATTTTTTTTTCATGTGGACCTTCTGCTGCCTATCTGAGTTCCAGCACCATTAGCTGGTTCTTTGGAAGTCAATCTTGAATAGGTCCCCCTGGGTTCCAGTACCATCAGCTGGTTCCAGGCAGAGCCTTTGGCTTAGGTGCCTCCTTCTCGGTATCCGAGTTCCACCAACGTCTGGTGGCCCTTGGTAGTGCTTCCTGGCACGGGTACCTCCTGCTTAGTAACCGGGTTCCAGTACCGTCAGCTGTTTCTCGGCAGTTCCTCAGCCTTCTTGTACATTCTGCTACATTTCCAAGTTCAAGCTTTTTGAAATGGTTTTTGGTCATCACTCTGGATCTCCCTGACGACGACTCTAAAGACGACGACCTGAAGACCACCCTAAAGAAGACGACGACCCCGGAGACGATGACCCTGGGGACGATGACGCTGAAGACCACCCAGAAGAAGACGACGACCCCGGAGATGATGACCCCAGAGACAACGACCCTGGAGACGACGACCCTGAAGACCATCCCGAAGAAGACGACGACCACGGAGACGACGACCCCAGAGACGACGACCCTGGAGACGACGACCCTGAAGACCACCCCGAAGAAGACGACGACCCCGGAGATGACGACCCTGAAGACCACCCCGAAGAAGACCAAGAAGATGACCCTGAAGAAGATGACCAAAAAGACAAAGAACAAGAAGACAACCACCAAGATACAGAAGAACAAGAGACAGAAGACCAAGAAGCAGAAGAACAAGAAGCTGCAGAATAAAAAGCAGAAGAACATTAAGCATAAGACTAAAAATCAGAGCAAAAGATATTATCTAAATTATAAGCAGAGGTAGACTAAGCAGGGTATGGAGGTGAGTCCGTTCCTCCTCGTGGTGCCCCTGGAAAAAACCTGCTGCAGGCAAAACTGAATGCGGACAAATCCTGTTGTAAATCTTTTGTGACAGGCAGAACGGAAGGTGTAATCTTCAAACTTTTATAGATAACAACTACAGGAATGCCTGTCACAAATAAGAATATGATGAAGAAGTAGAATATGAAGAAGAATAGTTTAATAAAAAGAATATGAAGAATGTAAAAAAAAAGAATAATAGGAAGAAGGTGAAGAAGAAGTTGATGAAAAAGATGCTGCTGCTGAGGATGATGAAGGAGAAAGTGTGGGAGAAGTAAAAAAGAAGGTGAAGAGCATGGAAGTAGTGAAACATAAATATCTGACAAAATATAAAAAAGCTTAACATAGTCAATATCTTTGTAACTCCGAACGTCTTAAAAAAAATTAATTCCTGCTATTCCATTTGATTGGGCTAAACCTCTATGCCTTTAATGTCTCCTCCACCTCCCCCAATACATTCTACATCAGGGGTGTCAAACTGCATTCCTCAAGGGCTGAAAACAGGTCATGTTTTCAGGATTTCCTTGTATTGCACAGGTGATCATTTAATCACCGGCACAGAATGATTCCAGCACCTTGTGCAATGAGAAGGAAATCTTGAAAACACGCATGGTTTGAGGCCCTCGAGGAATGCAGTTTGACACCCCTGTTCTACATTATTCTTAGTTGTTTTCCTTCCTTCATGTAGAATTAACCTACAAGGAAAGAAAGGGTTTATTTTAATTCCGATATTTGTGTCCCATTGACTTGCATTGGTTTCCGGTATCGGAATCGTCGATATCCAATATTTATGCGGTATCGGTCCGATCCAATCTGATCCGATATTTCCCAATATCAGAAGGTGTCGCTCAGCACTACTGCTGACAACTGGGTTGCCACTCTGTTAGATCCACATTATGAAACCAAATTTTGACAGATGCTTCCCGCCCTGGAAAGGGACCCATGAATGCTGGAGTATTGAAACACAGTTTTGCACTTATTTAAGGGAGCTTTTCCCCAAGACAGCAGTGAAGTACACAGTTCGCATCACAGCTCTAGACTTCCAACCTCTGGCACGTCAATTCGTCAATGCCAACATTAGCAGCAGCAGCAGCAGTGGTGGAAGTGGAAGAAGCAATTTCTGTGAGTCCTTTCACACTTTTTTCAGACCAACTCGTGCACCAGCATAACAGAGTCCAAGTCTTACACTTGGTGAACGAATGGAGAGGATGGTGCAGGAGTATCTAGAACTGAATAGAAATATCTTCAGGGAGGGTTTGGACCCTTTCACATTTTGGTCTTCCAAAATTGATGAGTGGCCTGAGCTTGCCACTGGAGGTTTTATCATGCCCAGCAGTCAGCATTCTCTCAGAATGTGTCTTCAGCACTGCTTGTGGTGTCCTGATGGATAAGCACAGCCATCTGTCCCCTGAAAGTGTAGAATGCCTAACTTTCATCAAGATGAACAAGTCATGGATCTCCAAAGACTTTTGCTGTTGTGAATTCCGTTCTCGGGCTCCCTCCTGTGGTCGCTAATGGTACTTTGGTGAGTTCGGTCCTTGGACACCCTCTGGTGGCTTTGAGTGGAATTGCTGATCTTTGAGGTTGGCTTTCTCAGCTGCCCTTGCTTATTGCTTCTGCTGGCTTCCCTATTTAACTCTGCTCAGGTCGTTAGTTCATGCCAGCTGTCAATGTCTCAGTACTGGTTCAGATCTCTCTTGGATTTCTCATATGACCTGTCTACTCCAGTAGAAGCTAAGTCCCTGCTAGTTCATTTGCTGTTCATTGGTTTTGAATATATTTCTCAGTACATGCTATGTTTCTAGTCCAGCCTGCTATTATGATATTTCCTTGCTAGCTGGAAGCTCTGGGGGTGCAGAGCTGCACCTCCACACCGTGAGTCGGTGTGGGTGTCTTTTTGCACACTCTGCGTGGTTTTTGCAGTTTTTAATACTGACCGCATAGTTCCCTTTCCTATCCTCTGTCTATCTAGAGAAGATTCGGCCTCCTTTGCTAAAATCAGTTTCATTCCTGTGTTTGTTACTTCCTCTTAACTCACAGTCAATATTTGTGGTGGGCTACCTTTACTTTGGGGAATTTCTCTGAGGCAAGGTAGGCTGCTATTTCTATCTTTAGGGGTAGTTAGCTCTTAGGCTGTGAAGAGGCGTCTAGGGAGAGTTAGGCATGCTCCACGGCTATTTCTAGTGTGTGTGATAGGATTAGGGATTGCGGTCAGTAGAGTTACCACCTCCTCAGAGCTTGTCCCAGGTTTTCTGTTTTAACCATCAGGTCATTTCAGGTGCTCCTAACCACCAGGTCCGTAACATTTTGCACCTTAATCACAGACTGTACAGACTAGGTGATATTGCATTTTTTAGTGTGATGCATTAGTGTCACCTAACTTTACTCTGTTATATCTTTAGTGTGGCTTCTATGTCTGCTGTGGCTGTTGCTGATGTTAACACAAATTTGTGGAAATGTGAACAGTCATGATTGGTCTAATTCTGCTGGGTTAGCTATAGTGGAAGACGTCTTAGTCCCAATTATATTATTTCTATTCTCGTGACAGTTATTCCACTTCGGTGGTGTCAGGCACTCATTTTTTTTAAATGTGAACACTCCTGGTTGGGTGTCCATCTGTTGGATTGGGTGTAGTGGAAGACCTGTCGGTCCCAATTATACTATTTCTACTGTGGTGAAATTGATGTCACTTTGGTAGTGTCTGGCACTAATTTTTGAAAATATGTAGACTCCTGGTTGGGTCTCCTTCATGTGTGTTGCCTGTAGCAGTGTGCCTCCAAGACCATCAGGCCTCCACTTCCTTGGACTCAACTACCCGTGTTACTATTCTTAAATTTTTCTGACAATGGTAGTCTACAAAACTTATATTTGTGCCACCTTAGTGTGGCTCAGCATGAAAGCAGGTAGAGGTGTTGCATGTGGTATCAGGGCTCCCAGCAAAGGAGGCCTACACCGATCCCTCACTCACCTCTTCTTACTGTGACATTCAATTGAAAGCTGTAAATGCTGTCTCAGACCCTGATACCACATGCCTGGCTGATTGCTGCAGTTCCATGCTGAAATTTGTACTGTGGGTGAATTGAGGCCACTTTCCTGGTGTCTGTCCCTCATTTTGTGTATTTTGGCCGCATTTGGGGCTGATATAAGGTGTTGTTCATGTGTTTGTTTTTGACTCCCATTGACGAATTAGTCTAATTAATCGACAAATATTGAAAATTTGGCGATCATAATCCGAAACATTGAAATATTCGCTCATCTCTATTCATGATAACAATAATTTTGAGAAGGTATGACCAAATTTTTACATGCCACTGTATATTATGTTCCTCAAGTCCCATCATTTCATCATAAATTTACCACCTCTTTACCAGTATGTAACAGTTTCATTCCACTGGAACCTTTTTTCATTTGGCACCAAACCAAAAAATTGCTATCCTCTCTTGTCCTCATAAGGGAACAGAGATGTTATCTTTATATCAGTGTTCAGAAAGCATGTCACTGGGGAGTGCTTTAATGCTGAATTTTTGCAGCTAGTAATGTGAAGTGTTCTTAAGAGTTTGATAGATTAGTGACAGGGGAATGCAAGTTTTTGTCATAGTTGCGTGTGATCCTAGAAAACATTGTATGCACTACTCAGCATTTTCACTGTTTAATTGCTATTATGTGACAACAGACTAGCCTGCGCTTTTCCCCTGAATCTGCTGAATGGCAGTGACTGAGAGCCTAGAAGAATTACTGTGTTAGACGTTTGTCAAAAGGATATACTGTAATTTTCATAAGTAGTTTTCTTGGAAGCATGTTATCCATCAATGAATAAAATCTAATCCTTAAATAAAACATATGTTGCAAGTGTTATAAAATGTGAATCTTCATTTGTTTATCTAGTTTGCTTATTTTTTGTGTGACTTACATTCACTTGGATACACATTGTGTCACAAATGATTATCTACGATCTACTTACTCCAATCGTTCTGGTATAAAGCTGGTATAAATGATATATGCTCTATAATTTATTTAAAAGGAATGGCTTTCATAGGCAAATAGTCCATTGTTTTGGACAGGAAATTCATTTTTTTACTAGCATAAACTTCTATAATTATTGAAAATGATTAAATACAACCAATAGTGGTATTAAAGTACTAATATAATGCTATTTTATATCTTGTTTGATAAAAGATTGGACAATATTTAAAGGATATGTGCACTTTCAATTTCAATTGGCAGATTTCTGAGGAACTCCGGCCTTGAACAAATATCTGATCTATAGTGAGGGGGCTATGAAGCCCAAGTGCTTATGCTCTAAATTTATAGCACATGCACCACATGGGGTAGACAGAACACTATACAGTACAGACCAAAAGTTTGGACACACCTTCTCATTTAAGGATTTTTCTGTATTTTCATGACTATGAAAATTGTACATTCACACTGAAGGCATCAAAACTATGAATTAGCACATGTGGAATTATATATTTAACAAAAAGTGAGAAACAACTGAAAATATGTCTTATATTCTAGGTACTTCAAAGTAGCTACCTTTTGCTTTGATGACTGCTTTGCACACTCTTGGCATTCTCTTGATGAGCTTCAAGAGGTAGTCACCGAAAATGGTTTTCACTTCACAGGTGTGCCCTGTCAGGTTTAATAAGTGGGATTTCTTGCCTTATAAATGGGGTTGGGACCATCAGTTGTGTTGTGCTGAAGTCTAGTGGATACACAGCTGATAGTCCTACTGAATAGACTTTTAGAATTTGTATTATGGCAAGAAAAAAGCAGCTAGGTAAAGAAATGAGTGGCCATCACTACTTTAAGAAATGAAGGTCAGTCAATCCGAAAAATTGGGAAAACTTTGAAAGTGTCCCCAATTGCAGTGGCAAAAACCATTAAGCGCTACAAAGAAACTGGCTCAAATGAGGACCGCCCCAGTAAAAGGAAGACCAAGAGTCACCTCTGCTTCTGAGGATAAGTTTATCCGAGTCACCAGCCTCAGAAATGGCAGGTTAACAGCAGCTCAGATTAGAGACCGGGTCAATGCCACACAGAGTTCTAGCAGCAGACACATCTCTACAACAACTGTTAAGAGGAGACTTTGTGCAGCAGGCCTTCATGGTAACATAGCTATTAGGAAACCTAAGGACAGGCAACAAGCAGAAGAGATTTGTTTGGGCTAAAGAACACAAGGAATGGACATTAGACCAGTGGAAATCTCTGCTTTGGTCTGATGAGTCCAAATTTGAGATCTTTGGTTCCAACCATCATGTCTTTGTGCGACGTAGAAAAGGTGAACTGATGGACTCTACATGCCTGGTTCTCACCGTGAAGCATTGAGGAGGAGGTGTGATGGTGTGGGGGTGCTTTACTCATGACACTGTTGGGGATTTATTCAAAACTGAAGGCATACTGAACCAGCATGGCTACCACAGCATCTTGCAGCAGCATGCTATTCCATCCGGTTTGCGTTTATTTGGACCATCATTTATTTTTCAACAGAACAATGACACCAAACACACCTCAAAGCTGTGTAAGGGCTATTTGACCAAGTAGGAGAGTGATGGGGTGCTACGCCAGATGGCCTGGCCTCCACAGTCACCAGACCTGAGCCCAATTGAGATGGTTTTGGGTGAGCTGGACCGCAGAGTGAAGGCAAACGGGCCAACAAGTGCTAAACATCTCTGGGAACTCCTTCAAGATTGTTGGAAGACTGTTCCCAGTGACTACCTCTTGAAGCTCATCAAGAGAATGCCAAGAGTGTGCAAAGCAGTCATCAAAGCAAAAAGGTGGCTACTTTGAAGAACCTAGAATATAAGACATAATTTCAGTTGTTTCACACTGAAGGCATCAAAACTATGAATTAACACATGTGGAATTATATACTTAACAAAAAAGTGTGAATGTACAATTTTCATAGTTATGAAAATACAGAAAAATCTTTAAATGGGAAGGTGAGTCCAAACTTTTGGTCTGTACTGTATATCTACAGGTTACTCACACAGTTCTCCAACTGTATAGCACAGTTTATAGCTTTGGGGTTTTTTATGGGGGTACTGTTAGTGGAAGCTATAAAAATGGCATCCATTGACAAGTTTTTATTTCAAACTAACAAAATTTCACACATAGAAAGTTCTACAGTATATATCACAATAGTAAATTTTTTGACCAAAAATATTTTGCGAACTATACCATGCCAAGTGATTTAAAATTTTTTTAACCTATCATAGTTTAAAAAAAAACATGTTAAACTTTATGCAAGAATCATTGAATCCATAAATTTTTTTTAAGCTTTCTTTAGAGTTTAATATACCAAAGAGATGTAAAAAGAAGCACATTAGTGTATGGATGAATCATTCAATCCACAACATTTTTTGGAAGATTTTTTGTGAGTTTAAAATACCAGCGAAATGTAACAACAACTGCATTACAGTATATGCATGATTAATTGAATACCTAAAAAGTTTTGGAAGGGTTTTTGTGAGGTTAATATACCAGTAAAATGTAACAAGAACCATGTTACATTGTATGGATGAATCCTTGAATCTATAAAAATATTTGGCAGGTTTTTTTTACAGTTAATATACCAACGTTGGATGAATCATTGAATCCATAAACATTCATTCAAGTTTTTTTCTTTTTTTATAACACTGAAATATAGCAGAAAGCACGTAATACTGCATGGATCAGTAATTATATCAATAAAGATTTAAATTTTTTGGGAGTTTTATATAACACTGAAATGTAACAGAAAGCACCTGAATCTATATGGATGAGTAATTTAATCCAAACAAATTTCTCACTGTTTTTTTGTAATGTTATACAGTATAGACCAAAAGTTTGGACACACCTTCTCATTTAAAGATTTTTCTGTATTTTCATGACTGTGAAAATTGTAAATTCACACTGAAGGCATCAAAACTATGAATTAACACATGTGGAATTATATACTTAACAAAAAAGTGTGAAACAACTGAAAATATGTCTTATATTCTAGGTTCTTCAAAGCAGCCACCTTTTGCTTTGATGACTGCTTTGCTCATTCTTGGCATTCTCTTCATGAGCTTCAAGAGGTAGTCACCAGAAATAGTTTTCACTTCACAGGTGTGCCCTGTCAGGTTTAATAAGTGGGATTTCTTGCCTTATAAATGGGGTTGGGACCATCAGTTGTGTTGAGCAGAAGTCTGGTGGATACACAGCTGATAGTCCTACTGAATAGACTGCTAGAATTTGTATTAAGGCAAGAAAAAAGCAGCTAACTAAAGAAAAACGAGTGGCCATCATTACTTTGAGAAATGAAGGTCAGTCAGTCCGAAAAATTGGGAAAACTTTGAAAGTGTCCCCAAGTGCAGTTGCAAAAACCATCAAGCGCTACAAAGAAACTGGCTCACAAGAGGACCGCCAAAGGAAAGGAAGACCAAGAGTCACCTCTGCTTCTGAGGATAAGTTTATCCGAGTCACCATCCTCAGAAATCGCAGGTTAATAGCAGCTCAGATTAGAGATCAGGTCAATGCCACATAGAGTTCTAGCAGCAGACACATCTCTGCAACAACTGTTAAGAGGAGACTTTGTGCAGCAGGCCTTCATGGTAAAATAGCTGCTAGGAAACCACTGCTAAGGACAGGCAACAAGCAGAAGAGACTTGTTTGGGCTAAAGAACACAATGAATGGACATTAGACCAGTGGAAATCTGTGCTTTGGTCTGATGAGTCCAAACTTGAGATCTTTGGTTCCAAACCACCGTGTCTTTGTGAGACTCAGAAAAGGTGAACAGATGGACTCTACATGCCTGGTTCCCACCGTAAAGCATGGAGGAGGAGGTGTGATGGTATGGGGGGTGCTTTGCTTGTGGAAACAACAAAGGGGGGCGGGCACCGCACACTATATAGAAAGAGGGATCAACCACATGCATATAAAAGAGCCCAAACAAGATCAAAGTAAAAAGATATGCACAAAATGGGATCAACCATACAAATTAGTCTTTATTATGACAAATCTCTTAACACAGAGGCAATGAAAAAAGACACACAATTAAAAACATTTAAAACCAAAAGACGGACCAACCCACATCCCCTAGGACATAGCAATAAGAATACATATAATAATATGACAAAGCACACAATGTGTGCAAATGGTACAGGGGGAATAAGATCAGACAGCAGTTTCACAATAACAGTGGAATTACTCAATGCCCCGTACTGCCAGCTGACCTAACCCCTGATCACACCAATTCAAATGCAGCCAGCAATCCCTTAACTATAAAGCAGACATCTGGAGAGATGTGTACCCACACATACAGATAATATAATGTGCCTGCTAATCCCCTTGAAGCTCACACCCCAAACCATACGTCACCTGATGCAAAGTGGAACGCTGGCCACTGGAGAGCTAATAACTGATGGTGAAAATGTGCGGGTGTGCCCTATAGAAAGGGTTGCCAAAGGAAGGTAAACACACAAAGTCGTGTGCCCCTGGGCCCAGCCGGGATGTATGAAGGGATTGCCGAAAAAAGGTCCAAAGAGGGGGATGGAGGCCCCACGCGTATCGACGCTGCTAGAGCGTCTTCGTCAGGGGAAGGTTGTGAAAACATAGTCCCAATCATGCCCCTTAAATGTAAACTGTAATAAGAGAGGATAAATGTCACCTGTGAAGTTGCGGCGGCATGCAGATAGGTGACCGGCATGTAGCGCTAGGAAAAGCTTCCGGTCATGCGCATATGGAAGTCTTATGCTTACATGCCTAAGCAAATGCTGCCTCGCGCAGGCGCTGTATTAATCAATAGGACCGGCGTCATGGAGTCACAAGAAGATATGCGCAGGCGCCTACATCAGCAACGAAGGGACGTCTGAGCGTGCATAATACAGTTCCGGAGCAGAGACACTGCTCATACGGACATGCGCATATGGAAGTCCCATGCTCCCGACAGTGGGCAGTACTTCCCCGCGCAGGCGCTGTATCAATCAATGAGGCCCATAATACAAAATTTCCAAAAGATAAAAGTGTATGCGCAGGCGCCAGCATAGCCACAGAAAAGACGCCTAAGCGCGCACAATGTGAATCTGGATCGAATCCACTGATCTAGGTCGTAGGCTATACTTCATCACGCAGGCGCTATGTTTATAGTTATGGTAAGCATCAGAACATTCGTAGTACACACAGCTCCATGCGCAGGCGCCAAAGTTGAAAAAAAAAAAAAAGGACATTGAAAAATATGCGCAATAGATTCCTAGATAGTGCGCAATAAAGGAATAATCAAAGCGCCGACTTGAAGTGCACGTATGTCAACACCAAGTACACTAAATGCAAGTGTGGTAAGCAGGTGTGCAAACCGTAAGTGGCGACACAGAACTGTTGGTACCGAACAGATGTAATAAGGCCACATTATATGAACCAACCAGGATTATCACAAGCTAGTGTTTAAAAAAATGCAAAAAATGAGAAATACCCATAGCATTGCACTCTTGGCCACGAATGGCCCGAGTCCAATAAGGTGAAGTTGTTAAGTTGTAAAAGAAAAATATATATGTAGATAAGTCCCTACGTACAATGGACACAACACCTTGTGGGCACAGACGTGCAGAGAAAAAGACCAACAGGGCAGAGAAAGGGCCCCCCCCCCAAAAAAAAAAAAAAAGTATAAGACTGCCCTTATCTTGAGAGAGAGGTTGTGGATGACCCCAAGAGCGGGGAGATAAACAAGCCCCCGCCACTGAAACCGGATTTCACACAGCAAGAGTGGAAGATACATCAATCCTCCCAACCCGGTAAGTCCATGTTACCAGGGTCAAATGCAAAAAGTAAAGTATATATAGTTCTAAATCTTTTTATCTTGCCGTTTACCTTTATTTATATTAACCATTCTACAGGAGAGAGTATAAGTGCATGTGCTAAGCCGGCTTAAAGCCAAGGGGCACACGACTTTGTGTGTTTACCTTCCTTTGGCAACCCTTTCTATAGGGCACACCCGCACATTTTCACCATCAGGTTATTAGCTCTCCAGTGGCCAGCGTTCCACTTTGCATCAGGTGACGTATGGTTTGGGGTGTGAGCTTCAAGGGGATTAGCAGGCACAATATATTATC
The DNA here is from genome assembly GCF_051348905.1 of Ranitomeya variabilis. Lineage (NCBI taxonomy): Eukaryota > Metazoa > Chordata > Amphibia > Anura > Dendrobatidae > Ranitomeya > Ranitomeya variabilis. The sequence continues at coordinate 814,410,765 of NC_135232.1, read as the reverse complement.
TGTATGTGTGGGTACACATCTCTCCAGATGTCTGCTTTATAGTTAAGGGATTGCTGGCTGCATTTGAATTGGTGTGATCAGGGGTTAGGTCAGCTGGCAGTACGGGGCATTGAGTAATTCCACTGTTATTGTGAAACTGCTGTCTGATCTTATTCCCCCTGTACCATTTGCACACATTGTGTGCTTTGTCATATTATTATATGTATTCTTATTGCTATGTCCTGGGGGATGTGGGTTGGTCCGTCTTTTGGTTTTAAATGTTTTTAATTGTGTGTCTTTTTTCATTGCCTCTGTGTTAAGAGATTTGTCATAATAAAGACTAATTTGTATGGTTGATCCCATTTTGTGCATAGCTTTTTTCTTTGATTTTGTTGGGGTGCTTTGCTTGTGACACTGTTGGGGATTTATTGAAAATTGAAGGCATACTGAATCAGCATGGCTACCACAGCATCTTGCAGCAGCATGCTATTCCATCCGGTTTGTGTTTAGTTGGACCATCATTTATTTTTCAACAGGACAATGACCTCAAGCACACCTCCAGGCTGTGTAAGGGCTATTTGACAAAGAAGGAGAGTGATGGGGTGCTGCGCCAGATGACCTGGCCTCCACAGTCACCAGACCTGAACCCAGTTTGGAGTGAGCTGGACCGCAGAGTGAAGGCAAATGGGCCAACAAGTGCTAAGCATCTCTGGGAACTCCTTCAAGATTGTTGGAAGACCATTCCCGGTGACTACCTCTTGAAGCTCATCAAGAGAATGCCAAGAGTGTGCAAAGCAGTCATCAAAGCAAAAGGTGGCTACTTTGAAGAACCTAGAATATAAGACATATTTTCAGTTGTTTCACACTTTTTTGTTAAGTATATAATACCACATGTGTTAATTCATAGTTGTGATGCCTTCTGTGTGAATGTACAATTTTCATAGTCATGAAAATACAGAAAAATCTTTAAATGAGAAGGTGTGTCCAAACTTTTGGCCTGTACTGTATATACCACCAAAATGTACCAAACACATAACATGCTTTGATGGTTATATTTGTAACGCTCGTGTCCAGACTGGATGGCGCAAGTAAGGATTGTGGCCCCACTGTGCCACAAACCAGACTACTCTGGGGGAACATGACTAAGCAGCTACCTTGGTGTTCACTGGAGTCTCTAGTGGTGAGGTCAGGCTTGTGCGGCAGGTAGCTATCAGGTACCACTCCAGGGCGGTGTCTTGCTGTAGCAGCTGATTCCACTGGGGGATGGAACACTAGGAACAGGTGCAGGCAAGTACAGACAGGCACGGCTGGCACTCTGGCAGGCGGGCACAGCTGGCACTCTGGTAGGCAGGCAGGTATGGCTGGCACTCTGGTGGGCAGGCAGGCACAGCTGGCAGTCTGGAAGGCAGCCAGGTATGGCTGGCACTCTGATGGATAGGTGGCATGGCTGGCCCTCTGGCAGGCAGGCGGGCGGGCACAGCTGGCACTCTGGCAGGCAGGTGGGCATGGCTGGCACAGGCAGGCGGGCACGGCTGGCACTCTGGCAGGCAGGCATGACTGGCACACTGGCAGGCAGGCGGGCACGGCACAGACTGGAGGAATCGGGACTGTAACAGGTAGGGCAGGAACACAGGCAGGTAGGAGTAGGAAAAGGGAACAGATAGGAACCAGTTCAGATTGGAGGGACAGGAACTGCTTCAGGAGGCATGGGAACACAGGCAGGTATGAGTGGGATAAGGGAACGGGTAGTAACCAGGACAGACTGGACGGACAAAGTGCCACAGGGTGTAGGGCGACAGCATAGCAGAGCCGCAGGACGTGGAGAGCAGAGCAAAACCATAGAACGCGGAGAACAGAGCAGAACCGCATGATGTGGATAGCAGAGCAGAACCGCAGGACACAGAGAGCAGAGCAGAACCACAGGACGAGGAGAGCAGAACTGAACCACAGGACGCAGAGAGCAGAGCAGAACCGCAGGACCGGAGAGCAGAGCAGAGCCGCAGGATGCGGAGAGCAGAGCCACAGAATGCAGAGAGCAGAACAGAGCCGCAGGATGTGGGGAGCAGAGCAGAGCAGAGCTGCAGGTTGCGCAGAACAGAGCAGAGCCGCAGGATGCAGGGAGCAGAGCAGAAGGAGTAGACACTAGGATACACACAGCTGAGTAGGGAAGGCAGCAAACAAGTAAACAAACAGGTACAGGTATAGGGCAGAGTTCAGTAGCTGAAAGCCTGGAAATTTTCTGACTCTGGAGGGCGCTATAGCCTTATTCCCCATTGCCATTATAAAAAACGCCAGTGAGGGAATAAGGACCCTTAACGGCCGCCGTTTTAATGCTTATCTGCGGTTGTTAACCCTAGAAAGCATACCCATAGAAATCTACACATTCACGCACCTGGGGCCTTTTAGGCCTGTTTACAATTATCATGGAATAACTCAAATAAAAATACTTTTCAAAATTTATTTTACAATTGCAAGGTAAGGATGCATTCCAACTAGCGCTGGGGTCCGCCAGGAGGGGATCCGTAATGGATCTGACCTCCTGGTGACCCCAGCTAAGGCTGGCGGAATCCTGGAGTTACCAGGAGGTCAGACCCATTATGGATCCCCTTCTGGCGAACCCCAGCGCTACTGGGAACACAGCCTAAGATGTGTATATTTCAAAACATAATTATGTGCATAAAACAACAAAAAAGTAAGTAAACGGGCATGCCAAATATAGGCATTCTATATGCAATTTTTTAATGAAAACATTTTTTGGTTGTAGCAAACTTGGCGCAGGAATATTTATTTGTAGCTTTACATATTTCCCCGACAATTCTCACATATTATTTTTTCAGCTGAATGTTCCTTGCATACATTTTGTCCGCAAGTAGAACAGAAACGCTCCAATTTTATTTCCTTCTTTGCTGGACAAATATAGCAGCGCTTTCTTTTTTTTTCTCTTTGCTCTGGATGTTCCAGAAAGCGTATTCCACATCGGATCATTGCCGCCGTAATTTGCCTTGATAAGCAAATCTGTGTATCACATGTAAACCTAGTACAGGCCTAAAAGGCCCCAGGTGCGTGAATATGGGGTAGTCCCAAAAAAGGTTGTTATACCAAAATGTCTGTAACATAAAAATATATGAATAACTGGAAATTACTAACAACTATATACATGAGGATTACCTAGATTTTCAAAATTCTAACTAAAGTACTTTTACAGAAAATAGAAAACAAGTAACCTGGCTGGCCTGCGAGTCCCCAGGTATGCGTTCTAGGGTTAAGGGGTTAAATAACTTTCAGGCCCACAAAGGCTAAACAGCAGGGAGCTACACAAACAGAAATTAACTATAAAGCCCACAGTCCAGTAATGCAGGTTACAAAGAACAAAAGACTAGAGTTGTCCACCCACCTCACTTGCAATGAAAGCTAACATAGAATGCCAAATGACAGGGAATGCAAATCTTTAGGCCGGTTTCACACATCCTGATATTTCCGGTACCAGAAAAAACGATACCGGAGATATTAGTGTCCGTGTGTCACATCCGTGTGGCATCCGTGTGCTGTCCATGTGGATACGTACCAGAGCCAAAGGTTTGTATCTGCAAATGAAGGGTTAATGCCATGGTTATGTATTAAAAGCGTGTCAAAAACATTTGTCTTAATGACGTCTCAGCTTTGATTTGAGTGTTAGTAGTCCTTTGGCATAACAAATATGTCAAGGTCTAGACACCTAGCTAGTAAAGAAACAATTTGTTTCACTGTTAACCCTATAACTTTAAAAACACACTTGTATGGGTCCGTGTGATCCGTGCAGCTGCACAAAAACAGTCATGTCGACGTGTGGGGCACACGGACACATGGTCTTTGAGAAAACACAGATACAGTTATATGAAAAAGTTTGGGCACCCCCTATTAATCTTAATCTTAATGTTTTATAAAAATTGTTTTTTTTTGCAACTGCTATTTCAGTTTCATATATCTAATAACTGTTGGACACAGTAATGTTTCTGCCTTGAAATGAGGTTTATTGTACTAACAGAAAATGTGCAATCTGCATTCAAACAAAATTTGACAGGTGCATAAGTGTGGGCACCTCACCAGAAAAGTGACATTAATATTTAGTAGATCCTCCTTTTACAAATACAACAGCCTCTAGTCACTTCCTGTAGCTTTTAATGTGTTCCTGGGTCCTGGATGAAGGTATTTTTGACCATTCCTCTTTACAATTCCAGTTCAGTTAAGTTTGATGGTCGCCGAGCATGGACAGCCCTCTTCAAATGATCCCACAGATGTTCAATGATATTCAGGTCTGGGGACTGGGATGGCCATTCCAGAACAGTGTAATTGTTCCTCTGCATGAATGCCTGAGTAGATTTGGAGCGGTGTTTTGGATCATTGTCTTGCTGAAAGATCCATCCCCTGCGTAACTTCAACTTTGTCACTGATTCATGAACATTATTGTCAAGAATCTGCTGATACTGAGAGGAATCCATGCGTCCCTCAACTTTAACAAGATTCCCGGTGTTGGCATTGGCCACACAGCCCCAAAGAATTATGGAACCTCCACCAAATTTTACTGTGGGTAGCAAGTGTTTTTCTTGGAATGCTGTTTTTTGCCGCCATGCATAACGCCTTTTTGTATGACCAAACAACTCAATCTTGGTTTCATCAGTCCACAGGACCTTCTTCCAAAAAGAAATTGTCTTCTCCAAATGTGCTTTTGCATACCTCAGCCGACTCTGTTTGTGGCGTGCTTGCAGAAACGGCTTCTTTCGCATCACTCTCCCATACAGCTTCTCCTTGCAAAGTGCGTTGTATAGTTGACCGATGCACAGTGACACCATCTGCAGCAAGTTGATGCTGCAGCTCTCTGGAGGTGGCCTGAGGATTGTCCTTGACTGATCTCACCATTCTTCTTCTCTGCCTTTCTGATGTTTTTCTTGGCCTGCCACTTCTGGCCTTAACAAGAACTGTTCTTCCATTTCCTTACTATGTTCCTCACAGTGGAAATTGACAGGTTAAACCTCTGAGACAGCTTTTTGTATCCTTCCCCTGAACAACTATGTTGAATAATCTTTGTTTTCAGATCATTTGACAGTTGTTTTGAGGAGCCCATGATGCCACTCTTCAGAGGAGATTCAAACAGGAGAACAACTTGCAAGTGGCCACTTTAAGTAGCTTTTCTCATGATTGCATACACCTGGCTACGAAGTTCAAAGCTCAATGAGGTTACAAAACCAAAAAAAGTGCTTTAGTAAGTAAGTAAAAAGTAGGTAGGAATATTTAAAACAAGAAAATGATAAGGGTGCCCATACTTATGCACCTGTCAAATTTTGTTTGAATGCAGATTGCACATTTTTTGTTAGTACAATAAACCTCATTTCAAGGCAGAAACATTACTGTGTCCAACAGTTATTAGATATATGAAACTGAAATAGCTGTTGCAAAAAAAAACAATTTTTATAAAACATTAAGCTTATGATTAATAGGGATGCCCAAACTTTTTCATATAACTGTATGTGCACAGACCCATTCATTTGAATGGGTCTATGTGTGTCGGTGTCTGCAGTATGTGTGCACCATGTCACCATGCATACCGGAGACACTGATGTGTGAAACCAGCCTTAAAAAGGTCCTGTAACTATGTAAAAGTGTACAGTTTTTGCACTTATTTTATTTCAGCAGCTTCCCTGAGTATGAGTATGCTGTTTTTTTTCTTTAAATCTGCCATACAGTGCTATAGATATGAGCCTATTTATTTAGTGCTAATGCTGAAAAAGCATTTCTTATTTTATTCTGGGACTACAGCATTTAAGAAGTGGTTATCCAAGTAGTGAACAACCCCTTTAAAGGAGACATTATAACATTTTCCTTCAAGGTTTTTTTTTTAAATCATTGGTTCAGAAGCAATGTTGGCCTTGTCGTTTATTTTTTTTTTTTCATTTACATCTCACAAATTATTTTTTTCCATTTATCAATGCATTATACAGTAAATTGTAAGGCACCAATTAAAAATACATCTCATTCTGTAAAAAACTAGCCTTCATACAGATATGTCGACAGAAAAATTAAAGTTATTGCTCCTAAAGTGGAGAAGAAAAAATCCACAGCAAGCAAATTAAAAAATGACTGCATTCTCAGGAGGTTGAAAAGGAATACATTCTGTCTTTATGATTTTTGCCTACTAAATGTTGTGGTTTAGAAAACGATAATATTTATTTTAGTTTAGTATGGTTTTAAGGCTCTGCAAAGAATGAATTATGATTTCCAAATAAGTCTAAGCAATATGTATGCTTGCCACAAGATGGCAGTCTGAGAATAAAATATAGAGATCATTTCCTGATAAGTTCACACATGGCAGTATTACTTCAGAAATCTATTTATTTTACTGACTTGTCATGATTATCCCCATTGGGGCTCACAATCTAAATTCCCTCTCAGTATGGCTTTGGAAGGTGGGAGGAAAATGATGTACCCGAAGGAGACCCACGGAAACACAGGGTGAACATACAAATTGCTTGCAGGTGTTGTCCTTGGTGGCATTTGATACATCTAAAATATAAATTACCAGACAAATTATATAGTAAAAATATAAAGCTAATATACAGTGATATGTAAAAGTTTGGGACCCAGTTAAGCAAGTTGAAGTAGAACTGATCTCTAAAAGGTCTAAATGACACATTTCCTTTGTATTATAGGCAAAAAACCTATTTAAAATGTTAAATATTTTACATTTTAAAAGTTACTAAAAGGAAAATGGGTAAATGCAAAAGTTTGGGCACCTTGCATGGTTAGTGTAAAGCCTCTAAGATGAGGCAAGCCCAGGGGACTCAAATACCACAACAGCTGGTACCGAGAGGGTGGCTCGAAGGGGCAGGCACCATGATTAAAACGTTAGTCGAAACGCATCGGAAGAACGCTGCCATGTGTGCATAATGCTGTAAGAAATTATAACTTATTTACAAGTGGTGTACCATAGGATACAATCCTTTCCTTTTTTTAAAAAAAATGAAGAAATAAATTTAGTGATTTTACTACATTCCTGCTGGATTCATTGATTTTTCTGTGGACTCTTTTATTTAGTCCCCTTGCTGAGTTTTACATGACGTTGCCATCATCAATTCCAGGTGGGTGGGGTCGTCTGCAGAGTTGTTTACTCATACTATGCCCTGGGATTCAGAGGTCTGTTCCAAAGCTTCAGTGTCTGCTAGTCAGAAGAGTAGCCCAGCCACCCACCGCCTGTTTACCTAAGTACTATTTTTAACGGCATCTGGCCCAGGAAATCCTTTTGGGCCTAGTAGAATTTGGTGCTACTCAGCAGTGTACCCCACCCATGAAGCAAGCTACACCGCCTGTTTACCTAAGTACTATTTTTTAACGGCATCTAGCTCAGAAAATCCTTTTGGGCCTAGTAGAATTTAGTGCTACTCAGCAGCGTACCCCACCCATGAAGCAAGCTACACCGCCTGTTTACCTAATTGCTATTTTTAACGGCATCTGCCCCAGGAAATCCTTTTGGGCCTAATAGAATTTGGTGCAACTCAGCAGTGTACCCCACCCATGAAGCAAGCTACACCGCCTGTTTACCTAACTACTATTTTGTAACGGCATCTAGCCTGGGAAATCCTTTTGGGCCTAGTAGAATTTAGTGCTACTCAGCAGCGTACCCCACCCATGAAGCAAGCTACACCGTCTGTTTACCTAACTACTATTTTGTAACGGCATCTAGCCCAGGAAATCCTTTTGGGCCTAGTTGTCAGGACTCTGAACATTTTTTACCTTTTGTGCATTACTGCCCTTTTCCAAGATGGCGTCTTTGGTCTTATGTGAACTGTGTCTTCCTGCTATAAAACTCCACCCCAGCCTTCAGTCTGTGCTAGAGTATTCTGCCTTGCATCCAGCTCCTGACCTCTGATTACTGCCTGGCTATATACCTGCTCCTGTGAACCTGTGTGGTGATCCTGCTACTCTGCTCTGAGTTCCTGCTGCAAACACCAGTTTTCAGTAATCCTCCTTCATCTGCTGCTCGTGTTTACTTCCATCTGCATTTGCTGGACATGTAAGCTGTTTCTGCTCTGCAAGAACCTAAGACTATTAACCAGGCCTCCCTGGTTGAGCTAAGATATGATTTGAACTGCCTTATAAGCTTATCTATCTGTGTTTGGACTAAGACAAGGATTTGTTTGTGTCAAGTATCCTCAAGAATAACTGTGCTTCATAGACTTTCTGCTTGATTGCATTTTCCTCTGAAGTTTCCTATAGACTGCTAAGCTGCGTTTAATATTTGCACCAAGTGTTGTGGACTTGAGTTTCTCTCTGCACCTGTTTGAATCATCGTGTAATAATATAGGCTTTACCACTTATAAAACTGTGTCCTGTAGTTGTTTTGTTCCATGCAAAGAGTCTTCTGAGTTATCCCCTATAATTATTACAGGATACTCTAGCCATAAAAAAAGGAGACTGCTGGAACAATGACTGCAGAAAGCAGATTAGAGCAGGTGTTTTCCATAATTAGATCACTGCAGAAAGATGTGGAAGGTTTGCAAAAGAAGTTTGGAAGCTTTGAACACAATCAACAAGTGTTTGGACAAACTTTGCAGGACTTAAGCAACCGCATGGCACCCCAGGAAAACAAACTTGCTGGCATAGAGTCCCAGTTTGGATGGGCTTTTCAGGACATAAGCACGCAAATAGCTGCACAAGTGACTTTAGCCTCTGGGTAACCGCCACCAGCTAGCCCACCTAAGTTGCCCCCATTCAGATTTAATGGTGATCGCGACAAATTTCGTGGCTTTGTCAATCAATGTATGCTATATTTTGAAGTGCATGCTGACCGTTTTCCTACTGATAGATCCAAAGTATTGTGTGTAATAATGCTACTGACCTCACGAGCGCTCGCCTGGGCGAATCCAATGATTGAGTCTCGTGACCCACGGTTAAATAACTTGGATGATTTCTTGGCCGCTATGGCATTAATGTTTGATGATCCTAATCGCCGTGCAACCGCTGAATCTGCTTTGTTGTCTTTACGCCAGGCTAAATGTTCTGTTATTGAGTATGCCACTGAATTCAGAAGATTAGCGGTAGATACCAATTGGGACAGTTATGCACAATTGCCTATGTTAAAAGGGGTCTGTCTAGTATTATAAAAGATGAACTAGCTCATTCTGAGTCACCACAAGAGCTAGAGAAATTTATACAGCATTGTGTGCGCATAGACATTCGCCTTACTGAGCGTAGGTAGGAGACATTTGCTGCATATAACCGTATTTCTAACTTTTCCCTTCCTTCCAAAGAGCCTGCAGGTAAAACCTCTCGGGAGGTGGAGGAGGTGCCCATGCAAATTGATTCCGTTCAGAGGCGCGAGATCAATGAGCATCGGGAGCATCGCCTTCGTGAAAGTCTATGTTTCTACTGCGGCCAGTCTGACCACTTCTTGATCAATTGTCCTAAGTGTCCTAGACGGCCTAACAAGGTGGTAGCAGCAGTAGGGGAGTATGACAACTGTGATGATGAATCTGACATCTCTGAATGTAGCCTGCCTTTAAACGCTGTATTCCATTCACTTTCTATGACTTCACCCCCCAAGAAGCTGAAGGAGAAGAACTCTCACTGATCTCTCCCTATTAAGATGCTGTGTTCAGGACAGTGGATTTCCAGTGCAGCTATGATTGACTCAGGTGTAGGTGGCAATTTCATGGATATCGCATTTGCCAAGGAACATGGTATTGAAATTCAGCAAAGAGCCTCTCCAATTACCATGGAAACAGTGGATGGGTCACCTTTAATCTCTGGGCCTGTCGATCAGGAGACCGTACCCTTTGAAATTTTGTTGGAGCCTAATCATCAGGAGCAACTTTCTTTCTTGCTAATTTCTTCTCCTCATTTTCCTGTGATTTTAGGCATTCCTTGGTTGCGTTCTCAGAACCCAATTATCAACTGGGAGACCAAGGAGATTATCTTTCCAACAAGGAGCAAGTCAGGGTTAACAGAAGCTGTCCCTGAGTCCACGGCTACGGAGCCACATGTACAGGTATTTTCTTTACCTCCAGCATATAAAGAGTTCTCTGACATCTGTGACGAGAAGAATGCAGATCAGCTTCCTCCACACAGGCATTATGACTGTCCCATTGAGCTGCTTCCTGGGGCAGCTATTCCTTTTGGTAACGTATACCCTTTGGTGGCACCTGAGCTTCAAGCCTTAAAGGAGTATATTGATGAAAATCTGGCCAAAGGCTTCATACGTCCTTCTTCCTCACCAGCATGGGCACCTATATTTTTTGTAAAAAAAGAAGGATGGGACCCTGAGACCCTGTGTTGACTATCGGGAACTCAATAAGGTAACCATACGAAACTGTGACCCTTTGCCTCTGATTCCCGAATTACTGGAAAGAGTCCGCCATGCTAAGGTGTTCTCTAAACTGGATCTTCGTGGGGCTTATAATTTGGTGCGTATTCGTCCAGGGGATGAGTGGAAGACAGCATTCCGAAGCCGGTATGGACACTTTGAATATCTTGTGATGCCCTTCGGGCTTTGTAATGCCCCTGCAACGTTTCAACACCTTGCTAATGACATTTTCAGAGATTTGTTGGACCAGTTTGTGGTGATCTATTTGGACGATAATCTAATCTTTTCTGACTCTCTACAGGAACATGAAGAACATGTCAAAGCTGTTTTAAGATGTCTGAAAGAGAACCATCTGTTTATCAAGCCGGAGAAATGCGAGTTCCATCGTTCTGAGATACAGTTCTTAGGCTATATCATCTCTCCCCAGGGGCTGAACATGGAATCTGGTAAGATTCAGGCTATCCTTGGCTGGCCGGTACCCAAGAACGTTAAGGAGGTCCAACGATTTATTGGTTTTGCAAATTTCTACAGATGCTTCATTCGAAATTTTTCTGATATTGTCCGTCCCATTACTTCCTTGACAAAGAAGGAAAACCCCTTTAAGTGGTCATCACAGGCTCAAGAAGATTTTGATCGGCTTAAGATCTGTTTCACATCAGCACCACTATCATCAGCACCCAGATCCAACACATCCTTTCATTGTGGAGGTGGACGCTTCTGATAATGCTTTGGGGGCTATTCTCTCCCAAAGAACTGGAGAGAAGGGTCTGCTACATCCTTGTGCTTTCTTTTCCCGTAGACTAACCTCAGCAGAGAAGAATTACGACGTGGGAGACAAGGAATTGCTGGCTATTATTACGACTTTCAAAGAATGGAGGCATCATCTGCAAGGAGTTGCACAACAGATCATAGTGCTAACTGACCATCGCAATTTAGAGTTCCTTAGATCTGCTAGATGTCTTTCTCCTCATCAGGCTCATTGGAACTTATTTTTAAATCAATTTAACTTTGTTATCTCGTACCGTCCAGGTTCTCGTAATGGGAAGGCTGATTGTTGTGAACTCCGTTTTCAGGCTCCCTCTTGTGGTCACGGATGGTATTGTGTGACTTTGATTTTTTGGCTCCCCCTGGTGGTTTGGTTTATTATCCTGCGGGTCTGGCTTTATCAGCTGCCTCGTTATTCTCCAGGGAGGCTCCTATTTAGCTCTGCTTCACTTCCACTTGTTGCCGGCTGTCAATGTATTCAGTGCTATTCTGATTACTCCTGATTATCTTGTTTTCTGCCTCTTCAGGATAAGCTAAGTTCTGTTTGAATATTTTTTGCTCATCTGCCTGCAATATGATTTCTGTGTATGATGAGTCTAGTCCAGCTTGCTAATATGTGATTTCTTGTTGCTGGTAAGCTCTGGGATACGGAGTTGCTTCCCCCGCACCGTTAGTTGGTGCGGGGGCTCGAGCAATCTCTGCGTGGATATTTTGAATAGGGTTTTTTATTGACCGCACAGTTCCCTTCCTATTTTCTGCTATCTAGTATTAGCGGGCCTCATTTGCTTAAACTAATTTCATCTCTGCGTTTGTGCTTTCCCCTTAACTCACCGTTAATATTTGTGGGGGGCTATTCTATATCTTTGGGGTCATTCCACTGAGGCAAGAGAGGACTTTCTTTCCCTCCAGGAATAGTCAGTTTCTCAGGCCGTGAAGAGACGTCTAGGATTTTCAGGTTACGTTCCACGGCTGCCTATAGTTGTGTGCGGATAGGATCAGGTTGCGGTCAATCTAGTTACCACTTCCCCAGAGCTAGTCGTCTGTTCGGTTACTTAGCTAGTCCGACCTGCGATCCTTGCCACTAGGATCATAACAGTACAGCCGGCCAATAAAGTGTTAATTGCATGGCAGAAGCACGAGAAAAGAAGCTTGGAGAAATTTTTTTTTTTTTTTTTTTGCTGCCGTGTGTCTAGCTGCTGTGTGTCTGGCTTCTCTCCTCCTCTTAATCTTGGTGTGGCTCTGAGTTCAGCTGCTGATATGGATATCCAGAGTTTAGCCTCCAGTGTAGATCATCTTGCTGCAAGGGTACAAAGTATTCAGGATTTTGTTGTGCACAGTCCTATGTCAGAGCCTAGAATACCTATTCCGGAGTTGTTTTCTGGAGATAGATCTAGGTTCCTGAATTTTAAGAACAATTGCAAATTGTTTCTTTCTTTGAAACCTCGTTCCTCTGGGGATTCTGTTCAGCAAGTTAAGATTATTATTTCTTTCTTGCGTGGCGATCCTCAAGATTGGGCTTTCGCATTGGCTCCAGGGGATCCTGCATTGCTCAGTGTGGATGCGTTTTTTCTGGCCCTTGGATTGCTCTATGAGGAACCTAATCTTGAGAACCAGGCTGAAAAAGCGTTGTTGGCCCTCTCTCAGGTGCAAGATGATGCAGAGGTGTACTGCCAGAAATTTCGGAAATGGTCGGTGCTTACTCAATGGAATGAGTGTGCCCTGGCTGCAAATTTCAGAAAAGGTCTTTCTGAAGCCATTAAGAATGTCATGGTGGGGTTCCCTACGCCTGCAGGTCTGAATGAGTCAATGACTCTGGCCATTCAGATTGATCGGCGTTTGCGGGAGCGCAAACCTGCACACCATTTGGCGGTGTCTTCTGAACAGACACCTGAGTCTATGCAATGTGATAGAATTCTGACCAGAAGTGAACGGCAAAATTATAGACGGCAAAATAGGTTGCATCAGATTTGGAATCATGTGGTGGACAATTTGAAGCTGTCACAAGAGAAGGCTCAGCGCTTTGCCAACCGCCGTCGCTGTGTGGGTCCCCGACTTCGCGTTGGGGACTTGGTGTGGTTGTCTTCTCGCTTTGTTCCTATGAAGGTCTCCTCTCCTAAGTTTAAGCCTCGGTTTATCGGTCCTTATAAGATTTTGGAAGTCCTTAACCCTGTGTCTTTTCGTTTGGACCTCCCAGCATCGTTTGCTATTCATAATGTGTTCCATCGGTCGTTGTTGCGGAGGTATGTGGTGCCTGTGGTTCCTTCGGTTGAGCCTCCTGCCCCTGTGCTGGTTGAGGGAGAATTGGAATACGTGGTGGAGAAGATCTTGGATTCTCGTATTTCTAGATGGAGGCTTCAGTATTTGGTTAAGTGGAAAGGCTATGGTCAGGAGGATAATTCCTGGGTTGTCGCCTCTGATGTTCATGAGGCCGATTTGGTTCGTGCCTTCCGTGTGGCTCACCCTGATCGCCCTGGGGGTTTTGATGAGGGTGGTACTGTTGTGAACTCTGTTTTCAGGCTCCCTCTTGTGGTCACGGATGGTATTGTGTGACTTTGGTTTTTAGGCTCCCCCTGTTGGTTTGGTTTATTATCCTGCGGGTCTGGCTGGATCAGCTGCCTCGTTATTCTCCAGGGAGGCTCCTATTTAGCTCTGCTTCACTTCCACTTGTTAATGGCTGTCAATGTATTCAGTGCTATTCTGATTACTCCTGATTATCTTGTTTTCTGCCTCTTCAGGATAAGCTAAGTTCTGTTTGAATATTTTTTGCTCATCTGCCTGCAATATGATTTCTGTGTATGATGAGTCTAGTCCAGCTTGCTAATATGTGATTTCTTGTTGCTGGTAAGCTCTGGGGTACGGAGTTGCTTCCCCCGCACCATTAGTTGGTGCGGGGGCTCGAGCAATCTCTGCGTGGATATTTTGAATAGGGTTTTTTATTGACCGCACAGTTCCCTTCCTATTTTCTGCTATCTAGTATTAGCGGGCCTCATTTGCTTAATCTAATTTCATCTCTGCGTTTGTGCTTTCCCCTTAACTCACCGTTAATATTTGTGGGGGGCTATTCTATATCTTTGGGGTCATTCCACTGAGGCAAGAGAGGACTTTCTTTCCCTCCAGGAATAGTCAGTTTCTCAGGCCGTGAAGAGACGTCTAGGATTTTCAGGTTACGTTCCACGGCTGCCTATAGTTGTGTGCGGATAGGATCAGGTTGCGGTCAATCTAGTTACCACTTCCCCAGAGCTAGTCGTCTGTTCGGTTACTTAGCTAGTCCGACCTGTGATCCTTGCCACTAGGATCATAACAGCTGATGCTTTATCCCGAATCCATGCTGCGGAATCCGTACCTGGAGCCCCGTCCAAGACCATTCTATCTGATGCCAATTTCATCGGAGTTATCCTCGATCAGGACTTGTGGAAGGAGTGCAGGGAGGCCTATGACGGTGATGTATTTCTGGCCAACCCACCTGTGGATATTAATCTTGTCTTTAAAGGTGGCATGTGGTTCAGAGATCAACGTATCTACGTCCCTGAGGTCATCTGTCTGCAGATCCTCAAGTTGGTACATGACTCGAAGTTGGCTGGTCACAGGGGGTACAGAAGACACAAGAGTTCCTGAGCCGATTCTTCTGGTGGCCAACTTGCCTGAAGGATACCAAGGACTATGTTCTCTCTTATCAATGGACTTTATTGTGGAGCTGCCTACATCAGGGGGGCATGAATACAATCATGGTGGTAGTTGATCGCCTGACTAAAGCTGCTCATTTTGTTCCATGCACCGGCCTCCCCTCAGCTAAAGATACAGTGAACTTGGTAATACAGAATGTCTTTCGGTTGCATGGGGTTCCAGATGAGATCATCTCTGACCATGGAGTACAGTTCACTTCAAGATTCTGGAAGGGGTTTTGCTCTGCACTCAATATTAATGTCTGTCTCTCTTCCGCTTACCTTCCCCAGACAAATGGTCAGACTGAGCGTACCAACCAGACGCTGGAGCAATATCTAAGATGCTATGTCAGCCATCTCCAGGATGATTGGTTGAAGTTGCTGCCATTAGCCGAATTTTCATATAATAATTCTCAGAGCGCCTCCACTAAATTTACACCTTTCTTTGCCAATCTGGGTTATCATCCGAGGAATTTTACCTAGGTGTCCAATTAATTCTCCGGTTCCGGCAGTGGAGGAAAAGCTGACTACGATGAGACAAAATCTGGAGGTTCTGAAGGAATCCCTGACCACAGCTCAAGAACGTTATAAGAGATCGGCTGATAGGTTCCATAAACCTGCACCCATGTTCAAGGTAGGAGATTCTGTGTGCTTAGCAACTAAGAATCTGAAGTTAAACGTTCCTTCACAAAAACTTGGACAGAAATTCATTGGCCCTTTCAAGATCAACGGTATTGTGAGCTCTGTGGCCTGCCGGCTGAAGCTGCCTAGGACTATGAAGGTACACCCAGTTTTTCATGTATCTTTACTAAAGCCTGTATCTCCTAATACCTTCTAGGGACGTGTTGTGCCACCTCTGCAGCCTGTGGTGATTGATGGGCAAGAACAATGTGGTGGAGGAAATTATTGATTCCAGGATTTGCAGGAATCGGCACCCATATCTGATAAGATGGCAGGGATATCCCCCTGAGGAAGACTCTTGGGAACCTGTGGAAGACATCAATGCCCAACAGAAGATTTCTCGTTTTCATCAGAGATTCCCTGAGAAACCAGGTCCAGGATCGTCCTGAGGCCGCTTCTAAGGAGGGAGTAATGTCAGGACTCTGAACATTTTTTACCTTTTGTGCATTACTGCCCTTTTCCAAGATGGCGTCTTTGGTGTCATGTGCACTCTGTCTTCCTGCTATAAAACTCAAACAAATAGCAAGAACTCTGTATGTAGATGCACAACACAGATATATCCACTAGAATAATTTACTAGATACAGCGCAAGTGGAAATAAAACATAACTTTTACTAAGATAATATAAAAGTACAATTCCAAAAAGCCACCCAAAAGTGATATAAAAACACATGGGGTAAGGTCTCAACAAAGGGACCCAACAGAAAAACCCCTTTAAGGATTCAAAAAACACCGCCTGCAAAGGTGCTTGCAGATGAAAAGCAGACCAATATATGATTCAAAAGATAGCTACCAGAAGCAAATACATATGAGTCATGAAGCAATAATACATATAATTGGTTGCATGTAAATAAAGAAATATTGCACAATGGCAAAAGACATGGCACCTATACCACGGTGTCATTAATAAGAGTCAGGGTAAAGAAAATAGAACATTCTCACCAACTCCAGGATAAATAGGCAGGAGACCCGGAACACCTCTTGTACAGGCCACGGTCCGGAGTATGAGAAAGGGAACTGACAATACCCTGTCATTCCCTATGGGGCTAACAGTAGTCTATCCCCAAAACTCCTGCCCTTACAAGGGCAGTCCACAGCTACCCCTGCACAAACATGCCCTGCACTCTCCCTGTGGTCAGTCCCTTACTGACCACAGGGAGAGTGCAGGGCATGTTTGTGCAGGGGTAGCTGTGGGTTGCTGCTCTGCTTCATCTGCTGCATCTTACTTCCATCTGCATTTGCTGGACATGTAAGCTGTTTCTGCTCTGCAAGAACCTGAGACTATTAACCAGGCCTCCCTGGTTGAGGTAAGATATGATTTGAACTGCCTTATAAGCTTATCTATCTGTATTTGGACTAAGACAAGGATTTATTTGTGTCAAGTGTCCTCAAGAATGACTGTGCTTCATAGACTTTCTGCTTGATTGCATTTTCCTCTGAAGTTTCCTATAGACTGCTAAGCTGCGTTTAATATTTGCACCAAGTGTTGTGGACTTCAGTTTCTCTCTGCCCCTGTTTGAATCACCATGTCATAATATAGACTTTACCACTTATAAAACTGTGTCCTGTAGTTGTCTTGTTCCACGCAAAGAGTCTCCTGAGTTATCCCCTATAATTATTACACTAGTAGAATTTAGTGCTACTCAGCAGCGTACCCCACCCATGAAGCAAGCTACACTGCCTGTTTACCTAAGTACTATTTTTTAATGGCATCTAGCCCAGGAAATCCTTTTGGGCCTAGTAGAATTTAGTGCTACTCAGCAGCGTACCCCACCCATGAAGCAAGCTACACCGCCTGTATACTTAACTGCTATTTGGTAATGGCATCTGGCCCAGGAAATCCTTTTGGGCCTAGTAGCAATTTCTGCTACTCAGCAGAGTACCCCACTTATGAAGCAAGCTACACCGCCTTCTTTCTTTCTCAATCTAACCCCTCGGCCCTGGGATGTCCACTCTCCCTCCAGCTCTCTCCTCACATGTGGACTACCGAATGTTTTCACACGGTGGCGAATCTTTTGGGCCCAGGCATAAGAAGTCGTCGAGGTAATGGATAATATATGCCGCCTTACAAACATCCATGACGACACATTCAAGGAAGCAACTAAACACCTCAAATAGTGAGCAGGACATGGAGCACCCCATGGGCAAACAGCGATCTATGTAGTATGCTCCTTCACAGAAGCAGCACAATGGGAGGACACTATTCGGAGGCACAGGTATTAACCAGAAAGCCCCCTCAATGTCTGTTTTGGCCATTAGGGTGCCCCTTACCAACCTATTGACCCACCTGATTGCCTCGTCAAAGGAGGTACAGTACATAGTACTGTACTTGGTTCCGTGTCGATGTTGTCATTTACTGACCTGCCCCTTGGATATGACAAATGGTGGATTAGTCTAAATGTATTGGGTTCATTTTTTGGCACAACTCCCAACGGGGGTACCACTATGTCTTCTAAGGAAAGTGTTCTGAATGGACTCGCCGCCATTCTACCAAAAGATATTTCTTTTTTAATTTTTTTTGTCAAGACGTCTGGGTGTTGGTAGAGTGAGTTTAGATTTTTACTCCAGCCTTTCTTGATTTTAGAAGGGCATGACATGCCTATATCTGTGTCTCCTCCTCCTTTTACTCCTCCACCTCTTTTTTTTCTTTTCACATGACTATATGTAGTTGTGACTTTTCCATGTGTTTGTTGTGTCTTCTGAGCAGTTTGTCAGATTTTGGACACCTTTTAAGGTGTTTTCTATGTGTTTTCCATGTGTTTGTATGTGCTTGTGTTTGCCTGCCATTGGTTTCAATGGGGTTCGACGGTGCTCGTCGAACGTTCGACGAACAATTCGTCAAACATCTCCCTGTTCGACGAACCAAACCGAACCCGAACACTAGGGAGGTGGCTCATCTCTAGTCAGGTACCCTTGCATGTCATCTAACATGCAGACCCCGCTGATGTAAATGGTTTTGAATGGTGTGATGGGACATTTGGGTATCTCACACCTCCCTTAAATGTGCCTTGAGTTGGGTAGCATGCAACATGTGGTTCTGAAGGGCATTGTTCACAGTGAAGTGGTCATCAGTGTGGGATGTGGCCAAATGATGTACACTTCTCTGTTTTTGGCCACATTCACACATTCAGTATTTGGTCAGTATTTTACATCTGTATCTGTAAACCAAAACCAGGAGTGGGTGATAAATACAGAAGTGGTGACATGTTTCTAATATACAGTACTTTCCTCTGATTGTTCCACTCCTGGTTTTTACTTACAAACACTGATGTAAAATACTGGCCAAATACTGAAAGTGTGAATGCTGCCTTTCTGTGACTCTTCCAGTCTCTCATTATCTCTATTGAAAACTGCTGATGGCAGTCTGAGACTCTCTAAGCTCAGCGTTCGCTTCCATCTGAGAAATATCCTACTTGGAGCCTAGCAATGGTTTGGCACTGTTGATCAATTTTTAGGTGCCGGCTTGGTCACATGATGTCAAAATGTGAACAGCATGATGTGGAGGACTGTTTAAATGGGAATTCTAATTTAACACCGAAATTTATTGGCTGATTCATGGATCAAACATTTGTTGTGAATATTACCACTAAGTTCCTTGTTAGAGAACAGCAAGTTGTGCAAAAAGTACTGAAACTTTGAACAGTTGGACAAATTCATGCCCCTTCAAAAGTTTAGAGAAGGTCACATTAAGATCACCTGAAAATGTTCATCCTGAATTTTCCCCAAAAGCCAAATATACCTAACTTTTTGTGAGTAGTGTATATCTCAGCAAACTCTATACCAGATTGCAGTTTCATTTCTTGATCCCTACATTACTAAATCGGACAGGGACTCTTCCATTTTCGGCAGGTAGAAAATGTTCTTGCTAAATGGAATGACAAGAGATTGCTTGTTGAGAATATTTCTGTTGGGTTTCTGTAGTGTAAAATTTAAAGAGAATCTGTCAGTAAGATCAACCACTCCCTCCATATCATATACATTTAGGTTCTGAAATATTTGGACAGTGACACAAGTATTTGCATGTTATTTGTTTACTAGAGATGAAGCAGCACTAAAATGCTCAGATGCTCGTTACTCAAAACAAGGAATTTCTAATTCTCGGGTACACGTTTTAAGTACAATGTGAGTCAAAGGAAAATCTGATCAATTTTCAAGCAACCCTACAAGGAGGTCTTGGGGGCAGTGGAAATGTTGAAATGAATGAAAAAAGTGCTCAATAGAAAGTGACCAGCATGGGGAAGACCCTTGGAAGCATCTCAGACTCCCAGGTCGCTGATTAGAACAATGGTATCATACTTTTACTCTACTTTAAGGACTGACAATGAAACATTCATTCTCAACGAGAAATTGGAGTATACAGGAAAAAAAATGTTAAGCAACATTTTTTCCTGTATAATGACTTTTATATGAGGAAAATTTTAAAAAGGATTTAAAAAATATAATTTAAGTTAACCAGTATTTAAATTTGTATTTAAAAAATTGGAAATGTCAGTGTAATTTATGAGGGAATCAAGGCGTGCAAAAATTAGGGATTCGGCTACACCTTGAATGAGACGTAAAGGAGGGCTTCATACACATTCTGTTCAAATTGTAATCTACTGGTATTCCTAGAATCCTAAAGGTTATGCACCAAGTGCAAATCCTGCCCAAAATTACAAGCAGGGTCATCCATACACCCTTGAAGGCACCAACTGAAACCACTAAACTATACCAAGTTGAGCACATGGGCCAAGCATGAGGTTGCCAAGCTTCACAGCTGCTAGTTATAGCCATTATCACACATGACCATGCCTGGTTGGAGGCTCAGTGGCGAGAGCCACAGATCTGTCTGGTCTGTTATTCATTTCAATAACTTTGCCGCTGTGTGCTGTTTGTCTCCTAGACAAATTAGTTTCAGCAGTGCCTGTTGCCACTTCGCTGACGCAGTGCTGCAGAGCTTCCTGCTGATGTGGATGACATGTTCTGAGATAGAACATCAAAAATGTAGGATGAGCAGGAGGGGGTGCAGGAACTGGTGTAGGAGGTGGAGGTGTTATGTACCACCAAAATGTGTGACAGAACAACTAATACCCTATAGCTGAGTATTTGAATACAGAAAACATTTTTGAGTGATTTTTTGGAGTGTTATATGCCAATGAGATGTAACAGAAAGCACCTAATATTCTGTGTATGAGTAAATGAATCCAGATACATTTTTTCAATGCTTTCTTGGAGTGTTATATACAACAGAATTGTACCATGGAAGATGTAATACTCTATGGATGATTAATTGAATACAAAAATATTTTTCAACTTTTTTTTAATGTTTTTTTGAATGTTATATACCACTGAAATGTAACAGAAAGCACCTAATACTCCACGGATGACTAATTTAGCCCCTTCCTGACATGCACCGGACATGCACTGTTCTGCAGGTGCTGCGTTCCCGCAAACAGCAATACAGGCCTCACGCTCAGTGCCACGGTGATTGGGTGCCAGTGTCAGCTCTGTGTGAGAGCTGATGTAAGGAGGAAGAGTGGGCGTCGGGTGCCTGCATGATGCCTGGTCTGGAACTGCTGAGGCTGCATCCCATGTTGCCTGGGGGAAAGGATAGGGGACCGGACAGGCCCATTGACCTGGGTAGAGGGGGCGTCAATAAGCCAGGTAGTGAGGAGAAAGCTCAAGAAGAGGAGTTGAGTTTCCTGCCATCAGGGAGAGTGCAGCAGGGTGTGCAGCATGCTCCGCATCCAGCACAGCAGCGCCGAGATATGCCGCGACAAGGCTTACCCGCATGCTCCAGCGGGACTGTGATTGTGGAGAGTGCCGTGCACCAGGATAAATGTCGGGCAGGCTCATACGGAGAAGTGTGGCCCTGCTACAGGATACCGACATGCTGTTCCCTTTGCCGGCCTTGGTACAGAGACTCCTGCCACTTCCTTCACTTTGGCTGTACAGGCTTATGGACTAGGGGCTCCGCGGGCAAAACCAGAGACCTCCCGTTTCTGCAAGAAGTTGGATCGTTAATCTTGGACCCCATCTGAGGATTTTACATCGGCCGTTGCCTGTACTACAACTTTCCTCAGACCGTATACTAAGGAGGATCAGCAAGAATCACAATAAGGCTAGGGTCACATTGCGTTATGTGACCGCGTTTAACGGACTACGTTACACCGCGGCATAACGCGGTGTTAACGTAGTCCGTTAACGCCGCCATAGCCTGTAATGGTGAACGTGTCGCTAGCGCCCGCCCACATTGGACATGCGCTAGCGATGTGCCGTCATTTGAGTGACGGACCTCGGACGCTGCTTGCAGCGTCCGCTGCACGCCCGAGGTCCGTTCCTCGCTAGTGCAGATCGGGGATCTGCGCTAGCGGGGACGCCGAACGCGGACCCTAGAGAAGCATTGCGTTAGCACAATCCTCTAGCGCTATGCGCTTAACGGATTGCCCTAACGCAATGTGACCCTAGCCTAAGTGCTGTTTAAACCTCAGACTGTCACATTAATTCTTGTTCTTCCCTTAATTCTTGTTTACTGTTTAACATCTCCCTGAGAGGAGATTGTTTGCATCTTTACTGTTAAATTAAACAATATTGTTATACCGCTTTGCTTTGCAATCCCTGCGTACTGCATCTCAGCACCTGCTTACATTAACAACCTGCAGCAATGCCCACAATTGGTGCTAGCACTAAACGTGGGCATTTAACACATATCTGATGCCTCTGTCAGTAGGGACAGCGACATAGAGGAGCATCATACAGGGAATGAGTTCCCTGCACGCTTCCATCAGGACAACACGATGCGATCATTTTGTCTAGATGGTCTCCATGGAGACCTCCGGCCACAAGATGGCCGCAGGGTCCTTCAGGGTCCTGCTGGGTAGGTGGTTTGTGAGTGCCTGCTGACAGCAGGCGCTGGCATGCCTCTTTCCCTGCCTGTTGGATGCTGATCAGCGATCTGAAACCATAAAGTGATGTTCCAGGATGGGACAATGTAAAAAAGTTAAAAAAAATATTAAAAAGTGTAAAAATATTTTTTTAAAAATCCCCAAATAAAGAAAACAAAAAAGAATCAAATATTAGGTGCTTTTTTCCCATTTTTTTTGCAGCCAATGATTATGCTGGGCTGGCTTGCCAGTCAGAGTAATTCCGGCGCCATCTTTGGTGTGGCATTACTATGATTGGATGGCATTCCAGCATCATAGGGACTATTTAAAGGCTGCCGGCGCCATCTTGCGCTCATTGCAGACTAGGGATAGCGTAGTTTCAGTGTTGGGACAGTGAAAGGAGCGTGGGAAAAGTAATAGGAGGTTACATTGAGAATTATTATTAAGTTATTTTTTTTATTCCAAAAAGCTCTTTTAAGAGCATAAGATTGTCAAGATTAGTTGTTTGTTAGGTGGTGATTTAGTAGGGAGAGATTTAACAGGAGGAAGGGAGGGTGGGTGAAAGACAGGCACCTGGGTGTTCTCATCATTGCAAGTACAAGCTGCATTTCTGCTATTTTCCACTTAAAATACCTAATATTAGTCTTCCAGTTGTGCAACTGGGTACAGATAATTGTATAGCAGGGGCAATAATCTTCATTACTCTCCATTTGGAGTATGTAAGCAAGGTAATTGAAAAACAAATCCTAATTTTCTATTGTTTTAAAAAATAGAGTATCTTTATCTAGCAGTTATGCGACTGGCGCAATCCGGGTAGAGATAATCTTACGTGACAATTTAGCAGGGGAAATATTCTTCATTACTCCACATTTGGAATTTGTCAGCAAGATGATTGAAAAAAATCATAATTTTCTATTGTTTTAAAAAAAGCATTTCTGTACAGTATATAGCAGTTGTGCGACTGGTGAAATCCAGGTACAGATAATCTTACGTGACAATTTTGCAGGGGCAATAATCGTCATTGCTCCTCATTTGGAGTGTGTCAGCTACACGCTTGAAAAAAAATCATAATTGTATATCGGTTTAAAAAATAGCATATCTTTATCTAGGGGTTGTGGACTGACGCATTCTGGGTATAGATTATCTTACGTGACAATTTAACAGGGGCTATAATTGCTCTGCATTTGGAGTGTGTCAGCAAGACGATCTCCCAAAAATAGCCACACATTGCTAGATACAGTGAGTTTGTACATAAGACCTTTGTAAGGGTACTTGTGATAAATAAAGCCAGTATTTTTTGGTTTCATAAGCATAACGCATTCAAAATGAGAAAGGGTGATGTTAATGAAGGTGTATGTGGTGGTGCCTGCCAAGGCCGTGTGACAGATCCGAAGGTGACTGTATCTCGGTTTAGGTTCCTGTCAAAATTTGGGTAGTGCACTACACCACCAACTAACCCAGACAAGTGAGAGGATGTTGTGGGTTGGATGGCAGAAAAAAGCTCCAGTGTGTTGACAAGCAGCACCACAAAGTCTTCCACACGGTCCAGTCTCAGTAGCCAAGAGGCTAGGCATCTGAATCCTCAACCTGGTCCTTCTTCCTCCCACCATCAAGAGTCCCAGGAGACATATGATCCCAACGGTGGCCACTGTGAGGAACTGTTTTTGTTCCCTTATAATTTGTCAGGCCTCTCAACGTGCACCAATAAAGAGGGTCATGAGGAGGTGGAGTGCAGTGATGACCAAATATTTGAACACCCACGGCCAGGAGAAAGCCACGTTGGGGACGGTCAATTAATGTCTGAAGAGGGGGAGGATAATCATGAGACACAGTGGCCATCAGGTCAGCCTCAAATCGTAACTCAGAAGGATCAGATTGAGGAATTGGAAGTCAACGTGGTCGATGATGAGGCCACTGATCCAACCTGGCATGGTGGCACGCCTAGAGAGCACAGCAGTGCAGAGAGGGATGGATCCGTAGCAAGAACACAGGAAAGAAGCGGTAGTTGTTTTCCCAGAGGTAGAACTTGGTCATCTGTTTCACAGAGCCCCCTCACTTGGCTAGATAACAAGCCAAGGGTGCGTTGTTCCACCTGTATGGCAGTTTTTTTCTGAAAGTCCTTCAGATAAAACAACTGTAATTTGCAGCATCTGCCAAACCAAGCTAAGAAGAGGCAAGAACACTGCCAACCTGAGCACCACCAACATGCAAAAGCACATGGCAGCCAAGCACCACAGTAGGTGGACAGAACTCCTGGGTACCAAATCTGTGTCTGAGGGTGAAATCACTGCCCCTTTCCCTGTGTTACAGCCTTTGCAATCTGCTGACCATGAAGCAGACTCTGATGTCTCCTGTCCACAACCAGCGGTTGCACACAGTCAGCAACCACGTCTAATACGTTGTTCTAACACAGGGTTCAGTTGTCCCTGCCCCAGAAATTTACTAGAAAGAAGAAATATCCAGCCACCCACCCACACACCCAAATGCTAAACACTCACATTGCCAGATTGCTACCTCTGGAAATGTTGCCATTTCGACTTGTAGGAACTGAGTCTTTCCGCGACCTCTTGGTAGTGGCAGCCTCATGGTACTTGATTCACATCCGGCACTATTTTCCCCAGTGTGCAGTCCCTGCATTACATAAGCACTAGTGATGAGCGAGCACTAAAATGCTCGGTACTCGTTGCTCGGGTCGAGCAAATTGGAACACTTGGGTACTCGACCCGAGCAACGAGCCCAATATAAGTCTATGGGAAACCCGAGTATTTTTATCGCGATCCCCCCGGGGGTCCTTTTAAGGTCTAAAAACATCTGAAAATGATGGAAACACTGCTCAAATGACACAGGAACATCATGGGGATCGCCCTTGAAAGTATTTCTGACTCCTAGGTCACAGCTGTAAGCAATTTTGTCAGAGTTTCAAGACATTTTTACAGGTGCACCAAAAAACATACAAAGACGAAACCAAAATGGATTTTGCTGAGAAATATGTTTAGGTACATCCTTTCCAGGGTAATGACATGTATATAAGGCAAAATAATTAACCCCAGACCAAAATGTTCCTCCACCACTTGGGCTATGTTCATACGCAGCGTTTTTGATGCATTTTTCAACTTTAACATTGCTTTCAACCAATACAAATGCATTCACTTGGAAATATCATTGTAACATTTAACAAACCCATCTGGGCATGTGGTGTGTGACACATAAGGAGACACATCTTGTTTTATTTATGAAGGAGAGACTCTTAAAGTCACAAAGGCTATTTTTAGAGGGTCATCAGGTGGCATTAATATTCTTAAAGAATATTAAACAGGGGGTCTCATATGCTGTTATTGCCTATGCAGTGAGTGGCTGGGCTGCCAAGAATTACAATGCACCCAAATACCCCTTTCATGAGAGGTACAAGAGGGCCTCCTGAAAAAATGTTGCATTGAATGCAAGGCCTGCCCTGCTATAAAGGCATATGCACCCCAATAAACCTTTGAACCCAGATACTGGATGGCCACAGGAAAACCCACTTCACAGTCTTCAGTTGGTCCTGCCATACCGGTTCCTTATGCATTCAATGCAAGGGCTGCCTTTACCCAAATTTGCACGCACCCCAATCCCCCCTTGGAAGAAACATGGAGGAGGGCCTCGTAAACAAAACTGTCCCATTACCAAGGAGCGTGTCTCCTAGACTCGTACTGTCCATACACTAAGTGTATGGGCTGACCAACATTTCCCCATGGGGGGTACATTTAAAAAAAAAAAATTCATGACAAAATAGTGTTTACTGTTTTGAGCTAGGGTAACACACAGCAAAAAAGGATCATGGAAGCCTCAAAAGCACACTTTGCAGCCCACAGATAAATGAGGCATGTCACGGAAATTCCACACTGTCAAGTTTTTTTTGTTTTAGCCAAGATAGTGTATAGACCTAGGGTATTAGACAGAACGAAAATTGGAATGTATGCATGAAAAAAAACTATTTTTAAACCACACTTAAAATGGTTGTCGGACGGAGATAACAGACTGTTTCAATATGTGGCCAGTATTTTTAAAAATTTTAAAACCACAAAATACTGTATACACCAAGGGTATCAGACCAAAAAATGGAATGCATGTCTGAAAAGACAAGATTTGAAGACCACTGATAGATCAGACGTGTGACTGAGATATCAGACTGTTTCAATATGTGGGATGTTTTTTTTTTAAATTAAAACAAAAACGCAAAATACAATTTACAGCATGGGTATCAGAACAAAAACTGGAATGTATGGCTGAAAAACCAAGATTAAAAGACCACACATAGACCAGACATGTGACTGAGATAACAGACTGTTTCAATATGTGGGATGTATTTTTTAAATTTTAAAAAACACAAAATACTGTAGACAGCAAGGGTATCAGACCAAAAACTGGAATTTATGGCTGAAAAGTCAAGATTTGAAGACCACACATAGACCAGACGTGTGACTGAGATAACAGACTGCTTCAATATGTGTGATTTATTTTTTTTAATTTGAACAAACACAAAATACTGTATACACCAAGGGTAGCAGTCTAGCAGACCCAAAAATGCAATGTATGCAAAAATCTTTTATGGCCATCATAGACACCCGTGGCAAAAATTGGACTGGCTGTAGCAGCACAAAACCCGTTAACCCTGGTGATCTAGTGGTGGAGAATGAGGAGACATAAGATAAATCATGGCAAACACAGGTTCATAAATTTCAAGCCAGAATGTGTCCAACAAGATATGTTTGTCCCTAGCAACAGCTCAGAGATAGGGCTATAAATAAAAATATAATATAAAAGTATTTGAATAATTATCTATTGCAGAGGTATAAACTGCCTCATTGTCAGGAGCTATTAAAAATTGAAAATATAAGAATAAATGGGAAGAAGATACGTACATCTCCTTTTTCCGAAATTTCCCCCTGGGGGAGTAACATTTATTTTAGTTTCAAATTGGTAACGGACATCATATAGACACTTTTGCCAAAAATTGCACTGGTGTAGCAGCACAGAACACGTTAAACCTGGTGATCTAGTGGTGGAGAATGAGGAGACATTGATGAAGGTCTCGGTAAAAAACTAGGCCCAATGTTAAGGAGCAGGTCTTTTAGACTTTTAATGCACATACACAAAGTGCATGGGCTGCAAAACATTTCCCCATTGGGGTTCAATTTTTTTAAAATATTTTATGGGCATCATAGACACCCTTGCCAAAAATTGCAGTGGTGTAGCAGCACAGAACACGTTAAACCTGGTGATCTAGTGGCAGAAAATGAGGAGACATAAGATAAATCATACTGAAATAAAAGAAATAAATAAGACATGTGAATCCACATATGAAAGAAAATAACAAAAGGGAGGGGTGAACACAGGCTCATAAATATGAAGCCAGAATGGGTCCAACGAGATATGTTTGTCCCTAGCAACAGCTCAGAGACAGGGATCTAAATTAAAATATAATAGTATTTGAATAATTTTCTATTGTAGAGGTATACACTACCTCATTAGAGGACTGTCCAGAGATAGGAAAACTGGAAAATATAAGAATAAAAGGGAAGAATAGAAATACATCTAATTTTTATGACATTTCCCCCTGGGAGAGTAACATTTGTTTTGGTTTCCAATTAGTAGCGGGCTCATAAAAACACCCTTGCACAAAAAAATGAATGACTTTTTCATCATGGAATCCCTTCACCCTGGTGTTCTACTGGTTCTGGATGATGAGGATGAGGATAAGGAGGAGGATAACACCAAATAGATCAAATCTGGAAGTGTATACCCATGTGTGGTTGTGAAGAGGTGCATGAGAATACACCTCCTCAAAAAAGAGAATGTATTAGAGGTAATGTTTTGCTCTTTTCACTTGGTGGTGTACAGAACTCTTGTCCAATCCAGCCCCATTTTTATAAGGGTCAGCCTGTCAGCATTTTCAGTTGACAGGCAGATGCGCTTATCTGTTATAATTCCACCAGCAGCACTAAAACCCCGCTCTGACAGAAAGCTAGCAGCAGGGCAGGCCAGGACCTCCAAGGCGTAGAGAGTCAGTTCATGCTACGTGTTCTGCTTGGATACCCAATAATTAAAAGGCACAGAGGAATCCTGGAGGATGTTTGTACGATCTGCAAGGTAATTGCTCAGCATCTTCCCAAACATTGCACTTCTTGTGACAGCACCCCTTGCCTCTGTGCCGGCACGGTGGGAGAGTCTGATAACACTGACCCAGAACTTTGCCATTGTTCCCCTGCCTGAGCTAGATTGTACTTCTGTCTCTCTCGCTTCGACTCCTTGGTTGTACAACAAACTGACGTCTGCTGCCAGCGTTCTCACATGGGAATTTTTTAAGTAATTCCGCTACAAAGGCCCTCTGGTACTGCAACATTTTAGTACACCTCTCTGCCTCTGGCAGAAGAGATTGAAAGCTCTCCTTGTAGCGTGGTACTAGAAGTGTCGCCAACTAGTAATGAGTGTCACCAAAAATTTTTATAGTGCGAGGGTCACGTGAAACGCAGCGCAACATAAAGTCAGCCATGAGTGCCAGACAGCTAACAGGCAAGACTTCCATGTCCTCACCAACAGGACGACTGACCATGCGGTCCTCCTCCTCCTCATCCTCCACCTCCCTGTCCTAAGGCCATCCTCCCTGAACAGATGGTATAACAGCTGTGCTTGTAGTACAGTCTATAGCGCATGAAAGTAGCTCCTGTTCTTCCTCCTCTTCCTCCTCCTCATTGACTACCAATCCACATTGGTGTAATCCCCTATATGGTTCCTTACTCTATGTCCTCATGCTCTACCAGCAATGCATCCTTTTTAATTGTGAGAACAAAACCAGGCAACATATTTGATACAGGAGGGGTGAGAGCACTAAGTGGTGCAGCACAACCCCCTACCAAGAGAGAAAACCAGCTCCATAAAAGGCATTAGGAGAAGGAGAACAATAGGAGACAATAGGTATTTTAGCAAATAGAAAATACTTTATTAAGTAGTATATAATTTACACGCTTAGTAGCAGAAATATACATAGAAGCATACGAAAGGTGAATACAGTGCTCAAGGAGGTTAAAAGAGAGTGGAATACAACCCACCGGTGTGCGCTGTGAACAGAGACTACTACATGAATTAACCATATGTATGGTCCGCTGCTATGAAATGCAAATTTACCTATGATGACAATAAGACGCCATGTGGCATAAGGATAAAGAGGTACAAATTGCAGCGCTTACCAGTAGAGAACTCCGGAGCAGGGCACACCGGATGGGGTCCACAAAAACGCCCCGACGCGCGTTTCGCCCGCAAGAAGATGGCTTTATCAAGGGGAGATAGAGCTTAAGTGTATATGGTGCCCCTTAAATACATCCGGTAAACAACCGGAGATTAATCATCTGACAGGTCTAAGCCAATGGTAGCCTTGTCTGCAGCGCATGCGTGCATCCCAAACCAAACCCGGCGCCGCAAACCGCGTCACACACCACCACAGGCGCGCCTGGGGCGAGACCAGAGCGCACGCGCAAGGTGCGAGAATGCGGCCGAGGCGGCGGGCAAAGGAGAGAGGTACAGCGCAGGCGCATAGATATAGGAAAGTCCCAGCGGTATGGAAGGGCGCATGCGCGCACTACCAGCCGAGCCAGACGTCACGGCAGGCGTCATGCCCGCGGGGGCGCCTGGGGATGAGGATCCCCAGCGCGCACGCGCAGAGCAACAAAGACGCCGTCGCGACGGGTGGCAGGGCCAGGCGTGCAGCGCATGCGCTCCACCGCAGGAGCCAAATGGCAGACACCTGACATAAAGACCGAGGTACAACGATAAACAAAGAAAGAACGGTAAAGTTTCATAATAGAGAAACATTATACATTATGCAATATGCCATAAAAACATATAAGGATCATCCTGCATATATATATTAAGCTTCAATAGCAGAACAAAAGTTCAGAACAGGTCAACATAGCATAATAGTAGCGGAATGGTCCATTAAATGTTAGTGAGAACGTCCATGATGGTCTTGTTAGATGATGGATTCAACTCCGGTGGCCTCAAAATTGTATGAGATAGGGGGCATCAGAACCTCAGCCCTAATATTGTAGGTTTAAAAAATATACAAGAAAAAAAGAAGAAACATTAAAATCTGATAAAAACAAAAGACAAATACATAAGGATCCCGAAGGGGTATCCACTCAAGGGGGAAAGATGTATAAGAAAAGGAGAGTGACGTAAACAGGAATAGGACACTACTGGTACATCTATAATCAGTTATAAGAAGAATCAACTAGTAACAAAGGGCTTGTAGTCCACAAAGAAGGGGAACCAGGTAGAAAAGATATATAAATAATGGTAATATATAGTTAAACTCAGAGGAAAGGGGAGAAACTTAGATATTCATTTAGTCCCTTTGGTACCAGCGTGTCTATACGGACAATCCACCCAGCTTCACGCTGGGCGAGAACTCATCCCCAGGCGCCCCCGCGGGCATGACGCCTGCCGTGACGTCTGGCTCGGCTGGTAGTGCGCGCATGCGCCCTTCCATACTGCTGGGACTTTCCTATATCTATGCGCCTGCGCTGTACCTCTCTCCTTTGCCCGCCGCCTCGGCCGCGTTCTCGCACCTTGCGCGTGCGCTCTGGTCTCGCCCCAGGCGCGCCTGTGGTGGTGTGTGACGCGGTTTGCGGCGCCGGGTTTGGTTTGGGATGCACGCATGCGCTGCAGACAAGGCTACCATTGGCTTAGACCTGTCAGATGATTAATCTCCGGTTGTTTACCGGATGTATTTAAGGGGCACCATATACACTTAAGCTCTATCTCCCCTTGATAAAGCCATTTTCTTGCGGGCGAAACGCGCGTCGGGGCGTTTTTGTGGACCCCATCCGGTGTGCCCTGCTCCGGAGTTCTCTACTGGTAAGCGCTGCAATTTGTACCTCTTTATCCTTATGCCACATGGCGTCTTATTGTCATCATAGGTAAATTTGCATTTCATAGCAGCGGACCATACATATGGTTAATTCATGTAGTAGTCTCTGTTCACAGCGCACACCGGTGGGTTGTATTCCACTCTCTTTTAACCTCCTTGAGCACTGTATTCACCTTTCGTATGCTTCTATGTATATTTCTGCTACTAAGCGTGTAAATTATATACTACTTAATAAAGTATTTTCTATTTGCTAAAATACCTATTGTCTCCTATTGTTCTTTTTAATTGTGAGCAGAGAGGTTTTCAGAATGCAGAGAAGCGGGATGGTGATGCTAATTATGGCGTCATCGCCGCTCACCATCTTGGTGCAGTCCTCAAAGTTTTGGAGGATGGTACATATGTCAGACATCCATGTCCACTTCTGAGGTCTTATGTGTGGAGTCTGAACTGAATTTCGATGGCCTTGTTGATGTTGGTAGTCAACAACTGCCCTCTTCTGATCACAAATCCTTTCCAACATAGAGTTCCAATGTTTGGGGGCATCACACATCAGTCGGTGAGCCGGGAGCTGCAAACGCTGCTGAAGCACGGCAAGGGCAGCTGAAGCTGTAGCTGACTTTCTAAAATGGGCAGACAGACGGCATACTTTCACTAGCAGATTCGGCAGCTCCGGGTAGCTTTTCAGAAAACGCTGAACCATGAGGTTAAGCACATGGGCCAGGCAAGGTACGTGTGTGAGCTCACCTTGCCTCAGAGCCGCCACAAGGTTACAGCCATAGTCACACACGACCATACCTGGCTGTAGGTTCAGCGATGTCATCCAAATATCTGACTGATCTTTCAGCGCTGTCCACAACTCTTCAGCATTGTGCAGTTTGTCACCTAAGCAGATTAGCTTCAGCACAGCCTGTTGCCACTTGGCTGAGGCAGTGCTGCAGTGCTTCCAGCTCCTGTCTGATGTGTTCATTTCACAGATGGAGGCTGAAGAGGAGGAGGAGGAAGAGGAGGAGGTGCAGGAGCTGTAGACTGTATGGGCAACCCTGATTGACGTAGGGCCCGCAATCCTCAGCATGGGGAGTATGTGTTCCATTCCAAGGTCTGACTGAGTCCCGGCTTCCACTATTTATGCCAGTGTGCCATCAGTGAGATGTACCATCCCTGCCCACAAGCAATTGTCCACATGTCTGTGGTTAGGTGGACTTTCCCAGTAACAGCATTGTTGAGGGCATGGGTAATGTTGTGGGATACATGCTGATGTAATGCCGGTACGGCACATAGGGAGAAACAGTGGTGACTGGGGACCGAGTACCTTGGGACGGACACAGCTATCAGGTTGCGGAAAGATTCCATCTCAACTAGCCTAAAAGGCAACATTTCGAGAGCAAGCAGATGAGAAATGTTAGAATTTAATACTGTGGCTTATGGGGCGTTGGCTGAGTGTTTCCGCTTCCTTTCCAATGACTGGGGTATAGACAACTGAAGGCTGTGCTGGACAGGCTTGATGATGGTGCTGCTTGACTGTGGGCAACAACAGGTGCAGGGCCAGAAGCATCTTCACATGCACGGTGGACTGGGGATTGGCTTCTACGCAAAACAGTGGAAGAGGCAGTGGTGTCACCTGCAGACAGTGTTCCTGGAGCCTGGGGTTCGGCCCACAAAGTCGTGTGCTTTTATGCCATGTGCCTTATCATGCTGGTGGTGGTCAGGCTGATAGTTTTGCTACACCTGATGATGCAGACATGGCAGGTGCTGCAATTGGCCTGTTTGGGGTTATCGGCAGAGTCTTTAAAAAACAATCAGACTCGGAAAGACCTAACAGTTGGAATGGCAACTTCCCTCATGTTGGTGTTACGGGGAACGGTTGCACACCTTCTGTCTGTGGCCACCACACTGCTATTTCCTGCCTGTTGGGGTGATATGCTTCCTTCCCCATATGTGCTGCTGTCCTCTCTCTGCATGTCCTCCAGCCAGGTTGGGTCAGTTACTATGTCATCCACCACCTCGTCTGCTACATCGGCACTCTACTCCTCCTCCTGACTTTCTGGCAATTGTGTCTCGTCACCGTCCACCTCTTGTGACACTTTCCCACCATCGCCTTCATGTTACCGTGGCTGTTGAAAGCTTTGGGCATCACTACATGCGATCTCATCTGGCCCCACTTCAAGTTGACTGGCCTAGAGTCCAGAATCTTGAAAGGGAAAACTAAACAGCTCTTCGGAGTGTCCAAGTGTGGGATCAGTTGTCTCAAGGCACTCGGCATGGTGGAAGGAATGAGGATCAGGGTGAGGAATATCTGGTCCACACTCACGGCTTCTCAGACTTGACCGTGTGGAAGACATGGTGGTGGTGGTGGCTAAGTGACTGGAAGCATTATCCGCTATCCAACCAACAACCATTTCACACTGCTCTGGCTTCAATAGTGGTGTGCTGCGGTCCCCTAGAAACTGGGACAGGAAGATCGAGTGAGAAGATGTGGGTCTTTGTTGTGGTCCACTTTTGGCTTGGCCACGGCCTTGTTCTCTGTTTGCACCATCAGCATCACATCCACTTCCCGTCCCTTACCCCTTGCCCATTTTAAATGGAGAACTGAACTATTTCAAAAGCTCAATACAAATGTATTTATTTGGAGAAAAATTATATGTGATCAGTATGCCTGCAAAGCGACAATTTTTCAACTACAGATACTCCAGGCCTCAGCCTGACATAACTGACTGTATAAAGTATTTTTTTCTTTTTTTGTGAATTTTAGAAAAAATAAATTGTAGAACAAGGCTAGCAGACAGAACTATGCAACTTATGCCTGATAAGCTACGATTTTTCCACCACAGATATATCAGGCCTCAGCCTGACATAACAGACTGTATAATTTTTTTTTTTTGCATATTTTTTGAAAAAAAAAAAAAAAATCATTTGAACAAGGCTAGCAGACAGAACTATGCAACTTCTGCCTGCAAGGCTACAATTTTTCCACCACAGATACACCAGGCCTCAGCCTGACATAACAGACTGTATAATTTTTTTTTGTTTTTGCTGAGTTTTAAAAAAAAAATGAAATTGTAGAAAAAGGCTAGCAGACAGAACTATGCAACTCTAAAGAGCACCAGAATTGCAGGGCAGAGACCCGAGCTCCCACCGAATAATCCCAGAAATACTCGGTGCTCGCCAAGTACACCAAGCATAGTGATACTCGGGCAAGTACCGAAAAGTGGCGAGCATGTTTGCTCATCACTAATAAGCACGTGTTACACAATATCAGATGTGCTCTGGCCAACGCAGTCACAGGGAAGGTCCTCCTAATCACAGACACATGGACAAGTTCTTGTGGACAGGGACGATACATTTCCCTGATGGCACACTGGGTTATTTTGGTGGAGTCTGGGACAGAGTCAGAGACTTAAACATCACACATTTTACACACAGCAAGAATAGCCAGCCCAACTTCCATCAGGGTTTCAGTCTCCTCGTATTCCACTTCCTGGCTCTCCTCCTTCTCCTTCTCAGCAGAACTAGCCTCCACATCACTCCCCAGCTGGGAATTCTGCAGCATTGCCTTGGGGTGAAGCGGCAGCATGCTCTCCTGAAGTTCATCAGTTTTGGTTATAAAGCTCACAATGCCGCAAAGCTGTTGAAAGGGATAAAAGAACAGACCGATCAGTGGCTCTTCACACTGAACCTCCAACCAAGTCTGGTTGTGTGCAATAATAGGCATAACTTGATGGTGGCTTTAAAGCTCGACAAGCTGGTAAACATTCCATGCATGGCCCACGTGCTGAACTTTGTTGTACAGCGGTATTTAGAAACATACCCTGAGTTACCTGACCTACTTGCCAAGGTACGCTGTGTCAGTGAAAGTCATCTCAGGCTTTGTTGGTCTAGCGTCGTCGTTAATTTGC
Source organism: Ranitomeya variabilis (assembly GCF_051348905.1). NCBI lineage: Eukaryota > Metazoa > Chordata > Amphibia > Anura > Dendrobatidae > Ranitomeya > Ranitomeya variabilis. The sequence goes on along the minus strand of NC_135232.1, from coordinate 814,375,684 downwards.
CTCGTCACCGACTGATTTGTGACATGCATACATGCTGGAATTCAACCTTACATATGTTGGCAAAGTTTAGTGAGCAGCAGAGGGCAGTCTCTGAAATCCAGCTTCTCAATGCCAGTCAGAGTAACACACAGCCCCCACTCATAACAACTGCCAAGTGGGTGTGGATCACCGACCTATGTGAGGTTCTTCAAAACTTTGAGTACTGCACCATGATGGTGTTATGAGCCTAACCATTCTACTGCTCTAGCTATAAAAATGTTTGCTTCAGAATCTGAAAGAGGAAACTTTGAATGCCGAGAAGGTGGCTATGGAGCAGGATTGAACAGTGGCTGATTCCACATAGCCCAGCCTCACACAGTATTCTCAGGCCACATTGGGTGATGATGAGAAACAGGAGGAGAAGGATGAGGAGGAACAGGATTTTTTTCTCTTCCCCAATCCGCTGCGGATCCGCAGCAAAATCCGCAACGTGTGCACATACCCTCAATCTCTATATATTCAATTATTATACTTTTTTTTATTGTTTTGCCCTTCTCACGGTCTCTTTAAGCGTGTATCTGAAAGTATAATAAAACGAGAACAAAAGGAAGCTCATATAATGGCAAGGTATTGGTGAACTAAATTTGCCGATGGTGTGTAGAAGTGCAGGTAGTTCCCTTGCAACCAAAGAGCCAGACAAGGTAGTCACATATGGAGAGTTGGAGATACCCAATTATAAAAAAAAAAAAAAAAAAAAAAAAGCCGATCATGATGTCCAAAATATAAAGCGATAAAAGACAATTATTTTATTAGTAATAAAACAGGAAAATAATAACAGAAGAACATAACAACATACAAAAATAAAATTAAAAACAAGGCCACACAACCAAGTGATCTTAAACAATGTAATAAATCCAAGCAAAGAATATCAAGTGCCAATCAAGATATGTAAACACAGAGTAAAAATTGTATTAGTCGCAATGATTGAGACACAAGTATATCGTTAATAAAGTGCATATATGGAGTAATGCAACATATATTTTATTAAATGAAGTGCAAGTGCGTTACAACTCAAAAAGAGATGTCACTGAGTCTGCATAATGTAAATATATATAATGCTGGAAAGGATAAACAGGCACAAGGGAATATAAAAAGCTATGGATATGAAAGAGAGACCAAAAGAAACATGCGTTTCGTTGGGGAGAACACCATCTAGGAAAGAGAGACCTGTAGTTTTCCAGTGAATATTATTCTCTCCACTATGGAATTTACTTTACATTTATTTCTTTTGGTCTCTCTTTCATTTTGGTCTCTTCTCCATGCTGTTCCCATTTAGTTTTAGCTCTTTCCCATTAATATCAGCTTTTTTACCATGCCCCCAGACTTGTTTGTTGAGTCAAGCAGAAAAATGTTCAGCTTTCTCATTGACTTGCATTGAATTTGTTATTCGGTACGAATACACGGATATTAGAAATTTTTTGTGACAATTTGCATGAATCCGAATAGCTCACTATTCGATCACCACTACACATAATGCCTCATTTGTATATGAATTATGAAGTGCTGATTATACAGAAGCCTTGCAACAAATAGAAGATATACAGTAAAGGTGTCATTGGATTAAGCATTCAAAGACCTACATACCCATAGATGCAGGGTGGCGCGTTGATCATACTGAGAAATTATCTTTAAGTCAAAAGAAATAAGGAAAGCATGATGCTAGACACTACTCATGGACAAGCTTATAGTCTAGTTAGTCAAGAAGGCTGGTGTCAGTTACTAAGAGGACTTATCATAAACAAAGGGGTAAGACAAAGACGTAGTTAGGTCAAAGTCCAAGGTCAGAATTTCAGGGAGGTAGTGGATCAAGACAATGGCGCTAGGCAAATGAATAGTCAGAGTCAAGGACAGGCAGCAATAAATCAGAGACAGTGAAGAACAAGGCAAGCATACACCAATAAGCTAAGGCTACAACTGGCAGTAATCAGAGGCAGCCAGCCAGCTAAATAGCCAGGGAATCACAAGTCACTCAGAAAATAAGATACTAGTTGGAAACACATCATGCCTTGGCCCTGATTTGGCGACTGGACTGTGTAATAATTATATGGGTACTACGGAATCTGATAGCATGGGATAAAGCCAGTCTGAGAGCAAAGTTGCAGCAAGAGATGTATTTACTCAAAAACAGTAAAGTAAACAGAACTTACAGATATTCCTGCAATAGTAACGAGATCCTCAGCTCTATATAAAAAATCACAGCAAATGGAGTAGCAGGGCTCGGCCGCTAATGTGAACCAGTCCAGCAAGGAAATGATGTGGAAGCAAACAAGACACTTAAATGAGGAAGTCCAATAAGGTTATTAGTGCAAATGCACACAGCGCTTAAATGATGAAGTCCAGCAAAACTTGCTCACACGTGTGCACAGTACTTGTTAGTAGGAGTCCAACAGTTCACAGATGGTGCGTAATGTGAATGATGTCCTGGAAAAGAGAGGATGAGGGGAGAAAGAGGGAGAGCGCTATCTAAGCGTAGTAGATGAGTAGATCTTTCTTGGAGAAGAAAGCACAGCTTGAATCTTGCTCACCTGGTGTGGTTGTGCAAAGAGGCACAACACTGGGAAAAGACTAATAAACAAAGGAGATCCTTCCACTGGTGTGCAGCCTGTCGCAGCAGTTCCAGAGGAGAGAGGTAGCTGAATGGAGTGAGGCAGACCACCGAGTAGTAAGCAGCAGAAGCAGGGAGTTAACCAGCAAACAGGCAGATGCTTAGGAGCCAGCAGCACAAAATACTCAGGCACAGGTGAACACAAGACCCGGACTTAAATAATCAGGACAGACAGGAAGTTCCATGACAGGGCGAGATCCAAGACTCCATCTTGGATCAGGGCGAACAGACACCAGGAAAGTCCGGAATCCTTACATTACTCCCACCTCAGAAGCAGCCTCAGGACGATCCAGGACCAGGCTTGTCAGGATATTTCTGGATGGAACAGAGTAATCTTTTGAGGAGCACAGATATTGCCCAGTGGCTCCCAAGAGTTCTCCTCAGACGGATATCCTTGCCATTTGATGAGGTACTGCAGTTGATTCCTGCGGATCCTGGAGTCCACAATCTTCTCTACCACAAACTGCTCTTGTCCGTCCACTAACACAGGCTGAGGAGGAGGTGTAATCTGACCCTGAAATGTATTTGGAGACACCAGTTTTAACAGGGAGACATGAAACACAGGGTGTACCTTCAAGGTTCTTGGTAACTTCAGACGACAGGCAACGGAACTCACGATCCCAGAGATCTTGAACGGGCCGATGAACTTTTGTCCGAGTTTCTGTGATGGAATGTTTAATCTCAAATTTTTAGTAGATAACCATACAGAGTCCTCTACCTTGAACATAGGTGCAGGCTTCCGAAACCTGTTGGCAGATCTCTTATATCTCTCTTGTGCAGTAGACAGTGATTCCTTCAGGGTTTCCAGATTCTGTCTCATTGCCGCCAACCTCTCATGAACTGCAGGCACCAGTGCTTTGATCGGGGATCTGGGAAGAATACTGGGATGATAACCTAGGTTGGCAAAGAAAGGTGTTACCTTAGTAGAAGAACTCTTAGAGTTATAACAGAATACTGCAAGCGGGAGCAACTCCAACCATTCATCCTGAGAATGGTTGATATAACATGGAAGATACTGTTCCAGAGTCTGATTTGTCTGCTCTGTCTGCCCATTAGTCTGAGGATGGTATGCAGAGGACAGACAAACATTAACACCAAGTGAATAACAGAATCCTTTCCAGATCTTGGACGTAAACTGCACTCCCCGATCTGAGATTACTTCATCCGGAACTCCATGCAGCCGAAACACATTCCGCCGTCTCCTTGGCTGAAGGAAGACCATTGCAGGGAATGAAGTGGGCAGCCTTAGTAATACGATCTACAACCACCAGAATATAATTTTTTCCCCCAGAGGTGGGCAATTCAACTATATAGTCCATTGAAATAGGCCCCCAAGGACGAGAGGGGACAGGTAGTGGTTGAAGCAGTCCAGTAGGTGATACACGATGATTCTTGAAATGTGCACATACCTCACAAGAGAACATAACTCTTCATGTTCTTCAGACAGTTAGGCCACCAAAAAAAACAGCTCAGAAACTCCTGTGTCTTCTGTACCCCCGATGACCCTCCAACTTGGAATCATGGACAAACTTGAGGACCTGCAGCTTTATGGCCTCTGGAACGTATAAACGTTGTTCCCGGACCAACATACCGTTTCTTAGAACCAAGTTCACATCAACAGTCGGGTTGGCGAGAAATGGGACTGCGTCGTAAGCCTCCTTAATGGTCTTCCATAAGTCCTTATTCTGAATGACTCCAATAAAATTGGCATCAGACAGGACAGTCTTAGACGGGGTCCCAGGTACGGAATCCGTGGCATGGATTCAGGACAAAGCATCCGCTTTCCCATTACGTGAGCCTGGGCGGTGCGAAATGACTAAATTAAATTGGTTCAAAAATAAACTCCAACGAGCCTGCCGTGGAAAAAGACATCTTACAGATCTAAGGAACTCCAGGTTGCGATGATCCGTGAGCACAATAACTTGTTGTGATGCCCCCTGCAGATGATGTCTCCATTCCTTAAATGCAGCGATAATGGCAAGAAGCTCCTTATCTCCCACATCGTAGTTCTTTTCTGCAAGAAAAAAAAGCACATGGATGTAACAAGCTTTTCTCTCCCGTTCTCTGTGAGAGGATGGCCCCCAGAGCACAGTCCGAAGCATCTACTTCTACGATGAAAAGAAGTGCTGGGTCTGGGTGAATTAGTACAGGTGCAGATGTAAACTGGGATTTAAGACAATCAAAAGCTTCCTGAGCCTGTGTGGACCACAAGAAAGTATTTTCCTTCTTAGTTAGCTGTGTAATGGGTCGCACAATTTCAGAGAAATTACGAATGAATCGTCTATAGAAGTTTGCGAATCCGATGAAACGCTGTACCTCCTTGACATTTTTAGGTGCGGGCCAATCAAGAATAGCCTGGATCTTACTTGCCTCCATGTTAAGCCCCTGTGGCAAGATGACATACCCCAGGAACTGAATCTCTGTGCGATGGAATTCGCATTTCTCAGGCTTAATGTAGAGGTGATTCTCCTTCAGATGCCTCAGAACAGTCTTCACATGCTCCTGATCTTCCTGCAAAGAGTCAGAAAAAATTAAGATGTCATCCAGATAGATCACGACAAAATGGTCCAATAGATCTCTGAAAATATAATTAGCCAGATGTTGGAAGGTTGCCTGAGCATAGCAGAGACCAAAAGGCATCACCAGATATTCGAAATGCCCATACCGACATCTAAAAGCAGTCTTCCATTCATCTCCAGAGCGGATCCTAATCTATATATAAATAAGAGGCATCGTGATTACTCGCTAATCCCACCCACTGCACAGTAGCCCCGCCCCCCACCACATCAACCACACATAATCCTGCTCACCACCACATTACCACACACAATCCCTCCCCCAACCACATTACCACACACAATCCGCACCACATTACCACACACAATCCCACCCACCACACATCATCCCGCCCCCCCACCACATCACCACACACAATCCCACCCCCACCACATCACCACACATAATCCCACCCCCCACATCACCACACATAATCCCGCCCACCCACCACATACAATCCCACCCCCCAACACATCACCACACATAATCCTGCCCCCCCACCCCATCACCACACATAATCCCACCCCTCCACCACATAACCACGCATAATCCCACCCCCCACCACATCACACATAATTCTGCCCCCCCACCACATCACCACACATAATCCCGCCCCTCCACCACACATAATCCCGCCCACTAACACATCACCACACATAATCCCGCCCTGTTGTGATTTTGCTTTTTGCTCCCTCTAGTGGTCATTAGTGATTTGACTCTGGAGCTTCTGTCTTTTCCTATATCCTCACCTGGGCCGTTAGTTCAGGGGCGTTGCTATATAAGCTCCCTGGACCTTCAGTTCAATGCCTGGCATCGTTGAAATCAGAGCTAATCTGTTGTGCTCTTGTCCTATGATCCTGGTTCCTGTATTTCAAGCTAAGTCTGCTTTTTTTGCTTTTTGCTTTTGTTTTGTTTGGTATTTTTGTCCAGCTTGTTCCAATCTGTATCCTGACCTTTGCTGGAAGCTCTAGGGGGCTGGTGTTCTCCCCCCGGACAGTTAGACGGTTCGGGGGTTCTTGAATCTCCAGCGTGGATTTTTATAGGGTTTTTGTTGACCAGATAAGTTATCTTGCTATATTCTGCTATTAGTAAGCTGGCCTCTCTTTGCTGAACCTGGTTCATTTCTGTGTTTGTCATTTCCTCTTACCTCACCGTTATTATTTGTGGGGGGCTTGTATCTTGCTTTGGGGTCCCTTTCTCTGGAGGCAAGAGAGGTCTTTGTTTTCTTCTCCTAGGGGTAGTTAGATTCTCCGGCTGGCGCGAGTCATCTAGCGATCACCGTAGGCATGATCCCCGGCTACTTCTAGTGTTGGCGTTAGGAGTAGCTATTTGGTCAACCCAGTTACCACAGCCCTATGAGCTGGATTTTTGAATCTCGCAGACTTACACGTTCCTCTGAGACCCTGTCCACTGGGGTCATAACAGTATGCCAGGCCAGTATTAAATGTTTAATGCATTGCAGAAGTGGGATTATAAGAAAGAAAATTTTGAGTTTTTTTTTTCCCTCTCTCATTTTTTTTTTTTTTTTTTCTTTTCCCCTTTACCTCAGAGTGGCTTAAGCTTGCTGCAGACATGAATGTCCAGACCTTGATTACAAGTGTGGACCAGCTTGCCGCTCGTGTGCAGAGTATACAAGATTATGTTATCAGAAATCCTAGGTCTGAACCCAAGATTCCGATTCCTGAACTGTTTTCAGGAGACCGATTTAAGTTTAGGAATTTCAGGAATAATTGTAAATTGTTTTTGTCCCTGAAACCTTGTTCGTCTGGAGACTCTGCTCAACAAGTAAAAATTGTTATTTCATTCTTACGGGGTGACCCTCAAGATTGGGCTTTTTCGTTGGCGCCAGGAGATCCGGCATTGGCTGATATTGATGCGTTTTTTCTGGCGCTCGGTTTACTTTATGAGGAACCCAATCTGGAGATTCAGGCAGAGAAAGCCTTGCTGGCTATGTCTCAGGGCCAGGACGAGGCTGAGGTGTATTGCCAAAAATTTCGGAAATGGTCCGTGCTGACACATTGGAACGAGTGTGCACTGGCCGCTAATTTTAGAAATGGCCTTTCTGAGGCCATTAAGAATGTTATGGTGGGTTTTCCCATTCCCACAGGTCTGAATGATACCATGTCCCTGGCTATTCAAATTGACCGGCGGTTGCGGGAGCGCAAAACCGCAAATTCCCTCATGTTGTTGTCTGAACAGACACCTGATGTGATGCAATGTGATAGAAAAACCGCAAATTCCCTCATGGTGTTGTCTGAACGGACACCTGATTTGATGCAATGTGATAGAATCTTGACTAGAAATGAGAGGAAAATTCATAGACGCCGGAATGGCTTGTGCTACTACTGTGGTGATTCTACACATGTTATCTCAGCATGCTCTAAACGTATATCTAAGGTTGTTAGTCCTGTCACCGTTGGTAATTTGCATCCTAAGTTTATTCTGTCTGTAACTTTGATTTGCTCACTGTCATCTTATCCTGTCATGGCGTTTGTAGATTCAGGTGCTGCCCTGAGTCTTATGGATCTCTCATTTGCTAAGCGCTGTGGTTTTATTCTTGAACCATTAGAAAATCCTATCCCTCTTAGGGGTATTGATGCTACGCCATTGGCAGAAAATAAACCGCAGTATTGGACACAGGTTACCATGTGCATGACTCCTGAACACCGCGAGGTGATACGTTTTCTCGTTCTACATAAAATGCATGATTTGGTTGTTTTGGGGCTGCCATGGTTACAGACCCATAATCCAGTCCTTGACTGGAAGGCTATGTCAGTGTCTAGTTGGGGCTGTCGTGGTATTCATGAGGATTCCCTGCCTGTGTCTATTGCTTCTTCTACGCCTTCGGAAGTTCCGGAGTATTTGTCTGATTATCAGGATGTCTTTAGCGAGTCCAGGTCCAGTGCATTGCCTCCTCATAGGGAATGTGACTGTGCAATAGATTTGATTCCAGGCAGTAAATTTCCTAAGGGAAGACTTTTTAATCTGTCGATACCTGAACATACCGCTATGCGTTCATATATCAAGGAGTCTCTGGAGAAAGGACACATCCGTCCGTCTTCTTCCCCTCTTGGTGCGGGATTCTTTTTTGTGGCTAAAAAGGACGGATCTTTGAGGCCTTGTATTGACTATCGGCTTTTAAGTAAGATCACTGTCAAATTTCAGTATCCTTTGCCGCTGTTGTCTGACTTGTTTGCCCGGATTAAAGGTGCCAAGTGGTTTACCAAGATAGACCTTCGTGGTGCGTACAATCTTGTGCGCATTAAGCAAGGAGATGAATGGAAAACCGCATTCAATACGCCCGAAGGTCATTTTGAGTACTTGGTGATGCCTTTTGGGCTCTCTAATGCCCCTTCAGTTTTTCAGTCCTTTATGCATGACATTTTCCGGAACTATCTGGATAAATTTTTGATCGTTTATCTGGATGATATTCTGGTTTTTTTCTGATAATTGGGACTCGCATGTGGAGCAGGTCAGGATGGTCTTTAAAATTTTGCGTGAAAATTCTTTGTTTGTCAAGGGCTCAAAGTGTCTTTTTGGTGTACAGAAGGTTCCCTTTTTGGGGTTCATTTTTTCCCCTTCTGCTGTGGAGATGGACCCAGTCAAGGTCCGAGCTATTCTTGATTGGACTCAGCCCTCGTCAGTTAAGAGTCTTCAGAAGTTCTTGGGTTTCGCTAACTTCTACCGTCGTTTTATCGCTAACTTTTCTAGCATTGTGAAACCTTTGACGGATATGACCAAGAAGGGCTCCGATGTGGTTAATTGGGCTCCTGCTGCCGTGGAGGCTTTCCAGGAGTTGAAACGTCGGTTTACTTCGGCGCCTGTTTTGTGCCAGCCTGATGTCTCGCTTCCCTTTCAGGTTGAGGTGGATGCTTCAGAGATTGGAGCAGGGGCCGTTTTGTCGCAGAGAGGCCCTGGTTGCTCTGTTATGAGACCTTGCGCCTTTTTCTCTAGGAAGTTTTCGCCTGCGGAGCGAAATTATGATGTGGGCAATCGGGAGTTGTTGGCCATGAAATGGGCATTTGAGGAGTGGCGTCATTGGCTCGAGGGTGCTAAGCATCGTGTGGTGGTCTTGACTGATCACAAAAATCTGATGTATCTCGAGTCTGCTAAACGCCTGAATCCTAGACAGGCCCTCTGGTCATTGTTTTTCTCCCGTTTTGACTTTGTTGTCTCGTATTTACCAGGTTCAAAAAATGTGAAGGCCGATGCTCTTTCCAGGAGCTTTGTGCCTGATGCTCCTGGAGTCGCTGAACCTGTTGGTATTCTTAAGGATGGTATTATCTTGTCAGCTATTTCTCCTGATCTGCGACGTGTGTTGCAGAGATTTCAGGCTGATAGGCCTGATTCTTGTCCACCTGACAGACTGTTTGTGCCTGATAAGTGGACCAGCAGAGTCATTTCCGAGGTTCATTCCTCGGTGTTGGCAGGTCACCCAGGAATTTTTGGCACCAGAGATCTGGTGGCCAGATCCTTTTGGTGGCCTTCCTTGTCTAGGGATGTGCGGTCATTTGTACAGTCCTGTGGGATTTGTGCTCGAGCTAAGCCTTGCTGTTCTCGTGCCAGCGGGTTGCTCTTGCCCTTGCCTGTCCCTAAGAGACCTTGGACACATATCTCCATGGATTTCATTTCTGATCTTCCGGTGTCTCAAGGCATGTCTGTTATCTGGGTGATATGTGATCGCTTCTCCAAGATGGTCCATTTGGTTCCTTTGCCTAAGCTGCCTTCCTCTTCCGATCTGGTTCCTGTGTTTTTCCAGAACGTGGTTCGTTTGCACGGCATCCCTGAGAATATTGTGTCAGACAGAGGATCCCAGTTCGTTTCCAGATTCTGGCGATCCTTTTGTAGTAGGATGGGCATTGACTTGTCGTTTTCGTCTGCTTTCCATCCTCAGACTAATGGACAGACGGAGCGAACTAATCAGACTTTGGAGGCTTATTTGAGGTGTTTTGTCTCTGCTGATCAGGACGATTGGGTGACCTTTTTGCCGTTGGCTGAGTTTGCCCTTAATAATCGGGCTAGTTCCGCCACCTTGGTTTCGCCGTTTTTCTGCAACTCTGGTTTCCACCCTCGTTTTTCTTCGGGTCATGTGGAACCTTCTGACTGCCCTGGGGTGGATTCTGTGGTGGATAGGTTGCAGCGGATCTGGAATCTTGTGGTGGACAACTTGAAGTTGTCACAGGAGAGGGCTCAGCGCTTTGCCAACCGCCGCCGCGGTGTGGGTCCCCGACTACGTGTTGGGGATTTGGTGTGGCTTTCTTCCCACTTTGTTCCTATGAAGGTTTCCTCTCCCAAATTTAAACCTCGTTTTATTGGTCCTTACAAGATATTGGAAATCCTTAATCCTGTATCCTTTCGCCTGGATCTTCCTGTGTCGTTTGCTATCCACAACGTATTTCATAGGTCCTTGTTGCGGCGGTACGTTGTGCCTGTGGTTCCTTCTGCTGAGCCTCCTGCTCCGGTGTTGGTTGAGGGCGAGTTGGAGTACGTGGTGGAGAAGATCTTGGATTCTCGTCTCTCCAGGCGGAGGCTTCAGTACCTGGTCAAGTGGAAGGGCTATGGTCAGGAAGATAATTCCTGGGTGGTCGCCTCTGATGTTCATGCGGCCGATTTAGTTCGTGCCTTTCACGCCGCTCGTCCTGATCGCCCTGGTGGTCGTGGTGAGGGTTCGGTGACCCCTCACTAAGGGGGGGGTACTGTTGTGATTTTGCTTTTTGCTCCCTCTAGTGGTCATTAGTGATTTGACTCTGGAGCTTCTGTCTTTTCCTATATCCTCACCTGGGCCGTTAGTTCAGGGGCGTTGCTATATAAGCTCCCTGGACCTTCAGTTCAATGCCTGGCATCGTTGAAATCAGAGCTAATCTGTTGTGCTCTTGTCCTATGATCCTGGTTCCTGTATTTCAAGCTAAGTCTGCTTTTTTTGCTTTTTGCTTTTGTTTTGTTTGGTATTTTTGTCCAGCTTGTTCCAATCTGTATCCTGACCTTTGCTGGAAGCTCTAGGGGGCTGGTGTTCTCCCCCTGGACCGTTAGACGGTTCGGGGGTTCTTGAATCTCCAGCGTGGATTTTTATAGGGTTTTTGTTGACCAGATAAGTTATCTTGCTATATTCTGCTATTAGTAAGCTGGCCTCTCTTTGCTGAACCTGGTTCATTTCTGTGTTTGTCATTTCCTCTTACCTCACCGTTATTATTTGTGGGGGGCTTGTATCTTGCTTTGGGGTCCCTTTCTCTGGAGGCAAGAGAGGTCTTTGTTTTCTTCTCCTAGGGGTAGTTAGATTCTCCGGCTGGCGCGAGTCATCTAGCGATCACCGTAGGCATGATCCCCGGCTACTTCTAGTGTTGGCGTTAGGAGTAGCTATTTGGTCAACCCAGTTACCACAGCCCTATGAGCTGGATTTTTGAATCTCGCAGACTTACACGTTCCTCTGAGACCCTGTCCACTGGGGTCATAACACCGCCCCCCCACCCCATTATCACACATAAATCCGCCCCCCCACCCCATTACCACGCATAATCCCACCCCCCACCACATCACCACACATAATCCCGCCCCCACCACCACACATAATCCCACCCCCACCACCACACATAATCCCACCCCTCTACTACATCTTCACACATAATCCCGGCCCCCACCACATTACCACACATAATCCCGCCCCCCACATTACCACACGAGGCTCCTTCCCCACACATTACTACACGAGGCTCCTTCCCCACACATTACCACATGAGGCTCCTCCCCCCACATTACCACACGAGGCTCCATCCCCACACATTACCCAGCAGCTTTAATTAGATAGCAATGAGCGTGCCGAGCGTTAGCTGGCTGGAAACAGCTAGTTAAATTATATGCTCCCCGAAGATCTAACTTGGAGAAGATCTTGGCATGTTGCACTCTATCCCGCATTTCAGGGATCAACGGTAATGGGTAGCGATTCCGAATGGTCACCTTATTGAGCTCCCGGTAATCGATACATGGTCTAAGAGTTCCATCCTTCTTCTTAACAAAAAAGATGGGTGCTCCTGCCGGTGATGAGGAGGGGCGAATAAAACCCTTAGGCCGGAGTCACACTACAGTGAGACACGGCCGAGTCTCGCAGGTTAAAAACAAGCTCTGGCGCCGGCACTCCGGAGTGGAGCGTGCGGCTCCATGTATTGCTGTGCAGCCGCACGCTCTGCTCCGGACTGCCGGTGCCAGAGCTTGGTTTTAACCTGCAAGACTCTGCCGTATCTCGCTGTGTGTGATCCCGGCCTTAGCCAAATTCTCATCGATGTATTCCTTCAAAGCCTTCAGCTCCGGAGCTGCAAGTGGGTAGACATTCTTAAAAGGAATAGCGGCCCCCGGAAGTAGCTCAATGGGACAATCATACAGTCTGTGAGGAGGAAGCTGGTCTGCCATCTTCTTCTCACAAATGTCTGAAAATTCTCTATACACAGATGGTAAAGTAGATACCTCAGTGGCACATTTCATATCTCGAGGACTCACTTAGCCTGTTACCGGTGTCTCCTTTGATGGGAAAGTGATTTCCTTGTTCTCCCAGTTGATAATAGGATTTTGTGACTGCAGCCATGGAATTCCTAAAATTAAAGGGAAATGTGGTGAAGAGATCAACATAAATGACAGCATTTCCTGATGATCAGGGTCTATGAAGACTTCCAGAAGTACAGTCTCTTGATCTACTGGTCCAGAGACTAGAGGGGAGCCATCCACCATTTCCATAGTTACAGGGGTGGCTCTCTGCTGGGTCCGTATGCCATGTTCCCAGGCAAATGTTAAGTCCATAAAATTTCCTCCTGCCCCTGAATCCACCATAGCTGCACAGGGAATCCATTGGCCTGATGACCGGATCTTAATAGGAAGGGAGCAATGTTTGTCCTTACGCTCCAGCGTCTTGGGAGAGGCAGTCATAGACAGAGTGAAAAATGGCATTCACAGAAAAACTAGACTCAGATGTAATGGATTCAGCATCCTGATTATCTAATTCCCCAACCGTGGCTAGTATCTTGCGAGGCCGCTTGGGACAATTGATAAGAAAGTGATCTGACTGACCGCAGTAGAAGCATAGACTTTCCCGGAAACGATGCTCCCTGCACTCGTTACTCTCACGCCGCTGTAGTGCATCCACCTGCATGGGAACTGGTTCAGCCTCCCAAGAAGATTTGCCTGATGGTTCTTTAGAAGGAAGGGAAGAGTTAGTGACATGATTAGAGGCTGCAAATCTCTCCTGTCTACGCTCTGTAACACGTATGTCAATACGTACACAATGCTGAATAAAAGCGTCTAACTCTTCCGGAGCATCTGCATGAGCTAGTTCATCCTTAAACACATTAGACAATCCCCTCTTAAAAATAGGTAATTGAGCATAACTGTCCCAAATCATATCCACCGCCAGCCGTCTAACCTCAGTAGCGTATTCAATGACAGGACGCTAACCCTGACGTAGTGATAACAAGGCAGTTTCAGCTGTAGTGCGAAGATTAGGGTCATCAAACATCATAGACATTGCAGAAAGAAAGTCATCTAGGTTATTCAGTCGAGGGTCACGAGTCTCCATAAGCAGATTTGCCCATGCGAGAGCTCGGGAAGTGAGCAACATGATTGTACATAAAACCTTAGATCGATCAGTAAGGAAATGGGCGGCATGCACATCAAAATACAAAAGGCATTGGTTTACAAACCCACGAAACTTGTAATGGTCCCCACTGAACCTAAATGGTGGTAACTTTGGAGGAGTATTTGGCTGTGGCTGTACTGGGGGTGGAGGAGCCCATGCATTCATTTGCCCAGCCACCTGATTGCCTAAGTCCTGAAGAGCCTGTCCAACATGAGCCTCCCAGTTAGCAACCTTGTTTTGCAGTGCCTCAAAATCCCCCTGTAAAGAGTGGATCATAGAGAACAACTGATCCATCTTTGTCTCAGTTGACATTATCTCAGCAGATTCCTTTAATGGCCTGAGTAACCTGTAATAATTATATGAGTACTACGGAATCTGATAGCATGGGATAAAGCCAGTCTGAGAGGATAGTTGCAGCAAAAGATGTAGTTACTCAAAAACAGTAAAGTAAACAGAACTAACAGATATTTCTGCAATTGAAATGAGGTCCTCAGCTCTATATAGAAAATAGCCAACAGGATAGTGAACAAAACATTGTACAGATATTCATGCAATAGTAACGAGGTCCTCAGCTCTATATAGAAAATCACAGCAAACGGAGTAGCGGGGCTCGACCGCTAATGTGAACTAGTCCAGCAAGGAAATGATGTGGGAGCAAACAAGACACTTAAATGAGGAAGTCCAATAAGGTTATTAGTGCAAATGCACACAGCACTTAAATGATGAAGTCCAGCAAAACTTGCTCACACGTGTGTTACGGCTAGTGGAACACACCGAGTAAATATAGCTGTTTATTATAAATGGTGCGTTCGCAGCCCGGGTCCACCGTGCAGGAGGAACCTGCTGCTAGTGAATGGTGGCACTGTTTGGTGGTATAGACTAGCTCTGTTACTTCACAGAGTAGCTGTGAGAGGAAAGCACTGCACCCTGTTAGGGTATGTGCACACGTCCGGATTTCTTGCAGAAATTTCCTGAAGAAAAACGGAAATTTTCTGCAAGAAATCCGCATATTTTTTTTTGCGCTTTTTTTCGTGTTTTTTTTTTTAGCATTCTGCAAGCGTTATTAGCTTGCAGAATGCTAAAGTTTTCCAAGCGATCTGTAGCATCGCTTGGAAAACTGACTGACAGGTTGGTCACACTTGTCAAACATACTGTTTGACAAGTGTGACCAACTTTTTACTATAGATGCTGCCTATGCAGCATCTATAGTAAAAGATAGAATGTTTAAAAATAATAAAAAAAATAAAAAAAATGCTTATACTCACCTGCAGACCTCAGCGGTGTCCGTTCCGTATAGATGGTGTGTGCACGCAGGACCTTCCATGACGTCGCGGTCACGTGAGCGGTCACATGACCGGTCTCGACCAATCACAGGACTGTGACGTCATCGCATGTCCTTCACCGCACACCAGCTACAGGAACCGAAGCGGCAGCATGCACCTGAGAGGCGGGAAGACATCGAAGGTGAGTATATCACTATTTTTTATTTTAATTCTTTTTTTTTTTACCACTTATATGGTGCCCAGTCCGTGGAGGAGAGTCTCCTCTCCTCCACCCTGGGTACCAACCGCACATAATCTGCTTACTTCCCGCATGGTGTGCACAGCCCCGTGCGGGAAGTAAGCAGATCAATGGACTCCTAGGTGTGCGGAATCCCCGCAATTCCGCATTTTTAATGAACATGTTGCTTTTTTTTCCGCAATGCGATTTTTTCGCGGAAAAAATCGCAACATTTGCACAAAAAATGCGGAATACACTGTAAATAATAGGAGGCATATGTAAGCATTTTTTTCGCGTTTTTATCACGTTTTTATAGCGAAAAAACCGTGAAAAATCCTGAACGTGTGCACATGGCCTAAGCCTCACAGGAGCACAAGCTTGCTGCCGAACTGATTGCGTGTGTGCATAACCACTGACTGCTATCTCCTCACCGGAGGTGCCGGAATTCTAGGGGCTTATTTCAGCCAGGTCCCTGAATACATACATACATACAATCTCCACACCGGAGGTGCTGGTATTCTAGGGGCTTATTTCAGCCGGGTCCCTGAATCCATTCATACATAACCGAACTGATAGCAGTCAGTGGTTATGCACATACACAATCTCCTCACCGGAGGTGCCGGAATTCTAGGGGCTTATTTCAGCTGGGTCCCTGAATCCATTCATACATAACCACACTGGCGCAAAGCACATATTTGGATTGATACTAGCACATGGCCGTGCGGCCATGCAAGCCTTTTATAGCTGCTGCAAGCACAAGACCTTCCTAGAAGGACCAATGAGAGGCTGCCACAGAGCCTGAGCACCTTCAGGACCTTCCTGGAGAACCAATGGGCTTTGCTGCAGTATCCAAGCATGTGATCCTCGATCTCCAATGAGAGATCTTACCCTGGGCATGCTCAGAAGGAGAAAAGCAGGACTTAGTCCCAAAAGTGTCTGCTCGCCGCTGCCCAGCACTGGCTTCAATGGCAAAAGCTGGAAAATCAGCAGTAACCCTTTGTACCGAGTCAGTCTGAGCAAGAAGCTGGGACCGACATCTCCGCTGAGCAGACTTCACTGTGGCAGGAGACGAATGGGAGACCGCAGTGAAGATGGCCCGAGATTCCCCCTGTGCAGAGGCGGGAACTCGGCCCCTAACATTACCCCCCCCAGGGCCCCCCCCCGGAACCCACTGCGCTCGAAGGCAGCAATGAGCTGCAGAGCCTGAATGTTCTCAGCAGGCTCCCAGGACCTGTCCTCAGGACCATAACCCTTCCAGTCTACCAAATAAAATTTTTTGCCACGTACCACCTTGCACCCCAAAATAGCGTTCACCTCGTAATCATCCGTAGACGAACCCGATGTCCCGGCAGATGACTCGGAAAACTGGGACATGTATACGGGTTTCAAAAGGGACACATGAAAGGTGTCGGTGATACCCAGGCGTGGCGGAAGGGCTAAACTGTAGACCACTGGGTTAACCTGTTCGAGGACCTTGAAAGGGCCCAAGTAGTGAGGTGCAAACATAATGGACTCAACTCGCAGCCTGATGTTATGGGCGGAGAGCCACACCAAGTCGCCAGGAGCAAAGGTTGTAGCGGGGCGCCGATGTGCATCGGCGGAGGACCTCATTCTCTCCTTGGAGGCCCGAATGGCATCCTGAGTGCGGTCCCAAATATCCCGTGCCTCCACAGCCCAGTCTGCCACCCTGGAGTCAGCGGAAGACACGGGCATAGGTACAGGTACCCGCGGATGACCATAGTTAAGGAGGAATGGGGTTTGTCCAGTGGAGTCGGCTACAGCATTGTTCAGCACAAACTCCGCCCATGGTAGCAAGGATGCCCAGTCATCCTGCCTGGCAGAGACAAAATGTCACAGATATGTGACCAAAATCTGGTTGGCCCTCTCTACCAACCCATTTGTCTCGGGATGATATGTGGAAGAGAGATTCAACTCAATGCTGAGAAGACGACAAAGCTCTCTCCAGAACCGAGACGCAAACTGGGGACCCCGGTCACTGACAATTTTGTCCGGCATACCGTGTAGGCGGAAAATGTGTTTTATAAACAACGCTGCCAAGGCCCGTGCAGAAGGTAGCCGTGGAAGCGGTACTGTTATGGTTCTCAATGGCAAGAGAACATAGCCAGCAAACATAAGTACTAGCTCTTGGAAGGATGGAAACTAAACTGACCATGAACTAAACCTGCCGCACAACTAACAGTAGCCGGGTAGCGTTGCCTACGTTATTATCCCTAGACGCCCAGCGCCGGCCGGAGGACTAACTAATCCTGGCAGAGGAAAATATAGTCCTGGCTCACCTCTAGAGAAAATTCCCCGATAGGCAGACAGAGGCCCCCACATATATTGGCGGTGATTTTAGATGAAATGACAAACGTAGTATGAAAATAGGTTTAGCAAAATTGAGGTCCGCTTACTAGATAGCAGGAAGACAGAAAGGGCACTTTCATGGTCAGCTGAAAACCCTATCAAAATACCATCCTGAAATTACTTTAAGACTCTAGTATTAACTCATAACCTCAGAGTGGCAATTTCAGATCACAAGAGCTTTCCAGACACAGAAACGAAACTACAGCTGTGAACTGGAACAAAATGCAAAAACAAACGAGGACTAAAGTCCAACTTAGCTGGGAGTTGTCTAGCAGCAGGAACATGCACAGAAAGGCTTCTGATTACAATGTTGACCGGCATGGAAGTGACAGAGGAGCAAGGTTAAATAGCGACTCCCACATCCTGATGGAAACAGGTGAACAGAGGGGATGATGCACACCAGTTCAATTCCACCAGTGGCCACCGGGGGAGCCCAAAATCCAATTTCACAACAGTACCCCCCCCTCAAGGAGGGGGCACCGAACCCTCACCAGAACCACCAGGGCGATCAGGATGAGCCCTATGAAAGGCATGGACCAGATCGGAGGCATGAACATCAGAGGCAGTCACCCAAGAATTATCCTCCTGACCGTATCCCTTCCATTTGACCAGATACTGGAGTTTCCGTCTGGAAACACGGGAGTCCAAGATTTTTTCCACAACGTACTCCAACTCGCCCTCAACCAACACCGGAGCAGGAGGCTCAACGGAAGGCACAACCGGTACCTCATACCTGCGCAACAATGACCGATGAAAAACATTATGAATAGAAAAAGATGCAGGGAGGTCCAAACGGAAGGACACAGGGTTAAGAATCTCCAATATCTTGTACGGGCCGATGAACCGAGGCTTAAACTTAGGAGAAGAAACCCTCATAGGGACAAAACGAGAAGACAACCACACCAAGTCCCCAACACAAAGCCGAGGACCAACCCGACGCCGGCGGTTGGCAAAAAGCTGAGTCTTCTCCTGGGACAACTTCAAATTGTCCACTACCTGCCCCCAAATCTGATGCAACCTCTCCACCACAGCATCCACTCCAGGACAATCCGAAGATTCCACCTGACCAGAAGAAAATCGAGGATGAAACCCCGAATTACAGAAAAAAGGAGACACCAAGGTGGCAGAGCTGGCCCGATTATTGAGGGCAAACTCCGCTAAAGGCAAAAAAGCAACCCAATCATCCTGATCTGCAGACACAAAACACCTCAAATATGTCTCCAAGGTCTGATTCGTCCGCTCGGTCTGGCCATTCGTCTGAGGATGGAAAGCAGACGAGAAAGACAAATCTATGCCCATCCTAGCACAGAATGCTCGCCAAAATCTAGACACGAATTGGGTTCCTCTGTCAGAAACGATATTCTCCGGAATACCATGCAAACGGACCACATTTTGAAAAAACAGAGGAACCAACTCGGAAGAAGAAGGCAACTTAGGCAGGGGAACCAAATGGACCATCTTAGAGAAACGGTCACACACCACCCAGATGACAGACATCTTCTGAGAAACAGGAAGATCCGAAATAAAATCCATCGAGATGTGCGTCCAGGGCCTCTTCGGGATAGGCAAGGGCAACAACAATCCACTAGCCCGAGAACAACAAGGCTTGGCCCGAGCACAAACGTCACAAGACTGCACAAAGCCTCGCACATCTCGAGACAGGGAAGGCCACCAGAAGGACCTTGCCACCAAATCCCTGGTACCAAAGATTCCAGGATGACCTGTCAACGCAGAAGAATGAACCTCAGAAATGACTTTACTGGTCCAATCATCAGGAACAAACAGTCTACCAGGTGGGCAACGATCAGGTCTATCCGCCTGAAACTCCTGCAAGGCCCGCCGCAGGTCTGGAGAAACGGCAGACAATATCACTCCATCCTTAAGGATACCTGTAGGTTCAGAGTTACCAGGGGAGTCAGGCTCAAAACTCCTAGAAAGGGCATCCGCCTTAACATTCTTAGAACCCGGCAGGTAGGACACCACAAAATTAAACCGAGAGAAAAACAACGACCAGCGCGCCTGTCTAGGATTCAGGCGTCTGGCGGACTCAAGATAAATTAGATTTTTGTGGTCAGTCAATACCACCACCTGATGTCTAGCCCCCTCAAGCCAATCACGCCACTCCTCAAAAGCCCACTTCATGGCCAAAAGCTCCCGATTCCCAACATCATAATTCCGCTCGGCGGGCGAAAATTTACGCGAGAAAAAGGCACAAGGTCTCATCACGGAACAATCGGAACTTCTCTGCGACAAAACTGCCCCAGCTCCGATTTCAGAAGCGTCGACCTCAACCTGAAAAGGAAGAGCAACATCAGGCTGACGCAACACAGGGGCGGAAGAAAAGCGGTGCTTAAGCTCCCGAAAGGCCTCCACAGCAGCAGGGGACCAATCAGCAACATCAGCACCCTTCTTAGTCAAATCAGTCAATGGTTTAACAACATCAGAAAAACCAGCAATAAATCGACGATAAAAATTAGCAAAGCCCAAAAATTTCTGAAGACTCTTAAGAGAAGAGGGTTGCGTCCAATCACAAATAGCCTGAACCTTGACAGGATCCATCTCGATGGAAGAGGGGGAAAAAATATATCCCAAAAAGGAAATCTTTTGAACCCCAAAAACGCACTTAGAACCCTTCACACACAAGGAATTAGACCGCAAAACCTGAAAAACCCTCCTGACCTGCTGGACATGAGAGTCCCAGTCATCCGAAAAAATCAAAATATCATCCAGATACACAATCATAAATTTATCCAAATAATCACGGAAAATGTCATGCATAAAGGACTGAAAGACTGAAGGGGCATTTGAAAGACCAAAAGGCATCACCAAATACTCAAAGTGGCCCTCGGGCGTATTAAATGCGGTCTTCCACTCATCCCCCTGCTTAATTCGCACCAAATTATACGCCCCACGGAGATCTATCTTAGAGAACCACTTGGCCCCCTTTATGCGAGCAAACAAATCAGTCAGCAGTGGCAACGGATATTGATATTTAACCGTGATTTTATTCAAAAGCCGATAATCAATACACGGTCTCAAAGAGCCATCTTTCTTAGCCACAAAGAAAAAACCGGCTCCTAAGGGAGATGACGAAGGACGAATATGTCCCTTTTCCAAGGACTCCTTTATATATTCTCGCATAGCAGCATGTTCAGGCACAGACAGATTAAATAAACGACCCTTAGGGTATTTACTACCCGGAATCAAATCTATGGCACAATCGCACTCCCGGTGCGGAGGTAATGAACCAAGCTTAGGTTCTTCAAAAACGTCACGATATTCAGTCAAGAATTCAGGAATCTCAGAGGGAATAGATGATGAAATGGAAACCACAGGTACGTCCCCATGCGTCCCCTTACATCCCCAGCTTAACACAGACATAGCTTTCCAGTCAAGGACTGGGTTATGAGATTGCAGCCATGGCAATCCAAGCACCAACACATCATGTAGGTTATACAGCACCAGAAAGCGAATAATCTCCTGATGATCCGGATTAATCCGCATAGTTTCTTGTGTCCAGTATTGTGGTTTATTACTAGCCAATGGGGTGGAGTCAATCCCCTTCAGGGGTATAGGAGTTTCAAGAGGCTCTAAATCATACCCACAGCGTTTGGCAAAGGACCAATCCATAAGACTCAAAGCGGCGCCAGAGTCGACATAGGCATCCGCGGTAATAGATGATAAAGAACAAATCAGGGTCACAGATAGAATAAACTTAGACTGTAAAGTGCCAATTGAAACAGACTTATCAAGCTTCTTAGTACGCTTAGAGCATGCTGATATAACATGAGTTGAATCACCGCAATAGAACACAACCCATTTTTTCGTCTTAAATTCTGCCGTTCACTTCTGGACAGAATTCTATCACATTGCATATTCTCTGGCGTCTTCTCAGTAGACACCGCCAAATGGTGCACAGGTTTGCGCTCCCGCAGACGCCTATCGATCTGGATAGCCATTGTCATGGACTCATTCAGACCCGCAGGCACAGGGAACCCCACCATAACATCCTTAATGGCATCAGAGAGACCCTCTCTGAAATTCGCCGCCAGGGCGCACTCATTCCACTGAGTAAGCACAGCCCATTTACGGAATTTCTGGCAGTATATTTCAGCTTCGTCTTGCCCCTGAGATAGGGACATCAAGGCCTTTTCCGCCTGAAGCTCTAACTGAGGTTCCTCATAAAGCAACCCCAAGGCCAGAAAAAACGCATCCACATTGAGCAACGCAGGATCCCCTGGAGCCAATGCAAAAGCCCAATCCTGAGGGTCGCCCCGGAGCAAGGAAATCACAATCCTGACCTGCTGAGCAGGATCTCCAGCAGAGCGAGATTTCAGGGACAAAAACAACTTGCAATTATTTTTGAAATTTTGAAAGCAAGATCTATTCCCCGAGAAAAATTCAGGCAAAGGAATTCTAGGTTCAGATATAGGAACATGAACAACAAAATCTTGTAAATTTTGAACTTTCGTGGTGAGATTATTCAAACCTGCAGCTAAACTCTGAATATCCATTTTAAACAGGTGAACACAGAGCCATTCCAGGATTAGAAGGAGAGAGAGAGAAAGGCTGCAATATAGGCAGACTTGCAAGAGATTCAATTACAAGCACACTCAGAACTGAAGGGAAAAAAAAATAAAAAATCTTCAGCAGACTTCTCTTTTCTCTCCTTTCTCTGTCAATTAATTTAACCCTTTTTGGGCCGGTCAAACTGTTATGGTTCTCAATGGCAAGAGAACATAGCCAGCAAACATAAGTACTAGCTCTTGGAAGGATGGAAACTAAACTGACCATGAACTAAACCTGCCGCACAACTAACAGTAGCCGGGTAGCGTTGCCTACGTTATTATCCCTAGACGCCCAGCGCCGGCCGGAGGACTAACTAATCCTGGCAGAGGAAAATATAGTCCTGGCTCACCTCTAGAGAAAATTCCTCGATAGGCAGACAGAGGCCCCCACATATATTGGCGGTGATTTTAGATGAAATGACAAACGTAGTATGAAAATAGGTTTAGCAAAATTGAGGTCCGCTTACTAGATAGCAGGAAGACAGAAAGGGCACTTTCATGGTCAGCTGAAAACCCTATCAAAATACCATCCTGAAATTACTTTAAGACTCTAGTATTAACTCATAACCTCAGAGTGGCAATTTCAGATCACAAGAGCTTTCCAGACACAGAAACGAAACTACAGCTGTGAACTGGAACAAAATGCAAAAACAAACGAGGACTAAAGTCCAACTTAGCTGGGAGTTGTCTAGCAGCAGGAACATGCACAGAAAGGCTTCTGATTACAATGTTGACCGGCATGGAAGTGACAGAGGAGCAAGGTTAAATAGCGACTCCCACATCCTGATGGAAACAGGTGAACAGAGGGGATGATGCACACCAGTTCAATTCCACCAGTGGCCACCGGGGGAGCCCAAAATCCAATTTCACAACACGGTACCAAGTGCACCATTTTAGAAAAATGATTGGTGATAACCCAAATGATGGTACAGCCACGAGACTTGGGCAAATGGAGCGCCCCCAGATGCAGGGCCGCAGGACACTCGGCACCGGGCCTCTCTGTCTCGGTTCTGGGGTTGTCACGGTGGCTAGTCCCGGTCCGTGACCCTGCTAAGGGGCGTCCAATGAAAGGTGTAGGTGATGGTGCGTAGTGCAGTTCGCGGTGAATAACGAGGACATAGGGTTGCAGTCTCTTTACCTCTTTACTGAAGGCTTCAAGGTCCTCAATCCAGAGTACGGTTAATAGGGCTGTAAGAGACCGGCCCGTCCGATGGCACCTCCAGAGTTCCCTTTGCAGGTGGAAATCTGTGCCTACCTTCAAGCGCCTGTGTGTTGTAGTACTTCCCTGCTGAGCACAACGGGATAGTCCTCACAACTGTTGTGTCTGTTTCTGATGTTATTTCCCACAACTTATGTCTGTTCTGATGTTCTTCTCCGTCCCCCAGATGATATGGATAGGATGCACCCGTATGACGGGAAGGCCTGGAGTTTTTCCGGGACCCTAGCGTCGCCCCTCTCCCACAGTTGCCCCCTATGTCTTCTTAGGTGATTTTGGTGAGACAGCCAACCTAAAATCAACTGTCCTGCCTCTGTTTGAAGTATTGCTTGGAGCCTAATACTTCCTCAGCGTTCTGGCCACCGGCTACGCGCCTCAATAGGATGTTGCCTCGATCTTACAGCACGACTCCTATTGGTGTTATCTCCTTTTTGCTTTGATCTCGTTTCTCACTCTCCACAATAAACCTCACTTCTTTGCCTTTCTTGAGATACCGCCGCGATTTAGTGCAGGCGTGGTTCCTTAACGTTCTTTTCTGTTCGCTAGGCCTCTGTCAGGATCCCACCCCTGACAGGGATCCCCCTGAATCTTCCCCTGCAACACCCTCTGCCACAGGATGTTGCCTGGTTCCAACCCAGTCAGCTTTCTCTCTCACTTTCTATCTAACCCCCAGTTTTACTAGATTGTGAGGAGTGGCCTAATACATAGCGCCCTTAGCTCCCCCTGGAGGCCAGACTATGAAGTGTATTGGTGTCTGTGATACCTGGTCAGGTGAACTCCTTCAGTGCCATCAGACGTACCATCACCCCCCTTAGTGGCCGAGCGATGTTACTGCAACGACCAGGTCTCTGGGGCGCTGCACAAACCCACCACAAAGTCCATCCCGAACATCTCCCAGGGCCTGTCTGCCACCGGCAAGGGATAGAGTAACCCAGCTGGCCGTTGTCGAGGAGACTTATTTTTGGCGCAGGAGACACACGCCCGAATATAATCTCCGATGTCACGGACCATATGTGGCCACCAATACGTCCTCGCCAGCAGTTCAGATGTCCTCTTTGTCCCAAAGTGTCCACCCACCCTGGACGAATGAGCCCAAGAGAGAACCTCCGGTCGCAAATTAATGGGTGCAAAAGTCTTGCCCGGAGGCACAGACTCTTAACGAAACCGGAGCTACGGTTCTCAGGCTCTCAGAAGGGACAATAAGGCGAGGCTCCCCTTCCTCCTCCTCAGATGACACAATGGAGCGAGAGAGGGCATCATCATGAATGTTCTTCTTCCCAGCGAGATAATGGAGGGTGAAGTGGAATTGGGAGAAGAACAAGGACCATCTGGCCTGACGAGAATTCAGCCGCTGGGCTGGTTGCAAATATACCAGATTTTTGTGGTCCGTGAAGACTTGAAAGGGAAAGTGAGCCCCCTCCAAAAGATGTCTCCACTCCGAGAATTTAGCCACTGGGCAGTCTGAATGTACACCAAATTTTTGTGGTCTGTAAAAACTTGAAAGGGAAAGCGAGCCCCCCTCCAGGAGTTGTCTCCACTCTGAGAAAGCCAACTTCATTGCTAGCAACTCCTTGTCCCCGATGGAATAATTCCTCTCCGATGGTGTGAAGGTCTTGGAGAAGAAGAAGAAGCAAGGATGCTTCCGACCTTGAGCATCCTTTTGGAAGAGGACTGCTCCTGCACCAGCGGATGAGGCATCCACCTCCATTATAAACGGCTTATCAACATCGGGACGATGTAGGATGGGAGCGCTAGCAAAATGAGACTTAATAGAAGAGAAGGCCCTGGAGACCTCTTCAGACCACAATTTGGGATTTGCTCCCTTCTTGGTGAGGGCTACCAAGGGAGCTACCAAAGTTAGGAAGTGGGGAATGAACTGGCGATAGTAATTAATGAACCCCATAAAGCGCTGCACCGCTTTAAGGGAATGGGGTTCTTGCCAGTCCATCACAGCCTGTAGTTTGGCAGGATCCATAGCCAATCCCTGGGCGGAGATGATATAACCCAGGAAAGGTAAAGACTCCTGCTCAAACATACACTTCTCCAACTTTGCATACAGGGAATTTGCCCGTAGGAGGTCGTAGACTGCCAACATCTCTCCGGTGGGAGTCAATATCTGGAGAGAAGATGAGAATATCATCCAGATAGACTACGACCGAGATGGAGAGCATATCCCGGAAGATATTGTTGACAAAGCCTTGGAAAATGCCTGGGGCATTACAGAGCCCGAAGGGCATCACTAGATACTCATAGTGCCCATCCCTGGTATTAAGCGCCATCTTCCATTCGTCCCCCTCACGGATGCGAATCAGGTTATAAGCACCCCGCAGATCTAATTTAGTTAATACCCTTGCTCCCCGTAGCCTATCAAAGAGCTTTGAAATCAGGGGCAACGGGTACTTATTCTTAACGGTGATGGAGTTAAGACCCCTGTAGTCTATGCAAGGACGTAACTCTCCGTTCTTCTTCTGCACGAAGAAGAACCCCGCCCCTGCAGGTGACACTGACTTCCTAATGAACCCTCTTGCCAAATTCTCCTGGATATATTGGGACATAGCCTCCGTCTCCGGGAGAGAGAGGTGATAGACCCGTCCCCGAGGAGGTTCTGCTCCAGGCAAGAGATCAATAGAACAGTCATAGGGACGGTGAGAGGGAAGGGTCTCCGCAGCCTTTTTGGAGAAGACGTCTGCATAGGACCAATAGCATTCGGGAAGAGAAGAAAGATCTGCGGGTGTCTCAGTGGTGGAAACCTGAACGCACTCTCACACATTTGCCCTTACATGATTCACTCCAACCCAATATCCTCTCAGAGGTCCACTCAATATGTGGGAAGTGGCAATGGAGCCAGGGTATTCCCAGCAGAATCTCGTCCATTCCCTCAGGAAGGACAGAAGGGAAATAATCTCCTGGTGTGAAGGGGACATGGATAACGTGAAAGGGACAGTCTGGTGTGTGATTTGTGTGGGAAGTGTCGACCCATTCACTACTCTAACAATCTCCGGTTTGGTGAGCATCACCTGAGGTATTGCATGGCGCAGAGCAAAAACAGAGGACATGAAATTTCCCTCTGCTCCAGAGTCCACACAAAGCTCGACTGTTAGAGAAGATGAGCCTAACGTGATTGTCCCTTTAAAGGACAACTTGGAGGAAAATGCCGCATGGTCTAGTGAACCTCCTCCAATGGTTACTAGACGCGATCGTTCTCCCAACCGCCATGGACATTTATTGGCATAATGTCCCAGTTGTTGCCAATTTTTACAAACCACGGGTACCTGAGCGGGCCGGGAGTTAGGTCTCGCTCGAGAAACCTCCATGGCCTCATGGGAGTCGGACGCTTGAACGGAAGATTCTAGAGGTCTGGCGAAGGTGGGAGCCAGCCGAAACCTCTGCCTACACTGGGTCCGCTCTAACCTCCGCTCGTTAAAATGGAGGTCGATGCAGGTAGATATAGTATGGAGCTCCTCCAGTGTGGCTGGAATCTCCCTGGTTGCCAAGGCATCCTTCACATGGTCTGCCAGTCCTTTCCAGAACACCGGAATAAGGACTTTATCCGGCCACTACAGCTCTGAGACCAGAGTCCGGAATTGGACGGCGAACTGACTATGAACGAACCCTGTTTTATTGCCAACAATTAGAGCGCGGTATTGTGGTTGACAGGAGGTCCCAAAAAGACCTGTTTCAGAGCATCCAGGAAAAGAGGAGCACTCTGCACCACACCATCATTACACTCCCATAGCGGCATTGCCCACTCCAATGCCCTGCCCGACAAAAGGGATAAAATAAATCCCACTTTCGCCCATTCCATAGGAAAATATGCAGCCAGGAGCTCAAGATGTATGGAGCACTGACTCACGAATCCCCGACATAGCTTACTGTCACCAGCAAACTTGTCTGGAAGTGGGAGACGGGATAAAGTCGCAGCAGGGGTGGCAGAGGACAAACTGGCTGCAGCTACACTTGCAGCCTGAACAGCGACTGCGGTAGTATCCACAGCTGAGGTTGTGCGCTCAAGAGCCGCCAACCTACCCTCCAGCTGCTGGATGTACCGCTGTAAACGCTGATCGTCTGCCATTACTAGCCAGACCCTGGTGCTAGTATTCTGTTATGGCTAGCGGTATGCACCGAGTAAATATAGCTGTTTATTATAAACTAGACTGTGGCCCGATTCTAACGCATCGGTTATTCTAGAATATGCATGTCCCCGTAGTATATGGACAATGATGATTCCAGAATTCGCAGCAGACTGTGCCTTTTGCTGATTGGTCGAGGCAACCTTTATGACATCATCGTCGCCATGGCAACCATTATGACATCTACGTCGATACTGTGCCCGTCGCTGATTGGTCGAGGCCCAGGCGGCCTCGACCAATCAGCGAATGAATAAACGGGACAGACAGACAGACAGACGGAAAAACCCTTAGACAATTATATATATATAGATGGTGTGTTCGCAGCCCGGGGTCCACCATGCAGGAGGAACATGCTGCTAGTGAATGGTGGCACTGTCTGGCGGTATAGACTAGCTCTGTTATTTCACAGAGTAGCTATGAGAGGAAAGCACTGTGCCCTGTTAGCCTCACAGGAACACAAGCTTGCTGCCGAACTGATAGCAGTCAGTGGTTATGCACACATGCAATCTCCTCACCGGAGGTGCCAGAATTCTAGGGGCTTATTTCATTAATGTACGTACAGACAACAGCCACCCGCAACACCTGATCACTCGAGCCGAACTCCGAAATGTGAACTCCAAGATATAAGCTCCTTGCTAGCTGCTTACTTGTCTGCCTTTGATCTCGGGTGCCTTGGCCAGAAACAATGCTTTCACAACGATACAGCAGTAGAAATGAAGGCCGCACTCACCGATCTCTTTGCAGGTGACTTTATTAAACATCCATCTTCACGGCACAGGTGTGTGTGTTACAGGATTTGTGAGAGCCGAACGACGGCCGTTTCGCACCGACCAGGTGCTTCCACGGGTTCACTGAATGGACGGACGTGACACCCTAAGAAAGGTGCATGTGTCATGCCCCTCCCTCTGCGCCACGCCGTCCACTCACGGCACAAGACATAAAAACAGATAAAATCATGTGTATAGATTAAAAACAAGGTGAAAATAACCCTAATACTAAAGCATATATAAATGTATATATGTACCTCACTGCTTAGCATAATTTAGCACTATACTATCCCGTTCTGGTAACTATTATCTCGAGCTTGCGCTGCCTATGCTGGCAACTTAATTTCCTGCACTTCTATTAACCCACTACTGCAAATATGCCTTAGAATACCTACGGAAATATAAAGAGGCTTATCTGAGAAACAAGACTACAAAGGAAGAGCGCAGACCAAATTAAATCCATTCTTGGTCCTCTTTCGATATAGTAACCTAGAAATATGATTCCAGTCTGGTCTCTATGGGGCCACTTATCCTGCCGCACTGCATACCTTCAGACCTCCATGACGGACTAATACTATTTATAAAAAAATGGACATATCAACTTTGTCGTTGAGTCCAGCCGGGCCCATAGCTCCTGTACGTATAATCCAGGATGCTTCTCGCCTTAATAATATGTTGTTCCGGTCCCCCCCTCTTTTGGGTAATCTGACCTGCTCAATGCCAGCAAAGGTCAGGATCCCTGAATTGCTTTCATGGGTATCCCGGACGTGATCAATTAACCTCGGCGACCCTTTTCCCGTAATGACCGACCTACAGTGCTCCCTGATACGTACATACAGACATCTTATCATTTTGCCGATATAATATCGCCCACACGGACACCAGAGGACATAAACTACGTACTTGGTCTGACAGGTAATCAAATCCTGAACTTCATGTTTGACCGGTCCAATATGTAGCAATTTATCTACAGTGTGTTGCTTACATAAGCTGCAATGCCCACATCGATGATTACCCCGAGGGATGCTGCTTTCTAGCCAGCTATTAGGTTTGTCCTCTGTAACCCGATTCTGTACTAATACATCCCTGATTCTTGTGCTCCTTCTATTAGAGATAAGCGGACCTCTAGCTACCACCTCTGTGAGTTCCCTATCTCTCTCCAATAGGTGCCAGTTGTTTCTAATCGAGGTTCTAATCTGTCTGTCCATAGGACCGTACTGGAAGCAGAAGGTGAATCTTTTACCTATTGTCTTACCCTCATAATTCATATCACCAGATCGTGTCTCCATCTTTTTCTGCGCATCTCGCCATACATAATCCGGGTATCCCCTACATTTGAGTCTCTCCCCTAATTCCTTAGATTGCTGGACAAATCCTTCATGAGTATTATTAGTCCTTCTGGTCCTAACCAGTTGTCCATATGGAAGACTACGTTTGGTGTGATATGGGTGATAGCTATCAAAGTGCAACAGTGCATTTGTGGCCACAGATTTCCGGTATACCAACGTATTAAGGACCCCATCCATTACGTCTATACTCACATCAAGAAAATCTAAATGGAGACCACCAAAAGTTGAGGTAAAGGCCATGCCCATGTCATTGTCATTCAATAGTGCGACGAACTGACCAAAACTTTCCTCTGACCCGTCCCACACTATGAACATGCCATCAATATAGCGTACATACATTTTGATGTGTTTGAAGAACTCATTTTTGGTGGAATATATGTACCGCTCTTCAAAGAAACCCAAATAAAGGTTTGCAAAGGTGCAAGCTGCCAGAGTCCCCATAGCGGTGCCAACCACCTGCTGGTACCAGAGGTCCAAGAACGTAAATGCATTATGAGTCAAAATGAATTTTAGACTATTGCAAATAAAATCAACTACTCCCGTACTCTTCTGTGTGGTATTCAAAATTTGGCGTACTGCATCTACCCCTTGCTCCTGTGGGATGCGCGTGTACAAGCTTGTCACATCTATCGATGCCAAGCTGAAACTTGACTGCCAAGTGAACTGTTTTATTTGTTTCAAAAATGCTCCCGTATCCTTAATGTACGAAGGGATGTGTACCAACAATGGCCTAAGTAGCCAATCTATGTACTTTGAGAGTGGCTCTGTGAGGGACCCTACCCCCGACACTATGGGTCGTCCGGGCGGGTCCCTCACAGATTTGTGGATTTTGGGGACGTGGTACCAATGCGGTTTCCTAGGGGACTCCGGCAGCAGTTTTTCAGCAACCTTTGATGAAAGGACTCCTGTCTCTACCGTCCGTCTCAACAATGAACGTAATTCGTTCATAAATTTGTTAGTAGGATCTTTGGACAGTCTAACATAAGTTGTATTATCCCCCAACTGTCTCAGGGCTTCTTTAATATAAACCTCCTTGGGGATAAGGACTGTTTTGCCCCCCTTGTCTGCGGGACGGATTATGGTGTCCTTCCATCCCTTAATTTCTTTTAAAGCCTTATGTTCTTCAGATGTGAGATTGGATGGGGCTTTGGGATAGATAAGAGCCTCTACGTCTCTAAGTACCTGCATTTCGAATAAATCAATGGCATTCCCGGGTGATATCGGGGGCATGCATCTAGAAGCTATCCCCCCTCTAAATGGAACCTCGGATCTAGAGGGATCTGGCGGAATATATGGTGTATCGTCCGTGATGCTCAATAATAATTCCGCATAATTATGGATGTCCGCTAGTACTTCCAACCCTGCTCCTGCCATAAAGCCCAATGGTCCTATTGTGCATGGACACTCACCTTCCAATCTAGTCTGGGTTTCTGGTATTTTCAAAAAATGTTTAAACAAATGGATTTTACGTATGGATTTAAACAAATCTACTCTGAATTCGGTAAAATCAAAATCACTAGGAATACAGTAGTTGAGGCCCTTTGCTAGTAATGATAAATGCGCATAGTTTAATGTATGGTCAGTCAGATTCAACGCGTGTGATTCATGAAGTTCTCTCAATGTTTCTGCCTCCACGAGACTTGTTTCCGTTTGCGGTCCTGGACGAATCCTCCTCTTCTTACCTCCTCGACGCGTCCGCCTCCGCCTAAAGGGAACCCAGGATCTTGTACCTCTGATACACCTTGACCTTCTAGTGAACTCACTGAGGCTGCTGCCCCCTCACTTTGGCTCGAATCAGATTCAGTAGTGACATAGTCCCTCCTCTGATGTGTGAGACGTTTCCTGAATCTCCTTCTATACCGACCTGATCTTTCTGTACCAGTATTGTGTCTCCCTTCGGCTGCCTGTTGTTTCTGCCAGGAAAACACTAGTCCTTGGTCAAAATCTTTCTTATCTCTAATAAATTTGTCTCTTTTTCTCTGTTTAATGTCGGCTTGAACAGGAATGAGTTTAATCTCCATCTTCTTATTTAGTTGTGCCCACTGATTTTCCGTTAATCTTTTTTGTAATTCCGTCTTGGTCTTCTCTATATCAGATTCTATGGTCTCATAATTTTGAATATTGGATGCTAGGACTAATTGCAGCAACTCTTGTGAGCACCTGAGCATAATCTGCTCCCATTTGGTGCTTTGGTGCTCTAGGGGCTTATTTCAGCCGGGTCCCTGAATCCATTCATACATAACCACACTGGCGCAAAGCACATATTTGGGCCATGCGAGCCTTTTATAGCTGCAACAAGTACAAGACCTTCCTAGAAGGACCAATGAGAGGCTGCCACAGAGCCTGAGCACCTTCAGGACCTTCCTGGAGAACCAATGGGCTTTGCTGCAGTATCCAAGTATGTGACCCTTGATCTCCAATGAGAGATCTTACCCTGGGCATGCTCAGAAGGAGAAAAGCAGGACTTAGTCCCAGAAGCGTCTGCTCGCCGCTGTCCAGCACTGGCTTCAATGGCAGAAGCTGGAAAAGCAGCAATAACCCTTTGTACAGAGTCAGACTGAGCGAGACGCTGGGACCGACATCTCCACTGAGCAGACTCCACTGCGGCAGGAGACGAATGGGAGACCGCAGCGGAGATGGCCTGAGATTCCCCCTGTGCAGAGGCGGGAACTCAACCCCTAACAAAGTGTGCACAATACTTGTTAGTAGGAGTCCAACAGTTCACAGATGGTGCATAATGTGAATGATGTCCTGGAAAAGAGAGGACGAGGGGAGAAAGAGGGAGAGCACTATCTAAGTGTAGTAGAGGAGTAGATCTTTCTTGGAGAAGAAAGCACAGCTTGAATCTTGCTCACCTGGTGTGGTTGTGCAAAGAGGTACAACACTGGGAAAAGATTAATAAACAAAGGAGATCCTTCCACTGGTGTGCAGCCCGTCGCAGCAGTTCCAGAGGAGAGAGGTAGCTGAATGGAGTGAGGCAGACCACCGAGTAGTAAGCAGCAGAAGCAGGGAGTTAACCAGCAAACAGGCAGATGCTCAGGAGCCAGCAGCACAAAATACTCAGGCACAGGTGAACACAAGACCCGGACTTAAATAATCAGGACAGACAGGAAATTCCATGACAGGGCGAGATCCAAGAATCCATCTTGGATCAGGGCAGACAGACACCAGGAAAGTCCAGAATCCTTACAGACTGTGACTCACAACACTGACAGCTCAGCACCCCCCAGCCTCAGTTTGGACAGCTGAACTGTCTATCACAATACTAACAGCTCTGCAAGCCCATGCCCCAGATTGGATGGCTGAGCTGCCACTTACCACAGTGAGTGGAGGAATCATGACAGAAGGCATGGCTGACATACTGAAAATTACTCAGCAAGACACTAAAGAGAAAAGGAAGGCTTGGATGAATGATAATAGCGATACAGTATGTGGAAGATATTATAACCAGCAGTTCAGATAGTTGACCAGGAACAGTCATCATTTTATGTACCTGCTGATAACGATAAATTCTGTATGACCATAGAAAGCTGCTACCGACACAGCCTGTAAAATTCTTCCAAAGATTTGTCTCTAATACAGTTGTGGAACCTTCTGGCCCATACACTCCTAATCCATATATACTATTGTGAGACCCATTGATCCACCATTTCCAGCACTTTCCATTTCATCTGTCTAAGCAGATGCTAGAGGCACTAGAAGTTATATGAAGAGGAAGAACTGGTATCCAGATGTCATTACAAACACATAAATGTCTAGTATGAGACTTGCTCTCCCTTCTATACACACAATATACAGTATATGTATTTTTTATTTCATCTAACCCATGTAGTAACTCATGAAGTTATGGACATACAGTACAGACCAAAAGTTTGGACACACCTTCTCATTTAAAGATTTTTCTGTGTTTTCATGACTAGAGTTGAACGACTTTTACTTTTTTAGGATCGAGTCGGGTTTCGCGAAACCCGACTTTGCCAAATGTCGGGTCGGGTGAAATCGGCCGATTATTGCGAAAAGTCGGAAACATGAAACCCAATGCAAGTCAATGGGGAATCAAAGTCGGCAGAGAGTGGAGGACAGGAAAATACCTACAGTAATCAATTCTTATTACTGAAGCTTGTCAATCTTAATTTACTTTATAATAATAGTTAGGCATTGAAAACTGGGTTCATTTGGCTAAATGTCATGTTCCCAATGGCAGGGAATTTAACACATAACACGGGCAAAAGCAGGACGAGCTCTAGGGTGATGGAACCTGAGCTGACCGCGATCCTGAACCTCAACACTCAACTAACAGCAGCCGGGGAACGTTCCTGGGGGGACTCTAGACGTCTCGCGCCAGCCGGAGATCTAGCTACCCCTATCAGAAGAATCACAGACCTATCTTGCCTCTAGAGAAATATTCCCACAGAAATAGCAGCCCCCCACATATAATGACGGTGAAATGAGAGGAAGGCACAACGCAGTTATGAAAACAGATTCAGCAAAATGAGGCCCGCTTAAGCTAGATAGCAGAGGATACAAAAGGTGAACTGCGCGGTCAGCTTAAAACCCTTCAAAATACCATCCTGAAATTACTTGAACTCATGTGCCAACTCATGGTACATGAGTGGTAATTTCAGCCCACTAGAGCAACCAGCAACAGAGAATTACATATCTGCAAGCTGGACTAAAAACATGAAAGCAAACATGAAACAGGGAAATCCAGACTTAGCTTGTCTTGAAGGCCTAGGAGCAGGTAGCAAAGGTAACGGAGACACACTGATACATTGATAGCCGGCAAGGGAATGACAGGAAAGCCAGGTTAAATAGGAAACACCCAGCCTCTGATGGACAGGTGGAAACCAGAGACCGCAACCCACCAAAGTCACCCAGTACCAGTTGTAACCACCAGAGGGAGCCCAAAAACAGAATCCACAACAGTACCCCCCCCCCTTGAGGAGGGGTCACCGAACCCTCACGAGAACCCCCAGGGCGATCAGGATGAGCTCTATGGAAGGCGCGGACCAAATCAGTCGCATGAACATCAGAGGCGACCACCCAGGAATTATCCTCCTGACCATAACCCTTCCACTTAACCAAATACTGGAGTTTACATCTGGAAACACGAGAATCCAAGATCTTCTCAACAACATACTCCAATTCTCCCTCCACCAGCACCGGAGCAGGAGGCTCAACTGAAGGAACAACGGGCACCTCATACCTCCGCAATAACGACCGATGGAACACATTATGAATAGCAAACGATGCTGGGAGATCTGTTGTGAATTTGGATTCTGGGCTCCCCCGGTGGCTACTGGTGGAATTGAACTGGTGTCTTCATCTTCTCTGTTCACCTGTTCCCATCAAGATGTGGGAGTCGCTATATAACCTTGCTGCTTTGTTAGTTGCTTGCCGGTCATCAATGTTATCACAAGCCTCTCTGTGCTTGTTCCTGCTCCTAGACAACTACTAGATAAGTTGGACTCTTGTCCATGTTTGTTTTTGCATTTTTGTTCCAGTTCACAGCTGTAGTTTCGTTACTGTGTCTGGAAAGCTCTTGTGAACAGGAATTGCCACTCTGGTGTTATGAGTTAATGCCAGAGTTTTAAAGTAATTTCTGGATGGTGTTTTGATAGGGTTTTTAGCTGACCATGAAAGTGTTCTTTCTGTCTTCTGCTATGTAGTAAGTGGACCTCAAATTTGCTAAACCTATTTTCATACTACGTTTTGTTATTTCATCTTAATTCACCGCCAATACATGTGGGGGGCCTCTGTCTCCTTTCGGGGTATTTCTCTAGAGGTGAGCTAGGACTTATTTTCCTCTGCTAGCATTATTTAGTCCTCCGGCTGGTGCTGGGCATCTAGAATCAACGTAGGCATGCTACCCGGCCACTGCTAGTTGTGTGTTAGGTTTAGTTCATGGTCAGCTCAGTTCCCATCTTCCAAGAGCTAGTTCCTATATATACTGATGCTATGTTCTCTTGCCATTGAGATCATGACAGTTTGACCGGCCCACAAAGTGTTAATTGTTTGGGCTGAAGCAGGAGATAGAGAAGTGTTTAAGGGAAATTTTTTTTTTTTTTTTTTCCCTTCAGAGTTTTGCTGTCTAGCCCTTAATTGCTGTCTAGCTGCTTCTTACCTCCTCTTAACCCTTGAATGGCTCTGTGTCCACCTGTTTGTAATGGATCTTCAGAGTGTAACTGCAGGTTTGAATATTCTCGCCACGAAAGTACAAAATTTGCAAGATTTTGTTTGTCATGCACCTGTATCTGAGCCGAGAATTCCTTTGCCGGAATTTTTCTCGGGGAATAGATCTGGGTTTCAGAATTTTCGAAATAATTGCAAATTATTTTTGTCCCTGAAATCTCGCTCTGCCGGAGACCCTGCACAGCAGGTCAGGATTGTGATTTCCTTGCTCCGGGGCGACCCTCAAGACTGGGCTTTTTCATTGACACCAGGGGATCCTGCGTTGCTCAATGTGGATGCGTTTTTTCTGGCCTTGGGGTTGCTTTATGACGAACCTCATTTGGAGCTTCAGGCAGAAAAAACTTTGATGTCCCTATCTCAGGGGCAAGATGAAGCGGAAATTTACTGCCAAAGATTCCGTAAATGGTCTGTGCTTACTCAGTGGAATGAGTGCGCCCTGGCGGCGACTTTCAGAGAGGGTCTCTCTGATGCCATTAAGGATGTTATGGTGGGGTTCCCTGTGCCTGCGGGTCTGAATGAGTCCATGACAATGGCTATTCAGATCGATAGGCGTTTGCGGGAGCGCAAACCAGTGCACCATCTGGCGGTGTCCACTGAGAAGTCGCCAGAGAGTATGCAGTGTGATAGAATTCTGTCCCGAAGCGAGCGGCAGAATTTTAGACGGAAAAATGGGTTGTGTTTCTACTGTGGTGATTCTACTCATGTTATATCAGCATGCTCTAAACGCACTAAAAAGCTTGGTAAATCTGTTTCCATTTGCACCTCACCGTCTAAGTTTATTCTATCTGTGACCCTGATTTGCTCTTTGTCATCTATTACCACGGACGCCTATGTCGACTCTGGCGCCGCTTTGAGTCTTATGGATTGGTCCTTTGCCAAACGCTGTGGGTATGATTTAGAGCCTTTGGAGACTCCTATTCCTCTGAAGGGGATTGACTCCACCCCATTGGCTAATAA
The DNA here is from genome assembly GCF_051348905.1 of Ranitomeya variabilis. Lineage (NCBI taxonomy): Eukaryota > Metazoa > Chordata > Amphibia > Anura > Dendrobatidae > Ranitomeya > Ranitomeya variabilis. The sequence continues at coordinate 814,338,821 of NC_135232.1, read as the reverse complement.
TAAACCACAATACTGGACACAAGTAACTATGCGTATTAATCCGGATCACCAGGAGATTATTCGCTTTCTGGTGCTGTATAATCTACATGATGATTTGGTGCTAGGATTGCCTTGGCTGCAATCTCACAACCCAGTCCTCGACTGGAGAGCTATGTCTGTGTTGAGCTGGGGATGTAAGGGGGCTCATGGGGATGTACCTGTGGTTTCCATTTCATCATCTATTCCCTCTGAAATTCCTGAGTTCCTGTCTGACTATCGTGACGTCTTTGAAGAATCCAAGCTTGGTTCGTTACCTCCGCACCGAGAGTGCGATTGTGCCATAGATTTAATCCCGGGTAGTAAATACCCAAAGGGTCGTTTATTTAATCTGTCTGTGCCTGAACATGCTGCTATGCGAGAATATATAAAGGAGTCCTTGGAAAAGGGACATATTCGTCCATCGTCATCTCCCTTAGGAGCCGGTTTTTTCTTTGTGTCAAAAAAAGACGGCTCTTTGAGACCATGTATTGATTATCGGCTTTTGAATAAAATCACTGTTAAATATCAATACCCATTGCCGTTGCTGACTGATTTGTTTGCTCGCATAAAGGGGGCCAAGTGGTTCTCTAAGATTGACCTTCGTGGGGCGTATAATTTGGTGCGAATCAGGCAGGGGGATGAGTGGAAAACCGCATTTAATACGCCCGAGGGCCACTTTGAGTATTTAGTGATGCCTTTTGGTCTTTCAAATGCTCCGTCAGTTTTCCAGTCCTTTATGCATGATATTTTTCGCGATTATTTGGATAAATTTATGATTGTGTATCTGGATGATATTCTGATTTTTTCGGATGACTGGGACTCTCATGTCCAGCAAGTCAGGAGGGTTTTTCAGGTTTTGCGGTCTAATTCTTTGTGTGTGAAGGGTTCTAAGTGTGTTTTTGGGGTACAGAGGATTTCCTTTTTGGGATATATTTTTTCCCCCTCTTCCATTGAAATGGATCCTGTCAAGGTTCAAGCTATTTGTGATTGGACGCAGCCCTCTTCTCTTAAGAGTCTTCAGAAATTTTTGGGCTTTGCTAACTTTTATCGTCGATTTATTGCTGGTTTTTCGGATATTGCTAAGCCATTGACCGATTTGACTAAGAAGGGTGCTGATGTTGCTGATTGGTCCCCTGATGCTGTGGAGGCCTTTCGGGAGCTTAAGCGCCGTTTTTCCTCTGCCCCTGTGTTGCGTCAGCCTGATGTTGCTCTACCTTTTCAGGTTGAGGTCGACGCTTCTGAGATCGGAGCTGGGGCAGTGTTGTCGCAGAAAAGTTCTGACTGCTCCGTGATGAGGCCTTGTGCCTTCTTTTCCCGTAAATTTTCGCCCGCTGAGCGGAATTATGATGTTGGGAATCGGGAGCTTTTGGCCATGAAGTGGGCTTTTGAGGAGTGGCGCCATTGGCTTGAGGGGGCCAGACATCAGGTGGTGGTATTGACGGACCACAAAAATTTGATTTATCTTGAGACCGCCAGGCGCCTGAATCCTAGACAGGCGCGCTGGTCATTATTTTTCTCTCGGTTTAATTTTGTGGTGTCATACCTACCGGGTTCTAAGAATGTTAAGGCGGATGCCCTTTCTAGGAGTTTTGAGCCTGACTCGCCTGGTAACTCTGAGCCCACAGGTATCCTTAAGGATGGAGTGGTATTGTCAGCCGTTTCTCCAGACCTGCGGCGGGCCTTGCAGGAGTTTCAGGCGGATAGACCTGATCGTTGCCCACCTGATAAACTGTTTGTTCCTGACGATTGGACCAGTAGAGTAATCTCTGAGGTTCATTCTTCTGCGTTGGCAGGTCATCCTGGCATTTTTGGTACCAGGGATTTGGTGGCAAGGTCCTTCTGGTGGCCTTCCCTGTCACGAGATGTGCGAGGCTTTGTGCAGTCTTGTGACGTTTGTGCTCGGGCCAAGCCTTGTTGTTCTCGGGCTAGTGGATTATTGTTGCCCTTGCCTATTCCTAAGAGGCCTTGGACGCACATCTCGATGGATTTTATTTCAGATCTGCCTGTTTCTCAGAAGATGTCTGTCATCTGGGTGGTGTGTGACCGTTTCTCTAAGATGGTCCATTTGGTTCCTCTGCCCAAGTTGCCTTCTTCTTCCGAGTTGGTTCCTCTGTTTTTTCAAAATGTTGTTCGTTTGCATGGTATTCCTGAGAATATCGTTTCTGACAGAGGGACTCAATTCGTGTCTAGATTTTGGCGGGCATTCTGTGCTAGGATGGGCATAGATTTGTCTTTTTCGTCCGCTTTCCATCCTCAGACGAATGGCCAGACCGAGCGGATTAATCAGACCCTGGAGACATATCTGAGGTGTTTTGTGTCTGCTGACCAGGATGATTGGGTTGCTTTTTTGCCATTGGCGGAGTTCGCTCTCAATAATCGGGCCAGCTCTGCCACTTTGGTGTCCCCGTTTTTCTGTAATTCGGGGTTTCATCCTCGATTTTCCTCTGGTCAGGTGGAATCTTCGGATTGTCCTGGAGTGGATGCTGTGGTGGAGAGATTGCATCAGATCTGGGGGCAGGTGGTGGACAATTTGAGGTTGTCCCAGGAGAAGACTCAGCTTTTTGCCAACCGCCACCGTCGTGTTGGTCCTCGGCTTTGTGTTGGGGATTTGGTGTGGTTGTCTTCTCGTTTTGTCCCTATGAGGGTCTCTTCTCCTAAGTTTAAGCCTCGGTTCATCGGCCCGTATAAGATATTGGAGATTCTTAACCCTGTTTCCTTCCGTTTGGACCTCCCTGCATCCTTTTCTATTCATAACGTTTTTCATCGGTCATTATTGCGCAGGTATGAGGTACCGGTTGTGCCTTCCGTTGAGCCTCCTGCTCCGGTGTTGGTTGAGGGTGAGTTGGAGTACGTTGTGGAGAAAATCTTAGACTCTCGTGTTTCCAGACGGAGACTCCAGTATCTGGTCAAGTGGAAGGGATACGGCCAGGAGGATAATTCTTGGGTGAATGCATCTGATGTTCATGCCTCTGATCTGGTTCGTGCCTTTCATAGGGCCCATCCTGATCGCCCTGGTGGTTCTGGTGAGGGTTCGGTGCCCCCTCCTTGAGGGGGGGGTACTGTTGTGAATTTGGATTCTGGGCTCCCCCGGTGGCTACTGGTGGAATTGAACTGGTGTCTTCATCTTCTCTGTTCACCTGTTCCCATCAAGTTGTGGGAGTCGCTATATAACCTTGCTGCTTTGTTAGTTGCTTGCCGGTCATCAATGTTATCAGAAGCCTCTCTGTGCTTGTTCCTGCTCCTAGACAACTACTAGATAAGTTGGACTCTTGTCCATGTTTGTTTTTGCATTTTTGTTCCAGTTCACAGCTGTAGTTTCGTTACTGTGTCTGGAAAGCTCTTGTGAACAGGAATTGCCACTCTGGTGTTATGAGTTAATGCCAGAGTTTTAAAGTAATTTCTGGATGGTGTTTTGATAGGGTTTTTAGCTGACCATGAAAGTGTTCTTTCTGTCTTCTGCTATGTAGTAAGTGGACCTCAAATTTGCTAAACCTATTTTCATACTACGTTTTGTTATTTCATCTTAATTCACCGCCAATACATGTGGGGGGCCTCTGTCTCCTTTCGGGGTATTTCTCTAGAGGTGAGCTAGGACTTATTTTCCTCTGCTAGCATTATTTAGTCCTCCGGCTGGTGCTGGGCATCTAGAATCAACGTAGGCATGCTACCCGGCCACTGCTAGTTGTGTGTTAGGTTTAGTTCATGGTCAGCTCAGTTCCCATCTTCCAAGAGCTAGTTCCTATATATACTGATGCTATGTTCTCTTGCCATTGAGATCATGACAGAGATCCAAACGAAAAGATACAGGGTTAAGAATCTCCAAGATCTTATAAGGACCGATGAACCGAGGCTTGAACTTAGGAGAAGAGACCTTCATAGGGACAAAACGAGAAGACAACCACACCAAGTCCCCAACAAGAAGTCGGGGACCCACGCGGCGACGGCGATTAGCAAACTGCTGAGTCTTCTCCTGAGACAACTTCAAATTGTCCACCACCTGATTCCAAATCTGATGTAGCCTGTCCACCACCACGTCCACTCCAGGACAATCCGAAGGCTCCACCTGACCAGAATAAAAACGAGGATGAAACCCCGAATTACAAAAGAAAGGAGAAACCAAAGTAGCAGAACTAGCCCGATTATTAAGGGCAAATTCGGCCAGTGGCAAAAAGGCAACCCAGTCATCTTGATCAGCAGAAACAAAACACCTTAAATAAGTTTCCAAGGTCTGATTAGTTCGCTCCGTCTGGCCATTCGTCTGAGGATGGAATGCAGACGAGAAAGACAAATCAATGCCCATCTTAGCACAAAACGTCCGCCAAAATCTAGACACAAACTGGGATCCCCTGTCAGAAATGATATTCTCCGGAATCCCATGCAAACGAACCACGTTCTGAAAAAATAAAGGGTCCAACTCAGAGGAGGAAGGCAACTTAGGCAAGGGTACCAAATGAACCATCTTAGAAAAGCGGTCACACACAACCCAGATAACGGACATTTTCTGTGAGACAGGGAGATCTGAAAGAAAATCCATGGAAATGTGCGTCCAAGGCCTCTTCGGGATAGGCAAGGATAACAACAACCCACTGGCCCGAGAACAGCAAGGCTTAGCCCGAGCACACACTTCACAAGACTGCACAAAGGTGCGCACATCCCTTGACAAGGAAGGCCACCAAAAAGACCTGGCCACCAAGTCTCTAGTACCAAATATTCCAGGATGACCAGCCAACACAGAAGAATGGACCTCGGAGATGACTCTACTGGTCCAATCATCCGGAACAAACAGTCTTTCTGGTGGACAACGATCAGGTTTATCCGCCTGAAACTCCTGCAATGCACGTCGCAAGTCTGGGGAGACGGCAGACAATATTACCCCATCCCTAAGGATACCAGTAGGCCCAGAGTCTCCAGGAGAGTCAGGCACAAAACTCCTGGAAAGAGCATCTGCCTTCACATTCTTTGAATCTGGCAGGTATGAAACCACAAAATTGAAACGAGAAAAAAACAACGACCAACGAGCCTGTCTAGGATTCAGACGCCTGGCAGACTCAAGGTAAATCAGATTTTTGTGATCAGTCAAGACCACCACACGATGTCTAGCACCCTCAAGCCAATGACGCCACTCCTCAAATGCCACTTCATGGCCAAAAGCTCCCGATTACCCACATCATAATTGCGCTCGGCGGGCGAGAATTTTTTAGAAAAGAACGCACATGGCTTCATCACCCAGCCATCGGAACTTCTCTGTGACAAAACCGCCCCCGCTCCAATCTCGGAAGCATCAACCTCAACCTGAAAAGGAAGTGAAACATCTGGTTGACATAACACAGGAGCAGAAGAAAACCGGCGCTTAAGTTCCTGAAAGGCCTCCACAGCCGTAGGAGACCAATTAGCAACATCAGCACCCTTTTTAGTCAAATCAGTCAAAGGTTTAACAACACTGGAAAAATTAGTAATGAACCGACGATAAAAATTAGCAAAACCCAAGAACTTCTGAAGACTCTTAACAGATGTAGGTTGTGTCCAGTCACAAATCGCCTGAACCTTGACGGGATCCATCTCAATAGTAGAAGGAGAAAAAATGTACCCCAAAAAAGAAATCTTCTGGACTCCGAAGAGACATTTTGAGCCCTTCACAAACAGAGAATTGGCCCGCAGGACTTGAAACACCTTCCTGACCTGTAGAACATGAGACTCCCAGTCATCAGAAAACACCAAAATATCATCCAAATACACAATCATAAACTTATCCAGATATTCACGGAAAATATTGTGCATAAAGGACTGAAAGACTGAAGGAGCATTAGAAAGTCCAAAAGGCATTACCAAATACTCAAAATGGCCCTCAGGCGTATTAAATGCGGTTTTCCACTCATCACCCTGCTTTATCCGCACAAGATTATACGCACCGCGAAGATCTATCTTAGTGAACCACCTAGCCCCCTTAATGCGAGCAAACAAATCAGTCAATAATGGCAATGGATACTGATATTTGACTGTAATCTTATTCAGAAGGCGATAATCTATACAAGGCCTCAGGGAACCATCTTTTTTTGCCACAAAAAAAAAACCTGCTCCCAGAGGGGACGAAGATGGACGAATATGTCCCTTTTCCAAGGACTCCTTAATATAATTCCGCATAGCAGTATGCTCCGGCACTGACAGATTAAATAAACGACCCTTAGGGAACTTACTGCCAGGAATTAATTCTATAGCACAGTCACAATCCCTATGAGGAGGGAGCGAATTGAGCTTAGGCTCCTCAAAAACATCCCGATAGTCAGACAAAAACGCAGGGACCTCAGAAGGAGTAGATGAAGCGATTGAAATCAGAGGTGCATCATCATGAACCCCCTGACATCCCCAGCTTAACACAGACATTGTTTTCCAATCCAGGACTGGATTATGAGTTTGTAACCATGGCAGACCAAGCACTAGTACATCATGTAAATTATACAGTACAAGGAAGCGAATCACCTCCTGATGAACGGGAGTCATGCGCATGGTCACTTGTGTCCAGTACTGCGGTTTATTCATAGCCAATGGTGTAGAGTCAATTCCCTTCAAAGGAATAGGAACTTCCAGAGGCTCCAGACTAAAACCGCAGCGTTTGGCAAATGACCAATCCATAAGACTCAGGGCAGCGCCCGAATCCACATAGGCATCGACGGAAATGGATGACAGTGAACAAATCAGAGTTACAGACAAAATGAACTTAGACTGCAGAGTACTAATGGCAAAAGATTTATCAACCTTTTTTGTGCATTTAGAGCATGCTGATATAACATGAGCTGAATCACCACAATAAAAACACAATCCATTTTTCCGCCTATAATTTTGCCGTTCACTTCTGGACTGAATTCTATCACATTGCATAGTCTCAGGTGCCTGTTCAGAAGACACCGCCAACTGGTGCACAGGTTTGCGCTCCCGTAAACGCCGATCAATCTGAATGGCCATAGCCATAGACTCATTCAGACCTGTAGGCGCAGGGAACCCCACCATAATATCCTTAATGGCCTCAGAAAGACCATCTCTGAAGTTTGCAGCCAGGGCGCACTCATTCCACTGAGTAAGCACCGACCATTTCCGAAATTTTTGACAATATACTTCCACTTCATCATGCACCTGAGAGAGGGCTAATAAAGCCTTTTCAGCCTGAATCTCCAGGTTAGGTTCCTCATAGAGCAATCCCAGTGCCAGAAAAAACGCATCCACACTGAGCAATGCAGGATCCCCTGGTGCCAATGCAAATGCCCAATTCTGAGGGTCGCCCCGCAGGAAAGATATTACAATCTTGACCTGCTGAACAGGGTCTCCAGAGGAGCGAGATTTCAAAGAAAGAAACAATTTGCAATTATTCCTGAAATTCAGGAAGGTAGATCTATCTCCAGAAAAAAACTCTGGAATTGGAATTCTAGGTTCAGACATAGGAGTGTGAACAACAAAATCCTGTATGTTTTGAACTTTTGCAACAAGATTATTCAGGCTGGAAGCCAAACTCTGGACATCCATGTTAAACAGCTAAGGTCAGAGCCATTCAAGGGTTAAGAGGAGGTAAGAAGCAGCTAGACAGCAATTAAGGGCTAGGCAGCAAAACTCTGAGGGAAAAAAAAAAAAATTTCCCTTCAACACTTCTTTTTCTCCTGCTTCAGCCCAAACAATTAACACTTTGTGTTCCGGCTATACTGTCATGTTCCCAATGGCAGGGAATTTAACACATAACATGGGCAAAAACAGGACGAGCTCTAGGGTGATGGAACCTGAGCTGACCGCGATCCTGAACCTCAACACTCAACTAACAGCAGCCGGGGAACGTTCCTGGGGGGACTCTAGACGTCTCGCGCCAGCCGGAGATCTAGCTACCCCTATCAGAAGAATCACAGACCTATCTTGCCTCCAGAGAAATATTCCCACAGAAATAGCAGCCCCCCACATATAATGACGGTGAAATGAGAGGAAGGCACAAACGCAGTTATGAAAACAGATTCAGCAAAATGAGGCCCGCTTAAGCTAGATAGCAGAGGATACAAAAGGTGAACTGCGCGGTCAGCTTAAAACCCTTCAAAATACCATCCTGAAATTACTTGAACTCATGTGCCAACTCATGGTACATGAGTGGTAATTTCAGCCCACTAGAGCAACCAGCAACAGAGAATTACATATCTGCAAGCTGGACTAAAAACATGAAAGCAAACATGAAACAGGGAAATCCAGACTTAGCTTGTCTTGAAGGCCTAGGAGCAGGTAGCAAAGGTAACAGAGACACACTGATACATTGATAGCCGGCAAGGGAATGACAGGAAAGCCAGGTTAAATAGGAAACACCCAGCCTCTGATGGACAGGTGGAAACCAGAGACCGCAACCCACCAAAGTCACCCAGTACCAGTTGTAACCACCAGAGGGAGCCCAAAAACAGAATCCACAACAGCTAAAGTTGTGGGGGGTAGGGCTGGCTCAAGATTTTCGTGGGCCCAGGAAACGTGGAATGCGTCACGGCGGTGGAGCAGGGCGAGGTAAGTATTTTAACTTTTTGCTGTGATCCTGAGCAAGCAGTGGGGGCCCACTCATTGGCATTGGCACTGGCACAGGGCCCCTCATAGTACGGCGGTGTGTTTGTCGGTGGGTGGCGCCTCCCACCGGCAGAGACACTTTTGTGTACTATGAGGGGCCCTGTGCCAGTGATTTCGCCAACGAGTATGCCCCCCCACCTGATGAAGGAACCTGCACTTTCGTCTGCACCTTCCTCTTTGTCCCCATGTAAGGTGGTATAGTATGCGGGAAGGGGAACCTGACTTTCAGCAGGGTCAGATTCTGGCTGTGTAGAGTGCAAGGGGAATGTAGTGGTCTGGGTCAATGTACCAGCAGACTCATCTAGCAGTGGCTGGGCAATGGGCAGGATGAGGCAGAAACACAGATATAGGCCCAAATAATAAAGTGGGCTAAATGCAGTTCAAAATTGGTAACAGGACTAATCAGGCGGCATTGCTTTGTTCAGCGGAGGACAATTGTAATGAGAGGCTGACACAGTGAGTAGGCCCAAATAAGTAAGTAGGCTAAATGCAGTTCAAAATTGGTAACAGGAATAACCAGGCGGCATTGCTTGGTTCAGCGGAGGACAATTGTAAGGAGTGGCTAACACAGTGAGTAGGCCCAAATAAGTAAGTAGGCTAAATGCAGTTCAAAATTGGTAACAGGAATAACCAGGTGGCATTGCTTGGTTCAGCGGAGGACAATTGTAAGGAGTGGCTGACACAGTGAGTAGGCCCAAATAAGTAAGTGGGCGAAATGCAGTTCAAAATTGGTAACAGGAATAACCAGGCAGCATTGCTTGGTTCAGCGGAGGACAATTGTAAAGAGTGGCTGACACAGTGAGTAGGCCCAAATAAGTAAGTAGGCTAAATGCAGATCGAAATTGGTAACAGGAATAACCAGGCGGCATTGCTTGGTTCAGCGGAGGACAATTGTATGGAGTGGCTGACACAGTTAGTAGGCCCAAATAAGTAAGTGGGCTAAATGCAGTTCAAAATTAGTAGCAGGAATAACCAGGCGGCATTGCTTGGTTCAGCGGAGGACAATTGTAAGGAGTGGCTGACACAGTGAGTAGGCCCTAATAATAAAGTGGGCTACATGTCTGCCAAAATTTTTTTCAGAAATAACCAGGTGGCATAGCTAGGTACAGGGGTGGGCTCCTCTGCTGAGTAGCAGACAGTGGTAGTAGGCGCAACGTATTAAATGGTCTAAATGGAGGCCAGGGCCCCTGTATATTTTAACTATCATCTATCCTTTCAACAAATTTTTAATTGCAGTGCCATTGAAGGATTTAACAGCACAGACTACCCAGTAGTGGAGCAGGGAGAGGTAAGTATTGCAAGTGGTAGAGCACTGTTCGAGCTGTGGGGGAACACTCTCTCGTGGGCTGCGGTACTGGCACAGGGCCCCTCATATTACGACGGTGTGTCTGACGTTGGTTGTGCACCACCACCGTCAGAGACACTTCATTGTACTATGAGGGACCCTGTGCCAGTGCCATCGCCCAAGAGTGGGCACACCCACCTGTCCAGGCAAACGGCACTCGCACGGTGCTTGCGCCAGGTGGTGACCACAGCCCTGTGGGGGGAGTCAGCCCATTTAGGGAGGTATATAAATGGCCTATGGTGGACATTCAGCAGCTGCAAATGGAGGAATTGGAGAAGTCAGTAAGAGGAGGCCAAAAGCAAGACATTTTTCAGGCAAGCTATGTGTCAGCAGGGGAAGGTGGGGCCAAATAATTTGAAATCCATGATTGGTTCATTTAAATGAAGGTTAGATCATCAATGGGTAGCCAGACGTGTCCTTTTTTCGGTCAGCATTAAACCAGCAGCACTGAATACTCTTTCTGATAGCACACTAGCAGCAGGGCATGCGAGCTCCTGTAATGCATATTCTGCCAACTCAGGCCAGGTGTCTATTTTATATGCCCAGTAATCAAAGGGGAATGACCTGTGAGGGAGAACATCGATAAGGGCGGAAAAGTAGTTCGTAACCATACTGGACAAATGCTGTCTCCTGTCACTTTGAATCGATGCAGCAGTACCTGTCGTGTCAGCGGTCGTTGCGAAATCACTCCACAACCTGGTCTTAAAACCCCTCTGTCCAACGCCACTTCGGATTTGTGCACCTCTAACGCCTCTGCCATGTTGCCCACTACGGCTCGTGTGAGAACCATCACTGCCGCTGTGTGCTGGGAATGCCTGAACCAAACGGTCTTTAAGAGTTGCTTGTTTGGTAGCCAATATTTGCTCAAGGTTCTCATGTGGCATGATATTTTGTAATTTTCCTTTATATTATGGATCCAGGAGGCAGGCCAACCAGTAATCGTCATCGGTCATCATTTTGATAATGCAGGGGTCCCTTTTTAGGATACGCAAGGCATACTCAGCCATGTGGGCCAATGTTCCAGATGTCAATTAACTGCTTGTGCTGGGTTGAGGAGCACTTTCTTGCAAATCAACATAATTTGTGTCCCACAAAAACCCTGTACCTGACCTTGCAACGCCACCAGTTTCTATTGCCCCCTGAGAAGCATCCTCCTCCCATAAATTTTCATCCCCATCATCCTCCTCCTCTTCATCTGCTACCTCGTCCAGGAGAGTTCCCTGAGTTGACAAAGGCTGACTGTCATCAAGGCTTACCTCTTCTTCGGCTGCAGATGCCTGCTCCTTAATGTGTGTCAAACTTTGCATCAGCAGACGCATTAGTGGGATGCTCATGCTTATGATGGCATCGTCTGCACTTGCCAGCCGTGTGCATTCCTCAAAACACTGAAGGACTTGACAGAGGTCTTGTAGCTTCGACCACTGCACACCAGTCAACTCCATGTCTGCCATCCAAGTGCCTGCCCGTGTATGTGTATCCTCCCACAAATAAATTACAGCACGCCTCTGTTCGCACAGCCTCTGAAGCATGTGCAGTGTGAAGTTCCACCTTGTTGCAACGTCGATTATTAGGCAGTGCTGGGGAAGATTCAGCGATCGCTGATGGTTCAGCATATGGCTGGAGTGTACGGGCGACCGGCGGATGTGCGAGCAAAGTCTTCGCACCTTCAGGAGCAGGGCTGGTAACCCCAGATAATTTTTCAGGAAGCACTGCACCACCAGGTTCAAGGTATGAGCCAGGCAAGGTATGTGTTTCAGTTCTGAAAGGGCTATGGCAGCCATAAAATTCCTTCCGTTATCAGTGACTACCTTGCCTGCCTCAAGATGTACACTGCCCAGCCATGACTGAGTTTCTTGCTGCAAGTACTCGGCCAGTACTTCCGCGGTGTGTCTGTTGTTGCCCAAACACTTCATTTGTAACACAGCCTGCTGACGCTTACCACTAGCTGTTTGATAATTGGACACCTCATGTGTAACACTGGCAACTGCGGATGGAGTGGTCATGCGACTGCGCTCTGTGGACGAGCTTTCACTTCTGGAGGAGGAGGAGGAGGGGTGGCAAACACCTACAGCCAACTGTTTCCTAGACCGTGGGCTAGGCATTACTGTCCCACTATGGCTGTCCCCTGTAGACCCTGCATCCACCACATTAACCCAGTGTGCCGTGATGGACACGTAATGTCCCTGGCCATGCCTAATGGTCCATGCATCTGATGTGAGGTACACCTTTCCACTGACTGATTGCCTCAGTGCATGGGCAATGCGGTCTTTGACACGCTGGTGGAGGGCTTGGATGGCTTTTCTCACAAAGAAATGCTGACTGGGTAGGTCATAGCGTGGTACTGCGTAGGCCATCAGGTTTTTGAAAGCGTCACTTTTAACCAACCGGTAGGGCATTATCTCTAACGAGATTAGTCTAGCAATGTGGGCTTTCAAACCCTGTGTATGCGGATGAGAGGATGAGTACTTTCTTTTCCTAACAAGAGTCTCTTGTAGGGTGAGCTGGACTGGAGAGCTGCATATGGTGGAACTAGCGGTGGTGGTGGTGGTGGTGGACATGGCGGATTGAGAGAGGGTTGGTGATGGTATTCTTGATGTTGGCCTACATACAGTGTTTCCTACCAATAACCTTGTGATTCCCTGACTGCATTGGCCTTGCGACGATACCTCCACATTTGCTGCTGGTGGTGTCCTAACCGGTGGGCTTACAGTGAGGGAAGCAATGTAGCATTGCTGACTACCTTCATTCTGAGCAGGTGCACCAACGGTACGTGACGTTTGGTAGTTAGTCCAGGCTTGCAAGTGCATGCTGGTTAAATGTCTACGAATGCACGTTGTATTTAAATTTTGAAGATTCTTCCCTCTGCTAAAGGTCTTTGAGCATTTCTTACAGATAACTTTGCACTGATCATTCGAATCTTGGTTAAAAAATTGCTACACTGCACTCTTCCTACTATCGAATACCTTTTCAGGCATTGCACGCTGTGCTACTTTCACAGGATGGCCACGCTGTCCTAAAACTGTTTTTGGTTTTGACACACATTTTTGGCCTGATACGGACCTGCCAGATGACAGCTGTTGCGATGTAGATGGCTGCTGCGGATCATCCTCCTCCGCTTCTGAGCTACTGGCAGCGGCACCCTCTTCCCCCAATGGCTGCCAATCTGGGTCAACAACTGGGCCATCTATCACCTCCTCTTCAATGTCATGTGCACTTTCCTCTGTGTCACCGTGTAAGGTGCTATAGCGTTCGGGACGGGGCACCATAGTCTCATCAGGGTCAGATTCTGGCTCAGTACACTGCGAGGGCAATGTTGTGATCTGAGTCAATGTAACAGCATAATAATCTAGCCGTGGCTGTGCATTAGTGCACTCACATTAGTGGGCAGTTAACAATTTCCCTTTCTAACCCAGGCACGGTATGTGTAAAGAGCTCCATGGAGTAACCTGTAGTGTCGCATGACGCATCCTTCACTTTTGGTTTGGGTGAAGGACACAAGGAAACGTCTTGTTCCTGACCGGGAGCATCCACTAACGACTTGCTGCTTTTATATTTGGAACTTTCTGAAGAGGAGGCGAAAGAGCTAGAGGCTGAGTCAGCAATGAAAGCCAAAACTTTTTCCTGCTGCTCCGGCTTTAAAAGCTGTTTTCCTATTCCCAGATAAGGGAGCCTTCGAGGCCTTGTGTAGCCAGACGATGACGCTGGCTCAACACCTTCAGCCTTAGGTGCTATTTTGCTTTTCCCACTACCACCAGATGCTTCTCCACCACCACCACCATGAGTACCAGCTGGCAATGACCGCCCACGGCCTCTTCCACCATACTTCCTCATTTTTGGGAAAATGTAACCAAAATAACAACCGTTATATGGTACTGTAAAACAAGGTAGAAGGTGTATATAAACTTGTTGAGAATTTAAATCTCCCTTTTTATTTTGGGGAGACTGAAACACAACTCAGGCCCAGTGTATTTTAAAACGCATTGTGAGTGGCAGCAAGTGGCTGGCTGATATACGACAAACTAAGAGGACTGAGGTATATCCACTTTGTGAAAATTTGAATCTCACTTTTTTTGGGGGGGAGACTGAACCCAAACTCAGGCCCAGTGTATATTACAACGCATTGTGAGTGGCAGCAAGTGGCTGGCTGATACACGAGAAACTAAGAGGACTGAGGTATATCCACTTTGTGAGAATTTGAATCTCACTTTTTTTGGGGGAGACTGAACCCAAACTCAGGCCCAGTGTATTTTACAATGCAATGTGAGTGGCAGCAAGTGGCTGGCTGATACACGAGAAACTAAAAGGACTGAGGTATATCCACTTTGTGAGAATTTGAATCTCACTTTTTTGGGGGGGAGACTGAACCCAAACTCAGGCCCAGTGTATTTTACAACGCAATGTGAGTGGCAGCAAGTGGCTGGCTGATACACAAGAAACTAAGAGGACTGAGGTATATACAATTTGTGCGAATTTGAATCTCACTTTCTTTTGGGGGGAGACTGCACCCAAACTCAGGCCCAGTGTATTTTACAACGCAATGTGAGTGGCAGCAAGTGGCTGGCTGATACACGAGAAACTAAGAGGACTGAGGTATATCCACTTTGTGCGAATTTGAATCTCACTTTTTTGGGGGGAGACTGAACCACAACTCAGGCCCAGTGTATTTTACAATGCAATGTGAGTGGCAGCAAGTGGCTGGCTGATACACCACAAACTAAGAGGACTGAGGTATATCCACTTTGTGAGAATTTGAATCTCACTTTTTTTTTTTTGGACACAGAACCCAAACTCAGGCCCAGTGTATAAAACAACGCAATGTGAGTGGCAGCAAGTGACTGGCTGATACACAGCAAACTAAGAGGACTGAGGTATATCCACTTTGTGAGAATTTCAATCTCCCTTTTTATTTTGGGGAGACTGAACCACAACTCAGGCCCAGTGTATAAAACAACGTAATGTGAGTGGCAGCAAGTGGCGGGCTGATACACCACAAACTAAGAGGACTGAGGTATATCCACTTTGTGAGAATTTGAATCTCACTTTTTTTTTTTGGACACAGAAACCAAACTCAGGCCCAGTGTATAAAACAACGCAATGTGAGTGGCAGCAAGTGACTGGCTGATACACAACAAACTGAAAGTACTGAAGTATATCCACTTTGTGAGAATTTCAATCTCACTTTTTTTGGAGGGGGAGACAGAACCCAAACTCAGGCCCAGTGTATTTTACAACGCAATGTGAGTGGCAGCAAGTGGCTGGCTGATACACCACAAACTAATAGGACTGAGGTATATCCACTTTGTGAGAATTTGAATCTCCCTATTTATTTTGGGGAGACTGAACCACAACTCAGGCCCAGTGTATAAAACAACGCAATGTGAGTGGCAGCAAGTGGCTGGCTGATACACAACAAACTAAGAGGACTGAGGTATATCCACTTTGTGAGAATTTCAATCTCACTTTTTTTTTGGGGGGAGACTGAACCAAAACTCAGGCCCAGTGTATTTTACCACGCAATGTGAGTGGCAGCAAGTGGCTGGCTGATATATGACAAACTAAGAGGACTGAGGTATATCCACTTTGTGAGAATTTGAATCTCACTTTTTTAGGGGGGAGACTGAACCCAAACTCAGGCACAGTGTATAAAACAATGCAATGTGAGTGGCAGCAAGTGGCTGGAAGATATATGAAAAAATACAAGGACTGTAGTACAATTTCAATCTCCCTACAATGATCTCTGGACTAGTGTTGACTGTTGAGCATTCCGATACCGCAAGTATTGGGTATCGGCCGATATTTGCGGTATCGGAATTCCGATACCGAGATCCGATACTTGCCGCATATCGGATACCGGAATCAGAAGTTCTCAATTCAAACAGCACGAATTCAGCCAATGAGGAATGATTACAAGTGTGGGCACATCCTGTTCAGCATGGTGGGCATGAAACTACTGGCAAGGCTGTGATTGGCTGCTGAAATGATGTCATGCTGCAGTTGTAAAGTCGATGGCGCCATTTTGGGCTCACTCTGCTGTGAATTCAGTTAGGCATAGGATGCTGTGTTCTGACTGAGGGCCAGTTGAGATAGCGATTTGCTTCTTTGTGCTTTTCCCAGGCTAATTTAGCAACCGCTGTGTGTTCACCTTGCTTTTGCCTTGCAGCGCTGTTTTCACAGCGATCTGCAAGGTCTGTGTGTGTGTGTGTGTGTGTGTGTGAGTGCAGCCCACTCTGTAGTCTGTGTGCAGCCATAGCTGGTTGTATCCAGCTCAGGGTGGTTCACTGACTCATACAGTTCTATCCATTCCATTGTCCTTTTTTGCAAATAGTGCAGCCCGCTGCACATTTTTTCAAATAATTCCTATTAGTGGCTTTCCACCTGTATCCAGCTAAATTGTGGAAAAACACTACATAGGATAACGTAGAGGAGGTTTTTGGGGCCTTGCAGCGCCGTTTACGGCTGTCTGCATGGTCTCCGTGTGAGTGCAGCTCGCCCTGTAGTATGTGTGCAGCCACAGCCAGTTGTATCCAGCTCAGGGTGGTTCACTGACTCATACAGTTCTATCCATTCCTTTGTCCTTTTTTGCAATTAGTGCAGCCAGCTGCACATTTTTTCAAATAATTCCTTTTAGTGGCTTTCCACCCGTATCCAGCTAAATTGTGGAAAAACACTACATAGGATAACGTAGAGGAGGTTTTTGGGGCCTTGCAGCGCCGTTTACGGCTGTCTGCACGGTCTCCGTGTGAGTGCAGCTCGCCCTGTAGTCTGTGTGCAGCCACAGCCGGTTGTATCCAGCTCAGGGTGGTTCACTGACTCATACAGTTCTATCCATTCCTTTGTCCTTTTTTGCAATTAGTGCAGCCAGCTGCACATTTTTCAAATAATTCCTTAGTGGCTTTCCACCCGTATCCAGCTAAATTGTGGAAAAACACTACATAGGATAACGTAGAGGAGGTTTTTGGGGCCTTGCAGCGCCGTTTACGGCTGTCTGCACGGTCTCCGTGTGAGTGCAGCTCGCCCTGTTGTCAGTTCAGCCCCCCAAAAATAAATAAATAATAAAGTTCACCAAACACACCACTTTACAGTTGTGTAGGCCACATTAGCTCATATTATTACACTTTAGAAAATTAGTGTTTCTTATACCTGTTAGGAGCTGTTCAGGAATAAGCACACTAAGCCGTTAGTACTTTTCTGCTTATCTTTATCAGTCAACCAAGATGAAGAAGGCAGGGAGTAAGGCACGTGGGCGTGGGCGTGGAGCAGGGAGAGGACGTGGGGATTCTGTGCCTGCTGCGGGCACCGGTGACTCATCATCACCCAGTTTCAGCAGGGAACAGTCCTTCATGCGCAGCTTTGTCGGAGAGCGCCGTACACCGCTGCTGCGTGAAGACCAAATTGAAGCCGTTGTCGGATGGATGGCAGCTAACGCATCGACTTCAATTAGTGCCACATCCTCTCAGACACAGAGCACTGGAGAGCACCCATCTGTCTCTTCACCACCTGCCAAATTGCCCAGGCAGACAGAGAGCCCAGGACAGGAGCCATCTCTACTTCTGTTCTCTGATTCTCTTGGCTTGGAAACAGGGGGCCAGCCAAGCAGCATTGGAGAAATGGAAGGAGAGGCAGTGTGCAGTGATTCCCAACAGCTTTTTCTCTCTGAGTCTGAAGAGGCAGGTGGGCCAGTGCCTCCGGTCACCACACCGCAGAACGCATCCGCTGATGACACTCAGGTGCCACTTTCTGGTGCGTGCTGTGCTGCTGAGACTACCCAGGAGGAGCAGTTGGTGGCAGAGGGTAGTGTAGATGATGAGGTCCTTGACCCATCGTGGCGTGAGGGACAGGAAGGTGGTGGGAGCAGCTCTGAGGAAGATATTCCCCGAACGGGCCAAAGAGGGAGAGGGAGGGGGAAGACTGCGGATCCTGTAGCCTCCACTTTGGCACCCGTTAGGAGCATGTCTCTTCCAAAAGCCAAAAAGGGCGCTCCCAAGACTTGCAGTGCCTGGTCCTTTTTTGACACAGTTGCAGATGACATTTGCTATGTCAAATGCAAGGTGTGTCATCATAAAATCAAAAGAGGGAAAAATGTCAGCAACCTCAATACCTCCAACATGTGGAAACATGTGCGGACCAGGCACGCGGCGGAGTTACAAAAACACACTGAAGACCTAGGCCAACCAACAGCGGCAGCTACCACCTCTTCAGCTCGTGTTGTAGCCTCTTCCTCCAGCTCACACACAGCTGGTTCGGCTTCCTCCCAGGATCGCCATGGAAGAACCTCTGGCACTGTTGTCCAGAGACCTGCTGTAATTCCACCCGCAGCACCATGTTCCCAGTCATCCTCACACTCCCAGCCCAGTCTACAGCCATCGGTAGTACAGGCATGGGAGAAAAGGCAGCCTTTCTCGTCAAACCACCCACAAGCACAGGCTCTAACTGCAGGCATTGCCAAACTTCTGTCACTGGATATGCTGTCATTCATGCTGGTGGAGACTGACAGCTTCCGTGACTTGATGTCATTGGCAGTCCCACAGTACAATGTGCCCAGCCGGTTTTATTTCAGCAGGTAAGCCGTCCCTGCCCTGCACAAGCATGTGGAGGGACACATAAAACACGCGCTACTGAACGCCGTCAGTAGCAAGGTCCACCTCACCACCGATGCATGGACCAGTCACCATGGACAGGGCCGATACCTTTCCCTCACTGCCCATTGGGTTAATGTTGTTGAGCCGGGTACAGATCGTGTGAGTGGCACAGGACGTGTCCTGCCCACTCCAAGGATTGCAGGAATCCAGTCTGTACGCATTGACTCCTCCTCTTACACAAGTTCCTCAGAATCATCGCTGCAGGAGCCGTCACAGTCCACCTCCACATGGACCCGTGAATGTTTGCCTGTTATGACTGACATGAGCACAGCTGTGGCCAAACGTCAACAGGCCGTCTTGAAATTAATTTCTTTGGGGAATCGAAGCCACACAGTGCAGGAGCTCTGGAATGCCATCAAGCAGGAGAGCGATGTGTGGTTTGTGGCAGCGAATCTCCAGTCAGGCATGGTAGTGTGTGATAATGGCCGAAATCTGGTGGCAGATCGGGGCCTTGGCAACCTCACTCACATCCCATGTCTGGCACATGTGCTCAACTTGGTCGTGCAGAGTTTTTTGAGGGACTATCCGGATCTTGATGCACTGCTGCACAAGGTCCGCCTAGAGTGTGCTCACTTGCAGCGTTCCAGCACGGCAAAATCGCGCATTGCGGCTCTGCAGCGCCGATTCCGCCTTCCGGAACATCGCATCATATGTGACCTACCTACCAGGTGGAATTCCACGTTACATATGTTGGAGCGGTTGTGTGAGCAGCAGCAAGCAGTAATGGAGTACCAGCTGCATCAGGCGCAAAGAAGTCGCACTCCGCGCCGTTCAGACTTCACAACCACAGAGTGGGCCACTATGAAGGACGTCTGCCAGGTTTTGCATCCCTTCGATTATTCCACGCGGATGGCGAGTGCAGATGATGCACTAGTCAGCATGACTGTCCCCCTTATCTGCCTGCTTGAAAAATCACTGCAAGCGCTAAGGGATGATGTTGTGGAAGAGGTGGAGGATGAGGATTCACCATTTCCATCATCTTCTGGACAGTCAGCGCCACGTGGTTCCTCACAAACGCGTAGGCAGGGGACACTTTGTGAGGAGGATGAGGAGGAGTCAATGGAGGAGGAAGACATCCGTCCAGAGGAGGGAGTTACACAATTGTCCAGTAGTCAGTAGTGTGTACAGCGAGGGTGGGGTGATGACGAGCGGGCAGAGATCACGCCTCAAGCAGGGGACAGCGTTTCTTGGCCAGTTGGCAGTCTGCAGCACATGGTTGATTACATGTTGCAGTGCCTGAGAAATGACCGCCGCATCGCCCACATTCTCAATATGTCTGATTATTGGGTGTTCACCCTCCTCGATCCTTGCTACCGGGACAACGTACAAAGCCTCATCACACCGTTGAACCGAGAGCGTAAAATGCGGGAGTACCAAGACACACTGGTGAATTCCATCATCTTCTCCAGTCCAACTGAGAGAAGTGCTGCTAGTGCTTTACAAAGCAGCTCAGTGCGTCCAGGCAGTGGAGGAGGCTCTGCACAAAGAGGGAGCAGAAGCAGTGCCTCTGCCCAAGGCAAGACCAGTATGGCCCAACTGTGGCACAGTTTTGTGTGCCCGCCACAAATGTCTACACCACCACAGATGGCTCCAGTCAGCAGGAGGCAACGGTTCCGTCAGATGGTGACAGACTACATGTCTTGCCCTGTTGCTGTACTCCCAGACGGCTCTTCCCCTTTCAAGTTTTGGGTCTCTAAGCTGGATACATGTCCAGAGCTAAGCCAGTATGCATTGGAGGTGCTGGCTTGCCCTGCGGCTAGTGTATTATCGGAACGCGTCTTTAGTGCTGCAGGTGGTGTACTAACAGAACGTCGCATGCGACTATCCTCCGATAACGTTGACCGGCTTACTTTCCTGAAAATGAACCAGGCCTGGATCTCGCAGGAATTTGCCACTCCTCTTCCTGATTAATTAATTGGGTGACTGTCTACAGTATCCAGGTCTCCTGTTGTGTTCATCTTTCTACCACCTGAACTGTAATTCCTGGGCTCCAACACCGCCAGTTGAGGCTCAGAAGTGCCGTCTGCACAGTCAAAACATATGACCCAGTGTTATTGGGTGTCAGTAACGTCAGCTGATCCCCAGCTGTGTAGCCGGCAATGTGTCCTGCGACGGCCACGCTGACACAACAACTGAAATGTAAGGGAACCTTTCCCCCCCCAGGCGTTTGTTACTGAAGTAGCCACCTTGTGCAGCAGTAATGCTGCACAAGGAAAAGGTAACTATTTTTGTTTAGCTCCTTGCACAGGCAAGTGTTTAAAGTGTGTCCACGGATACCGTTAAACCATCCCGGAGGTGGGACTTTCCTTTGTAATGTGACGCAGCACAGCCGTCATTCCTACCCCCTTAGCGCCGTGCGCCGCCTCCTCCGCGTTGTTTAATTCTGTCCCGGAGCCAGCGCTGTTATGTTATCCCTTGGCCAGGCACACTTTGCGGTGCCCGTCTTCTGACATCATTTGGTGTCAGGCTGGCTGCGCCTGTGCGGCCGCGCTGGCCGAGATCCCGCCTCGCAGTGTCTTCTGATTTAATCACACTGTGGGCCTGGGATCCATGGGCATGCGCAGTGAATATCTTCACCTCAGGCTGTCACTCATCTACCTTCGCCTTCTTCAGACTGTGCGCCGTCAGCTGATCCCTAATAGCATGCCACGGCCGTGACACCGCACATTCTGAAGAAGCCGGAGGGAGGGGAGTGAGAGACGAGGATATGCACTGTGCATGGCCACGGATCCCAGGCCCGTGGTGGGATTACATTAGACGACACTGCGAGGTGGGATCTCGGCCAGCGCGGCCGCACAGGCGCAGCCAGCCTGACACCAAATGATGTCAGAAGACGGGCAGCGCTAAGTGTGCCTGGCCAAGGGATAACATAACGGCACTGGCTCCGGGACGGAATCAAACAATGCTGAGGAGGTGGCGCATGGCACCAAGGGGGTAGGAATGATGGCTGTGCTGCGTCACATTACAAAGGAAAGTCCCACCTCCGGGACGGTCTCACGGTATCAGGGGACACATTTTATAAGTGTTTAGTTCTGTGTTTACAAGGAGCATAATGAAAAGAGCCACCTTTTCCTTTGGCATCCTTTGAGATGCAAAAGCTGGCTCTTTCAGCTACAAACACCTTTTGGGGGGGGTTAAAGGTCCTTTTCGACTTGCTCCAATCAGGCTTCGGCCTAGACGGTGTTCCTCTGCTCCTCCTGCTGTCCCTGGGCTCCAACACCGCTAGTTGGTGCCTGGAAGTGCTGTCCGCACAGTCAACAGTCGCTCCTCTGTTATTGGGGTTCATTAACGTCAGCTGCTCCCCTGCTGTGTGTGCTGCAATACCTCCTATCTGCTCCTCCTGCTGTCCCTGGGCTCCAACACCGCTAGTTGGTGCCTGGAAGCGCTGTCCGCACAGTCAACAGTCGCTCCTCTGTTATTGGGGTTCAGTAACGTCAGCTGCTCCCCTGCTGTGTGTGCTGCAATACCTCCTATCTGCTCCTCCTGCTGTCCCTGGGCTCCAACACCGCTAGTTGGTGCCTGGAAGTGATGTCCGCACAGTCAACAGTCGCTCCTCTGTTATTGGGGTTCAGTAACGTCAGCTGCTCCCCTGCTGTGTGTGCTGCAATACCTCCTATCTGCTCCTCCTGCTGTCCCTGGGCTCCAACACCGCTAGTTGGTGCCTGGAAGTGCTGTCCGCACAGTCAACAGTCGCTCCTCTGTTATTGGGGTTCAGTAACGTCAGCTGTTCCCCTGCTGTGTGTACTACAATACCTCCTATCTGCTCCTCCTGCTGTCCCTGGGCTCCAACACCGCTAGTTGGTGCCTGGAAGTGCTGTCCGCACAGTCAACAGTCGCTCCTCTGTTATTGGGGTTCAGTAACGTCAGCTGCTCTCCTGCTGTGTGTGCTGCAATACCTCCTATCTGCTCCTCCTGCTGTCCCTGGGCTCCAACACCGCTAGTTGGTGCCTGGAAGTGCTGTCCACACAGTCAACAGTCACTCCTCTGTTATTGGGGTTCAGTAACGTCAGCTGCTCCCCTGCTGTGTGTGCTGCAATACCTCCTATCTGCTCCTCCTGCTGTCGCTGGGCTCCAACACCGCTAGTTGGTGCCTGGAAGTGCTGTCCGCACAGTCAACAGTCGCTCCTCTGTTATTGGGGTTCAGTAACGTCAGCTGCTCCCCTGCTGTGTGTGCTGCAATACCTCCTATCTGCTCCTCCTGCTGTCCCTGGGCTCCAACACTGCTGGTTGCTGCCCGGAAGTGCTCTTTGCACAGAGCCAAACACCTCGCCAATGTGTTAGTGGGGTTCAGTAACGCCTGCTGCTCCCCTGCTGTGTATCCGGCAACGTGTCATTCGACCGCCACGCTGTCACAACTAAAACTTAAGGGAACCTGCCCACCCCCACCCCCCCAGGCGTTTGTTACTGAAAGAGTGACCTTGTGCAGCAGTAATGCTGCAGAAGGAAAAGGTGGCTCTTTTAATTATGCTCCTTTCAAAGGCTGAACTACACACTTATGAAATGTGTATCCTCACACCGTTTAACCGTCCCGGAGGTGGGACTTTCCTTTGTAATGTGATGCAGCACAGCCGTCATTCCCACTCCCTTGGCGCCGTGCGCCGCCTCCTCAGCGTTGTTTGATTCTGTCCGGGAGCCTGCGCTGTTATGTTATCCCTTGGCCAGGCACACTTAGCGCTGCCCGTCTTCTGACATCATTTGGTGTCAGGCTGGCTGCGCCTGTGCGGCCCCGCTTGCCGAGATCCCGCCTCGCAGTGTCTTCTGATTTAATCACACTGTGGGCCTGGGATCCATGGGCATGCGCAGTGCATATCTTCACCTCAGGCTGTCACTCATCTCCCTCTGCCTTCTTCAGACTGTGCGCCGTCAGATGATCCCTAATAGCATGTCACGGCCGTGACACCGCACAGTCTGAAGAAGCCGGAGGGAGGGGAGTGAGAGGCGAGGATATGCACTGCGCATGGCCACGGATCCCAGGCCCGCAGTGGGATTACATTAGACGACACTGTGAGGCGGGATCTCGGCCAGCGCGGCAGCACAGGCGCAGCCAGCCTGATACGAAATGATGTCAGAAGCGCTAAGTATGCCTGGCCAAGGGATAACATAACAGCACAGGCTCCGGGACAGAATCAAACAACGCTGAGGAGGCGGCGCACGGCGCCAAGGGGGTAGGAATGACGGCTGTGCTGCGTCACATTACAAAGGAAAGTCCCACCTCCGGGACGGTTTAACGGTGTGAGGGGACACATTTCATGCGTGTCTAGTTCAGCCTTTGAAAGGAGCATAATTAAAAGAGTCACCTTTTCCTTTTGCATCATTAGTGCTGTACAAGATGGCTCTTTCAGCAACAAACGCCTGGGGTGGGGGTTAAAGTTTCCCTTTCAACTTGCTCCAGTGCAGGCTTCGGCCTACACTCTGCTCCCTCTCCTCCTGCTGTCCCTGGGCTCTAACACCGCCAGTTGGTGCCCGGAAGTGCTAGCTGCACAGAGAAAAACACCCGCCAACGTGTCAGTGGGGTACAGCAACGCCAGCTGTTCCCCTGCTGTGTAGCCGGCAACGTGTCCTGCAAACGCCATGCAGACACAAAGCTGCCACCAGTGCAGGCTTCGGCCTACACTCTGCTCCCTCTCCTCCTGCTGACCCTGGGCTCTAACACCGCCAGTTGGCACCCGGAAGTGCTAGCTGCACAGAGAAAAACACCCGCCAATGTGTCAGGGGGGTTCAGCAACGCCATCTGTTCCCCTGCTGTGTAGCCGGCATCGTGTCCTGCAAACACCACGCAGACACAAGAACTGAAATTGAAGGGAACCTGTCCCCCCCCAGGCGTTGGCATGTATAACAGCCACCTTGTACTGCAGTAATGCTGCATTTGTACAAGGTGGCTCATTAAGTTACTCTCCTTGCACACGCCGAACGCAACATGTCTAAAATGTGTCCCCTGAGACCATTAAACCGTCCCTGAGGTGTGACTTTCCTTTGTAATGACACGCTGCAAACCCCTTGGTAGCGCTGCCCGTCTTCTGACATCATTGTTTGGCTGGCTGCGCCTCTGCGGCCGCCCTGCCCGACACAACGCCCCTCGGTGTCTTATTTATTTTGACTGCGAGGGTGTGATTGACGGGCATGAGCAGTGCATATCTTTGCCTGTCACTCATCTCCTTCCACCTTCTTCAGACTGTACGGCTTCATGGCCGTGGCATGCGATAAGGGATCAGCTGACACCGCACAGTCTGTAGCAGGTGTAAGGACACGAGTGAGAGGCGAACATATTTACTGTGCAAGGCCATGAATCCCAGCCCCACAGTGTGAATTAAGAAAAAGACACTGCAGGGCTGGGATTCATGGTCAACGCGAACCACACCGGCCGACATGAAATGATGTTAGAAGACGGGCAGCGCTAACAGCGCATGGCCAAGGGATAACACGACAGCACAGACTCCTGTACAGCTAATAACGACGCTCAGGAGGCTGCGCCCAGCACCAAGGTGGGATTCTTGACAGCTGTGCTGCGTCTCATTAAGAAGGAAAGTCACGCCTCCAAGACAGTTTGACTGTATAAGGGGCTAAATGTTATACGTGTTTCATTCAGCGTCTGCAAGATTCAAAATTTAAAGAGCAACCTTTGACTTGTGCAGCATTACAGCTGCACAAGGTGTGGCTCTACTAGTTTGTAACACCTGAGGGGGGGGGTTAAAGGTTACCTTTAAAATTGGTTCAATTAGGCTTCGGCCTACACTCTGCTCCCTCTCCTCCTGCTGTCCCTGGGCTCTAACACTGCCAGTTGGCGCCCGGAAGTGCTAGCTGCACAGAGAAAAACACCCGCCAATGTGTCAGTGGGGTTCAGCAATGCCAGCTGTTCCCCTGCTGTGTAGCCGGCAACGTGTCCTGCAAATGCCACGCAGACACAACAGACCTCCAAATGCCTCCAGTGCAGGCATCGGCCTACACTCTGCTCCCCCTGCTGACCCTTTGCTCCAACCCCACTAGTTGGGGCTCTAAGAAGACAAGCTTGAATAGGTCCCCATCCTGGTTCCAGTACCATCAGCTGGTTCTCGGCAGTGTCTTTTGCTCTTGTACCTTCTGCTCCCCATCCTGGTTCCAGTACCATCAGCTGGTTCCGGGCAGAGCCTTTGGCTTAGGTGCCTCCCTCTGGGTATCCGAGTTCCACCAACGTCAGGTGGTCCTTGGTAGTGCTTTCAGGCACGGGTACCTCCTGCTTAGTAACCGGGTTCCAGTAACGTCAGCTGGTCCTCGGTAGTTCCATTGGCTCTTGGACCTTCGGGTAGCCATCCGAGTTCCAGTTCCATCAGCTGTTTCTCGGCATTTTCTCAGCCTTCTTGTACCTTCTGCTACATTTCCAAGTTCAAGACCCTAAAGACGATGCCCCGGAAGACCTCCCCTAAGATGACGATGACTTCAGAGATGACAACCACTGAGATGACGACGACCCTGGAGACGACGACGACATGGGAGACCGAGAAGCAGAAGAACAAGAGGCTGCAGAACAAAGAGCAGAAGAACAGTAAGCATAACACTAAATATCAGAGCAAAAGATATTATCTAAATTATAAGCAGAAGAAGACTAAGCAGTGTATGGGGGTGAGTCCGTTCCTCCTCGTGGTGCCCCTGGATAAAGCCTGATGCTGCAGGCCAAACTAAACGCGGACAAATGTAACTCTTTTGTGACAGGCTGAACGGAAGGTGTAATCTTCAAACTTTTATAGATAACAACTACGGGAATGCCTGTCACAAATAAGAATATGATGAAGAACTTGAATATGAAGAAGAATAATAGTTAAGTAAAAAGAATATGAACAATGTAACAAAAAAAATTATAGGTAGAAGATGAAGAAGAAGATGAATAAGGTGAAGAAGAACTTGATGTCAAAGATGCTGATGATGATGAAGAAGAAAGTGTGGGAGAAGTAAAAAAGAGGGTGAAGGGCGTGGAAGTAGTAAAACATCAATATCTGACAAAATAAAAAAAATCTTAACATAGTCAATATCTTTGTAACTCCGAACGTCTTAAAAAAAAATAAAAATTCCTGCTATTCTATTTGATTGGGCTAAACCTCTATGCCTTTAATGTCTCCGCCACCTCCCCCAATACATCCTACATTATTCTTAGTTGTTTTCCTTCATGTAGAATGAACCTACAAGGAAAGAAAGGGTTTATTTTAATTCCGATATTTTCGTCCCATTGACTTGCATTGGTATCGGGTATCGGTATCGGCGAGATCCGATATTTTGCCGGTATCGGCCGATACTTTCCGATACCGATACTTTCCGATATCGGAAGGTATCGCTCAACACTACTCAGGACAAGTATGGCAGCAATAAAAAGGACTGCTGCACACAAAAGTGTGGACAAATGAACAAGATAACTGTGCAGAAAGGAGCAACAGGATTTTTGCTTTTAAAAAAGCAGTTGGTTTGCACAGCAGCGGTGCAAACAGCAATGCAGCTATCAGGGAGCCTTATAAGGCAGCCTAATAAGCTACAGAGCTGATGCAAAAAGATATAGCCTCCAATGTCCATGCAAAAAAAGGTGGTGTTGGACAGTGGAAATCGCTACAGCACAAGCAGTTTGGGGGTTAATCTTCCCTCCCTAACTATGTCCCTTCTTCTGACGAAGCTGCAGCAACCTCTCCCTATGCTGAGATCGGCAGAAGTAAGATGGCGGTTGGCGTGCACGCCCCTTTATAGCCCCTGTGACGCCGCAGAAAGCAAGCCAATCAGTGTCATGCCCTTCTCTAAGATGGTTGGGACCGAGACCTATGTCTTCACGGTGCCCACACTCTGCGTCCTCCTTCATTGGCTGAGAAATGGCGCTGAACGCGTCATACAGAACGCGACTTTGGCGCGAAGATCGCAGACCGCATGGCCGATCCCACACTAGGATCGGGTCGGGTTTCATGAAACCTGACTTTGCCGAAAGTCGGCGATTTTTGAATTTGTCCGATCCGTTTCGCTCAACCCTATTCATGACTATGAAAATTGTACATTCACACTGAAGGCATCAAAACTATGAATTAACACATGTGGAATTATATACTTAACAAATTACTGTAAAACAACTGAAATTATGTCTTATATTCTAGGTTCTTCAAAGTAGCCAGGGAATGCCAAGAGTGTGCAAAGCAGTCATCAAAGCAAAAGGTGGCTACTTTGAAGAACCTAGAATATAAGACATAATTTCAGTTGTTTCACACTTTTTTGTTAAGTATATAATTCCACATGGGTTAATTCATAGTTTTGATGCCTTCAGTGTGAATGTACAATTTTCATAGTCATAAAAATACAGAAAAATCTTTAACTGAAAAGGTGTGTCCAAATTTTTGGTCTGTACTGTATGTCTCCTGCATTGACTGTCAGGTACCACTGCTTTAAGTCCCTTAGTGACATTGACAGCAGTGAAGGCAGCAGACAAGACATCTTGGGCAAAGTTTCCACGATGTTTAAATGCTTCTTATTTTCACTGTACAAAAAATGCAGTGTTAGGCCGGCGTCACACTCGGCGTAAGACAATACGGTCCGTATTTTACGGCCGTAATACGGCCGTAATACGAAGAAATGTTCCCAAAATAGTGATCCGTAGTCAGGGTGTGTCAGCGTATTTTGCGCATGGCATCCTCCGTATGTAATCCGTATGGCATCCGTACTGCGAGATTTTCGCGCAGGCTTGCAAAACCGACATCTAATGGATTTATGTGCTCAAATGTTCGGGAAAACATATATACAGTATATATATATATATATATATATATATATATATATATATATATATATATATGTCATTGAGACACATATATATATATTCTGTATTTAGATTTCATTCAGCGCGATATCTGTGAAAAGTCGGTAATTCAATTGCCGGCTTTTCATTTCTCCTGCACAAACCCGACGTGATATGAGACATGGTTTACATACAGTAAACCATCTCATATCCCCATTTTTTTTACATATTCCACACTACTAATGTTAGTAGTGTGTATGTGCAAAATTTCAGCGCTGTAGCTGCTAAAATAAAGGGTTAAATGGCGGAAAAATTGGCGTGGGCTCCCGCGCAATTTTCTCCGCCAGAATGGTAAAGCCAGTGACTGAGGGCAGATATTAATAGCCAGGAGAGGGTCCATGGTTATTGGCCCCCCCATGGCTACAAACATCTGCCCCCAGCCACCCCAGAAAAGGCACATCTGGAAGATGCGCCTATTCTGGCACTTGGCCACTCTCTTCCCACTCCCTGTAGCGGTGGGATATGGGGTAATGAAGGGTTAATGCCACCTTGCTATTGTAAGGTGAAATTAAGCCTGATTAATAATGGAGAGGCGTCAATTATGACACCTATCCATTACACAGGTCAACAAAAAAAAAAATTTTTTCTGGTGTCCAAAATATTTTAATGAATTTGGGGTATTTTTGGGGTGCTGATTCTGAATATGCTATCAGTTTTGCCAGATTGGCTCAAGTTTTTGACATTTTTGGTATCTTATTTATAGCACTTGTTGGTAAATGCGACGCATCATCTCATTAATTTCTTTGGATTAGTACTTGAACTGAGCAGTTCTCAATATAGTTTTGTGTTAATTAGTGTTCTAAAAGTTTGTTCATAGCTTGATTTTTGCACTAACTTTATGTTGTTGTCTGTTTTCCAGTGAAAAGCATGAACTCATCAAGAAGAAGTTGTCTTAACGATCCAGACTCATTCTGTTACATTTGTGGTGAATACACACTGCCAAAACATAGAAGAAACATAACAGACTTCGTAAAAAAAGTGTATTTTGCCTATTTTGGGGTTATGCTTGGGGACCAAGACAAGTTTTGGGCACCACACATAGTGTGCAAAGCATGTATCGAATTATTACGAAAATGGAGCAAAGGACAAAGAAAAAGCTTCAAATTTGGTGTTCCAATGGTGTGGAGAGAGCCAAAATATCATCATGATGACTGTTATTTCTGTGCAGTGCAAGTGCAAGGATTCAATAAGCATAAGAAACGAAAATGGGAGTAACATGGAATCTGCAAGAAGGCCTGTCCCTCATTGTGAAGATGTGCCTGTACCTGTGTTTACCATAAATAACAGTCATCATGATGATTTTTTGGCTCTCTCCACACCATTGGAACACCAAATTTGAAGCTTTTTCTTTGTCCTTTGCTCCATTTTCGTAATAATTCGATACATGCTTTGCACACTATGTGTGGTGCCCAAAACTTGTCTTGGTCCCCAAGCATAACCCCAAAATAGGCAAAATACACTTTTTTTAAGAAGTCTGTTATGTTTCTTCTATGTTTTGGCAGTGTGTATTCACCACAAATGTAACAGAATGAGTCTGGATCGTTAAGACAACTTCTTCTTGATGAGTTCATGCTTTTCACTGGAAAACAGACAACAACATAAAGTTAGTGCAAAAATCAAGCTATGAACAAACTTTTAGAACACTAATTAACACAAAACTATATTGAGAACTGCTCAGTTCAAGTACTAATCCAAAGAAATTAATGAGATGATGGGTCGCATTTACCAACAAGTGCTATAAATAAGATACCAAAAATCTCAAAAACTTGAGCCAATCTGGCAAAACTGATGACATATTCAGAATCAGCACCCCAAAAATACCCTAAATTCGATGAAATATCTTTGGCACCAAAAATGCTGTTGACCAGTGTTATTAATCCAGTTGTCTGAAAGGGATAAAAAACACACACACACATGATTTAAAAGTATTTTAATGAAATAAACACAGCGGTTGTTTTAATAATTTATTGCTCTCTCAATCCATTTCCAGGCCCTCGCTTGGCAAAATAATAAACGCACAAGATACATACCTTCTGATGTTCTATCACGTCCAACGAGGTAATCCATCTGAAGGGGTTAACTAATATTACAGGCAGGAGCTGCGATAAACCACTCGCTCGTGCCTGTAATCCCCTGGGTGCTGAAAGGAAAGCAGTGATCTATACTTACATTCAGTCGCGGTGATGCGCCCCTGCTGGATGTTCTCATGAACTGCAGCCTGGGAACTTTTTCCCACGCTCCAGGTCATATGAGGACATCCACCAGGGGGCGCATCACCGCGACTGAAGGAAATGTAGGTCAATGACCTACATTTCATTCATTCGCCGGGGAATTACAAGCACGAGCACACCGCTGCATTAGCAGGGCTCCTGCTTGTAAATTATTTTAACCCCTTCAGATGGATTACTTCGTGGGACGTGACGGTTCAGCTGAGGGTATGTATCTTGTGCGTTTATTATTTTGCCAAGCGAGGGCCTGGAAATGGATTGAGAGAGCAATAAATTATTAAAACAACCTGTGTGTTTATTTCATTAAAATACTTTTAAATCATGTGTGTGTGTTTTTTAACCCTTTCAGACAATTGGATTAATAATGGATAGGTGTCATAATTGATGCCTCTCCATTATTAATCTGGCTTAATGTCACCTTACAATAGCAAGGTGGCATTAACCCTTCATTACCCCATATCCCACTGCTACAGGGAGTGGGAAGAGAGTGGCCAAGTGCCAGAATAGGCGCATCTTCCAGATGTGCCTTTTCTGGGGTGGCTGGGGGCAGATGTTTGTAGCCATGGGGGGGCCAATAACCATGGACCCTCTCCTGGCTATTAATATCTGCCCTCAGTCACTGGCTTTACCATTCTGGCGGAGAAAATTGCGCGGGAGCCCACGCCAATTTTTTCCGCCATTTAACCCTTTATTTTAGCAGCTACAGCGCTGAAATTTTGCACATACACACTACTAACATTAGTAGTGTGGAATATGTAAAAAAAATGGGGATATGAGATGGTTTACTGTATGTAATCCATGTCTCATATCCTGTCGGGTTTGTGAAGGAGAAATGAAAAGCCGGCAATTGAATTACCAACTTTTCACTAACACCGCTGCGTATTTCTCGCAAGTCACACTGCTGGTCCGTGTGGAATCCGTATTTTTCTCGCCCCCATAGACTTTCATTGGCGATTTTTTTGCGCAATACGCTGACAAACGCAGCATGCTGCGATTTTGTACGGCCGTAGAAAGCCGTATAATACTGAACCGTAATATACGGCTGATAGGAGCAGCCCCATTGAGAATAATTGTGCCGTGTGTAATGCGAGTTTTACGGATGTAGTTTCTGCGCTCTTACGTCCGTAAAACTCGCCAGTGTGACGCCGGCCTTAAGCTGAGGTCCCACAATGAGTATTCGTTGAGTTGATAACGTTAATTACCTATTAGATAAATTAGATTACTGGTATTTTTATTGTGTTTTTTAGTCTTTTTTTCGTTGCATTTTATCACATTTTTAATGCTTCGGTATTTGTAACTTTTTGGTGTGTCATGTTTTAAATAAAGCTGCTTTGTTTTTGATACTTCCTTGTATTTATCTTTGACAAAACTTTATTGATACACTCATGTGTGGTTCAAATATGTTTGCATAGGTGTTTTTTTACTTGTGGATTCTCCACGTCTATTGCAGTTCTATGGGAAAATCTTCACATTAAACATGCATCGCAGGTCAGTTTATGATGGATAAAAACAAAGTAAAGTGAGCTTGCGATGTATTGTATTTGTATTCTATATACTTTGCTACAATTCTATGAAGATGTGTTTGTCATTTTTTCGTGCAGTGTTATAAACTCACCAAAAACTCATCGTGGGAACTTCACCTTACAGTTGTAACAAAGTGGAAGGGATTTATAATAATAATTAATAATAATATAACAATTATATTCCGCAGCACTTTACATTTTAGAGGGGACTTGTAGAAACAGTAAAAGACATTACAGAATAACAATTATCACATAAACACCAGAATGAGAGCAATCTATGAGGAAACAGGGGAGACACGAAAGGTGAATGTCATGCTCACTGTGATTATTTTTTTATGGAAATAGAAAAAAATCCAGCTCAACCCCTTAAGGGTGCTATGTCACCAGAAACGCGTAGATAGTGTTTTTAATTATATTGTGCTGTTGTTTTATCCTCTATTTTTTGATATGAAGTGAATAAAGTACCAAGACTTTGCTTTTTCACCACCTCGTTGAGCTGGATTTTTTTCTATTTCCTGCATTCCTCACGCCTTGACACAGTGTTTCCGTGCTCCGAGCCTCCAGGGACTACAACTATGGTGAGCTGGATTTTTTCTTTTGTCTTCACATTATTTTTTTATGCAATGTAAACAGTTTTAAAATGTGCAGTGTGTCAATTTCTCTTACCATCAATATCCTTTTTATTTGCAGATTTTCCCCAATTGACTTGAATGACAGGAAGAAAAACCACAGAAAAAAAAATGCATACACTTTTTGGGTGTGTTTGCATAGCAGAAACACAATGAAAATGCGTGTACTCCCCACATTACTGTATCAGTAATGTTTTATTAGTGCTACGGAACCGGAAGTTTTAAAAACAAAGCAGTTTTATTTAAAACATGACATAGTAAAAAGAAACAAAAAAAATGCAACTCTTAACAGTATGGGTGTCTTGAGTAGAGATGAGCGGTGTTCGAGTCGAACTGTTCGCCAATTTCAAATTCGAGCTGTTTTGGGCGGTGTTTGAGTCATTCGACAAACCCGAACAATTTGCTTAAAATTCGACTGTTCGAGTTTCTGTTCGATAACTGTTCGTTCACCAAAAGCCTAACTTGATTTGCACATTAAAACTGTTTATCATTGTTAATGGACTGTTTCAGTGTATAGTAGATGGGGGATAGATCTGTGCTGAAATAACGCCGATCTCCATTTTTTTTTTCTTTCCCGCATTTACAGTGGGGCGGTGCAGTCTCTCAGCCTATCAGCAGTGCGCACACACACAGCAATGTACATGTGAAGCACACAAGCAAGGGCATGTGTCATTGGCTGTGTATGTCACATGTCACTCCTTGCCCAATGAGAACCAGCCATTTGCCCTTTCGCCACCATTTCCTCACTGCTGCAGCTTAATGTTAGACGCACCGCTGCTGCTGTGGGCGCTATACAGACTAAGAGTGTTTTTTTGGAGCGAATTGTCAGAGAAATAGGTTTAGGGAGTCGGGAGGAGTCAGGACTAGTTGTAATATCAGCCCTTTTCAGGGTAGGTTACAGCAGTTCATAGCACTGTTTGCCAGGCAGGTCTGAGCCAGTGCTGTGCAAGTGTTTGTCACAGTATTTGGTGTAATCTAGCTCAGCCAATCCTTTTGGGCTAGTAGCATTGTCTAATAGTCATCTGAGTAGCCCGCCTGTGAAGCTAGCTACACCGCCTGTGTATCTCAATTTTTACTGCATCTAACCCAGTAAATCGTTTTGGGGTTTGGGGCTTAGTAGCAGTGTCTGCATGTCAGCAGAGTAGCCCGCCTGTGAAGCTAGCTACACTGCCTGTGTATCTTAATTTTTACTGCATCTAACCCAGTAAATCGTTTTGGGGTTTGGGGCCTAGGAGCAGTGTCTGCACGTCAGCAGAGTAGCCCGCCTGAACAGCTAGCTACACCGCCTGTGTATCTCAATTTTTACTGCATCTAATCCAGTTAATAGTTTTGGGCCTAGGAGCAGTGTCTGCACGTCAGCAGAGTAGCCCGCCTGTGAAAAAACTATACCGCCTGTGTATCTCAATTTTTACTGCATCTTATCCAGTTAATAGTTTTGGGCCTAGGAGCAGTGTCTCCACATCAGCAGAGTAGCCTACCTGTGAAACTAACTACACCGCCTGTGTATCTCTATTTTCACTGCATCTAATCCAATTAATAGTTTAGGGCCTAGGAGCAGTGTCTGCATGTCAGCAGAGTAGCCAGCCTGTGAAACTAACTACACCGCCTGTGTATCTCTATTTTTACTGCATCTAATCCAGTTAACAGTTTTGGGCCTAGGAGCAGTGTCGTCTGCACGTCAGCAGAGTAGCCCGCCTGTGAAACACACTATACCGCCTGTGTATCTCAATTTTTACTGCATCTAATCCAGTTAATAGTTTAGGGCCTAGGAGCTGTGTCTGCATGTCAGCAGAGTAGCCCGCCTGTGAAACTAACTACACTGCCTGTGTATCTCTATTTTACTGCATCTAATCCAGTTAATAGTTTTGGGCCTAGGAGCAGTGTCTGCACATCAGCAGAGTAGCCCGCCTGTGAAACTAACTACATCGCCTATGTATCTCTATTTTCACTGCATCTAATCCAGTTAATAGTTTAGGGCCTAGGAGCAGTGTCTGCACGTCAGCAGAGTAGCCAGCCTGTGAAACTAACTTTACCGCCTGTGTATCTCAATTTTTACTGCATCTAATCCAGTTAATAGTTTTGGGCCTAGGAGCAGTGTCTGCACGTCAGCAGAGTAGCCCGCCTGTGAAACCAACTACACCGCCTGTGTATCTCTATTTTTACTACATCTAATCCAGTTAATAGTTTAGGGCCTAGGAGCAGTTTCTGCACGTCAGGAGAGTAGCCCACCTGTGAAACTAACTACACCGCCTATGTATCTCTATTTTCACTGCTTCGAATCCAGTTAACAGTTTAGGGCCTAGGAGCAGTGTCTGCACGTCAGCAGAGTAGCCCGCCTGTGAAACTAACTACACCGCCTGTGTATCTCTATTTTTACTGCATCTAATCCAGTTAATAGTTTAGGGCCTAGGAGCAGTGTCTGCACGTCAGCAGAGTAGCCAGCCTGTGAAACAAACTATACCGCCTGTGTATCTCAATTTTTACTGCATTTAATCAAGTTAATAGTTTTGGGCCTAGGAGCAGTGTCTGCACTGTCCGTTGAGCCCTGGTGCAATATGTTATGACGTATAGCCTGGGCCAACGAGCTCAAGAGGTGGGGCAAATCATGCTGCAGGAGTGGTCTCAGATCAGGGACCTATGCACCCTTCTGCACAGTTTTGAAATAGCAACGAAGATGTTTAGTGCTGACGATGCCATTATCAGCATGACCATTCCGGTGATTTACATGCTGGAGCACACCTTACACAGTGTTCGGAGTCAGGTGGTGGAACAAGAGGAGGAGGAGGAACAGGAGGAGTCATATGCGGAAGGGATCATATCTCCAAGGTCAAGAAGGTTGGCAGCACCAAGGCGGCTGTCATTGGAGGCTGGAGGAGAGGGATTACCGAGGGCGCATGGTAGCAGCCAAACTGTTGAGGAAGGTGCAGGAGGCGAGGAAGAAGTGGAGGACGAACTGGTGCTGGGCATGGAAGACTCATCAGATGAAGGAGACCTTGATCAAATTTCTGTTGTACGAGGTTGGGGGGAGAGGGCAGACGAAGGAAGCATGATTCTCACCTCACCACCACCAAAACAACAAGGACTTGGTCCTCCTGGATGCGCAAGACACATGAGTGCCTTCTTGCTGCACTACCTGCAACATGACCCTCGGATTGTCAGAATCCGAAGTAATGCCGACTACTGGGTTGCCACACTCTTAGATCCCCGGTACAAAAGAAAATTTGGCAAAATAATTCCTGCCATAGAAAGGGATTCAAGCATGCAGGAGTATCAGCAGAGACTGTTACAGAATCTAACATCTGCTTTTCCACAAAACACCAGTGGTGCAGTAGTCAATCTCTGAGTTCTAACTTGCCAACCGTGGGACTATCGAGTCATCTCTCTAACCGTAACAGTAACATCGTATCTGGTGGTAACAGCAATTTTTTCCAATCGTTTCAAGATTTTTTTAGACCATCCTTTGCAAGGCCACAGGAGACAAGAAGTCTGAAGCACAGCCAACGTCTAGAGAGGATGGTACGAGAGTATCTCCAAGTTAGCATCGATGCCATGACTGTGGAACTGGACCCTTGCTCATTTTGGGCTTCCAATCTTGAAAAATGGCCTGAGCTCGCCATTGATGCCTTGGAGATCTTGTCGTGCCCCGTAGCCAGCATTCTCTCTGAACGTCTGTTCGGCACTGCTGGTGGTGTGCTGACAGATAAGCGCACGCGGCTGTCCAGTGACAATGTAGACAGACTAAAGTTCATCAAGATGAACCAATCCTGGATCCGCAAGGACTTTTCTACCCCTGTGTCATCTTGGGGAGACTAAAAGCTTGATGATTTTTGAATATCACCTCACCAACCGTTTTAAAATACTCTGGCGAAATTGATGACACTTAAATGGTGTCTGTGGCTGAATTTTTTGAAAAAATGGAGACTTTTTTATTTAGTCCCCTTGCTGAGTTTTACATGATGTTGCCATCGTCAATTCCAGGTGGGTGGGGTTGTCTGCAGAGTTGTTTACTCATACTATGGCCTGGGATTCAGAGGTCTGCTCCAAAGCTTCAGTGTCTGCTAGTCAGCAGAGTAGCCCAGCCACCCACCGCCTGTTTACCTAAGTACTATTTTTAACGGCATCTGGCCCAGGAAATCCTTTTGGGCCTAGCAGAATTTAGTGCTACTCAGCAGCGTACCCCACCCATGAAGCAAGTTACACCGCCTTCTTTCTTTCTCAATCTAACCCCTTGGCTCTGGGGTGTCCACTCTCCCTCCAGCTCTCTCCTTCTTACAGGTGAAATACCGCGTGTTTTCACACTGTGGCAAATCTTTTGGGCCCAGGCATAAGAAGTCGTCGAGGTAATGGATAATATTTGCCGACTTACAAAAACGTCCATGACGACACATTCGAGGAAGCAACTAAACGCCTCAAATAGTGAGCAGGATATGGAGCTCCCAATGGGCAAACAGCGATCTATGTAGTATGCTCCTTCACAGAAGCAGCCCAATGGGAGGACACTATTCGGAGGCACAGGTAGTAACCGGAACGCCCCCTTAATGTCTGTTTTGGCCATTAGGGTGTCCCTTACCAACTTCTTGACCCACCTGATTGCCTCGTCAAAGGAGGTACAGTACATAGTACTGTACTTGGTTCCGCGACGATGTTGTCTTTTACTGACCTACCCCTTGGATATGACAAATGGTGAATTAGTCTGAATGTATTGGGTTCATTTTTTGGCACAACTCCCAATGGGGGTACCACTACGTCTTCTAAGGAAAGTGTTCTGAATGGACCCGCCGCCATTCTACCTAAAGATATTTCTTTTTAAAAATTTTTTGTCAAGACGTCTGGGTGTTGGTAGAGTGGGTTTAGATTTTTACTCCAGCCTTTCTTGATTTCAGAAGGGCATGACATGCCTATATCTGTGTCTCCTCCTCCTTTTACTCCTCCACCTCTTTTCTTTTCTCATGACTATATGTAGTTGTGACTTTTCCATGTGTTTGTTGTATCTTCTGAGCAGTTTGTCAGCTTTTGGACACCTTTTAAGGTGTTTTCTATGTGTTTTCCATGTGTTTGTATGTGTTTGTGTTTGCCTGCCATTGGTTTCAATGGGGTTCGACGGTGTTCATCGAACGTTCGACGAACAGTTAGTCGAACACGTCCCTGTTCGACGATCTGAACCGAACCCGAACACTAGGGAGGTGGCTCATCTCTAGTCTTGAGAACTCTGATTCTGTTAAAAACATAGCAGACAAGAAGGCCACGAACGGACAGGTCCTTCTGGCATTTGAGAATTTCAGAATTTGACAATTTCCAGATAGCTAATCCAGACCTGCTTTGATGTAACTGTATTTTAGTCTTTTCTTTATTATGTCCTTCAATTTCCTCTAACACCAACCATCTGAGGTCAGATACTACATGTCTCTGTTCGAAAAAATGTTTAGCCACCCCACTTCAACTCATTTTCCTCATTTGATTATACAGTTTTTCTCATCTTTTCTTCAAATTTCCATAAAGCTGAACAATTTTTGTTGAGTCTACTCTAAATGTTCGTTGTAGTCTGTCCAATATATACCACGCACCAAGTTCATTTTAGCATTATAAATAAACATTTTTGGGAGGTTCAATATCTGTTCTAATCAAATAGCAATGATCTACCCAGGGCCAGGTCCCGGTTTTTGTGGGCCTCAGATGAAAGAGTCTCATTGGGTGCCTTTAGCATATACCATAATTCGTGATGCACAGATACGGCAGAGAAATATAGGTATAGTACAATGCCAAAGATTTCACTTCTTACATTACATGAGTGATATCTATAGCTCTAAAGCTGGACAGTATAGTCCTCCATACAGTATTATAGGCACCACATAGTGCTCTATACAGAATAATGAGCCCCATATATTGCTCCATAAAGAACAATGGGCCTCATATATTGCTCCATACAGTATATAATAGGCCCCATATATTGCTCCATACTGTATAATGGGCTCCATATATTGCTCCATATAGAATAATGGGCCTCATATATTGCTCTATACAGTATATAATAGGCCCCACATTTTGCTCCATACAGTATAATG
This sequence comes from Ranitomeya variabilis, assembly GCF_051348905.1. Classification (NCBI taxonomy): domain Eukaryota; kingdom Metazoa; phylum Chordata; class Amphibia; order Anura; family Dendrobatidae; genus Ranitomeya; species Ranitomeya variabilis. The sequence continues at coordinate 814,300,010 of NC_135232.1, read as the reverse complement.
AGCCCTATATTTTGCTTCATACTGTATAATTGGGCCCATATATTGCTCCATAAAGAATCAGCCCCATATATTGCTCCATGCATAAGGGTCCCATACAGTATATGATGGGCCCCATATATTGCTCCATATATAATGGGCCCCATATTATGCTCTGCACAGTAAAGGATGGGCCCGATAGAGTATAATGAGCCCTATAGATTGCTCCATACAATATAATGAGTCCCATATAATGATCCATACAGTAAATGATGGGCCCCATACATTGTTCCATACAGAATGGCCCCATATAATGCTCCAAACAGAATAGGCCCCATATGATGCTCCATATATAATGGGCCCCATATGATGCTACAGAATATGATGGGCCCCATATGATGCTACAGTATATGTTGGGCCCCATATATGATTCTCCAGTGTATGATGGGCCCATATAATGCTACATATATATTGGGCCCCGTATATGATACTCCAGTGTATGATGGGCCCATATAATGCTCCATACAGTATATGATGCTCCAGTGTATAATGAGCCCCATAAATGATGTTCCAGTGTATGATGGGCCCCATATATGATGCTCCAGTGTATGATGGGCCTATATAATGCTCCATATACAAAGGGCCCCATATATGATGCTCAAGTGTAAAATGGGTCAAATATATGATGCTCCAGTGTATGAGGGCCCATATATGATGCTCCTGTATATGATGGTCCCCATATATTGCTCCAAACATAAAAAAACTCTGCACCCACTCGCGGGCACCGGCACAGGCCCAGACACTGTGATCCCATAGCGCACTGGTGTCTCCGATGACAGGTGGGCCGCCCTGCCTGCTCATGACCCCGACACTTGCCCGGGTGCACCAGGTGTTAATGCCAGCCCTGGATCTATCTTTTGAAGTAATACATTTTGGAGGATCTTTGAAAACTAAAGCATATTTATGATCACTCTTTCTGTCCCAATATTTAAAAGTGGACTTTTTTATTAGTCCTACATGACAGTCATAAGTTGAAAGGAACAAAGCCCTATTCTCATTATCTTTATTTTTATATGTTCTTGCCTCATCTCTTTTTTGCGAACCTCCTTATTTGTCACCTTTGCATATTTTTTCCTTCAGGAAATCCTTTTTCTACAAATTTCTAGATAATTATTATCTACCTCATATATGGTTGAGCTTTGAAGAAAAAGGCAGCCCAAATATTGTACAGTGAGGTTCTATTTTCACTGGTGGGTCACTTTAAGACTTCATAGCAATACTTTTTACTTTATTATCAGTAGCGATGTGAGACAAAAAATCTGGCCTCTTGAAATGTCTGCCTCAAATTCTAAAGCCTTATAAAGTTTGAGAAGTATGTTCTACATACTCAAAAATATGGCAGTTGTAAGCAGTTTTCTTTTCTACCTTTCTTTTCAGTCTATAGATAATTGAAAATTATGAACACTGCATTCAAAACCTTTAGAAGATGGACATTATTTTAGTTCTGCCATCTTTGTTTTCTTTTGTCCATTCAATTAGTTAATTTAGGTAACCCTATGCTTCAGCGAACACTAATTAATCATAATTGTGTCTAGCTGGTATAGTACAGATAAGAAGCATGATTTACATTTGTGCTAAATTTGAATTTTGGCTTTAGCAGTTGAAATTAATGAGATTTGGCAAGCATACATACCGTTTGTTGATATCCTCTTTTAACTTTGCTCCTGCTAATTAAGATGGTATTATTGTGCAAGATAGCCATATGTTTTCATACACATATTGCAGCACGTACAAAGCAAAATTAAAAAAGAATAATGATACTACGCTATTTCTTCAAACACGCTTAACTTTTTTAGGTATATATCGTATAGCATACGTTTTTTTAGCTGTTTAGAATGCAGCTAAATTGTAACATGCTTATGATATTTTACGACAATTAATTATATACACTAATCAAAAAATTAAGGGAACATGTCCATGACACCGTATAACCTCACAGGAACTAAACTTCAGGGATGCTCTGGAGAGGCAACAGCAAGACTACCCTCAGAAAGGAAATGGTTTTTCACACAGAAGATACAATGACTCTCTCTTTATCCTTCCTGATTGATTGTTTTCTATTTTTTTGCTTCTCTAATAAACTTGTCACTACTGGAATTATGACTGGTGCCTGCAGTCAATTCAAGTTGCACAGGTAGTCCAGCTACTCAAAGACAGCACATAATAATAATAAATAATAATAATAATCTTTATTTATACAGCGCCAACATATTACGCAGCCCTTTACAGTTTAACAGTTTCAAACACAACAGTCATAAGTAACAACATTAACATTACAATAATTAAAGCAACATAAGATGACCCTGCTCGCGAGAGCTTACAATCTACAATGAGGTGGGGGAGATACAAAGCACAGGTGTGTATTTACAATGATCTATTTACAATGATGGCCCAGCCATCTTCAGGGAGTGGGGGATAGATGGAAGTAGTGAATTGGGCTACACACAAACATAAAATGACTTTTATTAGGGAACGTGATAGGCCGCTCTGAACAAATGTGTTTTGAGTGAGCGCCTAAAACTATGCAAATTGTGAATGGTTCTAATATCTTGGGGTAGAGCATTCCAGAGGATTGGCGCAGCACGGGAGAAGTCTTGGAGTCAGGAGTGGGAGGTACGGATTAGTGCAGAGGTTAGTCGAAAGTCATTTGCAGAGCGCAGAGGTCGGTTAGACAGAAAAGATAGACAGAAAAGATGAAGGAGATGTAAGGGGGTGCTACATTGTGAAGAGCTTTGTGGGTGAGAACAAGTACTTTGAATTGGATTCTATAATGAATGGGCAGCCAGTGTAACGACTGGTGAAGAGCCAACGCGTCCGAGTAATGATTAGCTAGATAGACAACCCTGGCTGCTGCATTAAGGATAGACTGGAGAGGGGAAAGTCGAGTAAGGGGGAGGCCAATTCATAGAGCATTGCAGTAGTCTAGGCAGGAGTGGATCAGGGCGACAGTGAGGATTTTTGTTGTTTCCATAGTGAGAAAAGGGCAGATTCTAGAGATGTTCTTTAGGTGTAAGCGGCACGAGCGGGCAAGAGATTGTATGTGGGAGGTGAAGGAGAGATCGGAGTCAAAGGTAACACCCAGAGAGCGCGCCTGCTACCGGGGTGTTATTATGGTGCCACCCATGGAGAGGGAAACCTCAGGTTTAGGGAGGTTAGTAGATGGTGGGAGCAGAAGAAGTTCAGTTTTGGAAAGAGTGAGTTTCAGATAGAGAGCGGACATTATGTCGGAGACTGCGGACAGACAGTCACTGGTGTTCTGTGGTACAGCTGGAGTAAGGTCAGGGGATGACGTGTATAGTTGTGTGTCATCGGCATAAAGATGGTACTGAAAGCCAAATCTGATGATGATCTGTCCAATTGGGGCCGTGTAGAGAGAGAAGGGGGTAACTGAACCTTTATGAGAGGAGGACCAAGAAAAGCACTTCTATAATCCTACAAAATGACCTTCAGCTGTTACTGGTATGTTTCTAACCAAACTGTGAGAAACTGACTCAATGAGGTGGACATGACGGCAACATTTTCTACAGTGGAATCTGTACTCACAGCCCAGCAACATGTTGCTCTATTGCTATTCACCAGAGAACACAAGAATTGGAAGATCTATCATTGATACCGATTTTTCGTCAAAGATGAGTGCTGATTCACATTGATCACATGTGAGAGACATAAAAAAATCTGAGGATACTTTGGTTACTCATATGCTGTCTGCAACTTCATCTATCATGACTGGTCTGGGGGTCTCTCAGTTTTGGTCTGAGGAGGCATATCCTAACCTTCACACGATAGCCAATGGTTTGTTGACTGCTGTTAGGTACCAAGATGAAATCCTCAGAGACATCACACAGTTGGATCTGGGTCTCTCCTGGTACAAGACAATACCAGGCCTCAAGTAGTCAGAGTGTGTATTTTGATACTAGATGATGATGGCATTGATGTGATTGATTGGACCTTACATTTCCCAGACCTAAATCCAATTGAGAACCTCTAGTGCATTCAATCCTGCCAAGTAGAGCTACAGACTGACGGAGTGAAATCTATAAACAAATATGGGACATGAAGAGCCTCATTGTGTCTTGTCGCTAAATCAATCAGTACCACAATCAATACTTCCGACCAGCAGTGTACATTAGGCAATAAACAAAGATAAGAGATCGGTACTTAAATTATAAAACTTCCATTTATTTAATCTATTAAAAACAGGGATATCCATTTCATAATGGATATACATAAATAAATTGATATCCCTGTTTTTAATGGATGAAATAAATGTACATTTTATAATTTTTGCCTATTGCACATTGCTGGTCAACAGTTTGGATCATGGTGCTGATTATGGATGCAGCGACAAAACACGATGAGGCTCTTCATGTTCCATATTTGTTTATAGACTTTACTCTTTGATGAATTACTCATGCAAAAATAGGAATTTCTCTTTCTTTTGAACAAGTATTTACTTATATATGAGATCTTGATAATTTGCCAACTACAAACTGCACTTTATTATTCATTGTTATTTATCACTTTCATTTTTATGAATGTTTATTTTTCTTGCACTCGTACAATTATTTTGACCACATTGATTGCATTTATCCATTTGTATTTAACACATCAACATGGATCCAAGGTATACCAAACTCACGGAGGTATTTGGGAATTCTATTGGGAAGTCTCTGGACAAGAGCTACACACATGGTGGACAGAAATACTTTCAGCACATACATTGAGAGACAAATGATTCCTAGTGGACTCCAAATCAAAAAGGTACCTACCTACATTTTTTCAGACTATTTTCTGACTGAATGGAACAATGTGTTATCCAATTGTTCCTTCAGCCTTATGAAACTTATAATTAGGAAGAAGAAAACAGATTGGCTATACTCAAATCTGAAATGGATTTAATTAAAACTTCTTTGTCCAGTGTTTCCACCTCTACTGATTATGACAAATCAAATACCGTATATACTCGTGTATAAGCCGAGATTTTCAGCACAATTTTTTGTGCTGAAAACTCCCCCCCTCAGCTTATACAAGAGTCAATTGTGCAGAACGCTGGCGGGGGAGCGGGAGCAGGGGAGCAGCGTAGCAGCGGCAGGAGCTGGCAGCCAACTTTGGGAACGTGTAGAAGACAACTGAGATCAAATTTTGGTCAACACATATTTGAATCTGATCAAGAACAAGTCCAGAACGATTCAAGTAGTGTTGAAAGCCAAAGGTGGATTTACAAAATATTAACAAAATTATAAAAATTAAAATTTAGATCTTTAGGAGCAAAACTGAAGCAATGCAGTGACATGACAATTATCTGTATAACCAATTATATGCTAAATAGTTGCAAGTCAAATTTAAGCAAGAGATATGCAAAATGATTGTCTATAAAAAGGTGACAGTCTCAAGTTCAAAGCAGAAATGGATATATATATATATATATATATATATATATATATATATATATATATATATATATATATATATATATAGTGGGGGAAAAACATTTTATACACTGCCAATTTTGCAAGTTTTCCCACCTACAGGGGGTGCAGAAAGTATTCAGACCTTTAAATTTTTCACTCTTTGCTTCATTGCAGCCATTTGATAAATTCAGAAATGTTCTTTTTTTTCTCATTAATGTACACTCTGCACCCCATCTTTACTGAAAAAAACAGAAATGTAGAAATTTTTGCAAATTTATTAAGAAAGAAAAACTGAAATATCACATGGTCATAAGTATTCAGACCCTTTGCTCACACACTCATATTTAAGTCACATACTGTTCACTTCCTTGTGGTCCTCCTTGAGATGTTTCTACTCATTCATTGGAGTCCAGCTGTGTTTAATTCAACTGATAGGACTTGATTTGGAAAGGCACACACCTGTCTATATAAGACCTCACAGCTCACAGTGCATGTCAGACCAAATGGGAATCATGAGGTCAAAGGAACTGGCCAAGGAGCTCAGAGACAGAATTGTGGCAAGGCACAAAGGATCTGGCCAAGGTTACAACAGAATTTATGCAGTTCTCAAGGTTCCAAAAAATCACTTAAATAATTAAAATGCATTTTAATGCATTAAATAAGTATTTGATCCACCTACCAACCAGCAAAAATTCTACTTGGTTTATCTTTAAGAAGCCCCCCTACTAGGAAGCATAGTAGAAGGTCATGTGGTTAGATGAGAACAAAATAAAACTTTTTGGTATCAACTCCACTCGCTGTGTTTGGAGGAAGAAGAAGGATGAGTACAACCCCAAGAACATGGTCCCAACTGTGAAGCATGGTAGGTGAAATATCATACTTTGGGGGGTGGTTTACTGCAAAGGGGGCAGGACAGCAGCAAGCTATTGAGGGGAGGATGGATGGCCAACAACATCTTTTCCTCTGTAAGAGCATTGAAGATGGTTCGTGGCTTGGTCTTCCAGCATGACAATGACGCAAAAAACACAGCCAGGGTAACTAAAGCGTGGCTCCGTAAGAAGCATTTCAAGTTCCTGGAATGTCCTAGCTAGTCTTCAGACCTGAACCCAATAGAAAATCTTTGTAGGGAGCTGAAACTCAACCTAACGACAACCCTGAAACCTGAAATTTTTGAGAAGTTCTGTATGGAGTACTGAAACAAAATCCCTGCTGCAGTATGTGCGAACTTGGTCAAGAACTACAGAAAACGTCTTACTTTTGTAACTGCAAACAAAGGTTTCTGTACCAAATATTATGTTCTGTTTTAATATTGTATTATATATTTATTTCATGCAATAAACTGCAAATTAATTATGTAAAAATTATACAATGTCATTTTCTGGAGTTTTTATTAAGATTCAGTCTCTCACAGTTGAAGTTTACCTACAATAGAAATTACAGACCTCTGCATTCTTTGTAGGTGGGAAAACTTACAAAATCGGCAGTGTATCAAATACTTTTTTCCCCACTGTGTATATACTGTAGATAACCTGAGGAGTTTGGTATTGCTGTTGTAATAGGGATCTGAAACATCATGTTGCCGGATAATTTTCTACAGTACAGTGAACAACAAAAACCCAAAACCTTAAAACAAATGCAGAAATGCTTTTTTTCACCATTTTACCACACTTGTAATGTTTTTCCCTTTTTCAGTAAATTGCTTAGTAAAGTGAATGACGCCAAAGAAAAAATAACAAATAGTATCTCAAAAACAATCCTATATACGGATCTATTCAACAATGCTGTAGATGGGAAACCTAAATACTATAGAAGACAAACAGATGAAAAATGTTTATTGCAAAAATTATTTTTGCCTAAAATGCATGCATTTTACTTAAAAACTAATTGTACTGGAATCTATATCTACTGTATAAATATTTCTATAATATATGAACAAGAGAAAAGCTATTATAAAACCTTCTGTGATTGTCTATCAATCCTTCATTTCTTTTATAAAATAGTGGGCAATTTGTACTCTAAACCATATGGATCCATTTTATGTGCTAACGCACCTGTCATTTAAATTATGTCATGTGAAAACAGTCTTCCTGTGTGTTCCTTCTCTGAACAATTTGTAGTTTTGCGCCTATGACCTTCATAGCTTTGGTTTCCCATTAGTGACCATAACTGTGAGCAATATGCTGACAGCGCCACTGTAAGATTGTTTATTGTCACTTAGCTCACGAGGGACAGCTCAAGCAGCATACGGATGCACTAGGTGCATTAACATGGAAAAAATACAATATAAATGCAAATAAAGATAGAAACCATAAAACTGGTAGAAAGTGATAGAAACTGTCTGTTAAAATTGTATTAGTGCATGAATACATAAAACAATGGTTGAAGCTAGCAATACCCTGAAAATGGATACTTTTTATGAAGACAATACAGGTCCTTCTCAAAAAATTAGCATATAGTGTTAAATTTCATTATTTACCATAATGTAATGATTACAATTAAACTTTCATATATTATAGATTTATTATCCACCAACTGAAATTTGTCAGGTCTTTTATTGTTTTAATACTGATGATTTTGGCCTACAACTCCTGATAACCCAAAAAACCTGTCTCAATAAATTAGTATATTTCACCCGTCCAATCAAATAAAAGTGTTTTTTAATAACAAACAAAAAAACCATCAAATAATAATGTTCAGTTATGCACTCAATACTTTGTCGGGAATCCTTTGGCAGAAATGACTGCTTCAATGCAGCGTGGCATGGAAGCAATCAGCCTGTGACACTGCTGAGATGTTATGGAGGCCCAGGATGCTTCAATAGCGGCCTTAAGCTCATCCAGAGTGTTGGGTCTTGCGTCTCTCAACTTTCTCTTCACAATATCCCACAGATTCTCTATGGGGTTCAGGTCAGGAGAGTTGGCTGGCCAATTGAGCACAGTAATACCATGGTCAGTAAACCATTTACCAGTGGTTTTGGCACTGTGAGCAGGTGCCAGGTCGTGCTGAAAAATGAAATCTTCATCTCCATAAAGCATTTCAGCCGATGGAAGCATGAAGTGCTCCAAAATCTCCTGATAGCTAGCTGCATTGACCCTGCCCTTGATGAAACACAGTGGACCAACACCAGCAGCTGACATGGCACCCCACACCATCACTGACTGTGGGTACTTGACACTGGACTTCAGGCATTTTGGCATTTCCTTCTCCCCAGTCTTCCTCCAGACTCTGGCACCTTGATTTCCGAATGACATGCAAAATTTGCTTTCATCAGAAAAAAGTACTTGGGACCACTTAGCAACAGTCCAGTGCTGCTTCTGCCGCTGTTTATGGTTCAAAAGTGGCTTTACCTGGGGAATGCGGCACCTGTAGCCCATTTCCTGCACACGCCTTTCCACACCAGGCTCAGTCCACTGCTTCCTCAGGTTCCCCAAGGTCTGGAATCGGTCCTTCTCCACAATCTTCCTCAGGGTCCGGTCACCTCTTCTCGTTGTACAGCGTTTTCTGCCACATTGTTTCCTTCCAACAGACTTACCATTGAGGTGCCTTGATACAGCACTCTGGGAACAGCCTATTTGTTGAGAAATTTCTTTCTGGGTCTTACCCTCTTGCTTGAGGGTGTCAATGATGGCCTTCTTGACATCTGTCAGGTCGCTAGTCTTACCCATGATGGGGGTTTTGAGTAATGAACCAGGCAGGGAGTTTTTAAAAGCCTCAGGTATCTTTTGCATGTGTTTAGAGTTAATTAGTTGATTCAGAAGATTAGGGTAATAGGTCATTTAGAGAACCTTTTCTTGATATGCTAATTTATTGAGACAGGTTTTTTGGGTTATCAGGAGTTGTAGGCCAAAATCATCAGTATTAAAACAATAAAAGACCTGACAAATTTCAGTTGGTGGATAATGAATCTATAATATATGAAAGTTTAATTGTAATCATTACATTATGGTAAATAATGAAATTTAACACTATATGCTAATTTTTTGAGAAGGACCTGTATATAGATTGTAAGGTTATGAGCAGGGCCCTCATTCATCTTGGTATCTGTTTATTTAAGTGATTATTGTTATGTTGCAATGTGTTTTATTGTCTGTACAAGTCTCCTCTAAAAATGTAAAGTGCTGCAGAATATGTTGGTGCTATAGAAATAAAATTATTATTATTATTACACATATGTTTGTATGTATTTGTCTAGCACCACAAATGGTGGAATTGCCTAAAATAATTTACACCCAAGAATGAACTTCAGCTATGGGCAGTCTTTGGATCCTTATAGAAGAAATGACACCTCCTTCGTAGTTAAAGGTTATAAGAAGGTCACCTCCCACTGTGTTAGCTTTCTTACTGTACCTTCAGTATTTGATCTTATGTGACCTTAGCTTGTCAACACAATGATTTACCAGTAGGCATGTGAAGTCAGCTTGCTTTTTTTTTCTTCGAACTAGGTTTATTGCACCACTTGTGTGCCATTTATTGGAAAAAGAATTAGGTTTGTATTTTTAACTAGAGATGAGCAGATCTTTTAAAATTCGAATTTGCTAACTTTGCCAAATTTCCCCCAAAATTTGATGCTTGGTATGTTTGCATGAATCACATGATTAAAAAGCCTTGATCTGCATGGGAAATACAGTATATATATAAAATGCTGTGAGTTCCCTTTTAGTCAATTGGACAAGTTTTGATATTTGTAATGCAAACAGCCTTTATACTCTCCAAATGACTTCCACCTATCTGGATAAGGGAAAACGGATAGTAATCAATGGTAAACAAAACACATCAGTATTAGACTTTTTAGGCTACCTAAATTGTATACATGGTCTAAAAATGATCCCATTTGAGAGAGCAGATGCATGCATTGCTGTTGTTTATAGACAGGTGCTGTAAACAGAAGATGTCCTGGCATTTGGTTGGGTGCAACAATAATCCCTGTTTGATGACTATAAAAGGCTTTGCTGAAAGATGAAGGAAAAGCTTTTTTTTTAAGCCATCCAAAACTTATTCCTTTATGGGCACAAACCTACACTACAGTTTCAAAGTTTAGGGGTCACCCAGACAATTTTGTGTTTTCTGTTATGATCTGGTGGCCTAAGAGCAGCATGAGACGTACTCTGGAGAAGGTGGTACCTGTACTGACCGCAGACCCTGAACCTAACACCGCAACTAGAAGTAGCCGTGGAATGTATCTAGCGCTCCCTAGACATCTCGACACAGCCGGAGGACTAATTACCCCTAGAGATAGAAAAGGGAAAACTATCTTGCCTCAGAGAAAATCCCCAAAGGATAGGCATCCCCCCACAAATATTGACTGTGAGAGGAGAGGGAAAAAACATACACAGACTGAAATGAGAATTTAGCAAAGGAGGCCACTTCTAGCTAAATAGAAAGGATAGGACAGAGTACTATGCGGTCAGTATAAAAACACTAGAAAATATCCACCACAGAAAATACAAAATCTCCACAGCTAACTAAAGATATGGAGGGTATATCTGCATCTCCAGAGATACCAGCTTGGCTAAAAAAATCCTTATACAGACCAAGCTGGACAAGACAAAACATAGAAAAGAACTGAACAGCAAGACCACAGCATGTGGACAGCAAAATCAAGGCCAGAACTTATCTTTGTTGAAATAAACTGCAAAGCAGAAGAGACCAGGCAGGGATGTGAATCCTCCAGGAACAATGGACAACTCATGGCACATGGGGAGAACCTCAGTCCACTAGAGCTACCAGCTAGCATAGAGACATAATAAGCAAGCTGGACAAAAAAACCAACAACTGAAAATCAGCACTTAGCTTATCCTGAAAGATCTGGGAGCAGGTAGGCAGGAACCAAACAGAGCACATCTGAATACATTGATAGCCGGCAAGGGAATGACAGAAAGGCCAGGTAAAATAGGAAACACCCAGCCTCTGATGGACAGGTGGAAACCAAAGGCCGCAACCCACCAAAGTCACCCAGTACCAGCAATAACCACCAGAGGGAGCCCACAAACAGAATCCACAACAGTACCCCCCCCATTAGGAGGGGTCACCGAACCCTCACGAGAACCCCCAGGGCGATCAGGGTGAGCTCTATGGAAGGCGCGGACCAAATCAGTCGCATGAACATCGGAGGCGACCACCCAGGAATTATCCTCCTGACCATAACCCTTCCACTTAACCAAATACTGGAGTTTGCGTCTGGAAACACGAGAATCCAAGATCTTCTCAACAACATACTCCAATTCTCCCTCCACCAGCACCGGAGCAGGAGGCTCAACCGAAGGAACAACGGGCACCTCATACCTCCGCAACAACGACCGATGGAACAAATTATGAATAGCAAACGATGCTGGGAGATCCAAACGAAAAGATACAGGGTTAAGAATCTCCGAGATCCTATAAGGACCGATGAACCGAGGCTTGAACTTAGGAGAAGAGACCTTCATAGGGACAAAACGAGAAGACAACCACACCAAATCCCCAACAAGAAGTCGGGGACCCACGCGGCGACGGCGATTAGCAAACTGCTGAGTCTTCTCCTGAGATAACTTCAAATTGTCCACCACCTGGTTCCAAATCTGATGCAGCCTGTCCACCACCACGTCCACTCCAGGACAATCCGAAGACTCCACCTGACCAGAGGAAAAACGAGGATGAAACCCCGAATTACAAAAAAAAGGAGAGACCAACGTGGCAGAACTAGCCCGATTATTAAGAGCAAATTCGGCCAGTGGCAAAAAAGCAACCCAGTCATCTTGATCAGCAGAAACAAAACACCTCAAATAAGTTTCCAAGGTCTGATTAGTTTGCTCCGTCTGGCCATTCGTCTGAGGATGGAATGCAGACGAGAAAGACAAATCAATGCCCATCTTGGCACAAAACGTCTGCCAAAATCTAGACACAAACTGGGATCCCCTGTCAGAAACGATATTCTCCGGAATCCCATGCAAACGAACCACGTTCTGAAAAAATAAAGGGACCAACTCAGAGGAGGAAGGCAACTTAGGCAAGGGCACCAAATGAACCATCTTAGAAAAGCGGTCACACACAACCCAGATAACGGACATTTTCTGTGAAACCGGGAGATCAGAAATAAAATCCATGGAAATGTGCGTCCAAGGCCTCTTCGGGATGGGCAAGGATAACAACAACCCACTGGCCCGAGAACAGCAAGGCTTAGCTCGAGCACACACTTCACAAGACTGCACAAAGGTACGCACATCCCTAGACAAGGAAGGCCACCAAAAAGACCTGGCCACCAAGTCTCTAGTACCAAATATTCCAGGATGACCAGCCAACACAGAAGAATGGACCTCGGAGATGACTCTACTGGTCCAATCATCCGGAACAAACAGTCTTTCTGGTGGACAACGATCCGGTTTATCCACCTGAAACTCCTGCAATGCACGTCGCAAGTCTGGGGATACGGCGGACAATATTACCCCATCCCTAAGGATACCAGTAGGCCCAGAGTCTCCAGGAGAGTCAGGCACAAAACTCCTGGAAAGAGCATCTGCCTTCACATTCTTTGAACCTGGCAGGTATGAAACCACGAAATTGAAACGAGAAAAAAACAACGACCAACGAGCCTGTCTAGGATTCAAACGCCTGACAGACTCAAGGTAAATGAGATTCTTGTGATCAGTCAAGACCACCACACGATGTTTAGCACCCTCAAGCCAATGACGCCACTCCTCAAATGCCCACTTCATGGCCAAAAGCTCCCGATTACCCACATCATAATTGCGCTCGGCGGGCGAGAATTTTCTAGAGAAGAATGCACATGGCTTCATCACCGAGCCATTAGAACTTCTCTGTGACAAAACCGCCCCCGCTCCAATCTCGGAAGCATCAACCTCAACCTGAAAAGGAAGTGAAACATCTGGTTGACACAACACAGGAGCAGAAGAAAACCGGCGCTTAAGTTCCTGAAAGGCCTCCACGGCCGCAGGAGACCAATCAGCAACATCAGCACCCTTTTTAGTCAAATCAGTCAAAGGTTTAACAATACTGGAAAAATTAGCAATGAACCGACGACAAAAATTAGCAAACCCCAAGAACTTCTGAAGGCTCTTAACAGATGTAGGTTGTGTCCAGTCACAAATCGCCTGAACCAAAATGTAAATAAAGAAAGGACAGCGCCACTCCAAGATGTGAAGAAGACCAGTTACATCTTTAATCCGCCTCTTGTGGCAACGTTTCGGTCATACGACCTTTTTCAAGCACAAAAAAGGTCGTATGACCGAAACGTTGCCACAAGAGGCGGATTAAAGATGTAACTGGTCTTCTTCACATCTTGGAGTGGCGCTGTCCTTTCTTTATTTACATTTTGGTACTGTGGACTGGGTTGGACCCCCTGGTAAGGACGTGCGCTTCTGAGTCCAGAGAGACTATGGTGCTTTAGGGTGCGGCCCTACAACTATTGATATATATTTAAATCGCCTGAACCTTGACGGGATCCATCTCAATAGTAGAAGGAGAAAAAATGTACCCCAAAAAAGAAATCTTCTGGACTCCGAAGAGACACTTTGAGCCCTTCACAAACAGAGAATTGGCCCGCAGAACCTGAAACACCTTCCTGACCTGTAGAACATGAGACTCCCAGTCATCAGAAAACACCAAAATATCATCCAAATACACAATCATAAACTTATCCAGATATTCACGGAAAATATTGTGCATAAAGGACTGAAAGACTGACGGAGCATTGGAGAGTCCAAAAGGCATTACCAAATACTCAAAATGGCCCTCAGGCGTATTAAATGCGGTTTTCCACTCATCACCCTGTTTTATCCGCACCAGATTATACGCACCGCGAAGATCTATCTTAGTGAACCACCTAGCCCCCTTAATGCGAGCAAACAAATCAGTCAATAATGGCAATGGATACTGATACTTGACTGTAATCTTATTCAGAAGGCGATAATCTATACAAGGCCTCAGGGAACCATCTTTTTTTGCCACGAAAAAAAAACCTGCTCCCAGAGGGGACGAAGATGGACGAATATGTCCCTTTTCCAAGGACTCCTTAATATAATTCCGCGTAGCAGTATGCTCTGGCAGTGACAGATTAAATAAACGACCCTTAGGGAACTTACTGCCAGGAATCAATTCTATAGCACAGTCACAATCTCTATGCGGAGGGAGCGAATTGAGCTTAGGCTCCTCAAAAACATCCCTATAGTCAGACAAAAACGCAGGGATCTCAGAAGGAGTAGATGAAGCGATTGAAATCGGAGGTGCATAATCATGAACCCCCTGACATCCCCAGCTTAACACAGACATTGTTTTCCAGTCCAGGACAGGATTATGAGTTTGTAACCATGGCAGACCAAGCACTAGTACATCATGTAAATTATACAGTACAAGGAAGCGAATCACCTCCTGATGAACGGGAGTCATGCGCATGGTCACTTGTGTCCAATACTGCGGTTTATTCATAGCCAATGGTGTAGAGTCAATTCCCTTCAGAGGAATAGGAACTTCCAGAGGTTCCAGACTAAAACTGCAGCGTTTAGCAAATGACCAATCCATAAGACTCAGGGCAGCGCCCGAATCCACATAGGCATCGACGGAAATGGAAGACAGTGAAAAAATCAGAGTCACAGACAAAATGAACTTAGGCTGCAGAGTACCAATGGCAAAAGATTTATCAACCCTTTTTGTGCGTTTAGAGCATGCTGATATAACATGAGCTGAATCACCACAATAAAAACACAATCCATTTTTCCGCCTATAATTTTGCCGTTCACTTCTGGACTGAATTCTATCACATTGCATAGTCTCAGGTGCCTGTTCAAAAGACACCGCCAACTGGTGCACGGGTTTGCGCTCCCGTAAACGCTGATCAATCTGAATGGCCATAGCCATCGATTCATTCAGACCTGTAGGCGTAGGGAACCCCACCATAATATCCTTAATGGCCTCGGAAAGACCATTTCTGAAGTTTACAGCCAGGGCGCACTCATTCCACTGAGTAAGCACCGACCATTTCCGAAATTTTTGACAATATATTTCCACTTCATCATACCCCTGAGAGAGGGCTAATAAAGCCTTTTCAGCCTGAATCTCCAGGTTGGGTTCCTCACAGAGCAATCCCAATGCCAGAAAAAACGCATCCACATTGAGCAATGCAGGATCCCCTGGTGCCAATGCAAATGCCCAATTCTGAGGGTCGCCTCGCAGGAAAGATATTACAATCTTGACCTGTTGAGCAGGGTCTCCAGAGGAGCGAGATTTTAAAGAAAGAAACAATTTACAATTGTTCCTGAAATTCAGGAAGGTAGATCTATCTCCAGAAAAGAACTCTGGAATAGGAATTCTAGGTTCAGACATGGGAGTGTGAACAACACAATCCTGTATGTTTTGAACTTTTGCCGTGAGATTACTCAGGCTGGAAGCCAAACTCTGGACATCCATGTTAAACAGCTAATATCAGAGCCATTCAAGGGTTAAGAGGAGGTAAGAAGCTGCTAGACAGCAATTAAGGGCTAGGCAGCAAAACTCTGAAGGAAAAAAAAAAATTTTTTTCCCTTAAACACTTCTTTTTCTCCTGCTTCAGCCCAAACAATTAACACTTTGCTGGCCGGCTATACTGTCATGAATCCCAATGGCTAGGGATAGCAAGGGACAAGCAAAGTAATACAAAATATCGGACGAGCTCTAGGGTGATGGAACCTGGGCTGACCGCTGCCCTACGCCTGACAAACGCAACTAGAGATAGCCAGGGAGCGTGCCTACGTTGGTTCTAGACGCCACGCACCAGCCTAAGAGCTAACTAGTACTGCAGAGAAAATAAAGACCTCACTTGCCTCCAGAGGAATGAACCCCAAAAGGTATAGTTGCCCCCCACATGTATTGACGGTGAAATGAGAGGAAGGCACACACATAGAGATGATATATATAGGTTCAGCAAATTGAGGCCCGCTGTAAACTAGAAAGCAGAACGATACAAAAGGGGTCTGAGCGGTCAGCAAAAAACCCTAATCAAAAAACCATCCTGAGATTACAAGAACCCATGTGCCAACTCATGGCACATGGGGAGAACCTCAGTCCACTAGAGCTACCAGCTAGCATAGAGACATAATAAGCAAGCTGGACAAAAAAAACAACAACTGAAAATCAGCACTTAGCTTATCCTGAAAGATCTGGGAGCAGGTAGGCAGGAACCAAACAGAGCACATCTGAATACATTGATAGCCGGCAAGGGAATGACAGAAAGGCCAGGTAAAATAGGAAACACCCAGCCTCTGATGGACAGGTGGAAACCAAAGGCCGCAACCCACCAAAGTCACCCAGTACCAGCAATAACCACCAGAGGGAGCCCACAAACAGAATCCACAACAGTAGCCCCCTTTAGGAGGGGTCACCGAACCCTCACCAGAGCCCCCAGGCCAATCCGGACAAGCCAAATGAAAGGCACGAACCAAATCATCAGCATGAACATCGGAGGCAACAACCCAAGAATTATCCTCCTGGCCATAACCCTTCCATTTGACAAGATACTGAAGCCTCCGCCTCGAAAAACGAGAATCCAAAATCTTCTCAACCACATACTCCAACTCCCCATCAATCAACACCGGGGCAGGAGGATCAACAGAGGGAACAACGGGCACCACATATTTCCGCAACAAAGATCTATGAAAAACATTATGGATGGAAAAAGAGGCTGGAAGGGCCAAACGAAAAGACACTGGATTGATAATCTCAGAAATCCTATAAGGGCCAATAAACCGAGGCTTAAACTTAGGGGAAGAAACCTTCATAGGGACATGACGGGAAGACAACCAGACCAAATCCCCAACCCGAAGCCGGGAACCAACACACCGACGCTGAGCCCCCTCCTGAGACAACACCAAATTGTCAACAACATGAGCCCAAATTTGCTGCAACCTGTCAACCACAGAGTCCACCCCAGGACAATCAGAAGGCTCAACCTGCCCTGAAGAAAAACGAGGATGAAAACCAGAGTTACAAAAGAAGGGTGAAACCAAGGTAGCAGAACTAGCCCGATTATTAAGGGCAAACTCGGCCAATGGCAAGAAAGCCACCCAATCATCCTGATCAGCAGACACAAAGCATCTCAAATAAGTTTCCAAAGTCTGATTAGTTCGCTCGGTTTGGCCATTTGTCTGAGGATGAAATGCGGAAGAAAAAGACAAATCAATGCCCAGCCTAGCACAAAAGGCCCGCCAAAACCTAGAAACAAACTGGGAACCTCTATCGGACACAATGTTCTCCGGAATGCCATGCAAACGAACCACATGCTGAAAAAACAACGGAACCAAATCAGAAGAGGAAGGCAACTTAGGCAAAGGTACCAAATGAACCATCTTAGAAAACCGGTCGCAAACCACCCAGGTAACTGACATCCTCTGGGAAACCGGAAGATTCGAAATAAAATCCATAGAAATATGCGTCCAAGGCCTCTCAGGGACCGGCAAAGGCAAAAGCAACCCACTAGCGCGGGAACAGCAAGGCTTGGCCCGCGCACAAGTCCCACAGGACTGCACAAAAGAACGCACATCCCGTGACAAAGAAGGCCACCAAAAGGACCTACTAACCTAATCTCTGGTACCAAAAATCCCAGGATGACCGGCTAACACAGAACAATGAACCTCCGAAATCACTTTACTAGTCCATCTGTCAGGAACAAACAATTTCCCCACTGGACAGCGGTCAGGTTTATCAGCCTGAAATTTCTGAAGAACCCGTCGTAAATCAGGGGAGATGGCAGAAAGAATCACTCCTTCCTTCAGAATACCGACCGGCTCAAGGACCCCAGGAGAATCAGGCAAAAAGCTCCTAGAGAGGGCATCAGCCTTAACATTCTTAGAACCTGGAAGATACGAGACCACAAAATCAAAACGGGAGAAAAACAGGGACCATCGGGCCTGTCTAGGATTCAGCCGTTTGGCAGACTTGAGATAAATCAGATTCTTATGATCGGTCAAGACCACAATACGGTGCTTGGCCCCCTCAAGCCAATGTCGCCACTCCTCAAATGCCCACTTCATAGCCAACAACTCACGATTGCCGACATCATAAGTGCGTTCCGCAGGCGAAAACTTTCGAGAAAAGAAGGCACATGGTTTCAACAAGGAACCATCAGAATTCCTCTGAGACAAAATGGCCCCTGCCCCAATCTCAGAAGCGTCAACCTCAACCTGAAATGGAAGAGAAACATCCGGCTGACGCAACACAGGGGCAGAAGTAAATCGGCGTTTAAGCTCCTGAAAGGCAGAAACAGCCGCAGAGGACCAATTCGTTACATCAGCGCCTTTCTTCGTCAAATCGGTCAGGGGTTTAACCACACTGGAGAAGTTGGCAATGAAACGGCGATAAAAATTAGCAAAGCCCAAAAATTTCTGAAGGCTCTTCACGGATGTGGGCTGGATCCAATCATGAATGGCCTGAACCTTAACCGGATCCATTTCTATAGATGAGGGAGAAAAAATGAAGCCCAAAAAAGAAATCTTCTGTACTCCAAAGAGGCACTTAGACCCCTTCACAAACAAGGCATTATCACGAAGGATCTGAAATACCATCCTGACTTGTTTCACATGAGACTCCCAATCATCTGAAAAAATCAAAATATCATCCAAATATACAATCATGAATTTATCAAGATAATTCCGAAATATATCATGCATGAAGGACTGAAACACAGATGGAGCATTAGAGAGTCCGAATGGCATCACAAGGTATTCAAAATGGCCTTCGGGTGTATTAAACGCAGTTTTCCATTTGTCACCCTGCTTAATACGAACAAGATTATATGCCCCTCGAAGGTCAATCTTAGTAAACCAACTAGCCCCCATAATCCTAGCAAACAGATCAGAAAGCAAAGGCAAAGGGTATTGGAATTTGACCGTTATCTTATTCAAGAGGCGATAATCAATACAGGGTCTCAAGGAGCCATCTTTTTTGGCAACAAAAAAAAAACCTGCTCCCATTGGTGAAGAAGATGGCCGAATATGCCCCTTCTCCAAGGACTCCTTAACATAGCTCCGCATGGCGGTATGTTCTGGCGCAGACAGGTTGAAAAGTCGGCCCTTAGGGAACTTACAGCCTGGAATCAAGTCAATAGCACAATCACAGTCCCTATGCGGTGGAAGGGAACTGGACTTGGGCTCATTGAATACATCCTGGAAATCTGACAAAAACTCAGAAATTTCAGAAGAGGGGGAGAAGGCAATTGACATCACAGGAACGTCACCATGAACCCCCTGACAACCCCAACTAGTCACAGACATAGATTTCCAATCTAATACCGGATTATGCACCTGTAACCATGGGAAACCCAGCACAATAGCATCATGCAAATTATGCAACACCAGAAAATGACAATCTTCCTGATGGGCTGGCGCCATGCACATGGTCAGCTGTGTCCAAAACTGAGGTTTATTTTTAGCCAACGGTGTAGCATCAATTCCCCTCAAAGGAATAGGACTCTGCAAAGGCTGCAAGGGGAAACCACAACGTCTGGCAAATTCTAAGTCCATTAAGTTTAGAGCGGCGCCTGAATCCACAAATGCCATGACAGAAAATGACGATAATGAGCAGATCAGGGTCACAGATAACAGAAATTTAGGTTGTACAGTACTGATGGTAACAGAACTAGCGATTCTCTTGGTACGCTTAGGGCAATCAGAAATAACATGAGCAGAATCGCCGCAGTAAAAACACAACCCATTCTGACGTCTGAATCCTTGTCGTTCAGCTCTAGACACAATCCTATCACACTGCATAGGCTCAGGACTCCGCTCAGACACTGACATGACACTGAAGGCTGGACATGACAGTACTACCATAAAAAACTGAGTTAGTTCTTGACAGTAATCACATTTTTAGACCCAGAAATCCATGGGTTCAGGCTTAAGGGAGCCTACCTGAGAAAATACAAAGTTTAGATAAGACTGAACCTGGCTGTTCAGATGGAGCATCTGTGTTTGCTGAAGTATGCTAGGGAATCACAACTGCTGTATACTGTATATACTGTACTGTAGGTGTTGCTGCTGCTGCTCCCTCCGCTACTTTATGTAGCCCTAACACTGCCACAAGCGGGGGAACAATGTGTCTGCATGGATTGCAGAGGGTTCTGCTGGTCAGTCATGTGGGAAGCAGGTGTTTACTCTCTGAAAGCTTCTCAGAGCAGGAAACAGAGCTTGTCTTGGTAGTAGGCCAATTTGAATTTCCTTCCAGAAGCTGGAAAAAAATTCCCCATTTTGTTTTTATAGTGAGTGTCTAATAGCGTGACTATACAAATATCATCGCTATGCTTCATATTAACAACACGTATTTCCTCTGACAAAAATTGCAGCATAAATCTTGCAGTGCCCCACAGCATGATCAAGGACCCCATAGTTTAATTATTGCAACGCTAGTGTATCATCATGACCACTGTCATAGTCATCATCATTACTGTATCACTCTGACTGTCTGCCTCGTTTCCTGCCTGGGCCAAGTCTATTTTCTCCTCCACTTGTACCTGCTTCTCTTGGCCTTCCTGATCCTCCTCTTTGTCATCTAAATTCAGCACATTGTGACATGGACCTTCAGAGTTCCCAACAGCTACATGGTAATACTAAACATGTGCAAATTGGTCTTCATCTTCCATTCCCTCTTGTATGCTGGCGAGTGATTTTTCCAGGACAATTATTAGATGGATTACATCACTGATTCCACATATGTCAATACTGACAAATTTTGTGAACTCTTCAAAGGACTTCAGCAGGCGACATGAATCCCTCATTAGCTGCAAATGTTGATATAAACGTAATCCATGCTCCAGTTTGACTGCTGCATGATGTAGTTTATACTGTTTGTAAAAATGCTCCAACATAACCAGCGTTGAATTCCAGTGGATTATAATGTTACAAGCCAGGTGGTTCTCTGGAAGGCAGATTTTCTTTCTTTTTTGAAGACCAGGAGGGCATGCTTTGCCATGTAAGACTTATTGAAATAGACTGAAACTTTTCTGACCATTGCTTCCACTTTTCTCAGGTGTGCATCTTTGCAAAATAAATCTTACTCTATTACATTTAGGACGTAATCCATGAAAGGATCATGGATTATTTTGCCTCACTGTAAGGCAGCCAGGATTTTTTGGGCATTGTACCTAATGACAATTTTCAAGTTGAAATTCACTGGAAGCCAGCCAGTGGGCTAACTCATCCACGTGGGGCTTTTTTCTCCAAGGCTTTAAAGCTGAAAAACTGCTTGCCAGGGCATTGCCTTGCAAGAGCAAAACATGATAATGGTGGTGAAGATGACACCAAAGAGATGTTATCTAAGTGTGCAGCATGGCTAACAAAAAGACAAGCCTGGCGAGAAAAGGGAGGAGGACAATTTTGGGCTTGCTGATTCCTGTTTGGCTTGAATTTGCCAAATCAGCAGGTGATGTCAAGTCATGTGCTGATGGAGAGCCATACTATAAGAACTGGAACATCCATGGCTTTTTTCCCTCATGCAGATCTCACAGAGTGCCAAAGAATTGACTGGCAGCAATGTACATAAGAAAGCCCACACATATGACTCATAGTAACATAGTAACATAGTTATTAAGGATGAAGGGAGACTTTAAGTCCATCTAGTTCAACCCATAGCCTAACCTAGCATGCCCTAACATGTTGATCCAGAGGAAGGCAAAAAAAATCCATGTGGCAAAGAGTAAGCACCACATTGGGGAAAAAAATTCCTTCCCGACTCCACATACGGCAATCAGACTAGTTCCCTGGATCAACACCCTATCTAGGAATCTAGTGTATATAACCTGTAACATTATACTTTTCAAGAAAGGCATCCAGTCCCCTCTTAAATTTAAGTAATGAATCACTCATTACAACATCATACGGCAGAGAGTTCCATAGTCTCACTGCTCTTACAGTAAAGAATCCGCGTCTGTTATTATGCTTAAACCTTCTTTCCTCCAGACGTAGAGGATGCCCCCTTGTCCCTGTCTCAGGTCTATGATTAAAAAGATCATCAGAAAGGTCTTTGTACTGTCCCCTCATATATTTATACATTAACATAAGATCACCCCTTAGCCTTAGCTTTTCCAAACTAAACAGCCCCAAGTGTAATAACCTATCTTGGTATTGCAGACCCCCCAGTCCTCTAATAGCCTTGGTCGCTCTTCTCTGCACCCGCTCCAGTTCAGCTATGTCTTTCTTATACACCGGAGACCAGAACTGTACACAGTATTCTAAGTGTGGTCGAACTAGTGACTTGTATAGACTCATCACCACTGCCTACAGTGCTTTCTGGTGCTGTAGAGCTTCCTTCACAAACAACATGTGTGGCATTACCTGCTCCATAGCAGAGCACAGGACAAGATGACTTAGCTCCAGAAGTTACCAGCAACCTCCTCCTTTAATGGCCTCATCTACGCATCAACACTGCCTGGCTAACAGGTTTTGTCAAATACAGAATCGTTAATATCATCTTCATCATCATCCATGATTCAGCTGACAGTTGTCTCTTTGTGTGATAAATGTGTGATAAATGGCCTGTGTTCATTATCAATATTGCTTGATTCTCATGATTCCCACCCAGAGATCTCATAGAATTATAGAATGTTAGAGTTAGAAGGGACCCCAGGGTCATCAATGCAGGATTCATTAAAAACGATCTCAGACAGATGTCTGTCGAGCCTCTGTTTGAAGACTTTCATTGAAGGAGAACTCACCTCTCCTGGCAGCCTGTTCCACTCATTGATCACCTTCACTGTCAAAAAGTTTTTTCTAGCATCTAATCTGTATCTTCTTCCTTACAGTTTCATTCCATTGCTTCTTGTGTTTCTGTTGAGGAGAGCCATAAGATCAAATACTTAATTAACCTCAACACATAAGGTAATTGTGGGAAGCAACCTATAACATGTATTGTTTAACCTTACATAAGTTTTCCTCAGACATGGTAAGACACTTAAGATGGCTGCCATCTCCTATACCAGAGCCATGCGGTCTGATGAACAATGAAGACACTGAAGATGGCTGCCATTTCCTGTTTTATCAGACCATGCGGTCTGGTATCCAAGACGACGCCCACACTGATGACCTCATGGATCCACCCACAGCGACGCCCACTCTGATGACCTCACGGACCAACCCACTCTGATGACCTCATGGATCCGCCCATGGACTTGCTCATGCCCAACCCACTAACCAATGGAATACATCCGATCACTCCCATTTTAGAGCTAACCGAGCCCCCTTACAGGAGATATATAACATTGTGTTTTCACTAATAAAATCCCTTCTTGGAGCTGAGCCACACTTTGATCAAGGAGAGTTACAGCTGACTGTGTCTGGTGTATTTCTTTAGTGCACATGATCAATATCCATTAGGCCAGGAGTAGGCAACTAGAGAATTGAACATTTATATTAATTGTTCAACCCTAATATTTGGCGCCCAACGTGGGGCTCGAACCCACGACCCTGAGATTAAGAGTCTCATGCTCTACCGACTGAGCTAGCCGGGCTCAATGTGGGAGGGGGATACCAATAGCACAGGAAGCACAAAGGGGAGGGAATGTTGGCAACCTATTTTTGAAAAAGAACTTCCTGAGGGACCCTTGTTAGTGGTGGGAAAGGGTGACATAACAACAATGGAGACAGACGCTATTGTTAATGCTGCCAATTCTCGGTTAGAGCACAATGGAGGTGTAGCTAGAGCTATAGTGGAAGCAGGAGGGGCGACTATTCAAGCTGACAGTCAAATCATTGTTGAGTCACGTGGTCAGATAGCTGTTGGGGACATAGCGGTGACTAAAGCTGGCAATCTTCCATGTAGAATGATCATACATGCTGTGACCCCTACTTATGACCCTATTCATCCAGACGTTAGTGCTCAGCAACTTCATGCAGCAATAACTCGCATTAATGAGGACAGGACTGTTAAAGCTTTTAAGACTGCCTGCGTCACCTGGAGCCCATACCATGATACTGGAGCTGCCCAAATAGAGCCCTTCATTCCAGGACTGTTACCTCCTCCGGCTCCTCATACACAAGGGACTACATCTGCACTCACGGTGCCATCTCTACTCCCGCTTCAGGTGCCACCGCCAACAGTGCCAATGCTCATGTCTGAGGAGCCCACCATCTATGTCAAGTTTACACCCCAGCAAGCTGCTACTCTGTTGAACCAAGTTCTAGATCCAGAAAAACAGCCAATGCCTTTCTACAGGAGCATGACGAGGCATGGGACTCTGGTGTTGAGTTCTGCCAAGAACCTAAGACAAGGGCCTCGGATGAGTTGGCTGACCTATCAATTATTATTGTTGCCAAAGGTTTCCAGATGCCTCAAAGCTGATGCAGCCATTGTACGATGACCTCAAGACGTCAGCGTTTCCACTATGTACTAAATCCGTGGAAGCTTTCTACGCTCTTAAACAGGCCATACAGTCTGCACCAGCTCTTGGAATCCCAAATTATCAACTACCTTTTTACTTGTTTGTCAGTAAAGTAGCAGGACATGCTTCCGGAGTCCTAGCATAAAAACATGGGGGAAGAACAAGACCAATCGGCTACTACTCTGCCCGCCTGGACTCTGTGTCTCAAGCTTCCCCGACTTGCCTCAGAGCTGTTCATGCTGCACATATGCTTCTGGACAAAACTTCTGATATCATCTGAGGACATCCAGTTCTCTTAATGGCTCCACACGACATAATTGCTTTGTTGGAACCTAAACATCTGTTGGTGCAGCATCATATGAGACTCCAATGTTCGCTCTTGGTTCCGGATAATGTCACTCTTGTCCGCTGCAGCATCTTCAAACTGTCCACGCTGCTTCCTCTTTCCAGGGGGGATGTGGATGATACTGATGCTCTCGGAGAAGATGCCTCTACACACTCAGAGGATCATGACTGTCTCGAACAAATGCATGAAGAAGTAGCCTCCCAGAAAAGCGTGTCTGAAGACCCACTCCCACATGCTGACCTGACGTTCTTCACTGATGGTTCCAGATTTGCAGATAAAACAGGAAGATTCCATACGGGATATGTCGTGGTTACACATGACCTGATCATCTCAGCTGGATCGCTACCACCGCACATGTCTGCACAAGAAGCGGAACTTAAAGCTTTGACACTGGCTTGTCAGGAAGCGACGGAGAAGGTGGTTAACATCTACACGGATTCAAGATACGCTTTTGGAGTGGCTCATGACTTCGGCAGTATCTGGGCAGCCAGAGGATACCTAACGTCCAGTGGAACTCCTGTAAAACATGCTGCTATCATACAAGAACTTGTGGTCGCTCTGAATCTACCTTCAGAGGTTGCAGTGATCAAGATCAAAGCTCACGGGAGATTGGATTCTCCAGAAGCAAGGGGGAACTTCTTTGCTGACAAAACAGAAAAAACCTATGCTGTGGATCCATTTAGGAAAGAGAAAGCAGCGATGTACGTGTCACAAGACACTGAAGAAGGGACTAAAGCCTCTCTTATGAGGATTATCCATCTACATCAAGACAAGACATCAGATGATGAAAAGAAGTCATGGCAAGAAGGAGGAACTAAAAAAAGATGAAGATGGAGTCTGGAGGGTGAACACAAAGGTCTGTCTACCCCGTAATCTGTACCCTTCAGTGACAGAATGGGCACACGGTATCACCCACAGAGGCAAGAATCGGATGAATGACCTGATTTGGAAGACCTACATGGCACCTGGGATTTCTACTGTCACCCAAAAATATTGCAAGTCCTGCCTTGTGTGTGCAACATGCAATCCAGCACCGCCTCAGAAACATTTGGCTAAACCACTATCCCTTTCAGAGAGTTCAGATCGATCGTATTCAAATGCCAAAAGTAGGGAAGTGCGAGTACGTACTGGTAGTGACTGACATGTTCTCAGGATGGCCCGAAGCCTATCCAGTAACCAACATGACTGCCAGAGTGACTGTTAAGAGACTGATGACTGAAGTAGTCTGCAGATATGGGGTCCCAGAGTAATTGAGAGTGACCAAGGACCTGCGTTCATTGCAGCACTGTCTAAGGAACTATGAACATTAGTGGGAGCGGATTTGGGTTTACATACTCCATATCACCTACACAGCAGTGGGAAAGTAGAAACACTGAATGGCACCTTGAAAAATAAAATACTGAAAGCCAGTTAGGAGGTCAGACTTGGGACAGACATTTTGCACGTTGCCTTATACTCAGTCAGAAACACTACAAGGGGTCCCATTAAACTCACACCATACGAGATTCTTCTTGGGGGGCCTCCAAGATTGGGTCAATATTTTCCACAACAGCTAGCCTTGGGAAGTGATATTCTTGTAAATTATGTAATTGTTGTTACTAAAGAACTGTCAATAACACATGTACGAGTTTTATCATCCATTCCAGGTCCAGATTCCAGTGAAGGTACCCATGCTTTCCAACCTGGTGACTACGTGCTTGTAAAGAAGTTCATCAGAAAAGACATTCCTGGAGTCGAGATTTAAGGGTCCCTACCAAGTGCTCCTGACTACTCCTACTTCGGTCAGGATTGCTGAGCGCCTCCTGGATCCATCTCTCACATTATAAACTTGTTAGACAGTTAGGGACAGAGTAGGATCTGACCTGCTTGTCAAAGTCCAGCTACAAAGGGAGGTTTTCCACAAGGGAAAACTTGTCTCAAACTGGTGAAAACTCCAATTCCCCCTCCCGGGCAAGACGGTCGGATCTAGGATGTGTACAACAGGGTTAGTCGCACATGTGTATTTTACTCTAAGTAACCATGGAGATGGGAGATTGGAGAGTAATAGATCCAGCAGGTTGGGAAGTCCCGAGGACACTGGTAACACGCTCCGATATACCTCCTCAGTATACCCATAATTAGTCACACATTCTCTGGTGTCTATAGCATCCATATTGTCATGAAGCCTCTGATGTCATAATAACACTTAACATCGATGGGTTAGGGAACCACGGTGGGATCAAGATAAAAGAAAAGGTTAATAAAGTATTTAGGGGGGACTGTTGAGGAGAGCCATAAGATCAAATACTTAATTAACCTCAACACATAAGGTAATTGTGGGAAGCAACCTATAACATGTATTGTTTAACCTTACATAAGTTTTCCTCAGACATGGTAAGACACTTAAGATGGCTGCCATCTCCTATACCAGAGCCATGCGGTCTGATGAACAATGAAGACACTGAAGATGGCTGCCATTTCCTGTTTTATCAGACCATGCGGTCTGGTATCCAAGACGACGCCCACACTGATGACCTCATGGATCCACCCACAGCGACGCCCACTCTGATGACCTCACGGACCAACCCACTCTGATGACCTCATGGATCCGCCCATGGACTTGCTCATGCCCAACCCACTAACCAATGGAATACATCCGATCACTCCCATTTTAGAGCTAACCGAGCCCCCTTACAGGAGATATATAACATTGTGTTTTCACTAATAAAATCCCTTCTTGGAGCTGAGCCACACTTTGATCAAGGAGAGTTACAGCTGACTGTGTCTGGTGTATTTCTTTAGTGCACATGATCAATATCCATTAGGCCAGGAGTAGGCAACTAGAGAATTGAACATTTATATTAATTGTTCAACCCTAATATTTCCATATGCAAATGAGAATAAGGATGATTCCTCTACACTGTGACATCCCTTCAGATATTTGTAGACAGCTATTAAATCCTCCTAACCATCTTTTTTGAAAGCTTAACATTCCCAGATCCTTTAACTATTCATCGTAGAACATACTGTACTTTGCAGTCTGATCACCATCCTGCTAGCTCTGAAATTGCTCCACTTTTTAAATGTCTTTTTAAAAAAATGGTGCCCAGAACTGAACACAGTATTGAAGTTGTGACCTGACCAAGGAAGAGTAGAGGGGGATAATTACGTCACGTGATCTAGACTCTATGCATCTACTAATACATCCCAGAACTGTGTTTGCCTTTTTTGCTGCTGCATTTTAAAGTTGACTCATGTGCATTCTGTGATTTATTAATCACAACTCTTTTACACAAGTGCTATTGCTAAGTTCTATTCCTCCCATTCTGTAGATGTAATTTTCATTATTCTTGCCCAGAAGTAGAATCTTGCATTTATCCATGTTAAATACCATTCTATTAGTCACTGCTCATTGTTCAAGCTTATCTAGATCTTTCTGAATCCTTTCTCTGTCTTGCCTAGTGTTAAGGTACCGTCACACTAGGCGATATCGCCAGCGATCCGTGACGTTGCAGCGTCCTGCATAGCGATATCGCTATGTTTGGCACGCAGCAGCGATCTGGATCCTGCTGGGATATCGCTGGTTGCAGGGAGAGTGGACGAACTTTCTTTCGTCGCAACTCTCCCGCTGACACCGCTGGATCGCCGTGTGTGACGCCGATCCAGCGATGTCTTCACTGGTATCCATGGTAAACATTGGGTTACTAAGCGCAGGGCCGCGCTTAGTAACCCGATATTTACCATGGATACCATGGTAAAAGTAAAAAAAAAAACACTACATACTCACCGTCTGTTGTCCGTCACGTCCCCTGGAGCTTGCCGTACTGACTGTCTCAGCACCGTCCGGCCGTAAAGCAGAGCCCAGTAACTCGGTTCACCGCTGGGCACCGCTGTTACGGCCGGCCGGCGCTGAGACACAGTCAGTGCGGCAAGCGCCGAGGGACATGAAGGACGACAGAAGGTGCGTATGTAGTGTTTTGGTTTTTTTTTACATGGGGACTTCGGCATCGCTGAAGACAGTTTCAGCGATGCCGAAGTCACTTGGTCGCTGGAGAGAGCTGTCTGTGTGACAGCTCCCCAGAGACCACACAGCAACTTACCAGCGATCACGTCGCTGGTCGCGATCGCTGGTAAGTTGCTTAGTGTAACGGCACCTTTAGATATACCTCATAGCTTTTCATCATTTGCAAATTTGATTAGTTTACCTTCAGTTAATTTATCTAGATCATTTATAAAAATGTTGAACAACACTGGGG
Source organism: Ranitomeya variabilis (assembly GCF_051348905.1). Lineage (NCBI taxonomy): Eukaryota > Metazoa > Chordata > Amphibia > Anura > Dendrobatidae > Ranitomeya > Ranitomeya variabilis. Next base: position 814,270,652 of record NC_135232.1, on the reverse strand, counting down.
CTAGGACATAGCCTTGTGGTACCAGACTTAAAACAATCTTCAAATTGGATGTGTAACCATTTATTACCACTGTAAGGAATCTCACAGGGGAAGGGGGCGTCAACTTCGCTGACCTCGGGGAAGGGGAGAGAAGGACCCAGCAGGGATCGGCTCTCCGGCACCACCACTTGCCTCAGGTCAGTCAGGGAACTGCACTGAGGGTAAATAGTTGCCGGAAAGGCTTCCCTTATAGGTACGAGTTAGTGAGGTGCTCCCATTGAGGGGGGATATATATCACCAGTCCAGCCTGGGGACATATATCTAAACCTCCCGGCCATCACTGAAAGAGTTCCTCACTAAAACAGTATGGTATTCTGCCACCAGTTCCTCATTTAAAATAAGCCCCGTCTGACAGAAAGCTTATATCTGGTCAGGAACCAACCCTGGGGTAGCGTACAATATGTAATGGAGCGTGTGGACATGGTGATCGAGATAAAAGAGCAGCCCAAGATTAATTTTATATTTAATCGCTGATGAGGCGCACTAGAAAATACAGCTATACATGTAAGAGCAAATATATACCGTCAGGAGTGTAGTACATGGATAGGGTATAGATAGGTTGCAATTACCATGTAATGGTAGCATGCGACCACAGGGAGGCGCTGATGGATCACAGGTCCAAATCTTACTTGCAGGCTTTCCAGGCTGCGTCAGATACCGTATCCTCCAGCCATCAGAAAACTCAGTCCAAAATGAGGGGCTGCCTTATATCTCCTAGGCTGCTACCTCACACATCTGCTCCCACCCCTGGATGGTGCAGCCTCTCTCCTCCCATGTCTGAGAATATGATTTTCTGCCTAGAACTGTGGCTGGCCCATAACTTTGCACCCAAAGCTCTGAATGGGTTGGTTGTACTACCACTGGATTCCGCTGGATTTTATCTATGCATATAGATTAAATATGACTACCGTATATAATTACTGTTAGCTATGCTTTATATTTCCATAATCCAGAGTGCTACAGGTGGCTAAATAATATGGTCACGTGGAGAAAGGAACGTCAATTCGGAATATGTGCTTGGCTCATCTTAGAGATATTGCATTCTGTTATTATAGGTCATTTTCCACATTCCACACCTCAGTCTGCTGTGACTTGTTGTACCCTGTGCTTATTCACACAAAGAGATTCAGGTTGCTATAGCTGCAGAAGAGTTCGCACCCTTGTGTTAAGAGCTTCAAAAAGCTTGAGTTAATTAAAGGTAAACACCGCATGGCATTTTATGGCCTTGGGGGATGCCAAGGGAGGGGGCACATTTCAGGAGTGGAGAGACATTTACTTTGTCCCTCACCGCCACACTTTGAGTACAATCACTCAGCCAGTTATGAATCCACCTAACTGTACGCTTGTCGGCCCCATACTTGGTCATTTTTTCAATAAGAATAGTATGAGATACATTATCAAATATTTTGCTGAAGTCGAGATTTACTATATCTACCGCATTTCCCCGATCTACCCAGTCAGTGATTCCATCATGGAAAGAAATAAAATTAGTCTGGCATGACTCCTTTGCTACAAAGCCATGCTAGCTCTCATTAATTACTGTATTGCTATCCAGGTACTTACTGTTTAATAATTTGTTCAAAGATCTTTCCTGCTATAGAAGTAAGGCTCACTGGCCTGTAATTTCCTGGCTTCATCTACTTTCATTTTTTCGAAGATAGGGACAACATTTGCCCTTCTCAAATTTTTCTGGGACTTTGCCTGTTCTTCAGGATTTTTCAAAGATTTTTGCTGGTGGTTCTGCAAATTTCCTCTGCTACCTCTTTCAGTACCCCAGGTTACCTCTTCAGAGAGAAAGAGGACTAAAACTTTAGTGCCACCTATAAGAAGTATGTGTCAACATGCAATCCCTTAAATTTAAATCTTAATTATACTGATTAAAAAACACCTACCCAGTGTGATCAATTGGTTGATTACCAAAATTAAAAATTGACCCGAAAACCCCTATATAGCCCTACAGTAATCCTACACTTAAACCTGCCTGGCAGTGGAGGTTGGCACCCTAAGTCTATGATTTTTTGGCGCCCCCACTCACCGAGGACTGTCACTCCCCTAGATAGCCCTATTAACACAGGTGGGAAAACATATAGATAAAAGAAAAGAAATGAAACAAAAGGTTCCCAAATAGGCAGGTCAGCAGGAATTGTAGGAATTATATAGCTCACACAAATATAATGCTGATAAATAAAACTAAAAAATATATCCAGCCTAATGATAGACTATTAAATGAACATTCAGTTCCCAGGGCATTGATGAACCCAAGAAACATATCTACATTGTATACCCTATCCAACACAATATCAATAAAGAGCCAATCTGTTGTAAACTAGATATGGCACTATGAAAGCCCTTTCCCGAGAGACAGCATTTGTTCAGAAAGAAACATTCTTATCCTGGTTTACAGGATAATAGCAAATCCCAGGACACAGATTAACCATATTTACTTCAATCCAAATAGTATTAATTAAATGCAGACTTATCATAGGCTGGATATGCCTCAACGCATTTCCCCATTGTCATGGTTCTTCAGGAGGCCTGATTGATGCGAATGATGCCAGAAATATAAGATGCCATGATGGAAAAATGTCCGCAGGTCAAAAAGTTGGAGTTAAATAACCACACATAGATGATGTCTTAATATTAGTGTTGAGCATTCCGATACTGCAAATATCGGGTATCGGCCGATATTCGCTATATCGGAATTCCGATACCGAGTTCCGATATTTTTGTGATATCGGAAATCGGAATCGGAAGTTCCTATAAGTTTCCAGTCATCTTCGGCGTGTGCGGTGCGTATGGTTCCCATGGTCTGGAGGAGAGGAGACTCTCCTTCAGGCCCTGGGATCCATATTCATGTAAAAAATAAAGAATAAAAATAAAAAATATGGACATACTCACCCCTCCGATGGACCCTGGACCTCAGCGGTGCAACCGGCAGCCTCCGTTCCTAAGAATGCAGTGAGTGTAGGACCTGCGATGACGTTGCGGTCTTGTGACTGGTCGCGTGACCGGTCGCGTAACCGCGACGTCATCGCAGGTCCCACACTCACTGCATTCTTAGGAACGGAGGCTGCCGGTTGCACCTCTGAGGTCCAGGGTCCGTCGGAAGGGTGAGTATATCCATATTTTTTATTTGTATTCTTTATTTTTTACATGAATATGGATCCCAGGGCCTGAAGGAGAGTTTCCTCTCCTTCAGACCCTGGGAACCATCCAGGATCGCTTCCGATATTTGTGTCCCAATGACTTGCATTGGTATCGAGTATCGGTATCGGCGATATCCAAAATTTTTTGGATATCGGCCGATCCAATCCGATACCGATACTTTTGAATATCGGAAGGTATCGCTCAACACTACTTAATAGACTACACCAATGCATTGATTGGCGTTTTAATCCACTGGGTCCACTGTTCCCCCTCTCTGTTTACCAACGATAATTATGGTTCTCACCTGGTCCTCAGCGTGCGCTCCAAGCTGGAGCGCAAACAAAACCCGCTCGTTATACTATCTAAGTCATTTACTGCTTCCCTTCATACTCCGGATATGGTCATACCGGGCGTGCGTTTCACAGTGTGGAACGCAAACGGAAGCTGAATGTCATCACATCCTGTGACGGCTAGCAGATGTAAAACCGGAGAATGCATTCGACCCCGGAACGCAAGCCCAACCTATCAAATGTCAGGTAACCGAGATATTCAGTTGGGTAGAAGGAAGTTCTTACTGTGTTAGGAGAGACCATTTGACCTACCCACTGATAAGCATGTAACTGCATGGGAAAAATTCATGTTGTTATAAGAAAGAAGCTAAAGTTAGCCTGAGAGAAATAAATGCAAAGTAAGACAATATGCAAAAAATATTAAATATAAAATCTCATCTCATAATAGAGAACATGTAGAAACATGTGGTAATAAGGCAGTACATCAGATTAACCCAAGAAAAACACCATAGAGCAGATAACACCAAACAGGAAAAATCTCTAGGGGAAGGGGATTAAACCTATAGACAATAGACGTTATGGATTCAGCTAGAAATTTAAATAAAACAGGCACATGACAAAGATTCATTCAGACCCCTTGGTGAGAGGGATTGCATTCTGAAGATCTGTATTCTTATCCAGGTACTTACATACATGCTGTTTAATAATTTGTTCAAAGACCTTTCCTGCTATAAAAGTAAGGCTCACTGGCCTATAATTTCCTTTATTTGAAGATAGGGACAACATTTGACCTTCTCCAATCTTCTGGGACTTTGCCTATTTTTCAGGATTTTTCAAAGATTTTGGCTGGTGGTTCTGCAATTTGCTCTGCTACCTCTTTCAATACCCCAGGTTGCCTCTTCAGAGAGAAAGAGGACTAAAACTTGAGTGCCACCTAGAAGAAGTAGCAATCCTAAAATTCAATGTCGATGTTTTAAAAAGACTTGTCACATGAATTAGAATAAAAGCTAAACCAGAATCTCAGTTTGAAGACACTGTGTTTTAGTGTGCTGCCCTTCATCAGTGCAGAGTGTGATATCTCATTTGGCTACGTGAGAGGCATCTGACCGGTATCTAAGGGGTAATGTTTCTCCTTACAGAGAGCGATATGTCAAGCATGCGGAGATGAGGAGACTTTTAAGATGCAATGCTACTCCGGCAAATATGCAAATTGTCTCTTCAGAGAGAAAGAGGACTAGGACTCTAGTGCCACCTATTGGAAGTAGCAATCCTAAAAGTCATTATCGACCCTTTAACAAGCCATGTCACATGTCTTAGTATAAAAGCCATACCAGAATTTGTCCTAAGTCATGTTAAAATCTCCGATGATCACGATGTCATACTTTTTTGAGAACAGAGACAGCTGATGTAAAAGTTCATCCATATCTTCAGTCTGTCCTATAGTAAGTACCTACAATAGTGTCCTTTATGTTCTTCTCTCCTTTTATTCTTACCCAAACAGTTTCCGCAGCGCCACCATTTTATGAAACTTGGATCTCTGTGGAGATGGATATTGAAACACTTCCTCCCCTCTTGTTATTACTGTTTCTAATAAATAAGCTGTTGCCTTTAAGGTTTGTATTCCAATCATGTGTATCATCCCACCAAGTTTCAGTGATGCCTATGACATGATATCTCTCTTCCTGTGTTAGCAGCTAAAATTCTACTTTGTTTCCTATGTTCTGTGCATTTTAGTTTGTAGTCGGTTTCTTTTGATCCTCTATTTGCATTCTGAATTTGTTGTTTTTGTTCTTTATTTCCACTTCTAATAGCAGGGTTCTCAAAAGAATTCATCAGCTGTATATTTTTTCCTGGCCATATATTTCCAATCCTGTATTGCTTTAGTTTAAAGTTTTCCTGATGAGTGTAGAAATGCGAATACCAAATATGGGTTTTCCTGTTTTCGTAAGATGCAACCAATCTCTAGCAAGGAGTCCATGATACAGGTAATTCAGTCCATGGTAAGGAAATGTAGAACATTGCTCAGGGCACCATTGACTTGGCCAGATGTTCATTTGTAGAATTCTGTTCAATCTCCTTGGTCAATGTCCATCCACTGGGATGATGGATGAGAAAACGACCTGCGCGCCCAATTCCTTCACTTTCCGGTCTAGATCTTCAAACTGCACACAGTTTCCAGGTACTTTTTTGCTGTTTCATTTATTCCTACGTGTATTAGTAGTCATAGGTAGCCATCTGTAGCACTGAAGAGTAGAGATGAGCGAACTTGTTCAGAAAACATTTGCCAATCTCAAATTTTGCACGAATCATAGCACATTCTGATTTGTGTTCGCTTTCAAAAACATTCTTGCTCAAAGTCGGCAAAATTCAGTCACAGTTCAGTAAATCATTGCGATTCAACTAATGCTTTTGTTATAACTTTGGCTAGGCTGGGGTGCTGTATGATGAACGGGGTGACAGAGATGTGTTGATGAGGGGAGGAGGTGTGGAAAGCTCAAAGGAGAATTGGGATTGGTTAGAGGAGTGGAGCTCTTTTTTTTTTTTATTAACTTTGTGTGTTGATTCCGACAGCCAATCAGGATGCAGAAACCATCCACAACATCATGACGCAAAGTCTACTGTACTTGGCTGCCAAAGTAACATACCTCTGGCCATATAAAAAGACTACATCTTGTTTTGCTGGAGCTATTGTCTCAGTGTCAGAGTGCAAAGAGGTTACTCCTGTGCTAGTGCTGCTGCTGAAAATGAACTTGTTAGTTAACTAGATAGGATCCTGTCCTTTGTGAAATCAATCTTCCAGCATCGTGCTAGATTGTGCATAAACTATGTGGCAGTCTCTTGAGGAACCATTTGCTACTCCAAATCGTTTGTGATAAAACTGTGTTTCAGTGGCAAATCAGAAGGCCAGATTTCCACTTAAAAATCACTAGGCGTAATATTGGGGTGCAGCCTGGAGGGCCAATTAACTTATCCAAATCGTTTGTCATAAAAATGTTTCAGTGGCAAACCAGAAGCCCATATTTTCACTTAAAAATCGTTAGGAATGACAGTGTTGTTCAGGTAGACCATCTAAGAAAATAAATAAATAGTGTGGGCCTAAGGCTGTGAAACAGCAGGTTACAAGAGGGGAAGGCTAGGCTACTTACAACATGAGTGGGAAAAAGCAAGGTCATAGTGTAAGGGGGAATAAGCTTGGTGTTCGACCTGTACGTGGGTGAGGTGTTAATGTTAATGAAAGTTCAACTGAAAAAACAATGTCTTGTCCTATCCAAAGACAAATGTTGACATCTGTTACTGGATGGGCTACTTGACTCCCTTTCTTTGGCAGCTGCACAGCAGTACTCCTTATAGATGAGACTCAGAAAGAGCATGTGCTCCAGTGGATGGTAAGTGCTGCTTCAAATGGACTCTCCTCCTCTTCCTCCACCTTAACTCACACACAGTACAATCCTCAGAGGTAGCAAACCAATCACATTTGCTTTGCCCCACGTCAAAAATTTCCAACAGCCAAACTGACAGTGGGGAACCACAGATGGGTCATTCTGCAGAGACTCAGATACCAAAGGTGCACTTGGACTGTACTGTGATGACAGGGCAGGAAGAAGAGGAGGGTGACTTTCAAGGTGAGGAGTGCAAGAATAGAGAGGATGATGATGAGGTTGTAGATCCCACTTGGTGTAAACTCAGAGGTAAGCAGCTGAGTAGCTCAGCAGAGAAGGTGGAGGAGGAGGTAGATGAGAAGGATACGTTGTGACTTCTCACATAGACACAAAGTAATAAAACCATGACAAGCACTGCATCCTCAGCCCCAACTATGGCTGTGGCCAGCACCAGTCACATGTGTGGAATTCGCAGGCATGGCAGGGGTTGCCAGCCTGGGCATTTTTAGACACAACAAAGGACGACCCAACACACGTTATCTGTCAAATTTGCAAAAAAAAACTCAGTAGAGGCAAAAATTGCAATAATTTGACAACTATATGCATGAACTGGCACGTGCGCAATCAACATACCTAAGTGTGAGAATCTCACTGTGTTAAAATGCAGACTATCGGGACTCGCCAACCACCAGCTTTCCCATCAACCCCATCTGCTTCTTTCTTCTCATTCAACATGCTGAGTCTTCTCACACAGGTCTCTGGCAGCAGAAACTCCACTCCTACTGTTGGGGTGAGTAAGAACTGGAAGCGGACATGACTTCTGCTTTTGTATCACCTAGTACAACACATCTTTCTCAATCCACCATAACATCTCTGCCTGCACCTCACTCACAATCCAGCAGTTTGTCCTGTTCCCCATACATTATCTTTCAGCACAGCAGCCAGCCCTCGGTCCTGCAGTTGTGTTCTCACACAGGTTTCTGGCCACAAAAACTCCACTTGTTTACCCCTTACAATGGGGGTGAATGAAAGCCCAACAGCTGTTATGGAAGTGGACATGCCTTCAGTTTTTGTTTCACCAAGCACAGCACATCTTTCTCAATCCACCATAACATCTCTGCCTCACAGTCCAGCAGTTAGTCCTCTTTACCCTTTTTGACCCTCTCTCAGAACAGTAGCCTGCACAGGCCTTGCACTTGTGGCCACATAAAATAATGTTTCTTCCTACACATGCCAAACATAACAGCTTGAACGCCACCATCTCCAATTTGTTGGCCATGGGAAATGCTGCCTTTCCGCCAGTGTTTAAATTAATATGCCTTAGAGATCGAAGTCACACAGCCCAAGAGTTTTGGACAGCTATCCAGGCCAAGTTAGAGCTATGGCTGTCTCCACTGAATCGGGAGACAGGGAAAGCTGTGTGGGATAATGGTGCAAACCTGGTGGCAGACCTCGCAGGTCATCGACTTGCATTGCTATAGAGTTCTTTCAGCCTACGAGTTAACCATTTAAGTTGCAATGTTCTGCAATGGTGGAATTCGACAGCACATGTTGCAGCAACTGTGGCAGCAATGAAGAGCCCTGGAACAGTTGGCCTGAGCCATCGCAGTATGAACATGGTGAAAATCATGCTTGCAGAGTGGGCACAGATAAAGAACCTCTGCACCCTTCTGCACAGTTTTGAAATGGCTACAAAGATGGTTAGCGCTGACAAAGCCATCATCTGCATCACTATCTACATGCTGAAGCACAATTTGACTAGCCTGTGAGAGGAGGTGGTTGTCCCAGAGAAAGAGGTGGAAGCAGAGGAGGATGTGGAAGGGATAAAAATATTTCAAATTTCCAGACTGTCGTCGCACGGGTGGGTGCCATGGGAGGGTGACTTACAGCAATCGAGGAGAGCTCATGGTTTAACGCTCCTGGTGGTGTCCTGACAGAAAAGCACATCTACCTGTCCCCTGAAAAGTCATGGGTCACCAATGACTTGTGCACCCCAGTCGCAGACTGGGCAGACAAGGCAATGGTGTCGTTTATAGTGTCATGCATTGATCTCGCGTGATTGCAGTCAGTGACAACTTTGTCATGGCTTCTGTGTTTGCTTTTGCTACTGCTGCTGAGGTTACAAACATTTTCTTGAAATGTGGAGACTGCAGGTTTGGTCTCCATCTGTTGGGTTTCCTGCAGTGGAAGGAGTGTCAGAGGTCTATTATACTGTTTCTACTTTTTGGAAATCGATGCCACTTTAGTGGTGTGCAACAATCATTTTTTTAAATGTTGAGAATCCCAGTTGGGTCTTCTTGATGTGTGTTGCTTGTAGTAGTAGGGCTCCCAGACTGGCAGGCCTGCACTTACTTTAACTCAACTACTTCTGTTAATATCTTTACATTTTGTTGCATGATGTATCAGGTGTTAGGACTGGCGGAACGCACCAAATATTAATTAGAGGCGATATAAGATGTGTTCGCAGTCCGGGGTCCACCATGCAGAAAAGACACATGCTGCTCGGCAATGACGGACTATATGGCGGTATTAAGAGAAGACACACAGGGGTTAACTTCACCCTGTGTGAAGGAAACAAACCTTGTTGCGTCACAGGGCCGCGATACCGCACAGTGAGCGCAAGGAGTCACATTACTCTGCCCCAAGACTCAGGGTAAGAGTCCCTCTAGAGCTCTTGTGCTTGACGCCACTACAGTGGTGTCAGGGAATAAACTAAACTAAAGATTTAGCGCACAAGAGTGCGTGCAGCGCTGCTCTGGCGGATGCCACTAACCACCCTAACTTGGGTCAGGAAAGCGCACTATTTGCCCAGGGCGCCGCACTGGTTGCTGCTAATAGACACTGCCTCTTGTGTTAAATGTTCGGGATCGCACTGTCAGGCGCTAGGTAGCTCCACCATTCACGAGCAGACAACAACTCACGAAAAATGAAAATGCTACAGGTCTCGGAAAATGGCACCATTTTTCTTTTAGCAAAGTTTTTTTTTTTTTACCACTTAAATAACATAGAACCTAGACATGTTTGGTGTCTATGAGCTTGTGACCTGGAGTATCAAAATCACAAGTCAGTTTTAGGATTTAGTGAAAACAAAAATGAAAAACCAACTGTGAAATTGCAATTTCACCCACTTTTTTTCCGGTTTTCCAGTACAATATATGTTAAAAACAATGGTGCTGTTCAAAAGTACAACATGTCCTACAAAAAAACAAGCCCTCACATGGCCATTTTGACTGAAAATGAAAACTTATGGCTCTGGGTAGAAGGGGAGCAAAAGATGAAAACGCAAAAACGAAAATACCTCCGGTCATCAAGTGGTTATATCTCATGCATGGACCATGGCTGACTGCTTCTGTACTATTATAAAATGTTTTACTGTGGGTCAATTGATCAGTCAACTACCTGTGTTACTAAATTACTTATTAATGTCCTATATCTCTGATGAAACTTCCAAACAGCAACTATAACACACAAGAGACGGTACAGTACCCGTCACTTCAAAGAAGCAATAGCATCCATATTAAATTCAATAATCTTTTATTGAGAAAATATGAAAAAAAGTTAAAATAGCCACATATTCAAAATCTCACCATGATGAAACCCCAAGGAAGGTAGACAACCAGCAAACTCAGAATAAATAATCAAGAGGAGGAAAAGTAACTGTATTTGAATATTCTTTTGTTGGTCTTAAATACATAAAGGCTTAAATAGGTAATTTAGGTGCTAAATAGCATCCTCTTAGTTACTCACTGTTGCATATTTAGCAAATTACACATAATATTATACATAATTTATAAAGTATTTTACACATCAATCATTCATTAATGTATCTTGTTAAAAAAGTTAATAACTGCCCATGAATAATAGACCTTCAAATGCCCTAATTCTAAGTCATAAACGCCCCCGGAAGAAGCTAGAGGGCGAAACGTGCATCGGGGCGAGGAGCGTCACTCACCGGCACAAGTCTTTTCACGACAGTCATCACGGAGGTAAGGTGATGTGGATATTTTGACTACTACTTTTGTGAATAAGTTCATTTATAGGGCCCCTTTTTTATGACTTAGAATTAGGTCCATTGACATTACACTGTCACTTTAAACATCCAGCCTCATATGCCAGCGCCCAGCAGCATTGTATAGAGCAGGAGATGCAGATCAGACCAATATAAAGTTTTTAAAATAAGATTTTATATAACTTAATTTATTCACTTAAATTCCAGTCCATTCTTTGAAGTCCAGAGGGCGGTCATCATAATCAGTTATTGATATATGTCCCTTTCTGCGGAATCACACAGGGAAGGCTGCAAGCTATTGACTGACACCACCCAACCAGAATGAGCAAGGATTAATAAATTACAGAAAATGACAAGTTACAGTGAATATTTTCCAACAAGCTAAATATCAATCTGCTTAGCTTGTCCTGCTCTACAATATGATATTGGCAGATCAGAAACTATGAACAATGTCATAGGTTTCCTATTGTAATAGTCATGCAGCTTCCAGTCCATATCTACATATTCTATAAAGATAAGATGAAAATTATGAACAACCCGTGTTATCAAATTCACTTTTATATGCAAACTTGATGCTCAGAGTAATAGATTTATGCCTAATGTGACTATGTTATATATTCACTGATGACCTTTAGGATATTATTTTCATATTTGTGAAACATCTGTGCTGTATTTCTACAAATATGTCATGTTTTCAATATTACGAAACACAGCTGTAAAACATTTTATAAAGAGGAAATTCAAAACATTGAGCCATATTGTATTGCTCTTCATGCCATGGTAGAAGATTGTATGGATCTTTTATATGAATGAAATGTCACAAAAATTGATCCATGTTATCCATAAGGCAGTTGGCTACTTTATTTTTGGATACATGATGTAAATAACAGACAAAGTATTCTACAATACAATGTTACAGAAATATCTGTGCGGTGACTAGAAATGAACGAACTTGTTCGGAAAACCTTTGCCAATCCCAAATTCAGCACGAACGTAGCTCATTTAGATCCGTGTTCGGATTCCCGAGCATTTTTCCTCAAAGTCGGCTAAATTTTGGAGCAGTTGGATAAATGATTGCATGTCCTTTCCACGTATGCTTTTTTTTAGAACTTTGGCTAGGATAGTGGTGCTGTATGATGAGCGGAGGGGATGTGCTTTATGAGGAGAGGGGGTGGGTATAGGTCAGAAGAGCGGCAGACTGTTTGTAATAATTATAGGGGATAACTCAGGAGACTCTTTGCATGGAACAAGACAACTACAGGACACAGTTTTATAAGTGGTAAAGTCTATATTATCACACGGTGATTCAAACAGGTGCAGAGAAACTCAAGTCCACAACACTTGGTGTAAATATTATACGCAGCTTAGCAGTCTATAGGAAACTTCAGAGGAAAATGCAATCAAGCAGAAAGTCTATGAAGCACAATTATTCTTGAGGATACTTGACACGAATAAATCCTTGTCTTAGTCCAGACACAGATAGATATGCTTATAGGCAGTTCAAATCATATCTTAGCTCAACCAGGGAGGCCTGGATAATAGTCTCAGGTTATTGCAAAGCAGCAACAGCTTACATGTCCAGCAAATGCAGATGGAAACAAACACAAGCAGCCAGATGGAGGATTACTGGAAACCGATGTATGCAGCAGAAACTCAGAGCTGAGTAGCAGGATCTCCACACAGGTTCACAGAGCAGGTGCAGGTGCAAAGCCAGGGAGTCGTCAGGAGCTGGATGCAAGGCAGAATACTCTAGCACAGACTGAAGGCTGGGGTGGAGTTTAATAGCAGGAAGACACAGTGCACATGAGACCAAAGACGCCATCTTGGAAAAGGGCAGTAATGCACAAAAGGTAAACAAAATGTTCAGAGTCCTGACACTGTTATTTATATACATTATGGTAGCAAATCAGGGTGTACAAACCATCCACAACATCCAGACACAAGGGCTCATGTCATTGGCTGCCGAAGTCACTTGTCCCTTTCCATATAAAAAGTGGACATATTGCTTTTGTGCCATTTTGTCAGTGTAACAGTACAGAGAGGCTACTCCTGCTGCTTCGGCAAGCTGTCATATAATTTGATAGGATCCTGCGTGAAATTGACCTTCCAGCATCTAACTTATTTGTTCTAATAGTGTTGTGCAGGCAGGAGTTGACATTTCCTAATCAAAATCATTTGGGTTAATATTGGTTTGCAGGCACCAGGCCTCATTTAATAATCAAAATGGTTTTGAATAATACTCTGATGCAGGCACCAGGCCTCATTTCATAATATGAATCCTTTGTGCTAATACTGTGGTGCAGTCACCAAGCCACATTTCATAATCAAAACCGTTAGCGCTAATTCTGTGGGTCTGCCACCAATCCACAGTTCAGCATCTAATTCCTTAGTGCTAATTGTATGGTCCAGCCACCAGTCCTCATTTCAACATATAAATATTTTGTGCTAATTCTGTGGTCCAGACACACTATCTCAGACAATAAATACTGATTATCAATTTAGCGACAGGTGACTGACAGATCTGAGCCTGGGTTGTGAAACAGCTAGTTATAAAAATGAATAATAATAATTAAAAAAAGAGTGGAAAGGTACATCCAACATGAATGAGAAAAAGCAAGGTTGTGGTGGAAGGGGTAATAGGCTCGGTGTTCAAGGTGTATGTGGGATAGGTGGTAATGTTACTGAAAGTGCTACTGAACAAACACTGGCTCGTCCTATCTAAAGACAAATGATAACTTTTGTTACAGGATGAGCTACCCGACACCCTTTCTTTGGCAGCGGTATTTGGAGCATTTGCTCCAGTGGATGGCAAGCTCTGCATAAAGTGGCCTCTCCTCCTCATCCTACACCTCAACATCACAAACAGTACTGTCCTCAGAAGTGGCACCTCAATTACCCTTGTTTTCCCCAACATCACAACTCTCAACCACTCAACTGACCCAGAGTACAAATAGTATAATTGCACAACATGGATGCATGGTGCAGGGCCTGGGACAGGACTTGCATCAGCATTTCTATCTTAAACATTGACCAGTAACAGGTGAATGAGTGACAGGTGTAGTCCTGGTGCTCTGAGAGTCCTGCCAAATTCAGGCAACACACATGAAGGAGACCTAACTTGGAGTCCAAACATTTAAAAAAATTAGGGGCAGACACCACTAAAGTGTCATCAATTTCTCCAGAGTAGAAATAGTGTATTGGGGCTATGATACAGCTTCCACTATAAGCAACCCACCAGATGGAGACCCAACTTGCAGTCTCCACTCCACAACAAAGGTGTCACAGACTGCAAAAGCTTGAGATCAATGCAGCACACAAAAATTTACACTATTACCTAGTCTGCTCTTTCTGCAACTAGGGTGCAAAAGTCATTGGACACCCATGACTTATTCATGTTGATGACGGTTAGGTGGTTTACACTTTCAGGGAAGAGCTGGATGTGCTTATCTGCCAGGAAACTACCAGAAGTGCTGAAAACTGAGAGAATGCTGAGAATGCTGCTGGGCATGTCAAAACCTCCAAGGAGTAACAGGCCACTTTTCTATTTTTTAAGACCAAAATTCAGAAGTGTCCAAACCCCTCTTGATGGCATTGATATTGAGCTACAGATATGAGCCGCCTGCCAGGGCCATGGGGCACCCGGTACCGGGTCCGGTGTTCACAGGGGGATGTCGCGGTGGTGACCCGGTCCGTGGCCCTGGCCGCCCATGTAAAAGGGAAATTGAATAAAGTTTATGTTTGTGATGCCACCTGTGGTATTCAGTCAGTGGGGACCGACGCTGCTTTAAGGGGTCCTCTGAGGTGATGTTATGGCAGCTAGATGGTATAACTTTCCACAGGTGAAGTATATCCCCAGGGCTCCCGGTATGTAGATGGAACATGGTGAATGGCGCAGTAAAGAAGGAGGACACAGGTTAGCAGTCTTTTTACCTGGTTTACTGTAGGCTTCAGCAGCCTCAGTCCAGGGCACCAGATCATAGGGCAAGCAGGGTCCGGCCGGCTTGGAGGCAAGTTAGGAGTCCCCTTGTCCAGGTGGAAATCAAAGCCTTCCTCTAGCACCTCTCAGAAGGAGGCAGCCTGCTCGTGGCTGTTCTCACACTGGTGTTCCTCTCCTGTGCTTCACTCTCCTGCACGTTCACTTCAGTATATTTGTCTTTCTGTATGTCTCTTTCCAGGAACTGCTGCACTGCGGCTACACAGCTTCGTAAACCCTCTTTTGCCTCAGACTGCTGCAGTCTGTTTCCTGGCAAGAACTGACTAACTTTCCCTACAGACTACCATATATATATATGGGGAGTCACCTAGTAATTAGGATCAAAAGCTCCCCCTAGTGGCCTGGAGTGTGAATGTGTTGCATGCTTGTGTTTACTTGGTGACAGTTATCCCTTCTTGCCTCCAAACGTAACATCACTCTCCCCATGAGGAAAGCAATGCTACTGTGATGACCAGGACCCTGGGACACCACACTCCCCCCCCATTTAAATCCAGTACTCCCGGACTGGCAAAAGAAGAGCAACAATATTTTGGCAAAAAGACATACAATTTTTTTGGAATGCTATAAACATGTAAAGCAAGTTAATATTATAAACTAAAGCTTCCCTTTATGGGAGGTGCAGACACTTGAACTACTAGAACATATTTACATTGTGGGCCCACTTTTAATAATAGAGCAATTTAATAGAACAGTACAATAATTAACTAACTATAAAAAGCTATTACCCGCTACAGGTATACTATCTCTTATGGCTTCAAGTGCAAAGCAAACTTTATCTTTATTCAAAGTGCAGAACTTTCCTAGCAACAGAGACTACCCCTACGGGTATACTACATCAAGTCCATTTGATTCAACAGTGTAACATCTGACATTTTTAATACTTTCTGCACACAACGCTATCTAAGTTCAAGTCTCAATTTTATTTTTATTCAATATATTAACTCACTAATATACTAACTAGCTGGCATATAAAGTACATTTTTAACTAGCTTTGGATATTAGTTCAGCAAAGTGCATCAAACCAACATCCAAGTCTTTCAATACTGAGGTAGTGCAATTAATACTCAAGTCAATCAACAACTCTAGAACAGCAACAACAATGTGAGGGATCGGTCATTAACCCCCAACTTTGGTCTTGGGAGGGCTACATGGTGTATCCAGACCCGGAATCCTGCTGCGCCAAACGGGTTTTTCTTCAGGACTCTGTAAAACAAAGCAACTTTCACAGCAATATTGGAACCAGTCTTTTTAAAAGCTTCCTTGTAAAACCAGTAGGAAGCAAATTGTGCAAACTATTTACAAGACAGTTTGTGAACCATTCACCGTCCGTGATCCTAATGTCCTTTAAACGAGTGAACCCTGTAAACAGAGGATCCCTTTAACCGAGGGACCCCTTTAACTGGAAACCTGGTTAGGTTTATCAAAACTTTTAAATTGCAGCAGTCATTTTTAAACTGTTAGCATCAATGGGCGAACTTTCAACTATTTACAGTCAGGTTCAAACTTGTTATTTATTTCGGAAGTTTCCAGGGTAACACCTGCAGATTTGGGCGGTTGCCAGGTACCACATAAAGTGCATTAGCGCTCTGGATAGGAGTCTGGGGGCCTACTGACTTTTGATCAATGGTAACCTGCATGGATTTTGAGCACATGGTGACAGATGCTCTATCAGAAGTATGCGTGATCATCACCTTTCCAGGTGGGGATGCTGGTGAGCAGAACAGGGCTGGTTGTGGTGGCGCAGGGTCACGTGCTGGTGACCTGGTTGTTTTCAGAGCACACTTGTGCACATGTAGGGCATTCCACCCTTTATCTCCCCAGTGCCTGGTGTAGGTGACACGGTCACCGGGGTAGAGGTCCCTATCTGGGTGTCCTTCTCACAGGTGGGCCTCCACAGCACGCCTGGAGACAAACACCTCTGGGTAGAGGTCGGGCTCTTTAATAAAGCCCCAGCCGAAGTTGATGTGGAATGCCACCACAGTCCCATATCTCCGCAGGCCCCTGTCCTCATGACTCACTTTCCTGGCCCGGGCTTTGGTCTGCAAGTCCTTTTCTTTTGTGGCCTGGTGTCGGAGATCCTGCTCCCTGTCCTCCCGTTCTCGTTGAAGTGCCTGCTGCCGATGGTACTCCTCCCGGCTAATTGTTTCTAACTGTTCTCCCTCTGCTTGGGCCTCCCCAGGGAACCCAATCAGGTTGGTGTGGTGTGTTTTCACCGAAAGGTCACCCATTCTCCTTGCACATCTAGGGCCTTCCTCGTCGGCTGCAGCGGGGGATCAGTGGTTTGTAAAGTCTCCCAGGGCCGTTGCCACTTGAGGAGAATACACACCCAGCCGGTTGGTAGCGGTGGCGGGGGGTCTATGGGCACTAGCAGGGTGTCCTCGGCGACTGAGGCAGGGTTGGTGTTCTTACCTGCCACTACGGCGTCTCCGGTGCCGGTCTCCTTTGCTGCAGACTTGGGCTCCAGGGATTGGCTGCGCTGCTGCTCCCGGACGATTGCGGCTGCGCGGTACCAGGATCGCCAGAGCTGACATCACAGTTCCTCCAGCTCTGTGCCGAGAACCTCCGGGTCCATCAGTGATGACGGGGCCCTTTCCTCATCCAATTGGCTGGGACAGCCGCGGGCTTCCTCCCCCTCCTCCGGGTGACTTCCGCTTCCCATCTTGCCAACCAGGTACTCCTCCTCGGCGTCTTCCTGTTCTGGGCAGTCTCTCCTCTTTCCCCCACCATCTGTTATGACCCCAATGGCGAGGGTCTCAGAGGAACGTGGAAGTCTGCAGAATACAAAAATCCAGCTCATAGGGCAGTGGTAACTGGGTTGACCATATATCTACTCCTAACGCCAACACTAGAAGCAGCCGGGGATCATTCCTACGTTGATTCTAGATGACACGCGCCAGCCGGAGAATCTAGCTACCCCTAGTAGAGGAAAACAAAGACCTTTCTTGCCTCCAGAGAAGGGGACCCCAAAGCTGGATAGAAGCCCCCCACAAATAATGACGGTGAGGTAAGAGGAAATGACAAACACAGAAATGAACCAGGTTTAGCACAGAGAGGCCCGCTTACTGATTGCAGAATAAAGAAAGGTAACTTATATGGTCAACAAAAACCCTATCAAAATCCACACTGGAAATTCAAGAACCCCCGAACCGTCTAACGGTCCGGGGGGAGAACACCAGCCCCCTAGAGCTTCCAGCAAAGGTCAGGATATAGATTTGGAACAAGCTGGACAAAAATACAAAACCAAAACAAATAGCAAAAAGCAAAAGGCAGACTTAGCTGATATAACTGGAACCAGGATCAGTAGACAAGAGCACAGCAGACTAGCTCTGATAACTACGTTGCCAGGCATTGAACTGAAGGTCCAGGGAGCTTATATAGCAACACCCCTAACTAACGACCCAGGTGCGGATAAAAGGAATGACAGAAAAACCAGAGTCAAAAAACTAGTAACCACTAGAGGGAGCAAAAAGCAAATTCACAACACCATCTCAGACTAGGAGGCGGATCTCTTTTGTTGATGGGCATTTCCTTCAGACATAATAGTACCTGTGAGGGGAGGCTACTACTTTCATGCTGTTTTTCCAAGCTCCGCCCACGACAACACGCCCCACTCCTCCTGCACGCCACATGGTGCTCTAATGGCGGCGATTTTGGCAGCAATTTTTGGCGGTGAATCACAATAAACAGTCTCTCAATAAAGCACAGTTCAGGCACAGTCTTTTAGGCACACATGACCCGATTTGCTCGGTCAGTGTCATGTCGGACGCTGTTCAGACTAGGTCGTCCAACAGACAGCGGTAATTCCGCTGTTGACCACTATTTTCTCATTGGCGTCTGCAAGATTTTGTCTAGCTGTTCCGGGGTTAATTTACCTGATCTTCGGATTGGAAGCTGGGCCATTCCCATGGCCTTTAAATAGTTCTCCTGTTCATTGGGCGTTGCCGATTATGGCTTCTCTCTTGTGCGTTATCTCGGTCTGGAGTGGAGAGCTGGTTTGGAGATTCATTGCTGGTGGTGTATTTTCCTCTGTCTTATTTACTCCTTCCTATATTTGTATTTATTTTACCCTGCACATTTATAGTGTATTCCTGAGTGACTGAGGCGTGGTGTATATTTTCCTTTATCCTTGTCTGTTCTATCTGTGGGTATTGGAATATTATCTCTTCACTGGGTGGAGGGCAGAGGTATCAGCCTAGGGTTATTACAGGAGTTATGGTGAGGTTCGAGGCCTGGACATGCACACCATCAGTGTAAACTCCAGGTAGAGGGTCAGTCAGGATTTCCCTAGTCTGAGGGAAACTGCAGGGGCCCGGGTATTTAGCTCTCGCTCACCTAGTTTCCCCGTGACATTATAATCGGCCCAACAACAACAACAAAAAAAGGGGTTTCTTTTTTTTTGTCTTGTCATGGATCCCATGACTTCCATAACCCGCCAGTTGGAGGCGCTGTCCCTACAGGTCACTGAGTCACTGCAGCAACAGGGACTAGCAGTAGCTAATGTGCAGGCTGGAGCGACAGGAAGAGTTGCTGAGCCTAAATTTCCTTTGCCTGAAAGATTTACTGGGGAACGCAGTAAATTTGTTTCTTTTCGTGAAGCTTGCAAACTATATTTCCGCATGCGCCCGATCTCCTCGGGTAATGAGGCTTCACAGGTGGGTCTGGTGTTGTCTTTGTTAAGCGGGGATCCCCAAGCGTGGGCGTTTTCTTTGCCATCTGATTCTGTTGCATTTGACTCTGTGGAGAGTTTTTTTTCTTCTCTTGGGACAGTCTATGATGAACCTGACAGAATGGCTCTAGCAGAATCTAAGATACGCACTATTCGCCAGGGGGAGCGAGTTGCAGAGGATTACTGTACTGAATTTCGTCGCTGGGCGATCGATACACAGTGGAATGATCCAGCATTGCGGAGTCAGTTTATACATGGGATTTCTGGAAGGGTTAAAAAAGCCCTTCTGATGTGGATAGTGGTTCAGCCACAAATCTCATTGATGAGGAGTTTGCGCGCACAGCAGGTTTTAGGATTGAAAAACTGTCTCATCCTATCACCATCACTGTCACCATCAATGCTGCTCCTCTCTCTCAGGGGGAGATAACTGAATTTGTGGCTGAGATGAAACTCCACATAGGAGTTCTACATTCTGAGCGGGTTACATGTAAGGTGCTCAGGAATCTTCCTGCTCAGGTGGTTTTGGGTTTTCCTTGGTTGTCTATGCACAACCCGGTAATTGACTGGAAAACTCAGGACATAATTCGGTGGAGCGAGTTCTGCCAGGAGAATTGCCTGGCCACATGTGTGGCTGCGGTGACTTCAAGCATTCCGGAGTCACTTCTGGATTTTGTGGATGTGTTCTCTGAGAAGGGTTGTTCAGAGTTGCCACCACATCGTCCTTATGACTGTTCTATCAGGTTTAAACCAGGGGCCAAATTGCCTAAAGCAAGGATGTTTAACATCTCCGGTCCGGAGAGACAAGCGTTAAAAGATTACATTGCTGAAAGCTTGAGAAAAGGGCACATCAGGCCGTCATCCTCGCCAGTGGCAGCAGGGTTCTTCTTCGTGAAGAAGAAAGATGGCAGATTACGCCCGTGTTTGGATTTCAGGGAGTTGAACCAGATTACGGTTCGTGATCCATACCCTATTCCTCTGATACCAGATTTGTTCAACCAGGTGGCAGGTGCTAAGTGGTTTACCAAGCTTGACCTCAGGGGGGCGTACAACCTCATAAGAGTCCGTCAAGGTGATGAGTGGAAGACGGCTTTTAATACCCCTGAGGGTCATTTTGAAAATTTGGTGATGCCGTTTGGGTTGACTAACGCACCTGCAGTGTTCCAACATTTCATCAATTATGTGTTCTCGCATGTTTTGGGGAAATTCGTTATCGTGTATCTAGATGACATTCTCATATATTCTTGCGACCGTGATGCTCATTTAGATCATGTCAGGCAGATGTTACAGCTTCTCAGAGAGAATAAGCTGTATGCTAAACTTGAGAAATGTGTATTTTCTGTTCAAGAGTTGCCTTTCTTGGGTTATATTGTGTCTGCTTCTGGGTTTAAAATGGACACCGCTAAGGTGCAGGCGGTGTTGCATTGGGAACGTCCTGATAACCTGAAAGCACTTCAGCGGTTCCTTGGGTTTTCTAATTACTATAGGAAATTTATGAAGGATTTTTCCATCATTGCTAAACCGCTAACTGACATGACTAAAAAGGGTACCAATTTCTCCGTTTGGCCTGAGGCTGCTGTGCGCGCATTTGAATTTCTTAAGAACAGTTTCGTTTCAGCCCCCATTCTTGTGCAGCCAGACGTATCTAAACCCTTTGTTGTGGAAGTCGATGCGTCTGAGGTTGGTGTTGGGGCAGTACTATCTCAAGGCTCATCTTTGAGTGGTTTACGTCCGTGTGCCTATTTCTCCAAGAAACTGTCGTCCGCCAAACGTAACTACGATATCGGCAACAGGGAGTTGTTGGCAATTAAGTTGGCCTTTGAGGAATGGCGACACTTCTTGGAAGGGTTGGTACATCAGGTTACTGTTATAACCGATCATAAGAATTTGCTGTATTTGGAGTCTGCCAAGCGTCTGTCCCCCAGGCAGGCTAACTGGGCATTGTTTTTCACGCGGTTCAATTTTGTGGTCACCTACAGACTGGGGTCTAAAAACACTAAGGCGGATGCTCTGTCCAGGTGTTTTCCGGGGGGAGAACCTTGGGAGGATCCAGTACCCATCCTCCAAAAGGGTGTTGTGGTTTCGGCTCTCACTACCGAGGTTGAGGCTGAGATTGCCGAGGCTCAGGAGGAGGTACCATCTGAGCTTCCCGTCAACAAATCTTTTGTACCGCTTCATCTCCACCTAAAGGTTTTGGCGGAGCATCATGATGCTGTCCTGGCTGGCCACCCAGGGGTTAGAGGTACCTTGGAGTTGGTGTCACGTTGGTTTTGGTGGCCCAAGATCCGACAGGACGTGGTCTCATACGTGTCAGCTTGTACCACGTGCGCAAGGGTTAAGACGCCTCGCTTCCGTCCTGTTGGCACACTACTTCCTCTTGAGGTACCTAGTAAGCCTTGGAAGGAAATCTCCATGGATTTCATCACTGATTTGCCCTCATCAGCTGGGAACATGGTCATCTTGGTGATTGTTGATCGGTTTTCTAAAATGTCGCACTTTGTGTCTTTGCCTTTGTTGCCTAACGGTAAGACTCTGGCTCAGGTATTTGTGCAGGAGGTGGTCAGACTTCATGGGGTTCCATCTGACATCGTGTCTGATAGGGGGTCTCAGTTTGTGGCAAAATTTTGGAGAGCATTTTGCGCACGTCTGGGGATCAAGTTATCTCATTCTTCGGTGTTTCATCCTCAGTCAAATGGTCAGACTGAGCGTATGAACCAAAATTTGGAACAGTACTTACGCTGTTTTGTCTCTGATAACCAGGAGGAGTGGTCTACCTTTCTTCCTTTGGCTGAGTTTGCCATCAATAATCACCGCCAGGAGTCGTCTGGGGAGTCTCCGTTTTTTTGTGTTTACGGGCTACATCCTCAATTTTGTACCTTGAGTCAGAGGGGCTCTTCCGGCGTTCCGGAGGAGGACCAGTTGGGGACACAATTGTCATCAGTCTGGAGGAGAGTTAAGCAGCGCCTGTTGAGTGTGGGTGCTAGGTACAAGCATGTGGCTGACAATAGGCATGTGCCAGGTCCGGACCTGAGTGTGGATGACTGGGTGTGGTTATCTGCAAAAAACATAAGACTCAAAATACCATCCCTTAAATTGGGTCCACGGTTTATTGGTCCATTTAGGGTCACCGCTGTCATTAACCCAGTAGCGTACCGATTGGAGCTCCCTACGGTGTATAAGATACACAACGTGTTCCACAGGTCTCTTCTAAAGAAGGTGGTGGGTTCTGTGAACGCGGCGCCTATGCCACCTCCAGTCTAGGTGGATGGTAATTTGGAGTTTGAAGTCTCCAAGGTGGTTGACTCTCATGTAGTGCGTCGCACTTTACAGCACTTGGTACACTGGCGTGGTTATGGGCCTGAGGAGAGGTCCTGGGTACCAGCCTCGGACATTCATGCTGATCGGCTGGTCAGGTTTTTTCATCGTCGGCATCCAGACAAGCCGGGTCCTATAAGCCGTGAGGGCCCTGGGGTCCCTCGTAGAAGGCGGGGTACTGTCATGTCGGACGCTGTTCAGACTAGGTCGTCCGACAGACAGCGGTAATTCCGCTGTTGACCACTATTTGCTCATTGGCGTCTGCTAGATTTTGTCTAGCTGTTCCGGGGTTAATTTACCTGATCCTCGGATTGGAAGCTGGGCCATTCCCATGGCCTTTAAATAGTTCTCCTGTTCATTGGGCGTCGCCGATTATAGCTTCTCTCTTGTGCGTTGTTATCTCGGTCTGGAGTGGAGAGCTGGTTTGGAGATTCATTGCTGGTGGTGTATTTTCCTCTGTCTTATTTACTCCTTCCTATATTTGTATTTATTTTGCCCTGCACATTTATAGTGTATTCCTGAGTGACTGCGGCGTGGTGTATATTTTCCTTTATCCTTGTCTGTTCTATCTGTGGGTATTGGAATATTACCTCTTCACTGGGTGGAGGGCGGAGGTATCAGCCAAGGGTTATTACAGGAGTTAGGGTGAGGTTCGAGGCCTGGACATGCACACCATCAGTGTAAACTCCAGGTAGAGGGTCAGTCAGGATTTCCCTAGTCTGAGGGAAACTGCAGGGGCCCGGGTATTTAGCTCTCGCTCACCTAGTTTCCCCGTGACAGTCAGTCCATCCTGTTCGTGACGCCAAGATGAGTCACCCTGCCAGGTCCATGGGGTACTCGGTACCGGGTCCTGCGTTCACAGGGGGATGTCACAGTGGCGACCCGGTCCGTGGCCCTGGGCGCCCATGTAAAAGGGAAAGGTCTTTAAAGGGAATAAAGTTTATGTTCGTGACGCCACCTGTGGTATTCGGTCAGTGAGGACCGACGCTGCTTTAAGGGGTCCTCTGGGGTGATGTTATGGCAGCTTGATGGTATACCTTCCCACAGGTGAAGTATATCCCAAGGGCTCTCGGTGTGTAGATGGAAGATGGTGAATGGAGCAGTAAAGAAAGAGGACACAGGTTTGCAGTCTCTTTACCTGGTTTACTAAAGACTTCAGCAGCCCCAGTTTAGGGCACCAGATCACAGGGCAGGTAGCGTCTGGCCAGCTTGGAGGCAAGTTAGGAGTTTCCTTGTCCAGGTGGAAATCAAAGCCTTCCTCTAGTGACGTGGTGTTGTAGTTCCTTACTGCCTATGGCTTCTGATAAGGTCCTCACAGATGTTCTCTCTCTGTCCCCCGTATAGGATAGGACACAACTCGTATGACTGGTGACTTGAGCCGGTTTATAGGGACTCTAGCATGCCCCAGACTCTAAGAGTGTCACCATGCCTCCTGGGTACTAAGGCGGACAGGTAACTTGGAGTTCAGCTATCCTGACAGTCTCTGATGTAAGTCATAGAGGCCCTTACAACCAGCTACCGGTCTCTGTGCCTTACAAGGAGGCAGCCTGCTTGTGGCTGTTCCACTACTGGTGTTCCTCTCCTGTGCTTCGCTCTCCTGCACGTTCACTGCAATATATTCAGCTTTCTGTATGTCTCTTTCCAGGAACTGCTGCACTGCAGCTACACAGCTCCATAAACGCTCTTCTGCCTCAGAAGTTTGTTCCCTGGCAAGAAATGACTAACTTTCCCTACAGACTACCATATATATATGGGGAGTCACCTAGTAATTAGGATCAAAAGCTCCCCCTGGTGGCCTGGAGTGTAAATGTGTTGCATGCTTGTGTTTACCTGGTGACAGTTATCCCTTCTTGCCTCCAAACATAACATCACTATCAGGCAGGGAGATATGAGTGACATTCACCGATGCTAATTCCTGGGAAGACAGGATCCGGAGAGAGCCACAGACTCCCAGAAATGCAGGGCAAGCGAGACTGGAGAGAGATTGCTTCAGGCCTGTCAGGACCTGAATCATCTGACTGCTGGTGGGCGTGGCCTCAGCCCCAGGGAGCTAGAAGCTGAAGGAAAACTCCTAGAAAGGTAACTAAAGAACAGAGCTACCAAGGGGCACAGACAGAGACATAAACAGATCAGGCCAGGGTCAGAGCATGGGATAGCGTAACGGTACCAAGGGACTAGACAGAAAGGGTAGTAGGGGCCAAGCAGAGGTCAATACCGAACGGACATAGAAAGTACAGAGAGGGATTCCAATAAACAGTATCCAGAGAGCAGACCGAGTCAAAAAGCCAAGAGATCAAGCAAACCAGCACACAGCACAAAACACACTCAAGGGTCAATACACTTAGCCAAGGGCGGAAGTATCACTGACAAAAGAAACTCCCAGATGGAGGCTATAAAAAGTCCACCCAGGATCAGTGTGAGGCTACAGAAGTTAACCCTAAAAGAACCAAACCAGACAAACCATGACAATCACTCTCCCCGTGAGAAAAGCAATGCTACTGTGATGACCAGGACACTGGGGCACCACATATATATACCAATACTATGTGTAGAGTAGACATTTAATTTATCTATTGTATTGTAACCTGTCAGTGTGATTTTACTGTACAGTGCACTGAATTACCGGCTTTTCTATAGGACACCGGTGCGTACTTCTCACAAGGCAGGCGTGTGGTCGGTGTGTAATCCATTTTTTTCTCGCCCCCATAGACTTGCATTGGCGTATTTTTTGAGGAATACGCTGACAATCACAGCAAGCTGCGATTTTCTCAGTCTGTTAAATACGGCCGGGAAATATACGGCTGATAGAAGCTGCCCCATAGAGAAACATTGGTCCGAGTGCAATGCATTGTTTTTGCGACCCTCACTCATCCGTATTTCTCTCTAGTGTGACCCCGGTCTAAGCGTTGTAAGATAGCGCTTACTACGTGTCTTGGGGGACACTTACTTGGCAACAGGATAAATGCACACAGGCACAATTTTCTTATAAAAACAGTCTATTTGGTTTATTTACACACCAGCATAAACCGCAACCTCAGGAACTTGGTAGTATGCAATAGCCTGAACACCGTCTGTACACATTCGGCTTTACAGTGGAACCACAGTCCCTCACTGACCTCGGTCAGCATAACACGGATTAGCGTCAGTTACCTGTTGGTGTCCATCACACAGGTTCCCGGATGCCTCTCATCCTCAGAGGTATCCCACAGACGTCTCTCACTGACCCCGGTCACTATCACTCACTGTTATCAGACCGTCCACTCCAAAGGTATCTCACAGGCCTCCTTGCTTTGGCTCAGACTAGCCAGCTCTCGTTCCCATATGCCAAACACACCTCCATTACATAGTTGTAACCACACTCAGGTAGCTATTACATGGCTAGTCAGGTGATCGTGACATCACCGCATGTCCTTAAACACACAACCATCTTAGGTGTTTAGACATACCCTTTTGGGTAGGTATGTAGGTGACTGGATCCAACACTCTCTCCAAGTCATCTGGAAGCCTTCCCAATGTAAAACAAATCCCTCAGCAGTAGATCTGCTGAACAAAACACGCCCAGGCTTCCATCACAGGGCTACCCACCTCTGTGATACATACCGCCCATCGATCACATGGGGCTTGGCACTTTCTATTACCCGACCAGAGACCCTTCTTGGTCATCCTTAACAGTCAAACCATCTGTCTAAGTCAGGCCCTGCTACTGAACCCTTTCATAGGCATTCGTCATCCATCTCCGTCACGTCATCCCTGGCGGTCAGTACGGTGTCGCGATTCCCTTGTACTCATACCTCCTCTCTGGTCTGACTCTTTGTCATCACAATCGCTACAGGGTCTCCCACCTAGGTCACTCAGCCCTGAGCTAACTGAGGCGTCACTACTTCTACCTCTACCGTTAACAGAAGGTGGCCTATGTCTAAACAAAAAAATGAGTAGCCCCAAAGTACATGAGGAGGACCGCACATGAGTCAGCAAAACAAAAAAACAACAAAGTCCTCCAATACCTGTACTTTTAAATGTAAAAAGCGCACCAAAAACTGCATCAAAACTGCACCAAAACTGCATAAAAAACTGCACCATAACTGCACCAAAACCTGCACCAAAACCCTCACCAAAAACTGCATCAAAATTGCACCAGTTTTTGATGCAAGTTTTGATGCAGTTTTATTGCAGTTTTTGGTGCAGTTTTGATGTGTTTTTAATGCAGTTTTGATGCAGTTTTTTGGTGTGGTTTTTGTGCGGTTTTGTGTTGTGAACTCTATTTTTGGGCTCCCTCTAGTGGTCACAAGCGGTACTGTGTAGTGTTGTCTTTCTGCAGGTTGGCAGCATCAGCTGGTTTGTTATCCTTGGTTGGTTTCCTATTTAGCTCACCTGGATACTCAGTTCCTTGCCTGCTCTCAATGTATTCAGTGCTCTTCAGATTCCTTGTGACTACCTTGCTCCCAGTCTCTCCAAGACAAGCTAAGTTTTTGTTTGTTTATTTTTTGATTATCAGCATTCATCATGTTTCTTGTCCAGCTTGCTAAAATGTGATTTCCTCGCTTGCTGGTTGCTCTAGGGGACTGAGTTTCTCCCCCCACACCGTTAGTTGGTGCGGGGGTTCTTGAAATCTCAGTGTGGATATTTTCTAAGGGTTTTTTACTGACCGCACAGATCCCTTTTCTATTTTCTGCTATCTAGTATTAGTGGGCCTCATTTGCTGAATCTGCTTTCACCCCTGTGTATGTGCCTTCCTCTTACCTCACCGTTATTATTTGTTAGGGGCTTCTATATCTTTGGGGATTATTTCTCTGGAGGCAAGTGAGGTCTTTCTTTCTCTCTAGGGGTAGTTAGTTCCTCAGGCTGGCTCGAGACGTCTAGGATTTTAGTCACGTTCACCGGCTACCTCTAGTGTGTTGGATAGGTTCAGATTTGCGGTCAGTCCAGTTTACCACCTC
Source organism: Ranitomeya variabilis (assembly GCF_051348905.1). Taxonomy (NCBI): domain Eukaryota; kingdom Metazoa; phylum Chordata; class Amphibia; order Anura; family Dendrobatidae; genus Ranitomeya; species Ranitomeya variabilis. Next base: position 814,242,878 of record NC_135232.1, on the reverse strand, counting down.
CCTAAAGCTTGTCCTATGTTTTGTTACTTAGCTGGAGTTTTTTGTGATCCTCAACCACTAAGGATCATAACAGTAGAGCAGGCCAAAAAGTGTTTAATGCATCGCAGAAGTGGGATAAAAAGAAGACCTGAGTACATTTTTTTTTTTTTCCTCCCGCTTTTCCTTTGCTGCAGTCTGATTAGCTTCTTTCATCCCCTTGAACTCTGGGTGGTTTTGAGCTCAGCTGCAGACATGAATGTTCAGACTCTGACTTCTAGTGTGGATCATCTTACTGCACGGGTGCAAAGTATTCAGGATTTTGTTATTCATAGCCCTATGTTAGAACCAAAGATACCCATTCCTGAGTTGTTTTCTGGAGATAGATCTAGGTTTCTAAATTTTAAGAATAATTGTAAGTTATTTCTATCTCTGAGACCTCGTTCCTCTGGTGATTCCGCTCAGCAAGTTAAAATTGTTATCTCCTTGTTGCGTGGCGACCCTCAAGATTGGGCTTTCTCTCTGGCGCCAGGAGATCCTGCATTGCTTAATGTAGATGCATTTTTTCTGGCTCTTGGACTGCTTTATGAGGAGCCTAATCTTGAGAATCAGGCAGAAAAATCGTTGCTGGCTATCTCTCAAGGTCAGGATGAAGCAGAGGTGTATTGTCAAAAATTTCGGAAATGGTCGGTGCTTACTCAATGGAATGATTGTGCCCTGGCTGCAAATTTCAGAGAAGGTCTTTCTGAGGCCGTTAAGAATGTTATGGTGGAGTTTCCCACCCCTACACGTCTGAGTGATTCTATGGCTTTAGCCATTCAGGTTGATCGGCGTTTGCGGGAGCGCAAATCTGCTCATCCTTTGGCGGTATTTTCTGAACAGAGACCTGAGTCTATGCAATGTGACCGAACTCTGACCAGAATTGAGCGACAAAGTCATAGACGTCAAAATGGGTTGTGCTTTTACTGTGGTGATTCTACTCATGTTATCTCAGCATGCTCTAAACGCTTAGAAAAATTTGCTAAACCTGTCACCATTGGTACTATGCAGCCTAAATTTATTTTGTCTATTACTTTGATTTGTTCTTTGTCGTCCTACCCGGTTATGGCTTTTGTGGATTCGGGTGCTGCCCTGAATCTGATGGATTTGTCGTTTGCCAGGCGCTGTGGTTTTGTCCTGGAGCCTTTGGAATTTCCTATTCCCCTGAGGGGAATTGATGCTACGCCATTGGCTGAGAATAAGCCTCAGTATTGGACGCAAATGACCATGTGCATGACTCCCATACATCAGGAGGTGATTCGCTTTCTTGTTCTGCATAATTTGCATGATGTTGTCGTTTTGGGTCTGCCATGGCTGCAGGCTCATAATCCAGTTTTAGATTGGAAAGCTATGTCTGTGTCAAGTTGGGGTTGTCAGGGAATTCATGGCGATGCTCCGTTGGTGTCTATTGCTTCTTCCACTCCTTCTGAGGTCCCTGAGTTTTTGTCTGACTACCAGGATGTATTTGATGAGCCCAGGTCCAGTGCCCTGCCCCCTCATAGGGATTGTGACTGTGCTATAAATTTAATTCCTGGTAGTAAATTCCCTAAGGGACGACTTTTTAATCTGTCTATACCAGAGCATGCCGTGATGCGGAGTTATATAAAGGAGTCTTTGGAGAAGGGACATAGTCGCCCATCCTCTTCCCCTCTTTGTGCAGGATTTTTTTTTGTGGCCAAGAAGGACGGTTCTTTGAGACCTTGTATAGATTATCGTCTTCTGAATAAAATCACAGTCAAATTTCAGTATCCTTTACCACTATTGTCTGATTTGTTTGCTCAGATTAAGGGTGCCAGTTGGTTCACCAAGATAGATCTCCGTGGTGCGTATAACCTTGTGCGCATTAAGCAGGGAGATGAATGGAAAACAGCATTTAATACGCCTGAAGGCCATTTTGAGTACTTGGTGATGCCTTTTGGACTCTTTAATGCTCCTTCTGTGTTTCAGTCCTTCATGCATGACATCTTCCGAGAATATCTGGATAAATTTATGATTGTTTATCTGGATGACATTTTGGTCTTTTCTGATGATTGGGAGTCCCATGTGAAGCAGGTCAGGATGGTGTTTCAGGTCCTGCGTGCTAATGCTTTATTTGTGAAGGGCTCAAAATGCCTCTTCGGAGTACAGAAAGTCTCCTTTATGGGGTTTATTTTTTCTCCTTCTACTGTGGAGATGGACCCAGTCAAGGTCCAGGCTATTCATGACTGGACTCAGCCCACGTCTGTTAAGAGTCTTCAGAAGTTCTTGGGTTTTGCTAATTTTTACCGTCGTTTCATCGCTAATTTTTCTAGCGTGGTTAAACCTTTGACGGATTTGACCAAGAAGGGTTCTGATGTGACTAATTGGTCTCCTGTGGCCGTGGAGGCCTTTCAGGAGCTGAAGCACCGGTTTTCTTCAGCTCCAGTCTTATGTCAGCCAGATGTCTCTCTCCCCTTCCAGGTCGAGGTTGATGCTTCTGAGATTGGAGCAGGGGCTGTTTTGTCGCAGAGAAGCTCTGATGGCTCTGTGATGAAGCCATGTGCTTTCTTTTCAAGAAAGTTTTCGCCTGCCGAGCGGAATTATGATGTTGGTAATCGGGAGTTGTTGGCTATGAAGTGGGCATTTGAGGAGTGGCGACATTGGCTCGAAGGAGCTAAACATCGTGTGGTGGTCTTGACTGATCACAAAAATCTGATTTACCTTGAGTTTGCCAAGCGCCTGAATCCTAGACAGGCTCGTTGGTCGTTGTTTTTCTCCCGTTTCAACTTCGTGGTCTCATACCTGCCTGGTTCGAAGAACGTGAAAGCTGATGCACTTTCTAGGAGTTTTGTGCCTGACTCTCCAGGAGTTTCTGAGCCGGCTGGTATTCTCAGAGAGGGAGTGATTTTGTCTGCCATTTCCCCAGATTTGCGACGAGTGCTGCAGAAATTTCAGGCAGATAGACCTGACCGTTGTCCACCAGAGAGACTGTTTGTCCCAGATAGATGGACCAGCAGAGTTATTTCCGAGGTTCATTCTTCGGTGTTGGCGGGTCATCCTGGGATTTTTGGTACCAGAGATTTGGTGGCTAGGTCCTTCTGGTGGCCTTCCTTGTCGCGGGATGTGCATTCCTTTGTGCAGTCTTGTGGGATTTGTGCTCGGGCTAAGCCTTGCTGTTCTCGTGCCAGCGGTTTGCTTTTGCCTTTGCCTATTCCGAAAAGGCCTTGGACACACATTTCCATGGATTTTATTTCGGATCTTCCAGTATCTCAGAAAATGTCTTTCATCTGGGTGGTGTGTGATCGTTTTTCCAAGATGGTCCATTTGGTGCCCTTGCCTAAGTTGCCTTCTTCCTCCGATTTGGTTCCTCTATTTTTTCAGAATGTGGTTCGCTTGCACGGCATTCCTGAAAATATTGTGTCTGATAGAGGATCCCAGTTTGTGTCCAGGTTTTGGCGGACTTTTTGTGCTAAGATGGGCATTGATTTGTCTTTTTCGTTGGCCTTCCTTCCTAAGACTAATGGCCAAACCGAGCGAACTAATCAGACGTTGGAAACTTATTTGAGATGTTTTGTTTCTGCTGATCAGGATGATTGGGTGACTTTTTTGCCATTGGCAGAGTTTGCCCTTAATAATCGGGCTAGTTCTGCTACTTTGGTTTCGCCTTTTTTCTGCAATTCTGGTTTCCATCCTCGTTTTTCCTCGGGTCAGGTTGAGTCTTCTGACTGTCCTGGGGTGGATTCTGTGGTGGATAGGTTGCAGCAGATATGGAACCATGTGGTGGACAATTTGAGGTTGTCACAGGAGAAGGCTCAGCGCTTTGCCAACCGCCGCCGCGGTGTGGGTCCCCGACTTCGTGTTGGGGATTTGGTGTGGCTGTCTTCTCGGTATGTTCCTATGAAGGTCTCCTCTCCTAAATTCAAGCCTCGCTTCATCGGTCCTTATAAGATCTTGGAAATCCTTAACCCGGTGTCTTTTCGTTTGGATCTCCCAGCATCGTTTGCCATTCATAATGTGTTCCATAGGTCTTTGTTGCGGAGGTATGTGGTACCTGTGGTTCCTTCTGTTGAGCCTCCTGCTGGTCGAGGGCGAATTGGAGTACGTGGTGGAGAAGATTTTGGATTCTCGTATCTCTAGACGGAGGCTTCAGTATTTGGTTAAGTGGAAGGGCTATGGTCAGGAGGATAATTCCTGGGTTGTCGCCTCTGATGTTCATGCGGCCGATTTGGTTCGTGCCTTCCACGCGGCTCATCCTGATCACCCTGGGGGTCTTGATGAGGGTTCGGTGACCCCTCCTCAAGGGGGGGGTACTGTTGTGAACTCTATTTTTGGGCTCCCTCTAGTGGTCACAAGCGGTACTGTGTAGTGTTGTCTTTCTGCAGGTTGGCAGCATCAGCTGGTTCGTTATCCTTGGTTGGTTTCCTATTTAGCTCACCTGGATACTCAGTTCCTTGCCTGCTCTCAATGTATTCAGTGCTCTTCAGATTCCTTGTGACTACCTTGCTCCCAGTCTCTCCAAGACAAGCTAAGTTTTTGTTTGTTTATTTTTTGATTATCAGCATTCATCATGTTTCTTGTCCAGCTTGCTAAAATGTGATTTCCTCGCTTGCTGGTTGCTCTAGGGGACTGAGTTTCTCCCCCCACACCGTTAGTTGGTGCGAGGGTTCTTGAAATCTCAGTGTGGATATTTTGTAAGGGTTTTTTACTGACCGCACAGATCCCTTTTCTATTTTCTGCTATCTAGTATTAGTGGGCCTCATTTGCTGAATCTGCTTTCACCCCTGTGTATGTGCCTTCCTCTTACCTCACTGTTATTATTTGTTGGGGGCTTCTATATCTTTGGGGATTATTTCTCTGGAGGCAAGTGAGGTCTTTCTTTCTCTCTAGGGGTAGTTAGTTCCTCAGGCTGGCTCGAGACGTCTAGGATTTTAGTCACGTTCACCGGCTACCTCTAGTGTGTTGGATAGGTTCAGATTTGCGGTCAGTCCAGTTTACCACCTCCCTAAAGCTTGTCCTATGTTTTGTTACTTAGCTGGAGTTTTTTGTGATCCTCAACCACTAAGGATCATAACAGTTTTGATGCTGTTTTTGGAAATAAATGGAAAATGTGCATGATTTGAATGGAAACATGCATGAAAAAACGGATTCGGAGGCCGGATTCATCATTTCACATCTCAGTTTCATAAGTTTTTCTCAGGATCCGTCACTGTGCGTTTTTTCACCGGATAGAAAAAACGTTTCTCTGTATGTGTTTTTCGACCGGCGGAAACTGCTTTTTTGATGGATCCGGCAAAAAACGGATGAAACGTGTGGCCATCAGGTGCAAACCAGCGCTAATACAACTCTATGAGAAAAAACGGATCCAGCAGAAAAAAAACGGATCTTTTTTTTTTCAAAACTCGCTGGATTGTGCCTGACGGCAATAACAATGTGTGAAATTAGCCAGATAGATATATGGATAGAAACATCTATGTATCTATAGATATATCAGAAAAAAAGAAGAGAAAAAAACGACGCTCCCACGCAATTTTCTGCGCCAGAGGGGGGGGGGGGTAATATTTGTAGCCTGGGAAAGGGGTAATACCCATTGCCCCTCCCAGGCTATGAATATCAGCCCGCAGCTGTCTGCGCAGCCTTTACTGGCTATTAAAATAGGGGGACCACCAAAAAAAATGACGTGGGGTCCCCCTATATTTTATAGCCAGATAGGCTACGCAGACAGCAGCGGGCTGATATTCATAGTCTAGAGAGGGGCCATCAATATTGGCCCGCCCCGGCTACAAATACCAGTCTGTAGCTGCCCCAGAAATGGCGCATCTGTAAGATGCGCCAATTCCAGCACTTAGCCCCTCTCTTCCCACTCCCTTGTAGCCGTGGGATATGGGGTAATAAGGGGTTAATGTCACCTTGCTATTGTAAGGTGACATTAAGCCGGGTTAATAATGGAGAGGCGTCAATAAGACACCTTTCCATTATTAATCCTACAGTAGTGAAAGAGTAAAAAAAAAAAAAAGACACAGCCAGAAAAAAGTATTTTAATATTCTTAATTTAACCATACTTACCATACTTCAGTGCCTGCAAAAAATGTAAAATAATAAACCGTATACTACCTGTCCGCCATAGTCCAATTAATAACGAATGTCCCACGACGATCTCCCCTATAGAACAGTGGCATCGGGTGATGTCACTGCTCTATAGGACCTTCAGTGACACACTGACAGGAGACAATGTCTCCTGCAGTGCATCACTGAGAGGTTACTATAGTTCACTGGTCTCACTTTATGGCAAAAGCTGCATTGGAACTTTCTCACACAGCAATGCCAAAAGTGAGACTAGGGACTATTTTTTTACATCGGCGGAGGAATACAGTGCGAAAGGATACCTTGCTCCCGTCATTGTATTCCTGGAGCCCCTAGAGAGCGATCGCATCAGCTGATGCTGCTGTTCTCCACGGGGGATCGTCGTGGGACACTCGTGGATTTCTGCGGATCAGGGAGTATATTGTTTCTTTGTTATTTTAATATTTTTTACAGATGACACTGGCTTCGGGGAACAAAGTGACAAGTGATGGTGAGTATGTACTCTATGTTATATGTACTGTATGTCTATATGTATGAAATGTTTGAATGTATTGTATGTAGTATGTATGTAGTATGTATGTAGTATGCATGTAGTATGTTGTATGCATGTATGTTGTATGTATGTTGTATGTATGTAGTATGTATGTAGTATGTATGTAGTATGTATGTTTTATGTATGTAGTATGTATGTAGTATGTATGTAGCATGTATGTAGTATGTAGTATGTATGTTCGTGGTTTTTTTTTTACATTCAACACATTAGCCGGATGATGGGACTACTTCTGTCTGCACAGACCCCCCACGGTCACGCACAGACCCCGCCCGCACACACAGACACGAAGTCTACACCCACACTCTATTATAGTTCATCATTGCATTATGGGAACTTCCGATTCTGGTATTCGATACTGCAAAAGTATTGAAACTCAGTATCGGAACTCCAATACAGCGAATATCGGCCGATACCCGATATTTGAAGTATCAGAATGCTCAACCCTACTGACATCACACTAATCATGTAATCTGTTTAGTTCTACTGTGTATTACCTTATACCTTGAAATACTTAACAGTTTCATAATGAATTTAATTATTTTATGCACTATGCACTTTATGTTTCATATCTAGCCTTATCAATATCCTCATTCAAATTGGCTATGTGGTTGTTTTAAGATGCGATATACCCTGTGTGTGTATATATATACACATTTTCCCATTGTAGGTGTAATTCTATTTACTCCATGTCCAGTGTTTGCTGTTTTGCCATTACTTGTATGGTGTACTAGCATCTCCTATTTTTTTAAATGTCTTTTAAAAAATTATTTGTATTTTGAATAAAAAAATTTTGCATTTAAAATTACTGGCATTGGAGGACTTTGTTGCTTTTTACACCTTCTGTTATGTGTCTGCTGGCCACTTCTCCTATGGTCTTTATTGCCTGGAGAGCAGTCCATCCATTTATCTCTATGTCCTCTGTTAGCTTCAGCTTTAGGACTTCCAGTCTTTAGAGAACCTTTTTGTCTCTCTATACCGCTAGTTGAAGGTGGCAGCCATCTTCCCATTTCCTGCCACTCTCTATTGATCTGTCCCCTCTCAAGTCTTAGCTGCTCTATCTGTTTCAGGTATTCCACACGATACTCCAGGAGCATCCGGATATTCCCAAGGCTCTCCATGGATCCGAAAATGAGGAATGGAACCATCCCATCTTCACCCATGACCTGGGCTTCGTCATCAGCTGGAATCCTCACTCTTATCACACCGGATCTATTCACCATCTCCTGCATCACTTTCCAAAAAGTTCCAATGACTTTCCTCACCAGACCTCTGGGCACTTGAATGATGTCCTCCACAAAGCCCAGACGACTTTGGGCTTTCTTTGCCTGCTCCAGACATCGAGCGGCTTCCTTATTCCTCAACAGGATCAACTGCTTTGTGCGGAAGCATTGTAGATGTATATCCCTCAGGACAGCTACCCGCTTCACTGTGACTTCCCTAATTGACAGTAAGACCAACTGTTTCGCCTCTGGTGCCCAGTTCACTCTACATGCTTCTACCGCCTTTCTAAAGGCCTCATGCACATCCTCACTGTTACACGCTTCTCGCATGTCTTCAGGTATCTCTATCATGCACTTGAAAACCGAAGTCTCACCTTCTTGGCCATACTGTTGGACCTCCTCGTGCTTAGCGTCAGCGCAGTTTTCCAAGACCTCAACGTCCTTTGTATGGCCATCTGCATGGCACTTCCTCTGCTGGATTTCTTCTTCTGTGGAGGCCCCTTCTTTGGTCAGCCACTCCAGCTCACTCTCCTTCATGGCGATCAGATCAAGAGAGCATGACAGTTCGATTACCTGATCATCTGTATATTTCTGGAGCTGGGCATTTGCCTCCTTCTCTATCTTGAGCTCTCGGAGAACTTTATCCGGCTCATCTGCTAGGCAGCGACACTCATCCTCTCTCCGGAGAAGTTCCTGCTGATACTTCTTTTGGGCCTCTCTGAGCACCTCTGTATCTTTCAATAAGGCTTTGTTCAAGGTTTGACATGCTGACAAGTGACCTCTGAGCTCAGAGACTTCCTTCTCCAGCTCATCCACTCTGTGCTCAACCGCTTGTCTCAGGACCCTTTCTTGCTCAGCATGCTCTTTCACTGTCTCTTTAAGCAGCTTTATCTCATGGTCCTGCTCACTTTTGGCCAGCACATGTCACACCACCAGTTCTTTAATTAGATTTTCAGATGGGCTCTATTACCTACATTCTGCCTCTTCAGAGTTCCGCCTGTTCCTGCTTCTGCAGGTTCAACTGTCTCTCGATTCTTGGTAACTTCAGAGAACTCCATATCTTCAGCATCAGGTACTCTGGAGCCTTCAATATACTGAACCATTTCACCCTTTCCGGGCATTGCAGATGTGGGTCTAGTACAGGTCTATTTTAATTCCAGCCCTACCTCTGTGCTGGGAATTGTCAGAGATAAAGTGACCTCCTTATCAAGGACAGTAACCAGATCTGTACTTGACCCTGACTCTTCCTCATCATCTCTCCTCAGTGGGTGTAGCCTGTCTTGCCCTTCCGCAGCCCCCGCGATGAGATGAAGATCTGTCATTTTTACTCAGCTTCCCCTTACTGCACTCTTTTTCCCTTGCATTCGAGTTACAGTCTGAATAGGAGTCACCCCCTCTCACCCTGTCACCCTGGAATAGCAAGTCCCCACTTAAACAGGTGTCAGATCCACACTTTCTTCCGGTCACATGGAACTCTGGACTATTACTTTTGGATGGTGCTACCTCTTCCTCCTTATACATCCCATTAAGAATCCCCACAACCTGCTGCTGTAGTGGGGCTTCCATACGACCGTACCGTCTCTCCTCTGAGCAACTCCACACTTCATCAACTTCCCATAGATCTTCAAAGACCACAAAGTCCTGGCCCCTCTCAAAAGGGTAAAACAAATTCAGTGTTATACTGCCATCTTGGCACTCAACACTTTTGGACATATCAATTATCACTCTGTCCACAGTATAGTCCACAGTGACCCCATGGATGCAACGAACCTTGACCTGTTTATTGGTCAGACAGAGAACAAGAACAGTTCCCATCAGAGCCACCTGACTCTTTGAATCCAGCCATCCTGAGACTCACACCTGCAAGTAGTCGTAAAACGAGAAGTCTATGCCGCACTCGGAATAAGTAAAACACAAACACTGCTGTTCCCCAGACATGTCCACTGAGGTAACCGATGCCACTCCTTTTGAAAGCTCTGCCCCTTTTTGGGCCAATATCCCCTTTTGGGACTCCCCCCTTTCGGGACCACCCCCCTTTCGGGACTCCCCCTTTTGGGCCACCACCCCTGTTTGGGTCACCGCCCCCTTTTGGGACTCCGCCCTTTTTGGGCCACCATCCCTCCTTGAGGTGCACGCCGTGGACCTCCCATGTCCCACTACAGGTCCCTCACCGCCTGTGCACAGTAGTATATCTGCCCCAACAATACCACAGTGCACTTAGGTTTTTCTGGGCCGTTGCTCTTTAAGAGTTTGTGTGACCTGGTTCACACTGTCCTCTTATGATACCTCACCAGCTCCTGCTGGCACTGCCACAACTCCTGTTGCAGCCACAAAACCACCGGCACTTCTGGCTGCCAATCACCAGTAGGTGCTGCTGCAACTGCAGCTCCCGCTGCTGCAGAACCTCTTGCTTAAACTGCAGCTCCTGCAGAACCTCTTGCTGAACCTGCAGCTACACAGCGCAGATTTCGTGGACCCGCAGCAAAATCCACAGCAAATCTTTGTAACCCTGCCGAGTTACAGCCAGACGCTTGTAATCTTCATGGATCCACCGCAAGCTGTATTGGAGAAAAAAAAAATGTTCGTGACCCTGCCGAGCCACAGCAATCACCTCCACATGTGCTTCCTGGACCGTTGCCCGCAGTCTAGCACCAATTGTAAGATAGCGCTTACTGCGTGTCTTGGGGCACAATCGCTTGGCAACGGGATAAATGCACACAGGCACGATTTTCTTATAAAAACAGTCTATTTGGTTTATTTACACACTATCATAAACCACAACCTCAGGAACTTGTTAGTATGAAACAGCCTGAACACCATCTGTACACATTCAGCTTTACAATGGAACCACAGTCCCTCACTGACCCCGGTCAGCATAACACGGATTACAGTCCGTTACCTGTTGGTGTCCATCACACAGGTTCCCAGATGCCTCTTATCCTCAGAGGTGTCCCATAGAGAAACAGTCTCTTTCTGACCCCGGTCAGTAGAACACGGATCCATGTCCGTTACCTATTGGTGTTGGCCACACAGGTTCCCAGATGCCTCTTATCCTCAGAGGTATCCCACAGATGTCTCTCACTGACCCTGGTCAGCATCACTCACGGTTATCAGACCGTCCACTATGGAGGTATCTCACAGGCCTCCTTGTTCTGGCTCAGACTAGCCAGCACTCGCTCCCATATGCCAAACACACCTCCATTACATAGTTGTAACCACACCCAGGTAACTATCACATGGCTAGCCAGGTGATCATGACATCACCGCAGGTCCTCAAACACACAACCATCTTAGGTGTTCAGACACACCCCTTTGGGTGGGTATGTAGGTGACTGGACCCACTCATCTCTCCAAGTCACCTGGAAGCCTTCCCAATATAAGCAAATTCCTCAGCAGTAGATCTGCTGAGCAAAACACCCAGGCTTCCATCACAGGGCCACCCACCTCTGTGATACATACCGCCCATCAATCACATGACCAGTCGCCATGCCACAGCATGTATGTGTATTTTCCTGTGTGTGTGAGTGTGTGCATGTGTATTTTACTGTGTGTGAGCATGCATGTGTACAAGCATGCATGTGTATTTTACTGCTTGTGAGCATGCATGTGTATGTGCATGCTTATTTTCCTGAGTGTGAGCATGCATGTGTATTCCCCAGTTTATGATACAACGAGCAGCACCAACTAACAGCATCGCTGCTGACTGCCATCCTTGGTGACCGTCTACTTGTCAGTATAACTTTGCAGTCACCAACAAAATGGCTCCTCACTATTATCTTACGTCTCATCCTCTTATCACTTAGCAAACACCCAGAAGTGGAGGAGGTGTGACATCACACACATGTGAGCAGATTCAGCCCATATTTATTGCAGTCCTATTGTGAGCTAGTTATACACAGTCAAATTTCAGTAGCTGCTCCCCCTAGTGTTTAAAAGTGGAAATATCAAACATTTTTAAATTATTTTTTCATATTTTACTGAATTATAAACAAATGATATTTTTTAACAAAATGTAAACATTAATTCTTTACATTTTTTCTATTGCTGAAAATTTTTTTTTTTAATGACACCTTCTCTTTAAACAAGAATCTGCAAAAGCCCTAGTCCATGAACTCCACTAATCATCTCTCGCCTCGACCACTGCAAGCTCCTGCTTTAAGCTCTCCCTTCTTACAACACCCCTCCAATCTATCCTAACCTCTGCTGCCCAACTAATCCACCTATCCCTCCACTATTCTCCACCCTCTCATCTCTGTCAATCCCTTCACTGGCTCCCAATTACCCAGAGACTTCAGTTCCAAACAGTAACCATGGCAATAAAAACAATGCCATCAACAACTGTCTCCTGCATACATCTCTGACCTAGTCTTCCGGTACTTACCTGCATGCAACCTCCTATCATTACAAGATCTTCTTCTATGCTTCCCGGGCATCTCCTCTTCCCACAATCGCATGCTAGATTTCTCCAGTGCATCCCTCTGGAACTCTCTTTCCCAGCATATCATAGTTTCGTCTACCATGGGAACCTTCAAAAGGAACCTGAAGAACCACCTCTTCCGACAAGCCTACAACCTACAGTAACCATCGTTCCACCATTTCTGCTGCACGACCAGCTCTACTCTCACCTAGTGTATCCTCACCCATACCTTATAGACTGTGAGCAGGGTCCTCACTCCTCCTATACCAGTCAGTGACTTGTACTGTTAAAGATTATTGTACTTGTTTTTTTATTATGTATACCCCTTTTAACATGTAAAACATCATGGAATAAATTGTGCTATAACAATTAATAATAATAATACCGCTGTTCAGCTGCCAAAGAGTTGAGTAGCCCGTTAAGTAACAGAAGTTGTCAAAATGCTGCCCAATTATACTATTTCTACTCTGGGGAAATTGATGCCACTTTAGCTGTGTGTGGCAATATTTTTAGGAAATGTTTGTACTCCAAGTTGGGTCTCCTTCATGTGTGTTGCCTGTAGCAGTAGGGCTCCAAGAGCGGCAGGCCTGCATTTACTTTCAGTCAACTGCCAGTGTTACTATCCTTAAATGTTTATAGCATTAGTGATCTATGAAGCTGATATTTGTGCCACCTGTGTGTGGCTGAGCAGAAAAGCAGTTTGAGCTGTGGCATGAGGTATCAGGGTTCCCAGCACAGCAGGCTTACACTGGTCCCTAACCCACACCATCTTAATTGAAACTTAAATTCAAAGCTCTAAATGCTGACCCAGAACCTGATATCTCATGCATGGCTCATGGCTGACTGCTGCTGTGCCATTAACAAATTTCTACTGTGGGTCAATTAATGACTCCAAGTTGGAGTCATGTATGTTGCCTGAATTTTGCAGGCCTATCAGAGCACCAGTCCTACACCTGTCAACCATCCACCTGTTACTGATCAATGTTTCTGCTAGAAATGCTGGTCCAAGCCCTGCCCCATGCATCCATGCTGCACATTTATACTATTGGTGCTCTGGGTTAATTGATGCCACTTTTCCTGGTGTCTGTCTCTAATTTTAGCAGTTTGGGAATCTTTTTTGCACCCCCCTTAAGGTGTAGCCTATGCATTTGGTTTTGCCTGCCTTTCAATTCAATAGGATTGGAGTATGTTCATGTAGGGAGGAGAGCCAAACTTGCGGTTTCTCTTGCGTGTGTGAGCCGAAACTGTTGAGACTGTTACCAGTGTTTCAAGGGGAAGAAATTTCAGACTGGAGCAGTTCAGGACACCTGACAGATGGGGGTGGTCTGATATAAAAAGCCATCGGAGTGGGAAGATGGGACTTTTGGTGGTGAACGAGCCTGTGAGTAGTGAGATGGTTGACTCCCTCTCAACAGAACCATGCCAGCTAGCTGCCCCTGTATCCCCAGCTAGCTATACCTTCGACACATACTACCCCCAGCCCAGAGAGACATCCGCACCGGGTAGTGACCAGGATAGAGTGCATACCTTGGCTCCGCTCACCACCGCGGAGGCACTGCTTAGTCCCATCCTTGCGGTGCCTGATAAGGACCGGCCTGTGCCTGTGGCTTTGTCCACTGGACTGTATGCTTTAGCTGCAGCCTTGTCTACTGAACTGTTAGTTTCTCCCACTGTGCCGCCGACCATCATCTCTACCCCACCGTGTGCCCGGATCAAGAGATCACATGCTGAAGGACCCAGAGGATTCATCGTAACCAGGAAAAAGTGCATCACCATTCTGTGGGACCGGATTGGAGACATCTCGTGCCTCCTGCGGCGTAGCCGAGTGAATTTCCAGCCACCTTCCTCCAGCGTACAGAGACTGATAGGTTAACCTATTACTTTCTTCTGCATTTTACTTTCTCCCATCCTCAAGTTCACATTCGTTACCCCCCTGCTTGTACCAATACTGTTTATATATACAGTACAGACCAAAAGTTTCGACACACCTTCCCATTTAAAGATTTTTCTGTATTTTCATGACTATGAAAATTGTACATTCACACTGAAGGCATCAAAACTATGAATTAGCACATGTGGAATTATATACTTAACAAAAAAGTGTGAAACAACTGAAATTATGTCTTATATTCTAGGTTCTTCAAAGTAGCCACCTTTTGCTTTGATGACTGCTTTGCACACTATTGGCATTCTCTTGATGAGCTTCAAGAGGTAGTCACCGGGAATGGTTTTCACTTCACAGGTGTACCCTGTCAGGTTTAATAAGTGGGATTTCTTGCCTTATACATGGTGTTGGGACCATCAGTTGTGTTGTGCAGAAGTCTGGTGGATACACAGCTAATAGTCCTACTGAATAGACTGTTAGAATTTGTATTATGGCAAGAAAAAAGCAGCTAAGTAAAGAAAAACGAGTGGCCATCATTACTTTAAGAAATGAAGGTCAGTCAGTTCGAAAAATTGGGAAAACTTTGAAAGTGTCCCCAAGTGCATTAGCAAAAACCATCAAGCGCTACAAAGAAACTGGCTCACATGAGGACCGCCCCAGGAAAGGAAGACCAAGAGTCACCTCTACTTCTGAGGATAAGTTTATCCGAGTCACCAGCCTCAGAAATTGCAGGTTATCAGCAGCTCAGATTAGAGACCAGGTCAATGCCACACAGAGTTCTAGCAGCAGACATCTCTACAACAACTGTTAAGAGGAGAATTTGTGCAGCAGGCCTTAATGGTAAAATAGCTGCTAGGAAACCACTGCTAAGGACAGGCAACAAGCCTGAGACTTGTTTGGGCTAAAGAACACAAGGAATGGACATTAGACCAGTGGAAATCTGTGCTTTGGTCTGATGAGTTCAAATTTGAGATCTTTGGTTCCAACCACCGTGTCTTTTTGCGACGCAGAAAAGGTGAACGGATGGACTATACATGCCTGGTTCCCACCGTGAAGCATGGAGGAGGAGGTGTGATGGTGTGGGGGTGCTTTGCTGGTGACACTGTTGGGGATTTATTCAAAATTGAAGGCATACTGAACCAGCATGGCTACCACAGCATCTTTCAGCAGCATGCTATTCCATCCGGTTTGCGTTTAGTTGGACCATCATTTATTTTTCAACAGGACAATGACCCCAAACAAACCTCCAGGCTGTGTAAGGGCTATTTGACCAATAGGAGAGTGATGGGGTGCTACGCCAGATGACCTGGCCTCCACAGTCACCAGACCTGAACCCAATCGAGATGGTTTGGGGTGAGCTGGACCGCAGAGTGAAGGCAAAAGGGCCAACAAGTGTTAAGCATCTCTGGGAACTCCTTCAAGATTATTGAATGAACATTCCCGGTGACTACCTCTTGAAGGTCATCAAGAGAATGCCAAGAGTGTGCAAAGCAGTCATCAAAGCAAAAGGTGGCTACTTTGAAGAACCTAGAATATAAGACATATTTTCAGTTGTTTCACACTTTTTTGTTAAGTATATAATTCCATATGTGTTAATTCATAGTTTTGATGCCTTCAGTGTGAATGTACAATTTTCATAGTCATGAAAATACAGAAAAATCTTTAAATGAAAAGGTGTGTCCAAACTTTTGGTCTGTACTGTATATATATATAAAGAACCTGTTAACCCTTGCTCTGCCTCCTGTGTGTTACTGCATCGTATGCACCTAACATGCTGCACTTGGCGTAGTCAGCAGGATGTGCAGCGCCCCAGAGTCCTGGTCGTTGCAGTATTGTCGCTCTTTCAAAAGGGGGAGTGATGGTACGTCTGATGGCAATAAAGGAGTTCACCTGACCAGGTATCACAGTCACACACTACACTTCACACTCCGGCCACCAGGGGGAGCAAAAGGTTCTATGTATTAGGCCACTCCTCACACTCTGGTAAAACTGGGGGTCGGATAGGAAGTTAGAGAGAAGCTGACTGGGTTTTGCCCAGGTAACATCTATTGAGAGAAGAGAGCGTTGCTAGGGAAGACCCAGGGAGGTCCCGGTCAGGGGTGGGATCCTGACAGTGGCCTAGCACGAGACAGATCGATACGGAGCTGCGCCTGCACTTCCTTGTGGCAGCATCCTAAGAAAAAACAAGAAGCGAAGTATTTTGTGGAGAAGTGAGAAACGAGATCACAGCACAAAGGAGATAGAACCAGGAGGAGTCGTGCCCCAAGATCGGCAACATCCTTCTGAGGCGCGTAGCCGGCGGCCGGAACGCCGAGGGAGTAATAGACTCTACGCATTACTCTGAACTACGGCAGGGCAGTTAACTCTAGGTTGGCTGTCTCACCTTTACACCTAATGAAGACAACGGAGGCAATTGTGGGAGAGGGGCATCTCTAGGGTCCCTATAAAATAACTCCAGGCCTACCCCATCATATGGGTGCATCCTATCCAAACCATCTGGGGGACGGAGAGAGAGAGAGAACAGAAACATACACGACAGTTATGAGGACTATCCCGTGGTGCTCAGCAGGGAGGTACTACAACACACTGGCGCTAGTAGGAAGGCTACTGATTTCCACCTGCAAATGGAACTCTGGATGGGCCTTCGGACCAGCCGGTCTCAGCCAGCCCTGTTAGCAGTGCTCTGGATTGTGGATGCCGAAGCCTTCAGTAAAAAGGTAAAGAGACTGCAACCCTGTGTCCTCGTCTTTTACTGCGACCTACACCATCACCATCTACTCATCAAGGGAAGCCCTGTGGACATACTTCACCTGTGGGAAGTTACACCATCTAGCTGCCATTCCATCACCCCAGCGGACCCCTAGCAGCGTCGGTCACCCTGACCGAACACCACAGGTGGAGTCACGAACACTTGACAAACTCTCACCTACACCTTTAATTGGGCACCCCTTAGCAGGGCCATAGACTGGGTCGGGCCACCGTGACATCCCCAGAGACAGAAGGGACCCGGTACTGAGTACCCCACTGCCCTGCGTTTGGGGGCCGCTCCAAACTTGGCATCATGAACAGGATCTACTTAAGCCTGAGAATCAGGTCATGTGTGTCTTGGAACTGTGACTGAATTGTGTTGAATCGCGATTTATTGCAAAGACTGTGTATTGCTATTTGCCGCCAAAAGTTCCCGCCAAAACCGCCGTCATTACAGTGCAACGAGGAGCGCAGGAGAACAAGGGCGTGCCATGGGAGGAGACTATCAAAGCGGCGCCAAAAGTGACAACCACCCCCTCCGACTACTGCTGCAAGAAAACGACATGCCGCGAAGTAGAGGAGAACTGCCCCCTGATTTGCAATGGCGGGAACCAAGACGAGAAGGAGATCCACCCTCAGAAAATGGCGGAACCATGTGTGCGTGCAGCTGCTGACAGCGAAACTGCGGGGATGACCAGCGAGTACCTGAACGACGATGAAGTGATCCCGGACTGTCCCCGCTGACCAGAGGCGGATCCGAACCCACTGCCGCTGGAGGATCCGCACCTCATGGAGCCGCAAGCGGAGGAGCTGAGTCAACCTATCCTGAACACGGAGCCAGCAGATGTGAAGCAATGGAAGTCGGTTCTGTCCCCGAGGGTCGCATCGGAAGAACCGCGGTCCGAGCCGCTGCTGACTCCAGTGTCCTCATCAATAGAACAGACCGGCATCGGTGGAACCACATCAGGCGCAGGTATGGAAAGCGCCCCTGCTCTTCCAACCAATCCTGCTCCCGTGACTGCTCCCCGTCCCGACAATGACCGATTCCCCGCCGCTGAGCTGGTAGTGGTAACCCCCGGCACTATGGAGAAGCTGGTGCCTCCGTTACCAACAACTATGGGAGAACCACTAGATGTGAGCTCAGAGGGGGTGATCTTCCAATGGGATACCCCAAGGATTGGACCTGATGGGGCTAGGCAGGAGGGCCTCAGCATTGCTGTGCTCACCTGGGAACAATATAAACAATGCTTAATTCTACACTGGAAAAACCGAAAAGAGACAGAACAAAGTGACCCACTGAAAGTACAAAAACCAAAGACTGAACGTGGTAAGAAAAACTTGGTAAAACAGGGGACTGTACTAGCCTTTCACCCAAAACGTGGTTGGGGCTTTATACAGGAGCCGGGACTGCTGACTGAAGTCTTCTTTACCAGTTAGAACGTGAAGACCCCGTTCCGCAACAGATATGACAACCAACTTTTACGAAGAGGGGACCAGGTGACCTACACTCGCCATCGGAGTGCGCAAGGGTGGTGCGCTCGGAACATTCAACGATGCGAGCCTGCAGTGGCGCCACCTGCTGTCCTGACTGCGACTAACTCTGACCTGACAAATTCTACTACTACCACCACTGTGTGCATTATTGCCGCTACTGAACTTGCTACCAAAACTGACACTGACATTCGAATTCAGACCCCTGGTGACCTGGCCGCACCTAAGAGGCGAACCACTGACACTGACGCCGCATCAGAGGAGGACACGGAATCGAAGCTCTCCCGGTCAGGAAGCGTCCGCTACCGACTGATGCCTTGCAACCTACTATGAGAATGAACCTCGGAACCACGAGTATGTATATAGTTCTTTAAAACTGTTTGTCTGTTTTGCCGCTAAAACCTGTAGGGGTTAAGTGAGTCCTCCAGAGAGCCATAGATAGATGGTTGATAAATCTTGCACGTAGGTAAATAAAGAAGAGTTAATTTGTACTGTAGCGTTAGATAATATACCTTTAGTGGGTACCTGTCTTTACGCCCTTAAAGGAAAAGTTAAATTATTGTTCAAGAAAAGTTTGGACTTAGTAGAACTAGATAGTAGATAGTATGCCTGGCTGGGTAATGATAGTTATTTATAGTTAGTTAATTATAAGTGTTATTTAAAATCTTAAGCACAACCACAATGTAAATATGTTTTTGTTTGCAACGTTCAAGTGTCCTCACCTCCCATAAAGGGAAGCACTGTTATATTTAATTGTTTACAGCATTCCAAAAATTTTGTATGTCTTTTGCTAACATGTATTGTTGTTCTTCTTTTCCCAGTCCGGGAGTACTGGATTTAACAGGGGGGAGTGCAGCGCCCCAGAGTCCTGGTCGTTGCAGTATTGTCGCTCTTCCAAAAGGGGGAGTGATGGTACATCTGATGGCAATAAAGGAGTTCACCTGACCAGGTATCACAGTCACACACTACACTTCACACTCCGGCCACCAGGGGGAGCAAAAGGTTCTATGTATTAGGCCACTCCTCACACTCTGGTAAAACTGGGGGTCGGATAGGAAGTTAGAGAGAAGCTGACTGGGTTTTGCCCAGGTAACATCTAGTGAGAGGAGAGCGTTGCTTGGGAAGACCCAGGGAGGTCCCTGTCAGGGGTGGGATCCTGACAGTGGCCAAGCACGAGACAGATCGTTACAGAGCTGCGCCTGCACTTCCTTGTGGCAGCATCCTAAGAAAGGACAAGAAGCGAAGTATTTTGTGGAGAAGTGAGAAACGAAATTACAGCACAAAGGAGATAGAACCAGGAGGAGTCGTGCCCCAAGATCGGCAACATCCTTCTGAGGCATGTAGCTGGCGGCTGGAACGCCGAGGGAGTAATAGACTCTACGCATTACTCTGAACTACGGCAGGGCAGTTAACTCTAGGTTGGCTGTCTCACCTTTACACCTAATGAAGACAA
This sequence comes from Ranitomeya variabilis, assembly GCF_051348905.1. Classification (NCBI taxonomy): domain Eukaryota; kingdom Metazoa; phylum Chordata; class Amphibia; order Anura; family Dendrobatidae; genus Ranitomeya; species Ranitomeya variabilis. The sequence continues at coordinate 814,223,057 of NC_135232.1, read as the reverse complement.
CGGAGGCAATTGTGGGAGAGGGGCGTCTCTAGTGTCCCTATAAAATAACTCCAGGCCTACCCCGTCATATGGGTGTGTCCTATCCAAACCATCTGGGGGACGGAGAGAGAGAGAACAGAAACATACACGACAGTTATGAGGACTATCCCGTGGTGCTCAGCAGGGAGGTACTACAACACACTGGCGCTAGTAGGAAGGCTACTGATTTCCACCTGCAAAGGGAACTCTGGATGGGCCTTCGGACCAGCCGGTCTCAGCCAGCCCTGTTAGCAGTGCTCTGGATTGTGGATGCCGAAGCCTTCAGTAAAAAGGTAAAGAGACTGCAACCCTGTGTCCTCGTCTTTTACTGCGACCTACACCATCACCATCTACTCATCAAGGGAAGCCCTGTGGACATACTTCACCTGTGGGAAGTTACACCATCTAGCTGCCATTCCATCACCCCAGCGGACCCCTAGCAGCGTCGGTCACCCTGACCGAACACCACAGGTGGCGTCACGAACACTTGACAAACTCTCACCTACACCTTTAATTGGGCGCCCCTTAGCAGGGCCATAGACTGGGTCGGGCCACCGTGACATCCCCAGAGACAGAAGGGACCCGGTACCGAGTACCCCACTGCCCTGCGTTTGGGGGCTGCTCCAGATGCAGTCCAATAGCATGCAGGTGGCAGACCAAGCAGTTGAGGGTAGCCCCAGGACTAGCCTTTCCCTGGGGATCAAGCTGAGCAATTTGCTCAAATTCAGCGGGAGCAACACTATGCTGTGGAGCTGGACTGAACACCTTAGAGGCATGATGAGAATGCACCCCATGCCCCATGACCCCTGCGCTGGAGGCTGAGGTGGTTATTATGGCAATAGACAGAGAAGCCAGGGATTCAGTAATGTTACGGACCCCATGAGACAGGGATACTTTTAATAAGGTGTTACAGATCTTGGAGGAGACTCACAGAGACCAAACAGATGTAGGGGAACTGAGAACACGTCTTTTTAGCAGAATGCAGAGGGAGGGGGAGACCGTAACCCAATATATGAATGCATTACAAGATCTACACACTGCAATTATTAGAAAACATGGCAGGGGAGTAGGACCCACAGACATAATGTTAGGAGACCTCCTAGTGACAGGTTTGCGAGACGTGCTGACAAAACAAGCCCTGCGAGAACGAGTACGGATGAACCCCCAAATGACTTTCCCTGAAGTACGGAGTGAGGCACTCATGCATGAATTGGAGCAGGGGGTGACAGTCCTCGTTGGAAAGATCCAGAGCATGGGAGTGTCTGTAAACACTATTGCTGAACCCCAATGGGTAGAAGAACTGAGAGAACTGCTGAGTGTGAAAGTAGAACTGGTTGACATAAAGAAAAAAACGGAGGCTGCCAGTAATTCTCCAGAGAGCAGGGAAAGCCCAGAATCCCGTCGTGACTCCAGAATTCTTTGCCGGCCGAGGCTCATCACTTGTTACAACTGAGAAGAGAGCGGACACATTGCATGGGAGTGCAAGGAAGCGCCGAGGAAGAGTGCTCCAAGCTGGGGGGACGCCGCCTGGAGCCAGAATAGGTGAGGAAGAATAGTGGAAGCCCCGCAAGTCTAGTGTCAACATGCCGCCTGATATGGGCAGAAATGGATGGGCATGCAGTGCGATGCCTGGTGGACACTGGCTCGCAGGTGACAATGATGCTAGAGGCTTACTACCGTCAACACTTTCCCCAAGCAAAGCAGCCTGAATGGGGCACTGAGATAAAGTTGATGGTAGCCAACCAACTACCCATCCCGGTCACAGTGGTGGTATGGATGCAAGTGTCTGTGGGAAAGACTTGGGATGGAAAGGCGTGGTGCTGACACAGGGAGAAGTAAATTTTTTAACCGGTTTCACCTTGGGAATATATGTGCTGAAGGAGTTTGGAAGTCTTCTCCTCAGGGACCCTGCTAACGAGACCCTAAAACAGTGGGGCCCACATACACCACAGAGTAGAATTTTTCAACAACTAGCATGAGTGGCACAGGTACAGGAGGGAGGAGTATTGAGAAAAGTAATTGTCCCGGCCTCCACCAAAATGGTTCTTCCAACTGGGCAAACAGTACTGTCTTTGCCCATTCACACTTGTTTCCCCTTGGAGGGGGTTGAGGTCCAAATTGAACCAGCGTCTTCTGAACAACTACCCATGGGACTCCTTGTGGTGCATATATTAGCCATTGTGCGGGAAGGGACTGTTCCGGTGTGGTGCATTAGCTTAGGGGATCAAGACATTACTGTTGTTCCCAGAAGTGTGATGGCACGAATAATGAACCCACCTTAGGAAATAATGCCCCCCCAAGCAGTACAACTTGAGGTACAACCCGGAAACCTCTGGACTGTGTCAGTAAAATCCATCCCTGTGCCAGAATCTCATTACATCAAGGAGGGCAAACCCATACTGGAACAAATGCAGGCTGAGCTGGCCGAACTCAAACCCACTCAGGTGCAGCAGGTAGATGCTCTGCTGGGAAGGTATAAATTAGTTTTCCCCCTCCGTGAGGATGATTTTGGCTGCACCTCGGCCATTACGCACGAAATACCAACTGGGAGCACCACGCCAATAAGAGAGCATTACTGGAAAATTCCTCCACAGCTGTACCAGGAAGTGAAGAGCATGTTGAATCAGATGTTGTAGGCCAGCGTGATTAGGGAGAGTCAGAGTCTGTGGGCTGCCCCAATTGTGCTGGTATGCAAGAAAGACGGCAACTTGCACTTTTGTGTGGATTACCAGAAACTCAACACCTGTACAGTGAAGGACTCGCACCCATTACCCCGGATTTAGGAGCCCCTGTCTGCTCTGGGGAAAGCCAGATTCTTCTCTGCAATGTACCTTGCCAGAGGCTACTGACAAGTCCCCATGTCTGAACAAGATCAAGCAAAGACTGTCTTCATTTTCCATGGGCCTGTATGAGTTCAACCACATGCCGTTCAGCTTAGCCAATGCTCTCAGAACGTTTCAACGTCTCATGGAGAGGTGCCTAGGGGATTTGAACTTTAAATCGATGCTCATCTACCTGGACGACATTATAGTCTTTGCGGCTTCATTCGATGAACATCTGCAATGCCTGGAACAAGTGTTGGCCCGCCTTCAGAAACATGGACTAAAGGTGAAGCCCCAGAAGTGCCATTTGTTCCACACGCAAATTGAATTCCTGGGCCATGTCGTTTCTACCGAAAGGGTAGAAGCCTCAAGAGAGAGGGCCAACGTTATTCAAGACTGGCCCACTTCAGAGACCTTGAAAGATGTGCGGGCATTCCTGGGAAGGAGCCCCAAGAAGAAGCCTTTCAAGATCTCAAAAAGGCACTCACTGAAGCTCCTATCCTGGCTTACGCAGATTTCTCTCAACTGTTCATTCTCCACACTGATAGGAGTCTGATGGGACTTGGAGCTGTGTTGTCACAGATGCAGGATGGGAGAGAGAGGGTGATCACTTATGCAAGTTGGTCCCTTCATGATTCCAAATGCAATCTGGACAATTACGGTTCTTTCAAGTTGGAGCTGTTGGCGTTGGTGTAGGCTTTGATGGAGAGACTTGCAAAATATTTGACTGGCTCAGAAGTGTTGGTGCAGATACATTCTTCAGTCCATGACGGTATACTGGGACTATCTTGAGATGAGTGGGTTCAGCTGCAACAGGAAGATGGTGAACTGGCTTTGCAAAGATGCTGTGTGACTTCTCAGAGACTTCCCAGCTTGACAGAAAGAGGTACTTTGTCCCCGAAGGTGTTGGGGATCCTACAACAATGGGAACAACTGCGGATGAAAAACTGCTTACTATATCGGAAAATGCAACTGCGGACTGAGCAGAATGTGACCTGGCAAGTCCTCCTTCCAACAACGTCATTGTCTGAAATTGCTGTCCTGCACATGAACAATGAGCCCACTTTGGTGCAGAGAAAACATTCCAATGGCTTCAACGGTTCATCTTCCACCCCCAGTTGAGGAAGAAAGTGGACGAGGCCTGTAGAATGTGCCGGATATGTGAACTGGCTATGCCACCATATCAGAAAGCCCCCGTTCAGTCCATTGTAACCTCCAATCCTCTGGAACTCTTGACAATAGACTATCTAACCATCAGCCCGGCCCATCAGGGCTAGTAACATTGCTTGGTAATGGTGGATCACTTCACAAAATTTGCTGTGGTGACTTCGACCCGGGATCAGAGTCCGCAATATGTAAGAACATCATCCAACCCTATGGGTGTCCGAATTCACTCTGATCAGGGAGCTTGTTTCTTGGGAAGAGTAATAGATGAATTGCACCACCTGTACCAGATTGACAAGTCCTGCACCACACCAAACCATCCTCAGGGTAATGGTGCCTGTGAACGATTTAACCGTACACTGATTCAGATGCTAAGAACTCTAGAGAAGATCATAAGGCCCGATGGCCAGAGTACATTTCTGAACTAGTGTGGGTATATAATAATTGAGTACATCGAACCATGGGATATACACCTTACTCTCTTCTATTTGGCCAAGAAGGAAAAGGAATCACCGACTTTGCATTGGACCCAGAAAAGGACTATCCATGGATGGGGTGTCCTCCTGAGTTTGGGAACATCAACACCGCCTGCAGATCTTGCACCAGTTGGTCCAGACCAGATTACAGGAGCTAGACCAAGCAGAGAAGACCCCATCTGGACAACAAAGTTTCGAGTTGGAGATCGTCTCTCAGTGCGGGAGAAGCGCCCTCGAGACAAGCTGGAAAATCGTTGGGAGAAAGACCCATATTGGGTAAAGAGAAGAGTTAGTCCAGAGGAACCTGTCTATGAAGTCCAGCCTGAATGAAAGGAAAATGCCCCCACTCGAACTCTTCACCAGAATATGCTCCAACCCTGCCTGTCTAAGAACCCTGTCCGAGTAGAAGCGGAGCCCGAGGCTCCTGAGATGGTTCATACGCCAGTAGAAGGAGAGGACGAAGAAGGGGATGAAGGATTAAGCTCAGAGAGGTTGGAACCCGAGGATACCGGCTCGGCCATGACTCTTCCCCCACAGCCGGATTCAGCTCCACTAGAGAGCTCCACTACTTTTCCTGATCTGAGATGCTTCGAATGAGTAACAGCTGGCAAGCCCCCAATTGTTAAGACCAAAAAATGTTTGTCTGGCAACAATCCGCACAGAAAAGAAGAAAACCATTTTGGCGGGGAACGAGCCTGTGAGTAGTGAGATGGTTGACTTCCTCTTGATGGAACCATGCCAGCTAGCTGTCCCTGTATCCCTGGCTAGCTACACTGCTGACATATACTACCCCCAGCCCAGAGAGACATCCGCACCGGGTAATGACCATCATCTCTACCCCACCGTGTGCCCGGATCAGGAGATCATGTGCTGAAGAACCTGGAGGATTTTTCGTAGCCAGGAGACAGTGCATCACCATTCTGCCGCCTGCGGTGCCACCAAGGGATCTTCCAGCCACCTTCCTCCAGCACACAGAGACTGATAAGTTAACCTATGACTTTCTTCTGCATCTGACTTCCTCCCATCCTTAAAGGGAACCTGTCACCACGTTTTTGGAAGATGGGATAAAAATAGCGTTAAATAGGGGCAGAGGTGGGCGTTACATTAGTGTGTGTGTTATGCGTTTATTACCCACCTAAGTTGCCGAAATAACTTTGCAAAGTCTCCGTTTTCGCCTGTCAATCAGGCTGGTCAGGTCGCATGGGCGTTGTCTTCCCCCAGATTTGGCGTAGTTTTCCGTTGGTGGCGTAGTGGTGTGCGCATGCCCAAAGTCCGGAATCCTCTTCCAGGGGATTTAAAATAGCGCGGTGTTCGTTATTGCATTGGTGATCGGTGGGCGCGGCCATCTTCCTTTGGCCGCGCGTGCGCAGAAGCGGCGCTCTGCTGGCCGCGGCTTCAGAAAAATGGCCGCCGCGATATCCATCTGCGCACGCGCGGCATCCCGCGGCCATTTTCCTGAAGCCGCGGCCAGCAGAGCGCCGCTTCTGCGCACGCGCGGCCAAAGGAAGATGGCCGCGCCCACCGATCACCAATGCAATAACGAACACCGCGCTATTTTAAATCCCCTGGAAGAGGATTCCGGACTTTGGGCATGCGCACACCACTACGCCACCAACGGAAAACTACGCCAAATCTGGGTGAAGACACCACGCCCATGTGACCTGACCAGCCTGATTGACAGGCGAAAACGGAGACTTTGCAAAGTTATTTCGGCAACTTAGGTGGGTAATAAACGCATAACACACACACTAATGTAACGCCCACCTCTGCCCCTATTTACCGTTACCCCCTGCTTGTACCACTGCTATATATATATATATATATATATATATATATATATATATAACCTGTTAACCCTAACCCTTGCTCTGGCTCCTGTGTGTCACTGCATCCTACGCACCTGCTAACATACTACATTCGACAAACTGTTTGGCAAACCTGTTCGGCGAACATCGGGTTGTTCGCTGAACAGAACCGAACCAAGTCTAGAAAGGTACGCTCATCTGTAGTGGTGACTTTATTTGCATACTTTACTATCTGAAGCAAGTCACTCTATTCCCAACATTACTGCTAATAGAGGAACAAGACCAATCCATCTTTTTCTTCTCTCTGCTTTTCTAATTACCATTAGCACCTGTTAGCTAGTCATCTATCTTGGCATATAAAAAGGTATTGTCTAAGCATGACAAAGCCAATAAATAGCTACAAGTCAAGTGTTTTAGGGACGTAAGGTCGCGGTGCATGTAGTGATGTCACGATTTTGCAATGTGCAGGCACACCCCAAGCCAGTTCACGGCTGCAAGGTCCATTCTAGAGTTAAGATATCAGACATGTGACATATATCAGCAAAATGAAGACCCGATGGCAAACAGTGAGCAGTGGGGTGGCCAGAGAGGTGACGAGTGAGGTGAGTATTAGTTTTTTTCCTTCACATTGTATGCGTATTTTACCCTGGGGTCTGGAGAACCCCAAGACCATAATAAGGCTGCCGTCACACTAGCAGTATTTGGTCAGTATTTTACATTAGTATTTATAAGCCAAAAAGCAGGAGTGGAACAAATAGAGGAAAAGTATAATAGAAACATATGCACCGCTTCTGCATTTATTACCCACTCCTGGTTTTGGCTTGCAAATACTGATGTAAAATACTGACCAAATACTGCTAGTGTGATGGCAGCCTAAGGATTGTTCAATTCATGGAAAATAACTTTGCTGCAAATAAAATCTCCTGTGCTCTAAAAATGATCTGACCAGGCTCGGACTGGCCCACCGGAGAACCGGAGGATTCTCCGATGGGCCCAGGCACTGACACCTGCTGGCAGCTGGCATACTAGCCAGCAGCTGCCTAGGGCCCCCACTGCTCCAGAGCAAAAATCATAACACCACAATAGAAGAAAGACCAGGGTAGACACAGATATGCCCAGAAGAGTCCACCATTGCACATGCCCATGTAAGTAGATATATCAATCCATTAAGTTAAGCGACAGTGTACTATGGTAAGATTGCCATCAGTAGTCATGTAGAAATCAATAATACCGCTGGACAAAAATATCGCCAGAAGGGCAGAGCTTACCGGGGGCAGAGCTGGGGGACCCAGGGTGTAGATGCAGGAGACCCTCGACGCGCGTTTCGCGTGCAAAAGCACCGCTTTTTCTTGACAAAGCGGTGCTTTTGCACGCGAAACGCGCGTCGAGGGTCTCCTGCATCTACACCCTGGGTCCCCCAGTGGGTATTCTATCGCTGCTGTGTATGGGGAGGTGGTTCTCACCCCCTTTTTTATGACATCTAGAATGTCACCGAGGTTCTGTTTTGCATAGGTACAAATGTACCCTCATATATTTTGAATGAAGATAATGCAAGGAAAAAAGAATAATATTTTTTTTAAATGATAATGCTATTTTATTATTATAAACAAGTAAAAAAACTGTTCATTTTCATTATAAAAGAAAATGTAAGAAACTTTTTTTATTTATTTTCTTCGCAAGAAATGCATGTTGTCTTTGCTACCGAGTGTTCATCGCAAATGGGTTTCACGTAGTCTTACGTTGTTTTCGCCTCGGCAGACATAGCAACTACCAACAACAGGGGAGGGTCCACGACTAGCATGAGGTATTTGAGGGCCAGCTGCTGCTTGCGATGCTACCAGAATGCATCATCCAAGCACCATTTCTACTGCACCTCGAAGAAAATGGTTTCTCATCATCATTCGGTTTGTACTACGATCTTCAATTGCAGGCATACACAGCTGATTTGCGAGATCTTTCAGGAACTTTCTTCGTTGATCCTTTGTCCTGAAGCTTGGATTGTGTTCTCTGTAGATGATGTAGGATGCTAACCCAGTGACGTCAATCATATTGTAGAAAAATGCCAAAGGCCAACGTAATGTTCGTCGTTTCACAGTGTACTCTCCCAAAATTTTATCCATAACATCAACTCCGCCTTTTGCTTTGTTGTAGTATTTTATTATCTCTGGCTTGGCTGCTAGTGTCTCTTCAACTTCTCCCATCATGTGCATAGATGATAGAAGCACGACTGATTTGTTCTTCTTTGGTACATATGAACATCATGATTGTAGGCAAAATTTGTCGAGTTTACAGGCCTTTCTTTGGCAGGCTGCATGTTGCTAGGTAGGAACCTTTTGTTTTTTCTCACTGTACCAACTAGTGTCATGTTCCAGGAGTTAAATACCTTAGCTAGTTCCATGGTTGTAAAGAAGTTATCGGTGGTGACATTTCTTCCAGAACCTTTATACGAGCTCACTAGGTCCAATACTGTTCGTTCACCAATGTTTACTTGTCGAGGACCATCAGTTGGTTTTCCAGTGTAGAGCTGACCTTGTAATGGGTAGGCGTTTGGCGAGTCACAAGCCCAGAAAATCTTTATGCCATAATTAGCTGGTTTTGAAGGTATATACTGGGTAAATTTAGTATGGCCTCTAAATGGAAATAATTGCTCGTCGACGGTGATACAATTATATGGCTTGTAGGCTCTCTCCAGATTTCTGTTCAGCATTGTCCAGATGTCCCGTATTGGTGCAGCTTTATCTGTTTGCACACGTTCTGCACGTGTATTTTCGTTGTCAAATCTGATAAATCTGAGTATCATCTTGAAGCAGTCACGAGACATGGCTGCACGTATAAGAGGCAGAGCAGCAACATTCCACATTTCCTCCAGATTCTCTTTGTTGTCTCTGTGCACACCAGCAGCAATCAGTATGCCCAAAAATGCATGGAGTTCAGTTTCAGTAAATTGCTTGAATGTTTTTTGTGGTGGCCGTTCATGAATGATCAGCAAAACATTGTACCAGTTCGTTGTTGTAAGCATCACAAACTCTCTTGGGCTTTCGATTAGTTTCTCGTAATATGATGTCACACATCTCGGGAGTCATGATTGACTTGAATAGCTCTTTTGCTGTATACAGGTTGCTGATTGCTGCAGGGCCACCTCTTTGTCGTAGGACATTACGAGATTTTGTTTGGCAGCGGATCACTACACCATTGAGTTTTATCCTTAGCAGTCCAAATGTCGCCTGCACTTTGAGGCACAGACTCATCCTCAACACTTTCGTCTGAGTCGTATTCTTTTTCCTGCTCTATGACCATTTCTTGTTCAATGTCTGAGTCTTCTTCAGTAACATCCACTTGTGGTACATAGTTTTCATCATCAGATGCAACATATGGTTCTTCCTCATGCTCAGAATCAGATTCTTCTAGCATTCGCATTATTTCGTCAGACGTAAATCTGTAAATATGAAAAAATGAAAAATAAATAATTTTCCGAAATACTACACAATACTACATTATTGGCTTTTCACAAAATGATACTAACCTGCAAACACGTTTTCTTGGATTATGGCGGAAACTAGATCCAGCATCACTATCACTCATGATTAGTGTTGAGCGATACCGTCCGATACTTGAAAGTATCGGTATCGGAAAGTATCGGCCGATACCGGCAAAGTATCGGATCCAATCCGATACCGATACCCGATACCAATACAAGTCAATGGGACTCAAGTATCGGACGGTATTCCTGATGGTTCCCAGGGTCTGAAGGAGAGGAAACTCTCCTTCAGGCCCTGGGAACCATATTAATGTGTAAAATAAAGAATTAAAATAAAAAATATCGCTATACTCACCTGTCCGACGCAGCCGGGACCTCAGCGAGGGAACCGGCAGCGTTGTTTGTTTAAAATTCGCGCTTTTACTTGGTTACGTGAAGTCCCGGCTTGTGATTGGTCAGGGCGGCCATGTTGCCGGGACGCGGACCAATCACAGCAAGCCGTGACGAAATTACGTCACGGCTTGCTGTGATTGGTCCGCGTCCCGGCAACATGGCCGCCATTAACCAATCACAAGCCGTGACGTCACGGGAGGCTGGACATGCGCGTATTTTGAAAAGCGCGCGTGTCCAGCCTCCAGTGACGTCCTGGCTTGTGATTGGTTAATGGCGGCCATGTTGCCGGGACGTCACTGGAGGCTGGACACGCGCGCTTTTCAAAATACGCGCATGTCCAGCCTCCCGTGACGTCCCGGCTTGTGATTGGTTAATGGCGGCCATGTTGCCGGGACGTCACTGGAGGCTGGACACGCGCGCTTTTCAAAATACGCGCATGTCCAGCCTCCCGTGACGTCCCGGCTTGTGATTGGTTAATGGCGGCCATGTTGCCGGGACGTCACTGGAGGCTGGACACGCGCGCTTTTCAAAATACGCGCATGTCCAGCCTCCCGTGACGTCCCGGCTTGTGATTGGTTAATGGCGGCCATGTTGCCGGGACGTCACTGGAGGCTGGACACGCGCGCTTTTCAAAATACGCGCATGTCCAGCCTCCCGTGACGTCACGGCTTGTGATTGGTTAATGGCGGCCATGTTGCCGGGACGCGGACCAATCACAGCAAGCCGTGACGTAATTTCGTCACGGCTTGCTGTGATTGGTCCGCGTCCCGGCAACATGGCCGCCCTGACCAATCACAAGCCGGGACTTCACGTAACCAAGTAAAAGCGCGAAATTTAAACAAACAACGCTGCCGGTTCCCTCGCTGAGGTCCCGGCTGCGTCGGACAGGTGAGTATAGCGATATTTTTTATTTTAATTCTCTTTTTTACACATTATTACATTAATGTTGTTGCGATACCCGATACCCGATACCACAAAAGTATCGGATCTCGGTATCGGAAATTCCGATACAGCAAGTATCGGCCGATACCCGATACTTGCAGTATCGGAATGCTCAACACTACTCATGATGACTTGGTAGATGAATTTTGGCTTCGTAATTTAGTTCAGTAACATGTGGCAAGTAGAATGAAACTCGATTCTAAAGTGCAGATAAAAAAGTAAATTATTTCTAGTGAAAATTATTTATAAATGTCATTTATATATTATGTAAACCATATACGGTTTCAGAATTTTCATTTCATCTTCGACTGTTTTTTCGACCAATAGGAAAATTGAAACAGAGCCACCATCTTTATTTTGTGCTGAATTTAAGTAAAACATCGTAAAACAATATGTAGATACTAATTATTATCCATTTTTCGTATAAAAATCATACCTATAGTGATAAGTTTCATACAAAATATATGTAAGCCAAGTCCAGGCTCAAAGACAATTTCTGACTGTTCTGTCCCCACATAAGGAGAATAAAGGTATAACTGGCTGTTAGATGCTGTGAGACTTTCCTACCTTCGTATCCAAGAAATTGAAGACTTCACAAGCCTAGAAATATGTGTGCTCACAGCAATGAGATGAACAGCAAAATGGCTACTGAGAGGAGGGAGGCAGGAAGAGAAGTAGAAGCCACTCCCAGTTTGAATCAACTTAATTGACAGCAACATAAGTGAGCAGTAACAACACTGGCCAATAGATATCAGCATAACATTTGTAGCTGAATGAACTTTAGTTTCTGAAACCAAGTAAAGGAGAAAGTCTTCCCACAGTGGAGGTATATATGAAGGTACAATTGTACCTCTGCAGCCTGTTAACGTTGTAAAATTATTTTGCCTGATGAAGGTTAATGAGCGGTATCACCTGACCGCTCACGCAGGAAGACGGTGCTGCGCCGGGAGTCGGGACAGAGCCAAAGGGATGTCACCACGGCCGCACGGTGAGGGACAGGTGAGTATTAGGGACGGGGGATGGGTGGATGAAGGGGGATATAAGCCGGCATGCTATGCAAGATGGGAGTGGGAGCGGGAGCGGGGGGTGGAGAGGTAAGCCATGCATATGGGGGGATATGAGCCATGCATACGGGGGATATGAGCCATGCATACAAGGGGGGATATGAGCCATGCATAAAGGGGGGGAATGAGCCATACATACAGGGGGGAATATGAGCCATGCATACAGGGGGAAATATGAGCCATGCATACGGGGGGGGATATGAGCCATGCATACAGGAGGGGGGATATGAGCCATGCATACAGGGGGAATATGAGCCATGCATACAGGAGGGGGAATATGAGCCATGCATTCAGGGGGGATATGAGCCATGCATACAGGAGGGGGGGTATGAGCCATGCATATGGGATGGGAGGGAGATGAGCCATGCATACAGGAGGGGGGTCATTATACAGTATTGAGCATCATTTGAGATCATTATACAGTATGGAGAACTGTGTGTGGCCATTATACAGTATTGAGCATCATGTGAGGCCGTTATACAGTATGGAGCATCATGTGTGGCCATTATACAGTATGGAGCATCATTTGTGGCCATTATACAGTATTGAGTATCATGTGGGATCATTATACAGTATCGAGAACTGTGTGTGGCCGTTATACAGTATGGAGCACTATGTGTGGCCATTATACAGTATGGAGCACTGTGTGGCCATTATACAGTATGGAGCACTGTGTGGCCATTATACATTATGGAGCATCATGTGTGGCCATTATACACTATGGAGCATCATGTGTGGCCATTATACAGTATTAAGCATCATGTGTGGCCATTATACAGTATGGAGAACTGTGTGTGGCCATTATACAGTATGGAGCATCATGTGTGATGGCCGTTATACAGTATTGAGCATCATGTGTGGCCATTATAAAGTATGGAGCACTGTGTGGCCATATTTTTTTTGTTTATAATTATTGTATATAAAACAGTGTGATCAGCAGTGCTAAATGGCTGTGGTTGGGACGTGGATATGGCTGTGACTAGTTGTGAAATGGGTGTGGTCAGAGGCGTGGCCTAAAATTTGCCATGGCGCACTACGCGCGCCGCAAACTTTATACCTCCTTCCCTTCTTCAAAAGTTGGGAGGTATGGTACCGCATTTGCCAGATCACGGCAAGTGCCGCAAATCCCATAGGGAATGAATGAGGCCGAACGCAGTGTGCTGTAAGTGATCCGTTACGCGGCAGATGCAGAAAAACTGCCGGATCTGCTGCAAAAGGCGACTTTCACATCAGCGATTCTTGCCAAAGTCACTGCCGATAGTGTCGTACTCACCAAAGTTGAGGCAGCACTAAAAGTGCCTAGGGCAGCAGAAACTCTAAATACGGCCCTGGGGGGCTACATTATATTCTGTGGGGGAACTGCATTATACTCAGGGTACTACATTATATTATGGGGGGCTACATCATACTATATGAGGGGTTACAGTATACTCTATGGGGGGCTGCATTATATTCTGTGGTGGGGCTGCATTATTCTTTCAGGGGACTACATTATATTATGGGGGGCTACATCATACTATATGAGGGGGCTACAGTATACTCTACGGGGGGGCTGCATTATATTCTGTGGTGGAACTGCATTCTCTCAAGGGACTACATTATATTCTGTGGTAGGTTGCATTATACTATATGAGAGGGGCTGCATTATACCCTATGGGGGTGCTACACTATATTCTATGGTGGGGACTGCGTCATACCTGAGGGAGTTGCATTATATTTTGTGGGGTGCTGCATTATATTCTATGAGAGGGGACCGCATTATATTTTATGAGGGGGCTACATTATATTCTGTGAGGGGGCTATCCCAACCCTTGCTACATAATTAAGACGTGAACTACCTTATATTATACCCTGATATTAGCGCTATTTACCGCACAATTGGTGGTCTTGTATCTATTTCTATGTAGCTACATAGTGGGCCCCAAGAATGATTTTCTCTGGTGGGCCCAAGGTGCTCCAGTCTGACGCTGGATCTGACAATAAGATTCTCTAGGTCCAGGTCAATATGATTACAGTGACACAAGATTTCTAGTGTTTTTTGTGTCTTTGCTTTTTTTAAACATTTTACTGGTTAAATTATTAGAACTGCATAACAAATTTTCTGTGGGTTGCTACTCACTGAGACATTTTATTTTTTGATTAACAGATCTGCATGTGTGTGATGGGGAAGGGAATCTTATTTTCTGAGTATCTAGCTTTAGGGTTAGTGTTGAGCGATACCGTCCGATACTTGAAAGTATCGGTATCGGAAAGTATCGGCCGATACCGGCAAAGTATCGGATCTTGCCGATACCAATACCCGATACCAATACAAGTGAATGGGACTCAAGTATCGGAAGGTATCCTGATGGTTCCCAGGGTCTGAAGGAGAGGAAACTCTCCTTCAGGCCCTGGGATCCATATGAATGTGTAAAATAAAGAATTAAAATAAAAAATATTGATATACTCACCTCTCCGACGCAGCCTGGACCTTACCGCTGTGAACCGGCAGCCTTCTTTGCTTAAAATGAGCGCGTTCAGTACCTTCCATGACGTCACGGCTTCTGATTGGTCGCGTGCCGCTCATGTGACCGCCACGCGACCAATCAGAAGCCGTGACGTCATCCCTCAGGTCCTAAATTCCTAGAAGGGAATTTAGGACCTGAGGGATGACGTCGCGGCTTGTGATTGGTCGCGTGGCGGTCACATGAGCGGCACACGACCAATCAGAAGCCGTGACGTCATGGAAGGTGCTGAATGCGCTCATTTTAAGCAAAGCAGGCTGCCCGTTCCTACCAGGGCGCGTCAGAGGGTGAGTATATCCCTATTTTTTATTTTAATTCTTTATTTTTTACATGGATATGGATCCCAGGGCCTGAAGGAGAGTTTCCTCTCCTTCAGACCCTGGGAACCATACACTGGGAACTTCCGATTCCGATTCCCGATACCACAAAAGTATCGGATCTCGGTATCGGAATTCCGATACAGCAAATATCGGCCGATACCCGATACTTGCGGTATCGGAATGCTCAACACTATTTAGGGTATGTTCACACTGGGCATTTTTTTGCTGCTTTTTTATGCTAATTTTCAGCAGCTTTTTACAGTACCAGAAAATCCTATGAGATTTCAGAAATCTCATGCACAAACATTGTTTTTTTTGTCATCAGGATTTTGCGCTTTGCAGCATTTTTTTTAGAGCATGCCACTTCTTTCATCATTTTTGCAGCATTTTTGCAGCGCTTTTCACCCATTGACTTGAATGGATGGTGAAAAAACACTGCAAATATGCAGGTTGACTTTTTTTGCAGTGTATTTGCTGCAGAAAAGTCGAGGACAGCAGAATCTGACCCCACACTCGGCTCTGCTACCTCTAGGTGGCAGGCTGCATGGTTGCATGATGCATCCATACAGCCTGTCCTCCAACAGAGCGGACCCGAACTCCATTCACTTGAATAGGGGCCCCGACAACACAGTGTTTGAAACGCTGTCATATGCATGACAGAGTGGCAAACACCGCTTCTGATCGGAGGAGAAACCATTCCTGCCGGTCAGAGAGCCACGGTTCCCACACTGTCGAAAGGCAGCATGAGCGCTCAGTTGTGATCGGAGGTATAAAGTTTACCTCTGGTCACTGGTTTCAGTGGATGGGATTACAGCTCCCATCATCCGACACCTGCTGCCACTAATAACAGTGAGAGCAGGAGCGGCGGATGGGAGTATTCATCAGCCACTCCTGCTCTGTAAATAATTAATTAAAAATAAAAAAACTGCATGGCTTCCCCCCATTTTTGATATCCAGCCTTGCTAAAGCAGACAGCTGGGGGATGGTATTCTCAGGCTGGTGAGGGGCCATGGATATTGCTCCCCCAGCCTAAAAATAGCAGCCTGCAGCCACCTAGAAATGGCACATGTATTAAATGTGCCAAAGTTGGCGCTTTGCACAGCTCTTCCCACTTGCCCTGTAGCGGTGGCAAGTGGGATGATAGTTGGGGGTTAATGTCACCTTTGTATTGTCAGGTGACATCAAGCCCTGAGGATAGTAATGAGAGGCGTCTATGAGACACACCCATTTCTTACCCTATAGTCACTTTGTATAAAAACACACACAGCAAGAATAAACTTCTTTAATTGAAAAAATGACACAGACTCTTTTAATAATCTTAATTAAACCATACTTATGACCTTGCCTAATTCCACCAAAGCTCTTGTTCTCCTGTAATAAACCAAAAAATAAAAAACAACAATATTCCTCACCTATCTGTCGTTCTGTCACACGCCATAATCCATGTCTAAGCGATATAGTTTTCTACCTCGACAGTACCAAGATGCGACAGCCCAGGCTGAGAACCACTGATGTATGAGCTGCCAGCGCAGCCTCAGTGACTAGGTGTGATGTCACTGTGGCTGCGTTCCCATTCAGGCTGAACTGTGGTGACCTTGTTGAGATCCCCGCTATATCTGTGAGAAAGTCGGTGAGTTCACTGCAGTTGAAATTCACCACAGTGAAATTCTCCCGGTGAACTCGCCTCTGCACTGTGCAACTTTCTCATGGTGCTAAATATCTTCCATCCAGATGTGTCTGGATCCCAGAATTCCAAGCGGCGGAAGTTCACCGACTGCCATATTGGGACACCCAAGTGATGGGTGTCTCAATATGGAAACTGATGGTGGTACCAGCCTCTTGCATAGTACCACCAGTGGAACACCGTTGCACCACACACACACACACACACTGTATACACCATGCGCATCACACACACAAACACACACTGTATATGCCGTACACACCACACACATACACACACACACTGTATCTGCTGTATGTACCACACACACACACACTGTATATGCCAAACGCAGCCTCTTGCACGGTACCACCAGCGGAACACTATCGCGAACATGCCACAGCCAGGATCAGCTGAATGATTCACTGACCACCGCCATCTTTGTACAGGAGGAGCACATGTGCAGTTTTAATGTGACCGCCGCTATCTGTCTGCACAAAGATGGTGGCAGTCTAATTTACTGCACCTGTGCAAATTCCGCGCAGGCGCAGTGAATCATTCGGCTGATCCCGGTGGCAGATGCACGACGTGTCTACAGGTAGAGGAAGCCGGTCACACTAAAGGGGTTTTCCCTTTAAAGGGAACCTGTCACGTCAAATTGGCAGGATATTAAAATGAGTTTTTACCGGTCAGATGGGCGGCGTATCCTCATCATTTCTTCACCCCGTCCATCCCTGCAATATTTTATTAAATAAGAGTATGCGTGTGCCATAGTTTGCGCGTGCGCCATGCAATCTTCAGTGGCACACGTGCAGTATGCTTTGCCCTACTGCGGGCAAAACCGAAAAGCATTACTGCGCATGTGCCCACGCACTATGTCCCAGAAGTATTTAGCTGTGTTCCGGGACATAGTACGCGGGCGCATGCGCAGTAGTGCTTTTCGGCTTTGTCCGCAGTAGGGCAAAGCATACTGCGCAGGCATCACTGAAGAGTGCATGGCGCATGCACCAACTATGGCGCATGCATACTCTTATTCACTAAAATATTGCGGAAAACAGGGATGGACGGGGTGGAGTAATGACGAGGATACGTCGCCCATCTGACCGGTAAAAACTCATTTTAATATCCCGCCAATTTAAGGCGACAGGTTCCCTTTAATTTCTTTTTAAAAATTGTATGTGTCTTACCGTATATGGATCATACCACATCTCCTTGACAGGGGAGGAAGCAAAAGACAATGCTGACATTACAGCAGGGGATCACAGAGGATTCATTGTGTCAGGTAAAATATTTCACTGACTGTTTTTAAACAATAGTGTACCTCACAAAATGTATTCTCTGTGATCTCCTGCTGTAATGTCAGTATTACACATGTCAAAGAAGAGATGACATGAGTGGCGAAGACAGCAGATGGGGAGAGAGAAAACGCACAAGATGGACCTAAGGACCCCATTTATGAGCAAATTGATGCGGGAGCTGTGTAGTGTCCTCCAGATCACCTAGCTACGTACCTCCGTTTACCATCCACAGACCGATAGGCTGGTGGAGCGCTTCAACAAGACCTTGAAGGCCATGCTCAAGAGGGTCGTTGAGAAGGACGTACAGGACTCGGATTATCTTCTCCCGCTCCTGCTCTTTTCTATAAGAGAACTCCTACAGGCCTCCACTGACTTCTTGCCGTTCGAGCTCCTGTATGGCCGACATCCTTGAGGGCTACTTGATATCACCAAGGAAATCTGCGAAGCCAAGGTCACTCTGCGCCGGAGTGTCATTAAGCTTGTTGCCCAGCTGCAAGAAAGGATGGCTCAAGTAACGCATTTCACGTCGGCTTCCTCAGGTCTTGGCCCCCTGAGGAAGCCAACGCGAAACTCACTTAGGGTCATATGTCTATACTAGCAGCCATGAATATGAGTAAGAACCAATAATGGGATTACTTGATTCACCACTGTGTAAGTGTAAAATCTTGAATGGTCACTGACCTTAGAAAAAGAATGATATTACATATTTTCCCCTATGTCGTGGTAGTGAGCCTGTCATTTCCTATACTACTTTTTACATAATTTGTTGCACTGTTACTTTATATATATATATACCTGATAATGGATTTTGATTCTGTGGACCTCTCTCCCCATATTTATGCCTGTGGGGTGACACCACATTTTTGGTGCACCTTTGACCGGAGTTGAATAGCTCTGTTTTTGATAAAACTGGTTTGAGATATATGTTATGTATTGTCTTTCATGATCTACTACAGACCTCCTAACTGTCCCGGATGCAGCGGGGCAGTCCTGATTTTGACAGTCTCCCCCCTGACGGTCACGGGTGGGACATTAGTTTTCCTGCACTGCAATGTCTGCCTCATCGGGACTGCCCCGCTGGATCCGGTATGGTTGGGAGGTCTGCATCCCTCCACCCGCAGAGCAGCACACCATATATATGGCTGCTCTGTGCACACAGGACCTGTGATGAGGTCACAGGAGCTGAAGATGTGAAGGAACAGATGATTGGCCTCGGGGAGACCAAAACATCCAACACCGCGGAGACACCATCACGTGTTTCTTAACGCAGTGATCCAGAACACTGCCCCATCCCTTATGGGAAATATTCAAATGCATGTAGGATAGCTGCGGAGACACCATCACGTGTTTCTCAATGCAAGCAGTGAATAGCCAGACCTTTCCCCGGGAAGGAACAACCACGGGAAGGGCAGCATCCAATAAAGGAAAACATCCAATACAGGAAAACCACCTATGCCAAGCATGGTATCCATCCACAGACAGCTGTTTCGGGGTGTTTGCCCCTCATCAGTGTGGAGTAGGAATCTGGCTATTAGGAGCAATGCCTAGTAAAAGGCTGTGAAGGAACAGATGATTGGCCTCAGGGAGACCAAAACATCCAACACCGCGGAGACACCATCACGTGTTTCTCAACGCAGTGATCCAGAACACTGCCCCCATACCTTATGGGAAATATGCAAATGCATGTAGGATAGCTGCGGAGACACCATCACGTGTTTCTCAACGCAAGCAGTGAATAGCCAGACCTTTCCCCGGGAAGGAACAACCACGGGAAGGGCAGCATCCAATAAAGGAAAACATCCAATACAGGAAAACCACCTATGCCAAGCATGGTATCCATCCACAGACAGCTGTTTTGGGGTGTTTTCCCCTCATCAGTGTGGAGTAGGAATCTGGCTATTAGGAGCAGTGCCTAGGAAAAGGCTGTGAAAGAACAGATGATTGGCCTCGGGGAGACCAAAACATCCAACACCGCGGAGACACCATCACGTGTTTCTCAACGCAGTGATCCAGAACACTGCCCCCATCCCTTATGGGAAATATGCAAATGCATGTAGGATAGCTGCGGAGACACCATCACGTGTTTCTCAACGCAA
Source organism: Ranitomeya variabilis (assembly GCF_051348905.1). Classification (NCBI taxonomy): domain Eukaryota; kingdom Metazoa; phylum Chordata; class Amphibia; order Anura; family Dendrobatidae; genus Ranitomeya; species Ranitomeya variabilis. The sequence goes on along the minus strand of NC_135232.1, from coordinate 814,203,014 downwards.
GCAGTGAATAGCCAGACCTTTCCCCGGGAAGGAACAACCATGGGAAGGGCAGCATCCAATAAAGGAAAACATCCAATACAGGAAAACCACCTATGCCAAGCATGGTATCCATCCACAGACAGCTGTTTCGGGGTGTTTGCCCCTCATCAGTGTGGAGTAGGAATCTGGCTATTAGGAGCAGTGCCTAGTAAAAGGCTGTGAAGGAACAGATGATTGGCCTCGGGGAGACCAAAACATCCAACACCGCGGAGACACCATCACGTGTTTCTCAACGCAGTGATCCAGAACACTGCCCCCATCCCTTATGGGAAATATGCAAATGCATGTAGGATAGCTGCGGAGACACCATCACGTGTTTCTCAACGCAAGCAGTGAATAGCCAGACCTTTCCCCGGGAAGGAACAACCACGGGAAGGGCAGCATCCAATAAAGGAAAACATCCAATACAGGAAAACCACCTATGCCAAGCATGGTATCCATCCACAGACAGCTGTTTTGGGGTGTTTTCCCCTCATCAGTGTGGAGTAGGAATCTGGCTATTAGGAGCAGTGCTTAGGAAAAGGCTGTGAAAGAACAGATGATTGGCCTCGGGGAGACCAAAACATCCAACACCGCGGAGACACCATCACGTGTTTCTCAACGCAGTGATCCAGAACACTGCCCCCATCCCTTATGGGAAATATGCAAATGCATGTAGGATAGCTGCGGAGACACCATCACGTGTTTCTCAACGCAAGCAGTGAATAGCCAGACCTTTCCCCGGGAAGGAACAACCATGGGAAGGGCAGCATCCAATAAAGGAAAACATCCAATACAGGAAAACCACCTATGCCAAGCATGGTATCCATCCACAGACAGCTGTTTCGGGGTGTTTGCCCCTCATCAGTGTGGAGTAGGAATCTGGCTATTAGGAGCAGTGCCTAGTAAAAGGCTGTAAAGGAACAGATGATTGGCCTCGGGGAGACCAAAACATCCAACACCGCGGAGACACCATCACGTGTTTCTCAACGCAGTGATCCAGAACACTGCCCCCATCCCTTATGGGAAATATGCAAATGCATGTAGGATAGCTGCGGAGACACCATCACGTGTTTCTCAACGCAAGCAGTGAATAGCCAGACCTTTCCCCGGGAAGGAACAACCACGGGAAGGGCAGCATCCAATAAAGGAAAACATCCAATACAGGAAAACCACCTATGCCAAGCATGGTATCCATCCACAGACAGCTGTTTTGGGGTGTTTTCCCCTCATCAGTGTGGAGTAGGAATCTGGCTATTAGGAGCAGTGCCTAGGAAAAGGCTGTGAAAGAACAGATGATTGGCCTCGGGGAGACCAAAACATCCAACACCGCGGAGACACCATCACGTGTTTCTCAACGCAGTGATCCAGAACACTGCCCCCATCCCTTATGGGAAATATGCAAATGCATGTAGGATAGCTGCGGAGACACCATCACGTGTTTCTCAACGCAAGCAGTGAATAGCCAGACCTTTCCCCGGGAAGGAACAACCACGGGAAGGGCAGCATCCAATATAGGAAAACATCCAATACAGGAAAACCACCTATGCCAAGCATGGTATCCATCCACAGACAGCTGTTTCGGGGTGTTTTCCCCTCATCAGTGTGGAGTAGGAATCTGGCTATTAGGAGCAGTGCCTAGTAAAAGGCTGTGAAGGAACAGATGATTGGCCTCGGGGAGACCAAAACATCCAACACCGCGGAGACACCATCACGTGTTTCTCAACGCAGTGATCCAGAACACTGCCCCCATCCCTTATGGGAAATATGCAAATGCATGTAGGATAGCTGCGGAGACACCATCACGTGTTTCTCAATGCAAGCAGTGAATAGCCAGACCTTTCCCTGGGAAGGAACAACCACGGGAAGGGCAGCATCCAATAAAGGAAAACATCCAATACAGGAAAACCACCTATGCCAAGCATGGTATCCATCCACAGACAGCTGTTTCGGGGTGTTTTCCCCTCATCAGTGTGGAGTAGGAATCTGGCTATTAGGAGCAGTGCCTAGTAAAAGGCTGTGAAGGAACAGATGATTGGCCTCGGGGAGACTAAAACATCCAACACCGCGGAGACACCATCACGTGTTTCTCAACGCAGTGATCCAGAACACTGCCCCCATCCCTTATGGGAAATATGCAAATGCATGTAGGATAGCTGCGGAGACACCATCAGACCCCTGACGAATCCACCCTGTGCGGTGGCGACACGCGTTGGGTCTCCTTGTAGCCCACATTAGGACTCTTATTGGAGGCTGAACTGGTTCAGGCAGTACATGCCTTTAGGTAGTATACCTTTGACTGCCTCTGCTCTACATGTTGCCTATATGGGTTCTTTATAGCCCACATTAGGACTCTCATTGGAGGGTGAACAGGTTAGGCAGGACATGCTTTTAGGTAGTTTATATTTTGACTGCCTCTGTTCCACATGTTGCCTCTATATTTCTCCTATATTTCTCACATGCTACTCTCTTAGTCCAAATTTTTTATTTTTTTTTGGCAATTTGTGGGCTTTATATCTTTAAGTGACCGCTCTGCTTGTTTATGGCTCCTGCTACCTTGTAATATATCTGTTCATGTGCTCACCTGCTCTGTATTGTTAGGCAGATTTGTGCGGTGTGGTCCCTTATTTTGGACCTAGGGTGCTTGGCAACACATGCTGGGGTCATTCCCACATTTTTTTCCATTGTTATATTTCTTTCATTTTTTCATCTGTCACTAATACTTTGTATTATTGTATTTTGTCCAGGGGAGTGCCTTGTATTAGGGTTCATTCACATCACAGCAGGGCCAGTTTGGCTGGTGTTAAAATATAGCACAAATAAGGTCATATTGTTGAGTCCTTGGTGGGTTACTGCCGTATTAGGGGCTATTGTATAATCATGTGTTTTAAAATGTTTTTAATTGTGTTTGTCACTTTTATGTGTTACTCAATAAAACTGTGTTCATATTTATGCCATATCTGTTTTGTGGTGATCCCCATTTATAGGACCTAGTCTGTTTTTTCTTGAGTATGTTCACCATTGTGTAGGTCCTGGTGGTATCCCACCAACCGTGGTGCCCCTGTATAACTAATTTATATACTGCCCATCTTCTGACATCATTTGATGTCAGACTGACTGCGCCTGTATGGCCGCGCTGCCCGAGATCCCGCCACGCAGTGTCTTCTGATTTATTCACACTGCGGGGCTGGGATTCATGGGCATGCACAGTGCATATCTTCGCCTCTCACTCATCTCCTTCCGCCTTCTTCAGACTGTGCGGCGTCAACTGATCCCTAAGCGCATGCCACGGCCTAGGCCTTTGTGAGGAACCATGTTGCGCAGACTATCCAGAAGCAGATGGCATTTGTGACTCCTCATCCTCCACCTCTTCCACAACCTTCTCCCTTAGTGCTTGCAGTGTTTTTTCAAGCAGCCAGATAAAAGGGATAGTCATGCTGACTAGTACATCATCTGCACTCGCCATCCACGTGGAATCATAGAAGGCACGCAAAACGTGGCAGATGTCCTTCATAGAGTAGAGGCCCACTCAGTGGTGGTGAAGTGTGAACGGCGCGCAGTGCGACTTGTTTGTGCCTGATGCAGCTGGTACTCCATTACTGTTGCCTGCTGCTCACACAACCGCTCCAACATATGTAACATTGAATTGTACCTGGTTGGTAGGTCACATATGATGCTATGTTCCGGAAAGCGGAATCGGCGCTGCAGAGCTGCAATGCGCGATCTTGCCATGCTGGAATGCCGCAAGTGAGGGCAATCTAGGCGGACCTTGTGCAGCAGTGCATCAAGATCCGGATAGTCCCTCAAAAAACTCTGCACGACCAAGTTGAGCACATGTGCCAGACATGGGATTTGAGTGAGGTTGCTGTTATGACCCCAATGGCAGAGGGTCTCAGGAATCAATACCAAGTCTGCAAACACAAAAAACCAGCTCATAGGGCAGTGGTAACTGGGCTGACCATATATCTAATCCTAGCACCACAAATAGAAGTAGCCGGGGAACGTGCCTACGTTGGTTCTAGACGTCTCGCGCCAGCCGGAGAACTAACTAACCCTAGAAGGGAAAAGAAAGACCTTTCTTGCCTCCAGAGAAAAGACCCCCAAAAGTTGGATACAAGCCCCCAACAAATAATAACGGTGAGGCAAGAGGAAAAGACAAACATAAGAATGAGCTAGGTATTTAGCAAAGAGAGGCCCACTAGCTAATAGCAGAATAAGTAAGATGACTTATATGGTCAGCAAAAACCCTATTAAAATATCCACGCTGGATATTCAAGAACCCCCGAACCGTCTAACGGCCGGGGGGAGAACACCAGCCCCCTAGAGCTTCCAGCAAGGTCAGAAATCACATTTAGTACAAGCTGGACAAAAATAGTAGCAAAGAAAGTAACTCAAAAAACAAAGAAGCAAGACTTAGCTTAATTTTGCAAGAGCCAGGACCAGCAGACAGGAGCAACAGAAGGATCTGATTACAACGATGCCAGGCACTGGACTAAGGATCCAGGAAGTTAATATAGCGACACCCCTGGACTAACGACCCAGGTGAGTGCCAAACAGAAAAAAGACAATCCCAGAGTCATACCACTAGTGACCACAAGAGGGAGCCGAAAAGTCTAATTCACAACAGGTTGCCTAGGCCCAGAGCTGCCACCAGATTTCACACACTACCATGCCTGGCTGGAGATTCGCTGGCACAACCACACGTCGCTCTCCTGCTTGATGGCATTCCAGAGCTCCTGTGCTATGTGACTTCGATTCCCCAAAGAAATTAATTTCAATATGGCCTGTAAACGTTTGGCCACGGCTGTGCTCATATCAGTTGTAACAGGTAAGCGTTCACGGGTCCATGTGGTGGTAGACTGTGACGGCTCCTGCAGCAGTGATTCAGAGGAACTGGAGTATGAGGAGGAGTCAATGTGTACAGACTGGATTCCTGCAATCCTTGGAGTTGGCAGAATACGTACAGTGCCACTCTCAAGATCTGTCCCCGGCTCCACAACATTTACCCAATTTGCAGTGAGGGAAAGGTATCGTACCTGTCCATGGTGACTGGTCCACGCATCGATGGTCAGGTGGACCTTGCTACTGATGGCGTTTAGTAGCGCATGTTTAATTTTTCCCTCCACATGCTTTTGCAGGGCAGGGATGACTTGCCTGCTAAAATAAAAGCGGCTGGGCACTTTGTATTGTGGGACTGCCAATGCCATGAAGTTACGGAAGGTGTCAGTCTCCACCAGCTTGAATGATAGCATTTCAAGGGACAGTAATTTTGCAATGCCATAATTCAGAGCCTGTGCTCGGGGTGGTTTGCCGAGTATGGGCACCTTTTCTCCCATGCCTGTGCTACTGATGACTGTAGACTGGCCTGGGAGTGTGAGGATGACAGGGAACATGGTGCTGTGGGTGGAATTACACTGTGTCTCTGTCCAACAGTGCCAGAGGTTCTTCCCTGGCGATCCTGTGAGGAAGCCGAAGCAGCTGTGTGTGAGCTGGAGGAAGAGGCTACAACACGAGCTGAAGAGGTGGTAGGTGCCGCTGTAGGTTGGCCTAGGTCTTCAGTGTGTTTTTGTAACTCCACCACGTGCTTGGTCCGCACATGTTTCCACATATTTGTGGTATTGAGGTTGCTGACACTTTTCCCTCTTTTGACTTTCTGATTATACAGCTTGCATTTGACAAAGCAAATGTCATCTGCAACTGTGTCAAAAAAGGACCAAGCACTGCAAGTCTTGGGGGCGCCCGTTTTGGATTTTGGAAGAGGCATGCTCCTAATGGGTGCTGAAGTAGAGGCTACAGGCAACACAGTCTTCCCCCTCCCTCTCCCTCCTTTTTGGGCCGTTCGGGGAATCTTTTCCTCAGAACTGCTCCCACCACCTTTCTGTACCTCACGCCATGATGGGTCAAGGACCTCATCATCTACACTACCCTCTTCCAACAACTGCTTCTCCTGGGTAGTCTCGGCAGCACAGTACTCACCAGAAAGTGGCACCTGAGTCTCATCATCAGATGCGTACTGAGGTGTGCTGACCGTAGGCACTGGCCCACCTGCCTCTTCAGATTCAGAGAGACAAAGCAGTTGCGCATCACTGCATACTGCCTCTTCTTCAGTTTCTCGAATGCTGCTTGGCTGGCCACCTCTTTCCAAGCCAAGAGATTCAGAGAACAGAAGTGGAGATGGCTCCTGTCCTGGGCTCTCTGACTGCCTGGGCAATTTGGCAGGCGGTGAAGAGACAGATGGGTGCTCTTCAGTGCTCTGTGCCTGAGAGGATGTGGCACTAATTGAAGTTGATGTGTTAGCTGCCATCCATCCGACAACGGCTTCAATTTGATCGTCCCACAGCAATGGGGTACGGCGAGCTACTACAAAGCTGTGCATGAAGGACTGTTCCCTGTTAAAACTGGGGGATGATGAGTCACCGGTGCCTGCAGTAGGCACAGAATCCCCATGTCCTCTCCCTGCAGAAACTCCACGCCCACGACCACGTGCCATACTCCCTGCCTTCTTCATCTTGGTAGACTGATAAAGATAGGCAGAAAAGTACTAAGGGCTTGATGTGCTTATTCCTGAACAGCTGCTAACAGGTATAAGAAACATTAATTTTATAAAGTGTGGACTAGACTTTCATATGAGCTAATGTGGCCTACACAACTGTAAAGTGGAGTGTTTGGTGAACTTTATTAACTTTTTGTTTTTTTCACAAAAAGACATTGGATGTGCCCAAAGATGTAAAACCGATAGTATCACAAACTTTTTTGTAGCGATTACAATGCAGGAAGGTAACCTACAATGCAATAGATGAGCCTCCAAAAAATAGGCTAATACTAATCTGGCTGGGGCTGCAGGGCACAAGGCTGCAAAAAGGCTCCTCTATGTAATCCTGTATACTGTTTTTCCACAATCTAACAGGATACAGATGGAAACCTACTAATAGGATAAATCAGAAACAACATGCAGCAGGCAGCACTAATTGAAAAAGGACAATGGAACAGTATGAGGCAGTGAAGCACGCCGAGCTGACTACAACCAGCTGTGGCTGCAGAACAGACTACAGAGTGAGCTGCACTCATACAGAGACCTTGCAGACAGCCGTTAACAGCGCTGCAAGGCCAAAAAAAGCTCCTCTATATACTCCTATATAGTGTTTTTCCACAATCTAGCAGGATATGGATGGAAACCCACTAATAGGATAAATCAGGAAAAATGTGCAGCAGGCAGCACTAATTGGAAAAATGACAATGGAACAGTATGAGGCAGTGAAGCACGCCGAGCTGACTACAACCAGCTGTGGCTGCAGAACAGACTACAGTGTGAGCTGCACTCACACAGAGACCTTGCAGACAGCCACAAACAGCACTGCAAGGCAAAAAAAGCTCCTCTATGTACTCCTATATAGTGTTTTTCCACAATCTAGCAGGATACGGATGGAAACCCACTAATAGGATAAATCAGGAAAAATGTGCAGCAGGCAGCACTAATTGAAAAAATGACAATGGAACAGTATGAGGCAGTGACGCACGCCGAGCTGACTACAACCAGCTGTGGCTGCAGAACAGACTACAGTGTGAGCTGCACTCACACAGAGACCTTGCAGACAGCCGTGAACAGCGCTGCAAGGCCAAAAAAAGCTCCTCTATGTACTCCTATATAGTAGTTTTCCACAATCTAGCAGGATACGGATGGAAACCCACTAATAGGATAAATCAGGAAAAATGTGCAGCAGGCAGCACTAATTGGAAAAATGACAATGGAACAGTATGAAGCAGTGACGCACGCTGAGCTGACTACAACCAGCTGTGGCTGCAGAACAGACTACAGCGTGAGCTGCACTCACACAGAGACCTTGCAGACAGCCGCAAACAGCACTGCAAGGCAAAAAAAGCTCCTCTATGTATTCCTATATAGTGTTTTTCCACAATCTAGCAGGATACGGATGGAAACCCACTAATAGGATAAATCAGTAAAAATGTGCAGCAGGCAGCACTAATTGAAAAAATGACAATGGAACAGTATGAGGCAGTGATGCACGCCGAGCTGACTACAACCAGCTGTGGCTGCAGAACAGACTACAGTGTGAGCTGCACTCACACAGAGACCTTGCAGACAGCCACAAACAGCACTGCAAGGCAAAAAAAGCTCCTCTATGTACTCCTATATAGTGTTTTTCCACAATCTAGCAGGATACGGATGGAAACCCACTAATAGGATAAATCAGGAAAAATGTGCAGCAGGCAGCACTAATTGAAAAAATGACAATGGAACAGTATGAGGCAGTGACGCACGCCGAGCTGACTACAACCAGCTGTGGCTGCAGAACAGACTACAGTGTGAGCTGCACTCACACAGAGACCTTGCAGACAGCCGCAAACAGCACTGCAAGGCAAAAAAAGCTCCTCTATGTACTCCTATATAGTGTTTTTCCACAATCTAGCAGGATACGGATGGAAACCCACTAATAGGATAAATCAGGAAAAATGTGCAGCAGGCAGCACTAATTGAAAAAATGACAATGGAACAGTATGAGGCAGTGACGCACGCCGAGCTGACTACAACCAGCTGTGGCTGCAGAACAGACTACAGTGTGAGCTGCACTCACACAGAGACCTTGCAGACAGCCGTGAACAGCGCTGCAAGGCCAAAAAAAGCTTCTCTATGTACTCCTATATAGTGTTTTTTCACAATCTAGCAGGATACAGATGGAAACCCACTAATAGGATAAATCAGGAAAAATGTGCAGCAGGCAGCACTAATTGAAAAAAGGACAGTGGAACAGTATGAGGTAGTGATGCACGCTGAGCTGACTACAACCAGCTGTGGCTGCAGAACAGACTACAGCGTGAGCTGCACTCACACAGAGACCTTGCAGACAGCCGTGAACAGCGCTGCAAGGCCAAAAAAAGAACAAGGTTCTCACACAGCGGTTGCTAAATTAGCCTGGGTAAAGCACAATGAAGCAAATCGCCATCTCAAACTATCCCTCAGTCAGAACAGCAACATCCTGTCCCTAACTGAATTCACAGCAGAGTGAACCCAAATGGCGGCGGCGGCTTTTATAGTGCATCATGACATCATTTCAGCAGCCAATCACAGCCATGCCAGTAGTTACATGCCTAACATGCATAACAGGACATGCCCACACTTCTTAGGATTCCTCATTGGCTGAAATAAATCAAACTGGCTCATAGCATTATGGGAACTTCCGATTCCAGTATTCGATATTGCAAAAGTATCGGAACTCAGTATCGGAATTCCGATACCGCGAATATTGGCCGATACCCAATATTTGCAGTATCGGAATGCTCAACACTAGTGGCCATTATACAATATGGAGCACTATGAGTGGCCATTATACAGTATGGAGCATCATATGTGGCCATTACACACTATGGAGCACTGTGTGGTCATTATACAGTATGGAGCACTGTGTGGCTATATTTTTTTGTTTATAATTATTGTTTATGAAACAGTGTGATCAGCAGTGCTAAATAGGCATGGTTGGGGCGTGGATATGGGTGTGACTAGTTGTGAAATGGCTGTGGTCAGAGGTATGGCCCAAAATTTGCAATGGCGCACTGCCAATTTGTCCCTCTTTCCCTTCTTCAAAAGTTGGGAGGTACGCTACTGTGTCATTAAAATATACCTTTTTAATTATTACATATTTTTAGGTGGTTGCTATGCTCCATTTTCTTATGTTGTAATGTTATTTGGGAGCTCCATAGGATTATAGCCCATACAATTCCCGGTTGACAACCGCAGGACTATTTTGCATAATATGGTTCATGTATCTGAGATCTTGTATCATATTAGCTTCAGTGATGTAAAACCAGAATCGTTTTCCTCCAGCACGCTATGCACTGAGAGGGTTAAGTTATATTATGGGCTGGTTTTAGTGGACCTTCATAGAGCGGGTGGGAGGAGGTGCACCTTATCTCCACTTGCAGAGTCCTGACAGGACCTGTGTGAGGTAAAGGTCATGTGATCATCACATGCGTTGTTAAACACCTGGACATGAGAGTCAGTCTGGGTGGTGTATTTGGGAGAGGTGGAACTCCCACATGGCTCCCGTAAGAGCTAAGGGCACTGTGTGTGTTACCTGCAGTGAAGTCTGCAGGGAAAGGATGGACATTATCTTTTTTTTGTTTTACCTTTATGCCAGAAAGGCTCTGTTTTGCTGAACGCTGCTACTGTTTATGCTGTCTATAATAAACCAGCAGGTGAACTATTTCCAGGACTGTTCCTGAGTCTACCTCGTATATATACTTATCTATTTTTAAATATTGTTTAGAACATTTTTCAATTTCTTCTTTTTGGTCCCTTTAAGGGACTGCATACTGTATACTGCAATGCTACAGGGCTTTATATTAGGACAAAGATGACAGCCAAAGGGCCTTCAGCAGCATGTAGAGACTAATGAGAGCCAGTGCATAAGCACATTAGCAACCAGGCAAAATGCTTCTTTTGGTGACTTATAGTGATCAAGGTGTTAAAGGGGTTATCTGGTAATATCCTGTAGTATCCTATTTCAAAGCTACAATAACAGATGTCTACACATGTGTGGAGGTGTGTTACTGTCTCCTTAACAACATTTAGAGGACTATGTATAAATGATCCATCAATCGCAGGAGCCGCCTTGTTATAGTGAAAATGATTATCCTGGAACTAGCAATCTACTTTAAAGAAAGGCGTTTGGTGAAAATTCCCAGAAAACTAGTTTGAAATTTTATCTTGTTGAACATTAACTTACATCAACATTTTCTTCCTTCTCACATAACGCTTTTGCTATTATGTAAGAACAGATGGACAATGAAGTATACATATAGTACAATTTAAGATTATTATTATGAATGAATAGATAAAGAAGCCCTTCGGTGTTATTATTTTCTCTTTCACTGCTAGAGTGGAATCACTAATGTCTGTTTCCTGCCCCAGTAATATACTTACCAGCTACTGTCTTCTACACTTCCCAGCGCCGCACCTGTCCCATTCAGCCTTCTTGTGACCATGAGCTAACAGTCACAAGCACTCAATGAAAGTCTATGACAGCTTTGTTCTGACTCTTATTGACACATTGAGGAGTGATTTCCATTCCAACCAGCAAACCCTGGAGCAATCAGACTAGTCACAACTAGTAGAAGAAAACCGGTAAAGAAGACGCAGGCCGGTAAGTACAGGTCCTTCTCAAAAAATTAGCATATAGTGTTAAATTTCATTATTTACCATAATGTAATGATTACAATTAAACTTTCATATATTATAGATTCATTATCCACCAACTGAAATTTGTCAGGTCTTTTATTGTTTTAATACTGATGATTTTGGCATACAACTCCTGATAACCCAAAAAACCTGTCTCAATAAATTAGCATATTTCACCCGTCCAATCAAATAAAAGTGTTTTTTAATAACAAACAAAAAAACCATCAAATAATAATGTTCAGTTATGCACTCAATACTTGGTCGGGAATCCTTTGGCAGAAATGACTGCTTCAATGCGGCGTGGCATGGAGGCAATCAGCCTGTGACACTGCTGAGATGTTATGGAGGCCCAGGATGCTTCAATAGCGGCCTTAAGCTCATCCAGAGTGTTGGGTCTTGCGTCTCTCAACGTTCTCTTCACAATATCCCACAGATTCTCTATGGGGTTCAGGTCAGGAGAGTTGGCAGGCCAATTGAGCACAGTAATACCATGGTCAGTAAACCATTTACCAGTGGTTTTGGCACTGTGAGCAGGTGCCAGATCGTGCTGAAAAATGAAATCTTCATCTCCATAAAGCATTTCAGCTGATGGAAGCATGAAGTGCTCCAAAATCTCCTGATAGCTAGCTGCATTGACCCTGCCCTTGATGAAACACAGTGGACCAACACCAGCAGCTGACATGGCACCCCACACCATCACTGACTGTGGGTACTTGACACTGGACTTCAGGCATTTTGGCATTTCCTTCTCCCCAGTCTACCTCCAGACTCTGGCACCTTGATTTCCGAATGACATGCAAAATTTGCTTTCATCAGAAAAAAGTACTTGGGACCACTTAGCAACAGTCCAGTGCTGCTTCTCTGTAGCCCAGGTCAGGCGCTTCTGCCGCTGTTTATGGTTCAAAAGTGGCTTTACCTGGGGAATGCGGCACCTGTAGCCCATTTCCTGCACATGCCTGTGCACGGTGGCTCTGGATGTTTCCACACCAGACTCAGTCCACTGCTTCCTCAGGTTCCCCAAGGTCTGGAATCGGTCCTTCTCCACAATCTTCCTCAGGGTCCGGTCACCTCTTCTCATTGTACAGCGTTTTCTGCCACATTGTTTCCTTCCAACAGACTTACCATTGAGGTGCCTTGATACAGCACTCTGGGAACAGCCTATTTGTTGAGAAATTTCTTTCTGGGTCTTACCCTCTTGCTTGAGGGTGTCAATGATGGCCTTCTTGACATCTGTCAGGTCGCTAGTCTTACCCATGATGGGGGTTTTGAGTAGGGTTGAGCGAAACGGGTCGATCATTTTCAAAAGTCGCCGACTTTTGGCTAAGTCGGAGTCTCATGAAACCCGATCCGACCCCTGTGCTTGTCGGCCATGCGGTACGCGACTTTCGCGCCAAAGTCGCGTTTCAATGACGCGAAAAGCGCCATTTCTCAGCCAATGAAGGTGAACGCAGAGTGTGGGCAGCGTGATGACATAGATCCTGGTCCCCACCATCTTAGAGAAGGGCATTGCAGTGATTGGCTTGCTGTCTGCGGCGTCACAGGGGCTATAAAGGGGCGTTCCCGCCGACCGCCATCTTACTGCTGCTGATCTGAGCTTAGGGACAGGTTGCTGCCGCTTCGTCAGAAGCAGGGAGAGCGTTAGGCAGGGTCCACTAACCACCAAACCGCTTGTGCTGCAGCGATTTCCACTGTCCAACACCACCTTCGGTGTGCAGGGACTGTGGAAGCTATTTTTTTTTTTTTTTCCCCTCAGCGCTGTAGCTCATTGGGCTGCCCTAGAAGGCTCCGTGATAGCTGTATTGCTGTGTGTACGCCACTGTGGAAACCAACTGCTTTTTTCAAAGCACATATCCTCTTGTTCCTTCCTTTCTGCACAGCTATCTTTTTTGTTTGTCCACACTTTTTATTTAATTTGTGCATCAGTCCACTCCTATTGCTGCCTGCCATACCTGGCTTACATTACTGCAGGGAGATAGTAATTGTAGGACAGTTTTTTTTTTTGTTTTGTTTTTTTTTGTGGGAGATTAAGATTGGCATTTCTGCTACAGTGCCATCCCTGTGTGTGCCATCTCTCACTGAGTGGGCCATAGAAAGCCTATTTATTTTTTCCGTGATTTGTGTTCTAAAATCTACCTCAACACAAAAACACTACATCAATCAGTGGGAGAAAAATATTGGCCTCAGTCAGGGCTTGTGTGCCACTGCTGTGTGTGCTATCTCTCATTCAGTGGGCTATAGCAAGCCTATTTTTTTATTTTTTTTTTTAATATTATTTGGTTTCTAAAGTCTCCCTGAAAAAAAAAAAAAAACCTAAAAAAACAGTGGGAGAGTAATATTGCCCTTTCAGCTTGTGTGCCAGTCTTGACTCCTGGGTGTGCCACCTCTCTCTCTCATTCAGTGGGCTATAGCAAGCCTATTTTTTTTTTTTTTTTTTTAATATTATTTGGTTTCTAAAGTCTCCCTAAAAAAAAAAAAAAAACCTAAAAAAACAGTGGGAGAGTAATATTGCCCTTTCAGCTTGTGTGCCAGTCTTGACTCCTGGGTGTGCCACCTCTCTCATTCAGTGGGCCATAGAAAGCCTATTTATTTTTTTTTTAAATATTATTTGGTTTCTAAAGTCTCCCTGAAAAAAAAAAAAACATAAAAAAACAGTGGGAGAGTAATATTGCCCTTTCAGCTTGTGTGCCAGTCTTGACTCCTGGGTGTGCCACCTCTCTCCCTCTCATTCAGTGGGCCATAGAAAGCCTATTTATTTTTTTTTTTAAATATTATTGGGTTTCTAAAGTCTCCCTTAAAAAACAAAAAATACATAAAAAAACAGTGGGAGAGTAATATTGCCCTTTCAGCTTGTGTGCCAGTCTTGACTCCTGGGTGTGCCACCTCTCTCATTCAGTGGGCCATAGAAAGCCTATTTATTTTTTCCGTGATTTGTGTTCTAAATTCTACCTCAACACAAAAACACTACATCAATCAGTGGGAGAAAAATATTGGCCTCAGTCAGGGCTTGTGTGCCACTGCTGTGTGTGCTATCTCTCATTCAGTGGGCTATAGCAAGCCTATTTTTTTTTTTTTTTTTTAATATTATTTGGTTTCTAAAGTCTCCCTGAAAAAAAAAAAAACCTAAAAAAAACAGTGGGAGAGTAATATTGCCCTTTCAGCTTGTGTGCCAGTCTTGACTCCTGGGTGTGCCACCTCTCTCCCTCTCATTCAGTGGGCCATAGAAAGCCTATTTATTTTTTTTTTTAAATATTATTGGGTTTCTAAAGTCTCCCTTAAAAAACAAAAAATACATAAAAAAACAGTGGGAGAGTAATATTGCCCTTTCAGCTTGTGTGCCAGTCTTGACTCCTGGGTGTGCCACCTCTCTCATTCAGTGGGCCATGGAAAGCCTATTTATTTTTTCCGTGATTTGTGTTCTAAATTCTACCTCAACACAAAAACACTACATCAATCAGTGGGAGAAAAATATTGGCCTCAGTCAGGGCTTGTGTGCCACTGCTGTGTGTGCTATCTCTCATTCAGTGGGCTATAGCAAGCCTATTTTTTTTTTTTTTTTTTAATATTATTTGGTTTCTAAAGTCTCCCTGAAAAAAAAAAAAAAACCTAAAAAAACAGTGGGAGAGTAATATTGCCCTTTCAGCTTGTGTGCCAGTCTTGACTCCTGGGTGTGCCACCTCTCTCCCTCTCATTCAGTGGGCCATAGAAAGCCTATTTATTTATTTTTTTAAATATTATTGGGTTTCTAAAGTCTCCCTTAAAAAACAAAAAATACATAAAAAAACAGTGGGAGAGTAATATTGCCCTTTCAGCTTGTGTGCCAGTCTTGACTCCTGGGTGTGCCACCTCTCTCATTCAGTGGGCCATAGAAAGCCTATTTATTTTTTCCGTGATTTGTGTTCTAAATTCTACCTCAACAAAAAAAACACTACATCAATCAGTGGGAGAAAAATATTGGCCTCAGTCAGGGCTTGTGTGCCACTGCTGTGTGTGCTATCTCTCATTCAGTGGGCTATAGCAAGCCTATTTTTTTTTTTTTTTTAATATTATTTGGTTTCTAAAGTCTCCCTGAAAAAAAAAAAAAAACCTAAAAAAACAGTGGGAGAGTAATATTGCCCTTTCAGCTTGTGTGCCAGTCTTGACTCCTGGGTGTGCCACCTCTCTCCCTCTCATTCAGTGGGCCATAGAAAGCCTATTTATTTTTTTTTTTAAATATTATTGGGTTTCTAAAGTCTCCCTTAAAAAACAAAAAATACATAAAAAAACAGTGGGAGAGTAATATTGCCCTTTCAGCTTGTGTGCCAGTCTTGACTCCTGGGTGTGCCACCTCTCTCTCTCATTCAGTGGGCCATAGAAAGGCTATTTTTTTTTGTTTTTTTTAATATTATTTGGTTTCTAAAGTCTCCCTGAAAAAAAAAAAAAAAACCTAAAAAAACAGTGGGAGAGTAATATTGCCCTTTCAGCTTGTGTGCCAGTCTTGACTCCTGGGTGTGCCACCTCTCTCATTCAGTGGGCCATAGAAAGCCTATTTATTTTTTTTTTTAAATATTATTTGGTTTCTAAAGTCTCCCTGAAAAAAAAAAAAACATAAAAAAACAGTGGGAGAGTAATATTGCCCTTTCAGCTTGTGTGCCAGTCTTGACTCCTGGGTGTGCCACCTCTCTCTCTCTAATTGTGGGCCATAGAAAGCCTTTTTTTTTTTTTTTTTTTTTTTTAATATTATTTGGTTTCTAAAGTCTCCCTGAAAAAAAAAAAAACATAAATTAGGTGGGAGATTAATATTGACATTAGTGCTTGAGTGACAGTCCTGCGTGTGTGTCATCTCTGTGATTTTGTGCCACAGAAAACAGAGTGTGTAACATTGTGCCTGATTTTCCTTGTGGTCTCACCAACCTGTTAAGGGATATTGAAATCATACTGAAGTTATAGCTCACCGTGTAAGTTGTTTGACAGCAACAAATAAAGTTACTTTGGTTAAGATTTTAAAACAATGAGGAAGTCTGGTGCAAGAGGTCGTCGTGGGCGTTCATTGTCAGCTGGTAATGATGGTAGTGGTAGTGGAGCATCAGGTGGTCGTGGGGATAAAAATATTCCACCTAAGTCTGGAGCTGTGGAGCCAGTTTCGTCGTCAGGCTACACAAGGCCTCGAACGCTCTCTTTTCTGGGAGTAGGAAAACCGCTTTTAAAGGCGGAGCAGCAACAGCAAGTTTTGGCTTACATTGCAGACTCAGCCTCTAGCTCTTTTGCCTCCTCTTCCGAAACTTGTTAATTTTAAATTGTGGATGTTCACGGTCAGGGACAAGTCGCTTCCTTGTCCTCCTCAGCAAAAACTACAACAAGAGAGAAGGATGCAGCAGGCGACACAACGGGTCACTCCATGGAGCTCTTTACACATACCGTCCCTGGCTTAGAAAGTGAAACATTTAACAGGCCATGCCCATTACAAGTATATTCTGACATGGAGTGCACTGATGCACAGCCACAGCCAGAGTACTATGCTGCTCCTTTGACTCAGACCACCACATTGCCCTCTCAGGGTACAGATCCACAATCAGACCCTGATGAGACTATGTTGCCCCGCCACGAACGCTATACCACCGACCGACACAGTGACACAGACGAAGTTGCACACGAGCTCGAAGAGGAGGTAATAGATGACCCAGTTATTGACCCCGATTGGCAGCCATTGGGGGAACAGGGTGCAGGCGGCAGTAGTTCAGAAGCGGAGGTGGAGGAGGGGCCGCAGCAGGCATCAACATCGCAACAGGTTCCATCTGCCGGGCCCGTATCTGGCCCAAAACGCGTGTCAAAGCCAAAACCTGTTGGAGCACAGCGTTGCCATCCGGTTAAAGCTCAGTCTGCAATCCCTGAAAAGGGATCCGAGTCTAGGAAGAGTGCAGTCTGGCATTTTTTTAAACAACATCCAACTGATCAGCGCAAAGTCATCTGTCAAAAATGTTCAACTAGCTTAAGCAGAGGTCAGAATCTGAAAAGTCTAAATACTAGTTGCATGCATAGACACTTAACCACCATGCATTTTCAAGCCTGGACTAACTACCAAACGTCCCTCAAGGTTGTAGCACCCTCGGCCAATGAAGCTAGTCAGCAACGCAACATCCCTTCCGTCACTGTAAGGCCACCATTTTCCGCACCACCGGCAGTATCTGTGCAGGTTTCTTTGCCAGCCAAAAGCAGTCAGGGTCAGGGAATCACCAGTTTTGTAGGAGGAAATATTGCATCTAGGGCACCGGCGGAAACAATACCGTCTCCAACCGTCTCTCAGTCTGCCATGTACACCGGCACACCCGAAAGTTCCACGATCTCCAGCTCTCCAGTCCAGCTCACCCTACATGAGACTCTGGTTAGAAAAAGGAAGTACTTATCCTCGCATCCGCGTACACAGGGTTTTAACGCCCACATAGCTAGACTAATCTCGTTAGAGATGATGCCCTACCGGTTAGTTGAAAGCGAAGCTTTCAAAGCCCTGATGGAGTACGCTGAACCACGATACGAGCTACCCAGTCGACACTTTTTTTCCAGAAAAGCCATCCCAGCCCTGCACCAGCATGTTAAACAGCGCATCGTCCATGCACTCAGGCAATCTGTGAGTACAAAGGTGCACCTGACTACAGATGCATGGACCAGTAGGCATGGCCAGGGACGTTATGTGTCCATCACGGCACACTGGGTGAATGTGGTGGATGCAGGGTCCACAGGCGACATCAATTTAGGGACAGTTGTGCCTAGCCCACGGTCTAGGAAACAGTTGGCTGTAGGCGTTCGCACCCCTTCCTCCTCCTCCTCCTCGTCCTCCTGCAGAACCTACAGCTCTTCCACAGAACGCAGTCTGCCAACCACTCCATCGGCAGATGACACTGTTGCACACCAGTTGTCCCATTATGGGCCAGCTACTGCCAAGCGTCAGCAGGCTGTATTGGCTATGAAGTGCTTGGGCGACAACAGACACACCGCGGAAGTTCTGTCCGAGTTCTTGCAAAAAGAAACACAGTCGTGGCTGGGCACAGTAGATCTTGAGGCAGGCAAGGTAGTGAGTGATAACGGAAGGAATTTCATGGCTGCCATCTCCCTTTCCCAACTGAAACACATTCCTTGCCTGGCTCACACCTTAAACCTGGTGGTGCAGTGCTTATTGAAAACTTATCCTGGGTTCTCCGACCTGCTCCTCAAAGTGCGTGCACTTTGCTCACATATCCGACGTTCGCCTGTACACGCCAGCCGTATGCAGACCTATCAGCGGTCTTTGAACCTTCCCCAGCATCGCCTAATCATAGACGTTGCAACAAGGTGGAACTCAACACTGCACATGCTTCAGAGACTGTGCGAACAGAGGCGTGCTGTTATTTATTTGTGGGAGGATACACGGGCAGGCAGTAGGATGGCAGACATGGAGTTGTCAGGTGTGCAGTGGTCTAAGATACAAGACATGTGTCAAGTCCTTCAGTGTTTTGAGGAATGCACACGGCTGGTTAGTGCAGACAACGCCGTAATAAGCATGAGCATCCCCCTAATGCGTCTGCTGATGCAAAGTTTGACGCACATAAAGGAGCAGGCGTCTGCACCAGAGGAAGAGGAAAGCCTTGATGACAGTCAGCCATTGTCTGGTCAGGGCAGTGTACAGGACGAGGTAGCGGGCGAAGAGGAGGTGGAGGACGAGGAGGATGATGGGGATGAGTATATTTTTAATGCCGAACCTTTCCCGGGGGCACAGGAAATTGGTTGCGTGTCACGGCCGGGTTCTGGTTTTTTGAGGGACACAAGTGACGTAGATTTGCCTGCAACTGCCCCTCAACCAATCACAACCGGAGATTTGACAACTGGAACTTTGGCCCACATGGCGGATTATGCCTTACGTATCCTAAAAAGGGACACACGCATTACGAAAATGATGAACGATGACGATTACTGGTTGGCCTGCCTCCTTGATCCACGCTATAAAGGCAAATTGCAAAATATTATGCCACATGAGAACTTGGAACTAATATTAGCAACCAAACAATCAACTCTTGTTGACCGTTTGCTTCAGGCATTCCCAGCACACAGCGCACGTGATCGTTCTCACACGAGCTCCAGGGGGCAGCAGACTAGGAGTGTTAGGGGTGCACACATCAGAAGTGGCGTTGGACAGAGGGGTTTTCTGACCAGGTTGTGGAGTGATTTTGCTATGACCGCAGACAGGACAGGTACTGCTGCATCAATTGAAAGTGACAGGAGACAACATTTGTCCAGTATGGTTACTAACTATTTTTCATCCCTTATCGATGTTCTCCCTCAACCGTCATTCCCATTTGATTACTGGGCCTCCAAATTAGACACCTGGCCAGAATTGGCAGAATATGCATTGCAGGAGCTTGCTTGCCCGGCAGCAAGTGTCCTATCAGAAAGAGTATTCAGTGCTGCAGGTTCAATATTAACCGAAAAAAGGACTCGTCTGGCTACCCAAAATGTTGACGATCTAACATTCATTAAAATGAACCACAACTGGATTTCGAAATCTTTTGCCCCACCTTGCCCGGCCGACACCTAGCTTTCCTATGAAAAGCTCTTGCCTGTGAATTACTTTTCTAATGTCTAATTTGCTGCAGCTGATTGTACAGCATACGACATGTTTACACCTCCCTAAATGGCAAAACTCCCCACACGGGGCCGTGGTATCGCGACTTGGCGCAAGCACCCGTGAGACTGCTGTTTGTCTGAAGAGGTGGGTGTGCTCGCTTTTGGTTGACGGCATTGCTACTGGGTCCCTCATAGTACAATGTAGTGTCTCTGGCGGTGGTGGTGCGCACCCAACGTCAGACACACCGTTGTAACATGAGGGGCCCTGGGGCGGTCCCGCCGGCCTCAAGAGAGTTCCCCCCTACCCCAGCTCAAAATGTGCTCTACCACGTCCAAAATTATGTCGCACAGCTCCACCAATCTTTAGTCTATTCGCTGACATCATTCAATGTCTGGCACTGACAATACAAATTTGTAGACATCTATGATGCAACTTAAAGTAGTCTGTGTCTGTGTCCTATATTGGCACCATTAAATAGTTACTGCCAAATTACTATGTCAGAAACTCAGTAGATGAGCCCACCCCGGTACCTAAGTATGCCACCTTTTTTTTTGTTGTGGTTGTTTTGCGAGACATTAACATCTATTTATATTTTGGGAGTACTGGGACAGACACTCCTTGCACTACTCCTCCACTCACCACCAAGCTGCCTGTGTATCCATGTAACCGCTGTAAAGCTGCCATGAGCCTATTGTTTGTTATTTTAGGCCTTTGATAGCCTGTCTGCGGTCCCTACTTTAAATACTCCTCCACTGACCACCAAGCTGCCTGCCCGTGTATCCATGTAACCGCTGTAAAACTGCCATAAGCCTATTGTTTGTTATTTTAGGCCTTTGATAGCCTGTCTGCGGTCCCTACTTTAAATACTCCTCCACTCACCACCACCAAGCTGCCTGCCCGTGTATCCATGTAACCGCTGTAAAACTGCCATGAGCCTATTGTTTGTTATTTTAGGCCTTTGAAGCCTGTCTGCGGTCCCTCCTTCCACTAGTCCTCCACTGACCAGACCACTGCTGCCCGTGTACCCCTGGAACCAATTATTAAGTGCCTACAGCCAGCCCATTTTCTTATGTTAGGCCTTTGAAGCCTGTCTGCGGTCCCTACTTTAAATACTCCTCCACTGACCACCAAGCTGCCTGCCCGTGTATCCATGTAACCGCTGTAAAACTGCCATGAGCCTATTGTTTGTTATGTTAGGCCTTTGATAGCCTGTCTGCGGTCCCTACTTTAAATACTCCTCCACTCACCACCAAGCTGCCTGCCCGTCTATCCATGTAACCGCTGTAAAACTGCAATGAGCCTATTGTTTGTTATTTTAGGCCTTTGATAGCCTGTCTGCGGCCCCTACTTGCAATACTCCTCCACTGACCACAATGCTGCCTGGAGTGCCTGCCTGTGTATCCATGTAACCGATGTAAAACTGCCATGACTGCCTACTGTTTGTTATTTTAGGCCTTTGATAGCCTGTCTGCAGCCCCTACTTGCAATACTCCTCCACTGACCACACCAATGCTGCCCGTGTACCCCTGGAACCTATTTAAAAGTTCATAGAGCCTAGTTATATATTTTATTTACTATTAATAAGGCCATGATGGACTACGCTGTACCACGCTACAAGCTAACCAGTCGACACTTCTTTTGCGAGAAAAGCCATCCCAACCCTCCACCAGCATGTAGAAGACCGCATTGTCCATGCACTCTGGCAATCTGTGAGTACAAAGGTGCACCTGACAACAGACGCATGGACCTGTAGGCATGGCCACGGAAGATTACGTGTCCATTACGGCGCAATGGGTTAATGTGGTGGATGCATGGTCCACAGGGGACAGCCTACTAAGTCTGTCTGCAGTCCCTAATTCAAATTGTCCTCCACTGTCTAAATCGGAGCTTCCACCTTCTGGCTTTCGGCCTATAGTATCAGAAATTAAACTGCATTTGGCCTTCAACTTTGGTTAGGGCCTACTAACGGCTTCTGCCCCTCCCTGGTGTTGCCCTCAACTAAATAAAGCTGAGCTTCAACCTTCTGCTCCAAATTACCATTTTGAAAAATGCAATAGGCTTTTCCGGCCTACTAAAGGTGTCTGTCTGTGTGCCCCTGCCTGGTGTTGCCCTCAACTAAATAAAGCTGAGCTTCAACCTTCTGCTCCAAATTACCATTTTGAAAAATGCAATAGGCTTTTCCGGCCTACTAAAGGTGTCTGTCTGTGTGCCCCTGCCTGGTGTTGTCCTCAACTAAATAAAGCTGAGCTTCAACCTTCCGGCTCTCATTAAGTGGTTTTAAAAAAAAAAATGGTGGTTAGGGCCTACTAACGGCTTCTGCCCCTCCCTGGTGTTGTCCTCAACTAAATAAAGCTGAGCTTCAACCTTCCGGCTCTCATTAAGTGGTTTTAAAAAAAAAAAATGGTGGTTAGGGCCTACTAACGGCTTCTGCCCCTCCCTGGTGTTGCCCTCAACTAAATAAAGCTGAGCTTCAACCTTCTGCTCCAAATTACCATTTTGAAAAATGCAATAGGCTTTTCCGGCCTACTAAAGGTGTCTGTCTGTTTGCCCCTGCCTGGTGTTGCCCTCAACTAAATAAAGCTGAGCTTCAACCTTCTGCTCCAAATTACCATTTTTAAAAATGCAATAGGCTTTTCCGGCCTACTAAAGGTGTCTGTCTGTGTGCCCCTGCCTGGTGTTGTCCTCAACTAAATAAAGCTGAGCTTCAACCTTCCGGCTCTCATTAAGTGGTTTTAAAAAAAAAAATGGTGGTTAGGGCCTACTAACGGCTTCTGCCCCTCCCTGGTGTTGCCCTCAACTAAATAAAGCTGAGCTTCAACCTTCTGCTCCAAATTACCATTTTAAAAAATGCAATAGGCTTTTCCGGCCTACTAAAGGTGTCTGCCCCTCCCTGGTGTTGTCCTCAACTGAACAAAGCTGAGCTTCCACATTCTGGCTTTCGCCCTATACTATCAGATATTAAACTGCATTTGGCCTACTAGTGTGGTTAGGCCCTTGAAACAGTGTCTGCTGCTCTTGGGTTTGCTACTCCACTGAACAAAGCAATGCCGCCTGTTTAGTCCTGTTACCAATTTTGAACTGCATGTAGCCTACTTTATTCTTTGGCCCTATATCTGTTTCCTCCTCATCCTGCCCATTGCCCAGCCACTGCTAAATGAGTCTGCTGGTACATTGACCTAGACCACTACATTCCCCTTGTACTCTACACAGCCAGAATCTGTCCCTGCTGAAAGTAAGGTTCCCCTTCCCGCATGTTATACCACCTTACACAGGGACAAAGAGGAAGGTGCAGATGAAAGTGCAGGTTCCTTCATCAGGTGGGGGGGCATACTCGTTGGCGACGTCACTGGCACAGGGCCCCTCAGAGTACGCAAAAGTGTCGCTGCTGGTGGGAGGCGCCCCCGCCATGCAAACACACCGCCGTACTTTGAGGGGCCCTGTGCCAGTGGCAATGCGAACGAGTGGGCCCCCCCCCTGCTTGCTCAGGATCACAGCACTTGCAACTTTTAAATACTTACCTTTCCCTGCAACACCGCCGTGACGTAGTCCGCATTTCCTGGGCCCACGAAAAACTTGAGCCAGCCCTACTCCCCCCACAACTTTCCCCCAATTCCCTATGCCCAACTATTATTATACAGTTAATTAAGATTGGCAAGCTTCAGAAACAAGAATGGATGTTTTTGGCATTAAAATGGGCACTGTAGGTGTTTTCCTGGCCTCCACTCACTGCCGACTATGCTTCCCCATTGACTTGCATTGGGTTTCGTGTTTCGGTCGATCCCCGACTTTTAGCGATAATCGGACTGCACTCGACTCGACTCTGGACAAAATCGGGTTTCCCAAAACCCTACTCGATCTTAAAAAAATGAAAGTCGCTCAACCCTAGTTTTGAGTAATGAACCAGGCAGGGAGTTTTTAAAAGCCTCAGGTATCTTTTGCATGTGTTTAGAGTTAATTAGTTGATTCAGAAGATTAGGGTAATAGGTCGTTTAGAGAACCTTTTCTTGATATGCTAATTTATTGAGACAGGTTTTTGGGGTTATCAGGAGTTGTATGCCAAAATCATCAGTATTAAAACAATAAAAGACCTGACAAATTTCAGTTGGTGGATAATGAATCTATAATATATGAAAGTTTAATTGTAATCATTACATTATGGTAAATAATGAAATTTAACACTATATGCTAATTTTTTGAGAAGGACCTGTATATTACTATGGGCAGGGAATAAGAATTAGTGACACCACTCTGCAAGAAAAATAAAGAACTTGCCAGAGTGATGCTTTAAAGTTAGCATATTTCAATGGGGTAATCATGATTAGAGCTAGACTGGCCTTCTGGGAAATTCTGGCAAATGCAAGATAGGCCAGTGCCATAGAAATTATGGGGCATCACAACCTAATTGGGCTTTACCTCTTATAATAATAAATATTTGGTGGAGTTGATGGGGTCACGATCCATAATCCCAGTCACAAAAGGGCATACCTCCAAACCATTAAAGACAGGGAGGTGTATTGTGTTACACAGTAATTTGCATCTATTGAAGACGCTAATAATAATAATGTTATTTACAGTATAAGGCACCAACATATCCTGCAGCAATTTACTATTAAGCAGAGGCAAGTACAGACAATAAATACATCATAAAGTAACACATAGTTCAAGAGTAACAGGAGGAGGGAGGACTCTGCTCGCAAGCTTACAATCCATATGGAAATAAGGGGGACACAATAGGTAGAAAGTGAAGTATTTGTCACGTATGGTTCGGCCATCATTATAATAAATATGGCATTTCAAATAATGTGTATGATCCGGTCTTCAGTAGAGATGAGTGAACTTGTTCAGAAAAAATTTGCCAATTTCAAATACGGCACGAACGTAGCACATTCAGATTCGTGTTCTTGCTTTCATGAGAATTTTTACTCAAAGTTGGCAAAATTCAGTCACAGTTCGGTAAATCATTGCGTCTCCCCTGATGCTTTTGTTATTACTTTGGCTAGCATCGTGGTGCTGTACGATGAGTGGGAGGGATATGTTTGATGAGGGGAGTGGGTGTGGAGAGATTAGAGGAGCAGAGCGCTTTTTTTTTCCCCTTACATTCATGTGTGTCAATTCCTGCAGCTAATGAGGGATTAGAAACCTTCCACAATGTCATGACACAAGGTGTTCTGTGACTGGCTGCTGAAATCACATGTCCCTGTACATATAAAAGTGGATATCTTGTTTTGCTGGTGCCATTGTCTCAGTTTCACAGTGCAAAGAGGTCGCTTTTGTGCTAGTGCTGCTACTGAAACTGAACTTGTCGGTTAACTAGACCGATTTCTAAAATTGTTAGGCCTAATATAGTGTTGCAGCCACGAGGCCAAATTAGCTACTCCAAATCGTTTGTGATAAAACTGTGTTTCAGTGGCAAATCAGAAGGCTAGATTTCCACTTAATTATCGTTAAGCCTAATATTGGGGTGCAGCCTAGAGGGCCAATTAGCTAATCCAAATTGTTTGTAATAAAACTGTGTTTCTGTCACGATTCCCCTGCTCAGTGCCTGGGACAGTTTCAGCAAAAACATATGGCAGATAGGAATGTTTCGGCGGGTTCCACTTTCAAAGTTTGGGATAAGGTTTGGTTATCATCCAAGAATATAAGGTTAAAAGTACCTTTAGCAAAGTTGGGTCTGAAATTAATTGGCCTGTACGAGATTCTGAAGGTAGTAATTCCAGTTGCCTTTAGATTAAAGCTTCCGCAGACCCAGTGTTTTTCACAAATACCTGTTAGAAAAGTTTGTTCCTTCTGTGTTGTCTGTCTCTTCCCCTACTCCTCCAGTCTCTGATGATGGAGGTTTGGAGGTGCAGAGGTTTGTGGATTCTTGGAGGGTCTGAAATTCCCGCGAGCAGGTTGTTGGAGGGAATAATGCACTCTCCATTGCCCTCCATATGGTATAATGCACATTCCTTCATACAGTATTATGGTCACCACAATGTACTCACTCATTTAAAAATAAAATAAAACAATATGCACCTCTCCTCCTCGTTACCCCATTGCTTGGTCTCTGCGAGTGTTCTGAAGCTCCGCACATCTCAGCAGAACAGGCGCCATGTATTGACATAATCGTGCCCGCTGTGCTAAGAAGTCAGAATGAAGGAGGAAGAAGTGCATTGCCTGCCGCCATCAGCAATACATCACTGCTGGTGATCCACAGAGTCAAGTATCAAATGCTTCAGAAAGATCCAGGAGAATTAGCAAGGAGTAGTGGCCATTAGATTTTGCTATTAGTAAACTGATAGAGACTTTAGTTAGGGCAGTTTCAGTTGAGGGTAAAGAGTAGAAACCAGATTGCAAAGGGTAAAGAAGAAAGTGATATGAGAGATGATTAGAGGGGAGTGAACCAAGATTTTGAAATTAACGGCGTGAGTATAGGTCACCACCCTCATCACATCACAAGCTAACAATCCAAAACAACTCTTCAAAACTTTCAACTCCTTCCAGATCTCTAATGATAAGGCCCTGGTCATTAACTTTAACGCTTATGATCTGGCCACTTATTTCTTATAAAAAATAAACTACATCTACCATGACATTTTTGCACAATCCCCTCAGAGCCTGGATCCCTTCCCGTACCTCAAGCTCACTTTACACCCCCAAGCCCGAAGTTGCCAGGCTCCTTGCTTCTTCTTGCCCTACAACTTGCACCAGTGACCCTTTTCCCTCACATCTCTTCCAGTATCTTTCCCCAGTTGTCACTACCTACCTAACTAAAATATTTAACCCTTCTCTTTCTTCCGGTGCCTTTCCCTCTTCATTCAAAATCGTTGTCATAACCCCTGTACTTATAAATATATATCTCGACCAGAATTGCACTAACTATAGTTCTATTTCTTTAGTACAGGGGTTATGACAACAGAACAGATGCTCTGAGCAAAATACCCTGACTAGGGATAAGCTTGCTCTGAAACTCTACTGTGCTATCCGCACACAGGTAGGTAACAGATTCTAAGCCAAACGGTTAATTGCCCCATCTGATGCTAGCTGCCTGCCTATGTGTACAGTCCCAAAGGTTAGACAGACATACGACACTTGCAGACAAAGTGGGCACCATTGGGGATCTTTTATACAAAAAGCTTCTCACCACACACTCCAGAGCCTCTGAATTCAGCTGCCTATCACAGATTGCCATAGACTTGGCTGGAGAGCCAGCAGTAACCAAACGAGCACTGTGAACCTAAGCAAGATGCTGTGACCGATGTCTATGCTGAGCAGCACCCACAGTGGCCGAGTCCGAATGGGAGACCGCAGAGGCAGATAAGTCTTGGGATCTATCCTGTGCAGCGGGAGAATCCCGATGCTTAACATTACCCCCCCAGCGAGCTTCGCCGCAATAAGTTGGGGGGGAACGAATGTGCTTAATAGGCTCCTAGGTCCTATTCTCCAGGCCATGACCCCTCCAGTTAACACCTAGTTTTTCTTGCCGCGCACCACCTTGGACCCGACACTCGCATTGACTTCAAAATCATCCGAAGCTGTATCTGGACCCCCAACAGAGGTCTCAGAAAAGCGAGTCATATGCACAGGTTTTAGAAGTGACACATGGAAAGTATTGGTGATGTTTAAGTGAGGTGGTAGACGGAGGCGGTACACTACAGGATTTAACTGCTCAAGAACCTTGAAAGGACCTAAATATCGAGGAGCAAATTTAGTGGACTCCGCAGTCAGCTTGATAGTATAAGCAGACAGCCACACTAAATCTCTTGGGGCAAAGACTGGACCTGGACGAGGATGCATGCAAGCGGTAGCCCCCATTCTCTCCTTAGACAACCTAATTGCATCCTGCGTGCGATCCCAGATATCATGGGCCTCCACTGCCCAGTCCACCACCTTCGGATCAGAAGACAAGACGTGCATAAGCACAGGGAACATAATTCAAGAGAAAAGAAGTCTGCCCATGGAATCAGCAATGGCATTATTTAAGACAAACTCCGCCCCAAGGCAACAAGGAAGACCAGTTGTCATGACTGACAGGCACAAAAGTGCCATAAATAGGTGACTAATGACTGATTAGTCCTCTCCACCAGCCCATTCGTTTCAGGATGATATGCAGATGACAAATTGAGCTCTATACTGAGTAAGTGACAAAGTTCCCTCCAAAAACGAGATGAGAACTGGGAACCCCGGTCACTGACAATCTTCTCAGGCATCCCACGAAGACTGAATATAAGTTTAATAAATAAGACTGCCAGCGCCCGTGTAGAAGGTATATGGGGCAGAGGAACCAAGTGCACCATTTTGGGGAAATGGTCAGTAACAACCCAAATGACCTGGTTGTTACGAGACTTAGGCAAACCCACAATAAATTCCATCTCCCATAGCCTGTCTGCCACCGGCAAAGGATAGAGCTGCAGATCTCTGTCGATTCCTGGCACATGAGATACAGGCTTGGACATACTCTCTGATATTCCATGGCCACCAATAAGACCTCCCTAGGAGCTCAGTGGTTCTTTTAATGCCAAAATGACCACCCAATTTGGAGGTGTGTTCCCACGAGAGAACCTCTGACCACAAATTAGGTGGCACAAAAGACTTGCCTGGAGGCACCTGCTCTAAGGACACTGGGGCCACCGTTCGAAGACTCTCAGAAGGGACTATCAGACATGGTTTGTCCCCATTCTCGGAAGAGACTACCGAAAGAGACAGGGCATCAGCACGAGAATTCTTCTCCCTCAGGAGAAGAATAAGGACTACCTAGCCTGGCAAGAATTCAACCACTGGGCTGTCTGGAGGTAAAGCAAATTTTTTTTGGTCCATAAAGATCTTAAAAGGATGCTGTGTTCCCTCCAGGAGATGTCTCCACTCCACCAAGGCAAACCTCATGGCAACCAGTTCCCTGTCCCTGATGGAATAATTCCTCTCAGCTGGAGAAAAGGTCTTGGAGAAAAAGAAACATGGATGTTTCTGACCTTGAGCATCCTTTTGATATAGGACTGTTCCAGCCCTAATGAAGGAGGCATCCACCTCAAAGATAAAACAACATCAGGGCAATGCAGAACTGGCACCTTAGCGAAATAGGTCTACAGGGAGGTAAAAGCCTTGGAGACATCTACAGACCACTGCTTAGTATTAGCTCCCATCTTGGTGAGTGCTGCCAAGGGAGCCGCCAGAGTGTAAAAGTGGGGAATGAACTAGCAGTAATAGTTAATGAATCCCATAAAGCGCTGTACCGCTTTAAGAGATTAAGGCTCCTGCCAGTTCAATACCGACTCCAGCTTGGCAGGATCCATAGCTAGGCCCTGGGCAGAGATGATATACCCCAGGAATGGTAGGGACTCCTGCTCAAACATACACTTCTTGAGTTTGGCATAAAGGGAATTTGTGCATAGCAGCTCAAAAACCCTACATACATCTCTCCGGTGAGAGTCAATATCTGGAGAATAGATTAAAATGTCATCCAGATATACCACCACAGATGTGGTGAACAACTCCTGAAAGATGTCATTCACGAAATCCTGAAAGACTCCGGGAGCATTACCGAGACCGAAAGGCATTACTATGTACTCATAATGACCATCCCGAGTATTAAAAGCGGTCTTCCATTTGTCCCTTTCACGTATACGAATTCGACAATAGGCCCCTTGCAAGCTTAACTTGGTAAATATCCTAGCTCCTCGCAGTCTGTCGAAGAGCTCGGAGATTAAAGGCAAAGGATACTTATTCTTAATTGTGATAGCATTCAAACCCCTACAATCTATACAAGGGTGTAATTCTCCATTCTTCTTCTGGACAAAGAAGAGCCCTGCCCCAGCAGGAGACACCGATTTCCTAATAAAGCTCCTCACCAAATTCTCCCTGATGTACTCAGACATAGCCTCAGTCTCCAAGAGAGACAAAGGGTAAACATGCCCGCATGGAGGCTCTGCCTCAGTCAGAGGTCTATGGGGCAATCATAGGGGCAATGAAGAGGAAGAGTCTCTGCGGCCTTTTTAGAGAACATGTCAGCATACTGCCAGTAGTGCCTAGATAGGGACATTAGGTCAGTAGTGACCTCAGAGAACCCGATTGAAACTTGGGTCTCAAGACATTGTCCCTCACAAGAATTACTCCAGCCCAGTATGATCCCTGTTGCCCAATCGATACGGGTAAACCCAGAAGTACCTCATCTATGCCCTCAGAGAGTACTAAAAAAGAGATAGTCTCCTGATGTTTGGGGGACACCATGAGGGTAAAGGATATGGTCTGATGTGTAACTTGATTAGGAAGAGCGGACCCGTTAACCACCTGAATGGTGACTGGGCTATAGAGCCTGACCAAGGGAACTGTGTTCCGCAGGATGAAGGCAGAAGACAAAAAATTACCCTTGGCCCCAGAATCCACACAGGCCTACGCGGCAAGGGTAGTCGACCCATAAGATAAGGATACCTTAAAAGTCAACTTGGGAGACACAACTGCTGTGTCAAGTGAACCTCCCCCGACAGCCACTAGATGTGGATGTCTTCCCTGACACCTGGGACACTTATTGGCGTAATGTCCATCCTGCTCACAAAGAAAGCAGGCTGGCTGTGAACGTACAGGATGGGATTTAGATTCCACCTGAGAGAAGCCCTTGGACTCCACCAGATCGCCTGTCTGAGCAAGAGATCCCAAAGGATTGGTAAAATTTGGAGCTTTGTCTACACTGGGCTCGCTCCAATCTTCATTCAGCATGCCAAAGATCAATGTGAGTGGACACAGAAATTAAATCCTCCATTGTAGTTGGGATTTCTCTAGTGGTCAAAGCATCCTTTACGTGGTCTACAAGGCTCCTCCAGAAAACGGGAATGAGGACCTGATCGGGCCACTCCAACTCGGAAGCTAAAGTCCGGAATCGGATAGCAAACTGGCTGGCCGTGGAAGAGCCCTGAGTTAACGCCAAGAGTTGGAGTGTGACTTCATGGGTAACCTGGAGTCCTAAAAAGACATGCTTTAGTGCGCCCAGAAAGCGATAGACGCTCCGGACCAACTGGTCCTTACGCTCCCAGAGCGGTGTAGCTCAATCCAACGCTCTGTCTGTCAACAAAGACACCAAAATCCCACCTTGGCCCATTCAGATAATAAACGAGAGGCCAATAGCTCCAGCTGAATCGAGCACTGGTTCACGAATCCCTTGCAGGCCTGGCTGTCTCCTGAGAACTTATCGGGAAGCGGGAGGTATGGGAGAAACGGTACAGGAGTCACAGCAGAAACCTTAGTAGCGGCTTCTCTGGCTGCCTGCGCCGCTATTGCGGATGGATCCACATCTGAAGTCGCCCGCTCAAGCGTGGACATCGTGCCCTCCAGCTGCTGGATATTCCGCTGAAGCTGCTGCTCCACCATTACTAGACAGACCCTGATGCTAGTATACTGTTAGGGTTGGCAGATTGCGCTAAATAAAATAAACAATGAAGCGCAATTGCAACCCGGGGTCCACTGTGCAGAGATGGAAAGCTGCTGCTAGTGTACAATGACGGAACACACGGTGAGCGATTACCTGTGCACACTGGGTAAAACGTCACTCAGTGTGAACAGGATGCTGAGTTCCAAACTCTGTTACTCCACAGGTAGGAACAGTGCTATGAGTACAAAGTGCTTTGTCCTGTTAACCGGCACAGGATAAGCAAGAAAACTGAACTCCCACACAGAAACAAAGCAGATGCTCTGCAACTGAGCTGCATCACTTGCACACAGAAACAAAACAGATGCTCTGCTACTGAGCTGTATTGCTCACACAGAGAAACAAAACTGATGCTCTAAAAGTTAGCTGAGCTGTGTCACTCGCACTCAGAAACAAAACCGATGCTCTGCAATTGAGCTGTGTCATTCACACACAGAAACAAAACAGATGCTCTCAGCAAAATATCCTGATATCCTGGCTAGGGATGAGCTTGTTCTGAAACTCTACTGTGCTAACAGCACACATGTAGGTAACAAATGCTAAGCCAAATGGCTAATTGCACCCACAGATGCTAGTTGCCTGCCTACATGTACAGTCCTGATGGTTTGACAGACATGCGACACTTGCAGACAGAGAGGAAGGGTCTAGACTCACTTAGACACACACAAATGATACTAACATGACTGTGGGTGCAATTGGAGATCTTTTATACAAAAGGCTCCACCCCAAACACTTACGCACAGTCGGCCGAGACATCGCTCGAGGGCCAATCCGGGGCTGCCACATCAGCAGCACAGGAAGCGTCCGACCACCAATAGGAAGACGCCACATCATGGACATGCTTATTAAGGTGATTTCTGAACTTAGCCTCCAGAGCATCAGAATTCAGCTGCCTATCACAGATTGCCATAGGCTTCGCTGGAGAGCCAGCAGTAACCAATTGAACACTGTGAGCCTGAGCAAGACGCTTATGTCTATGCTGAGTAGCACAGGCAGCGGCTGAGTCTGAATGGGAGACTGTGGAGGCAGAAAAGGATTGGTATCTATTCCGTGCAGTGGGATAATCATGATGCCTAACATTGGTATAGTTATGTTTGTCAATTAAAAAAATGAAAAGTATAGTGGCGTTATTCCCTCACTATGTGGTGGTATTATATGATCACAACTTGAGTCTATTATTTATCTTTATATAGGAGTATTACCTGTATTGGTAATATTGGTGTTTCAATAATTGTTCATATTTTTGTTGATTTCATATTTGTAATAGAGACCCCCATCTTGAAAACTGTGTGTATACATCGGGGTGGGTGGGGTAGAAAGGGTAAATATTGAGGAGGGAGTACAGCATGTGCCTGTGTACTTTCAAATTTGCCTGGGCTGAATTTCGGTCCCAATTCAGCCCTGAACAACTATTTTCTGATACACTAGGTCAATTATAGGGTACAAGGCTATGAGTTGTTGAAAGTTGGGATACCTGCACAGTTTCCAATTATCACATCTTCTTTCAGCACACAGCATGTTACTGACACTCAGAGGTACGTCTGTGCATTATGTCTCGCACACTATCCCAAGAGATGAGATTCCTGGGAATATGCGTGGACATACTTGTCAATTTTCTTTGACACTGATGAACGATATATGACATAACCTACAAATTGATTATACTTCTCTCAATTTTTCAGGTTCACTTCTACCACATAATAAATCTACATTAGCAAAAATGTATTAAAGAGACTGGGGTCTCGATGAGAAGATAACAGGTTATGTCTATAACATTTTAATTGCATAACTCTGCTTTATACTTTTGGGAAATTAAAAGCTCGTTATCATAATATTGACCATGTCTAGCATTATATAGATTTTTAAATTGCCTAAAATAAAAGAAAAACAAAAAAATTACAAAACGTGTGAGAAGAGTTGTCTAACATATTTGCCATTTGGGGACCTTGTGTGGTGATGTCATCTTTTTAAACTGTGCAATGTTTGTCTATAGATTCGCTCTGCTTGCCATCTGCTTGCCCTGAGCATTTTTACAATGACCACTAACTCAGGGCACTTTAATACTGTGAACTGCAGCACTATGATGCTAGTATAGTATAGGAAAGATGAGCAATA
This sequence comes from Ranitomeya variabilis, assembly GCF_051348905.1. Taxonomy (NCBI): domain Eukaryota; kingdom Metazoa; phylum Chordata; class Amphibia; order Anura; family Dendrobatidae; genus Ranitomeya; species Ranitomeya variabilis. The sequence goes on along the minus strand of NC_135232.1, from coordinate 814,169,720 downwards.
TTATATTTTCCGTTAAGGGAGCTCTGGCATATATGTGAAAGAGTTCCTTTGTAACCATTAATTATATCTTTCAAATAGCTCATTAGAGCAAATTAGACATTAGTGATGCACCATGTATGAAGCAGCAGTGGGTAGTGAGAGGCTTCATTCAGGATACAACTTTTCCAGATTGCAAACATTTGGGCAAATATATGGTCCAATACAGTATTTTCCTGTCTTCAATTTGGGGAATTAGGTTCACAATTTTACTTACTTAGTCTTCAAAAGTGCTAGAAGCTCCTTCAGAATGTAATGCTGAAAAGAATTATTAAAAGTGTAATTTTACAATACACATAAAATGAAATCAAGCACAGTTGAACTGCTGGCAGAGTGATAATATGCATTGACAAATTGCAGGAGCAAAATTAGGCATATTGTGAGCCAGCAGCAGGAGAGATAAACGAGGAAAGAAACGCTGAAAAGCTGGATATCTTAGTTTTTGTTACCATGTATTCTAGGTCTTGATTTTTAAGGATGCCAAATACTTTGCATCGAGGACTGGATGGGTGACACAGAGGAAGGGAGGGTGGAGAGGTGATTAGTATATTGTCTAAAAAGACAGAAGCAAATTATAAAAATCCACATTTTGGTTAATGCACATATTTGTTAAATCAATATAATCACTCATCTCTAGTTATAGGTAATGGTGATCATGGTACATGCAGTAGATACGGGGCTACTGTAGCATACTGAATCTTTTTTTCATTGTCGATAGAAAACCTACAAATGGCTATATAAGTCATGACAAAATCAAATGATTGTTGTCCAAAATAATGAAATGATCACTTCAAACTATTTAGAGTAATCTAAAAGACTACAGCTCTACTTGGTATAGTAACTATCAGGTGCCCAGCATGTGTTTGATGGGTCTGCTTATATGTTAAGGCTGGCCTTCATGAGTTTGGGATGCTCTGCTTGCCAATTCCTCCCTTAATTTGCTCTTTTGATCCAGTTTTATCCCATATTCAGAAACTATGAAAAAGCAAACATTTATTTAAGGCCCTGGAGTTTAGCCACCCATAGCCTCCTACTCCCCCTCATCAAAATCCTATGCTGGCTACAGAAGGAACTGTCTCACCTGATACATTGTCAAGCCACATTTGGTCTAGCCTTCTTTTCAAAATAGTTTACCTCTGTGGAGGACACCTTGGAACATAACACTTGCTAAGCAGATGCAAGAAGTATCCAGTAGGTATGAGCGACCCCTAACGGTAAAGCTCAAAGTTTGTACTAGATGCCTAGTGTCTGGTGCCAAACCCTGAACA